>NW_024704742.1:52024577-52624577 GCF_018977255.1 Callorhinchus milii
GACCTTAGCAATCACTGCACCATTCAGATCTCCTAGACATCAGGTGTACGTGGGCTCTCCTTGGCGCTGAACCTGCGATGGAGTCTTGGTAGTCCAGTTCTTGAGTTAGGCAGATCTGTGTTTATGACAGACCAGGCACCTTATCTTGTCAACAGGACTAGGAGAGGGAAACAAGTCACTGTGGGCAAGGATTCTTCCGAATCAACTTCTGTTAGCCAAGCGAAAACCTTAATGCATGATCTACCAGGGTGATCCTAGTGGACAATCAGCAAGCTTGCCGGACAGTGCTCAAAATGGCAAGCTGGTTAAACTCTAGGAGTACCACAATGCACATTCTGGGGTCCCCAAGCCTTTTGGGCTTGCCAACCTTCACCTAATATGTTGTGGAATTAGCTAAGCGGAGTGCTTTCCTACAGAAAGAGAGTACACATTCCAATCCAAAGGGAAATGTCCTTGTATCAGTGCATATCTGAAACTCTCAGTCTAGGTGTTCTTAAGCGTAGGATGGGTTTCTGAGAGTATCAGATGGCCAAAACAAGGAGCTGAGAGGTAACTAGAAAGGAATGTGGCTGTAGCACCTGGTTGACAGGGCAATCCAACAGAAGGCACTTTCAGTGAAGGTACTCCCAACAATCCTCACAAAATATGCAATATGCACAAAATTGTTTGTATTTTTACAATATTATAAACAGCACACTCACTGCCTTTGCCAGGAAAGACAAGGAAAATTGTGAAATTTACAACAATTACTCTCAGCTTAATAAACCCTTTAGTTAATTGAACAGCTGATACATTAGATAATGCATTTAACAAATCCCCCAAATAAAAATAAAATGGTCACTTACTCCATTGCTGTTTGTGGTATATTGCTGTGCACATACAGGCTGCCACATTTTGCTCACAAAATACACAGTCAATCCACTTTGCAATATATCCTGTGAAGCGCTTTGAGACATCTTGACAACATGATAAGGAGCTATATCAAATGCAAAGGTTACTATTTATTATTATTATTGCTCAATGATGCTGACACCTCCATGATTTTGAACATGGAGCTGGCAGCAAGACATCGTAAAGAGTGGTTTAACGTCACTTGCGTTATGTAACTGCAGCCAGCAGAGTCTCTGCCAGCTTCAATGCATAGTGAATGTATGTTAAATTATAGGTCCTGTTGTAGGACTTCGCAACCTTTTAGAAATGTAAGTTTTTTTAAGCCAGCATGACAGCTTGGCTCAGTGTTAACACTCTCGCCCCTGAGTTAGAAGGTTGTACACTCAAATGCCACTTCAGGACTTGGAATGACATAATCTGGCACTCCAATGCATTGCTGGGGTGGGGGGGTTGGCTGTTGGAGGTACTGTCTTTCAGATGAGACATTAAACCAAGGTCTGGTCCTGCTGTTCAGGTGTACGTTAAAGATCTCATGACACTATTCGAAAAGAGAAGGGAACTTTTCCAGGTGTCATGGCCAAGAAATCCCCCAAGTAAAAAAATTGGGCACTCACTTTGTGGCTGTTTGTGGGACACTACCGTGCGCAAATTGGCTGCCACATTTCGCCCACAAAGTACAGTTAATTCACTTTACAGTATATAATAATAATCCTTGCATTTGATTTAGAGCCTTATCACGTCATTGAGATTATATCTATATAATTATAGTAAATATTATATCTTGTGAAGCACTCTGAGACTTCCCGATGATGTGATAAAGCGCTATATATCAAATGCAAGGATTATTCTTATTTATTATTCAAGCAATGATCCTGGTAAACTCCTCTCTGGCTGGTGCTTTGATGATCTGAGGATGTGACAAAAAACATTGAATCGTTATAAATTATTGAAAGCTAATGGGACATGATGCACCAGTGATGCAGAACTTTCAACATGTTCGCCACACAATGTCACTGCTACCTGGACCTTGACTGGAAGTGCTCCGTGGAAGAGAGCACCAGGTGTGAGCAATACACCATTTTACAGCAAAGTCAAGCATTTCACTCTTCATTTATCCAGATTGCAAGTACAAACACATTCATAATGTTTTCGTTCCAAAACGAGGAGTCGTATCCTCTGCCACAGGGGTCTGCTCTCAAATATGATCAAATATGATATGATCCCTCATGATTGGTAAACTATATAAAACTAAGCTTGACATCAACCTATATTTTTTGAAGTATAAAGATCAAGCAAATATAATTACACTTTGCATTATTGCATACTCTTTCTTTTCTTCTCTAGTTGTTCAAAAGAGTCTTAAAAATACAGTATAACTAAATAAGTATTACATATCCATGTACTTAAGTGCTCTGAGACGCTACCCTGCGTGGAGGGTGCGATACAAGTGCAAGTTGTTGTTGTTGTACTTGCTTGTTTCAGCCAAGTGTTTTCCAGTTAGTAAGCAGCAACTAAATATTTACTAATATCCCCCAAAACAGAATTAGCATTTCACAAATCCTCTCCATCATGCTCCTTTTACAAATAGTTAAAAATTGCAAGGATGATTATTATTATTTCCTGACCGTCCAGCGCCTTGGGACATCGTCTCGATGTGAAAGGCGTCACACAAATGTAATTTGCTGTTATTATTTGCATTTAGTAGAGGTCAGCTATAACGTGTTGGCTGGGAAAAGTGTGGAACAGATTTGCAAATTGGTGTTAAAAAGCCAATTAAGCTGGTTATTTGATGGTCATTTAACCAGTCTCTAATGAATCTTCATCATCACATGCCAGGTTTTAATTCAAATCTAAAGTGAGATGGGCTTTCCCAATTCTGAATGCAGCTTAAAAGGCACATTCCAATTGCAGAGTAAGGAGTTCTACAGGCGATGTGCAAAACCAACAAAACAAGCTGTTAACACTGTGGACAGTAAAAATCCCAGCTCTTGATATTTTATGTTGGAAGCCAATTCACACTTTAGTGCCTAATGACATCTCTGCTGCAATTTCCCACCTGTCACATTTGTTCTGTGATAGTAAAGCATGTTTATGATGGTATGAAGTGGGCCACTGATGAGAGCCCAGACTGGGACAGCATGAATTGCTGACACTATTTACAGTTGAAGCAACATTTACCCATCAACAACATTAATCAAATATGGCTTATCTGTGAACTTCATACAAACAGCATTTTACGTTTGAGACTCACTACGTTTTACAGATATTTACGCAGCTATGTGGGCTAGCAGAGTATAGTACTGTTACCTCAAGCATCGAATCATACCATTGCTGTGCGCAATTGGCTGCCGCGTTCGCCCACAAATATACAGTCAATTCACTTTACAGTGTGTTCTGTGAAGTGCTTTGGGACGTCCTCCCGACGTGAAAAGCGCTATATCAAATGCAAGGATTATTATTATTATTATTATTGTCAGTGCCTGACTCACAACAGCACGTGTCCCTGAGTCAGACAATATGGGTTCAAGGTCTATGACGGGGCTTTGAACTCAAGCTAACACTTCAGTGCCAATCTGCAATGTGCTGCATTGCTTGAGGTGCCGTCCTTCAGATGAGATGTTAAATTGAGGTCTTGTCTGCCTGTTCAGGTGGATGTTAAAGATCCCACAGCACTATTCGAAAGAGAAGCGAGTTTCTCCTGGTGTCTGGCCAACAAGCCCCCAAATAAAATTGATCATTCACTTCACGGCTGTTTGTGGGTTAGTGGTGTGTGTAAATTGGCCACCATTTGCCTACACACAGTCACTACACTTCACAGTGAAATTCTGTGAAGTGCTTTGAGATATCGACAACATGATAAAGCATTTTATCTTGACATTGTTGCAACACACCCTGGGAAATGTAGCTAAAATCATGGTCATGAGGCACAACGTGGCTCCCAAATGGGATTTTTCTTTGAAGAATGATGCTGAACTGAGGAGTGTGTGGTGATGATGGGAATTAGAAGTCTGCAGCTGTGCAGGATGAAGTACAGCAGGGAGGGCTGGTTCTCCGCCAGGAACTGATTGATAACTTTTCTAATTGACTGCTTCATTTCAGCAGCTTTAAACTTTCTAATAAAATTCAGATTTTGATCAGCTTAGAACCTTTTAAACATTATCTGCATCTGCGCTATGTTTGTGCTATCAATTACCTTGATGGTCTTTTGTTAAGAAAGTAATATCTATTCACATTTTTGCAGATATGTATTACGAGCCTAGGTGGATATCTAAGACTTCTTATATAAGGATAAGAATAATTTTTCCATTTGATATAGTGCCTTATCACGCCGTTGAGACGTCTCAAAGTGCTTCACAGAATATACTGTAAAACTGACCATAGATTTTGTGGACAAAATGCGGCAGCCAATTGCACACAGCAGTGTCCCACAAACAGCTGTGTGTTGAATGATCAAATTATTATTATTTTTTAAAAGGGATTATTACCACCAGAAAAGCAATCCACAATCACAGAGACGTTCACATAAAAATGACTCTTAAGCACTTGGAAACATAGAAATGCTGTATGGTGGTGGACACCAATCAGAGACGTGAGAGATTTAAAAATGTTGACCTAACTGAAGAGATATAATTTTAGGATATATTTATAAGATACGGTTTCAGTATATGTTATTAGGTCACTTACCCTTGTACTGTTCTACTGAATTGTTATGTGGTAGTATACTATCTTTACTTTTATCCCTAAAATGCCCTATCGTGTTCTACCATTTTGTTGCATCCTAAAGTATTGTTCTGGATTTACTTTTCAATTATATTTAAAATTTTATATACTTCTATAAAGTCCCTCTGAGACATCTGGTTTGAAGACTGAAGAACCCTAGATTGTCTAATCGTTGCTCAGAGCTCAATTGTTACTCATAGCTCAACAACTACAACAAGATTACTATCCTTCCTCACTATCCTTCCTCATGTCATATGTCATTGGTGATTTTAGTAGTGCACTCCTGCCCAAGCACTAGACTACCTTTCAATGAGATGTGGATTTTAGTCAACACTTCTTGGTGTGCATCTCCTGAACTGTTCTTAAGGGTTTGGAATATTATTTAAACGTATTAACGTGCATTAAGATATAGCTTATTGATGCTCCGGCACTAGCCACAAATACTTTTTACAACAACAAAAAGAAAAAAACTTGTACTTTAAACCGATTCCTAAAGTTCACAGTCATGTATCAATTTTGTTATTTGCTGTTTAATTAGTCCATTTGAAATTTTCACACCTTGCCTATTATTTACAAAGAACATAATAATATCTGGATAACATAACTTTATATTGACTCACTAACAAATTTAGGGTTACTTTCGTTGCCACGCTACCCATTTGTCAGATTTAAAGTCAATTTCTATTGCATTATTACACTCATACATTTTCAGGACTTTGAAATTCACCCCTTCATGGAGTAAATTTAACAAATGGTAAGTGGCAATATCTGTTTCAAAATGCTTTCTGCATGCACTAATGCAAAACAGTACAAGCAGTAAAAATAAACCATAAACTTACACACAGCAACTGCTCTATGTCCAAACCTTGGTACCTTCTAACTTACCACATGTCAAGCAACAGCAAATTCATCTAAATCTGCCATCACCTCTATTATTGGTTGAATGTGAATAGCAATTCACCTTCAATTATTTTATTATTGGCAATAGAAGGAAAGAATACCACATGCCAGCATGCACTCCATCTGATACAAGAACAATGGGAGCATGAGTATGCAGGAAAGCTGCATTTTATCCCCATGCAAACAAAATGAGTTTCACATATATTGTACAAACATATTTTCATATATATATTTTCAACATATCAGCAGCAAGTCTTCATACACTGCTTTCCTGCCCGTAGAACTTTTGCCCTGACAATAAGCTTTTTTTTATAATGTAGTGTGTAGAAGCTGCAGCAAATTTTATTTTCCTCGCTTATAATGCCGAGTTTAGCATAATATGCTGACCCATGATTGTTAGGCCTCTTAGGTATTGAGTCCAGGCTTGCCTTTGGCAGGCGGACAAAATTCTTCAGGTCTTTCTGTACTCTTAGGGTTATTTCCATGAGACCTTCTACTCATTACAGTTAGAGTAATTACCCCCAGTTGTTATGTACACAAAAAGACTTTCCAAAAAATCTGCTCAGTGTATTGCTCAGTAAAATCACAAATTAAACAGCAACTGGAAGAATTCAGCAAATGTATTTATTTGCACCTTGAAGAGTCGTGTGTTACTCGTATTTGAGCTTACAGAAACTGTTCTGTGGCGCATTGTGCACATTAGACACTCCAGTGCTTGCTCTTACTGCTCAAAATAATAAACCACAACAAAAACAATCTGTCCTTGCCTGCTGCCCAGGTGACAATGTTTCTTCCCATAACAAACCTCAGTACAGCACAACTTCAGGAATTGTGCAAGGGTAAAGACGAAGATCACTACACTTGACAATAATTCCTGCAAAGTGCTTTGAGATGTTTCGACATGATAAGGCACTTTAACAATGCAAATTGTTTTTTATTGGGTGTAAAGGTTTGCAGATGATTAATTGTCAGAGTTGAGGCAATGAATTACCTTGCTCCATTAAAGTGAAATGAAAATCATAGTTTCCCATTATGCTTAAGTCTTTTTGACAAGATAGACAATTGAGGCACTATTAGTCATTTGCAGTTGAAAAACAATTTTTGTCATTGCTGAGAATTTGGTTTATTAAAGATAACTTAGTTGGCCATTCAATTAAGAAACAAGAATGTTTGAAAGCAAAGTCTTTGAATAGTAAATGTGAGTTTAATTTTCAGGCTACAGTGTTGCTGTAGATATTCGAGGTTTGTAATAATAATAATCCTTGTATTTGATATAGCGCCTTATGACTTCTTCAAGACGTCTCCAAACTCTTTACAGAATATACTGTGAAGTGAATTGACTATATTTTGTGGGCGAAACTCAGCAGCCAATTGTGCATAGCAGTGTCCCACAAACAGTCATGCATTGAGTGACCAATTTATTATAATTATTTTTTTAAGGAATTATTACCCACTCCCAACCAATCAATCCACCAATCGACTAACAACCAAATTCCTACTTACTGGTAAGTAAACAGAGGCATGTGGAACAAAGAAACTTGCCCAACGTTTCGCCTGCCGGGAATCGATCCCAGGTCTCTTGCTTGCGAGGCGAGTGTTCTAACCACTGAGCTGCAGGACTTAATGGTTTAAAGTGGGGTCTGGATGCTATATAATTCTTCAGTTTGTACAAATGAATGTTTCTATTACTTTCAGAGTTACCAATGGTCACAGGAAATGTATAATGGCTGACTTTGGGATTCAGGCAACGCTTCTGAAGGGCTTTGAGTTGTCTCATCAAAGTGATAAGTTATGTCCAACACAAGGGTTACTATTTTCCTTTCAATGCCATTTAAATATCGCCCAACTGTATAATTCCCTTCTGAGATGTTTCTTTATAAGACACTTGACTTTAAAATACAAGATTACATTTGTATAGCGCCTTTCACGTTGCAAGGATGTCCCAAGGTGCTGAAGTGCAAGTTGTGTTGTTTCAAACATGTTAGGTTACAATAATGTAAACAGTAATGTAAAGCAGGTTTTTTGACCTACTCATTTATACTAATCTGGTCATTATTATTTTCTAAATAACAACTGTTATCAAGTTGGTAGGAACATTGTGTCCTTCACCATCTTCCCCTTTGAGTTAATCATCAGTTCTTCAAAAAGCTTCAGGCAGGATTTTGTTAAAACAGCATCTGTGCTTCCTCAAAATTAATGAGATTAATTTTATATCAACATTTAATTGTGCTTAGTGACATATGCAAAAGCTGATTATTCACATAGATCACTCAGTTGACAGGCAAAGAGCCATGGTTGACATGGCAGACATTCAGCCTTGATTCCTCATAACAATATAGTTCCAAAGTATAAGGATGAATGTTTGGGGAATCATTGTCATTATTCAAAACACATGTTGAAGTCTGTGATATAGCATGTTTCCCTTCAACATATTCCTTGAATAGCCAGTTAATCAACACACAGTTTTCTTGTGAAGATAAATATGTATTTCTAGGTGAAAGGTAGAGACAAATTTGGGTAGCAATTTATTTTTGCTCTAAGCATTTTTTAGAAGTTGAAATGGCTCGCGTCTCTATGGAACAAAAGAAAAAGGCAGAGACGATGACGATAATGAAATTAGATAGAGTGACCACTGATAAGTCAACCAGATGATAAGGTTCTTTAATTAAAGGTGAGACTACCCCAGTCTACAGCTGAAAATAAAAGTAGCGCTTAAGTTTTCACTGGTACAATCACCTCGTTTGGGAGGGCTTTGGGCAGATGTTTTTTTCTCTTGCAACAATAAATATATAAAGCAAAATCACCTCACAAGGGTCACCAGAGGAATGAAAGTCAACCTGAAAGTCTGGCTGCAATTACTGACCAATTTGAATGCAACAACTATGAAGCAATCCAAATTTTGCTTAGACAAGGACCAATTACAGAACGAATGGAAAAACAGATGTTGGATTACATTAAGGATAGGGAAGATACTGCTGTGGACATTGCTGTTATAAGACATGACTCCAGAAGCAGACTGCTAAAGGGAATGGCAAGGACATCATCTTTTAAACCATTTTTCACAGTGGTAATGGTCAACATTTGGTCTCATCTGCTCACCATCAAAAAGGTGAGTCCTATACAAATAATTGGGCAATACCGTACCTAAATGAATAACAGATAGAGCGGCTGGTTCAAGTTAGTTATGAATGTTTTAGGAAGTTAATTGCAGTGCGCATTACAAATTGTAAATTTTTAACGTGTAAAAATATAATAGCTGATGAATTCCAATTGAGTTTCTTACATTCTTGTATCAAATGTGAATCTTGAATTTGCATCAATGCCTGAAAGAACATGAGCTGACCTTTATCTGCTGAATTCATCCATGGTTTGACTTTGGGGAGGCCTACAGTACCAGGAATGACCTCATTGACAGATTTATAGTATCAATCCAGTATAACAGGTTGTGGAACTCTCAACGAAAGGTTAAAAAAAATTAAACAAAGACACAGAAGAAAAACGAAAGGGGAAATTCAGGGGGAATAAAACTGGAGAATGGAAAAGAAAGAAATACAATTTAAACATGTTAAAGTTTATATTCTGGTTGTAAAGTTGAAGAGTTCACAAGGAAAAGATGTGATACTGCACCTGATGTTTGTGTCAACCTTGACATTATCCAATGAGTGCTGATGACATTAATAGAGGAACTTGTTTGGAGGAGGTTTTGAAGACTGACAATACAGTATAAGGAAATTTCAGTAACGTAATGGATTATCTTCAGCAGTCCTGCATTTTAACGATGCTACTCTTTAACTCTGCTCATGTCTCTGCTCAGATCCACAAGTCTCGCTCAACCATTTTAGTTTTCTTTAAAAATGAATATTTTTAAAAAAATAAAATGCAGCTATTGGATATCATTATTTGATTGGCAATGTGGGGATGCCTCAATTGGCTTCAGGGGGACTGCCAATGGCAGGCTTTCCTTTCCAGATTGCCATCCCAAATACTGTAGCAGATATAAGGTATGGCTGCTTCTTGGAGTTACTGCTGTAGGGACATCAATGGGATAGATTCTTGAGAATTATTAAGGGATATTGGAGAGAAAGAACCCAGTGGAATAGGATAAAAAATCTGCCACTGTGTAAAATATGGAATCAGCTCAAAGGGCCAAGCCGCCTACTCTTGAAATTGTCCTTCACAACCATGAACCTGTGGCCTCTTATTCCGCTGCCGTGGGACATCTGAATGTATTATTCTGTTCCTTTGTTCCAAATGCTCAATGAACAAATTCTAGGGAATGTCATGGATTTCAGGGACAGGAGCAGAGGGTTAGAGTGAAAAAAAATTTAATTCTGGGAAGGATTTAAAAGCTAATCTTTATTAATTCTAATAGATTTTAAAAGGGATTCTGATGTCACGACTCAGTCTGTTTTGGAGTTTGCAGGATAAAACAGTGTGATCAGAATGGGAAAGAGGAAAATATTAGCTTCCTAACAGCTTTGGCCATCTTAGGTTTAGTTAATGTTTCTGTGTTTTTCCACACCTCATGTTTGCTATGGGAAACAGGAAATGACAAGACAGGCGGCACCTAATAAATTATTAAAATGATATACAAGTTGAATTTACTGCTTGCAATACACTCCACACACATCCAATCAAATAATACCTTTTAGGTATGGCCTTTTTATTATTTCTTCAGATTGTTTTAGATTGTATGAGTGAGGTTCCAGGAACATAATGAAGGAATGAATTCTCGTGGAGTACTTTGGGGATAATAACTGGCCCACCACACTATGTATATATGCAGTAATCCCCAGTATTAACTACCATTGTTAAAGAATGGAAGAGATTTGCTTCATTCTCTACTTCATATGCTCCTGCCCAAGCGATTAATGAAAAAAGGCTCATTATTTAAGCCCAAGAGATTCTTCGCAGAGAACTCAACCCTCTTAAATTCTCATTCGGTTTATATGCAAGCTTCCTCTTCAGCTGCCAAGTCCATAGATTGTGTATTAATTGTATAGTTTGCAAAAAATATTATTTTAAAAGAGTTTAGCTGTTACTCTAATGTACTGTACTTTGTTAGTACATATGCAACTGAATTATAATTCAGAACACTTGCATGTTCTTATAATACATCCAGCAACATTTTTCCATTAAAATACAGGAGAAAACAGAAATATTTTTCTAACTATTTAATAAATTATTTTTTGTTACTTATTTCAAAGTCAATGATTTGATCCGTGTCTCCAAATTTCTGTAGAGCAACCTATTATAGTCTGAAACAGTGTAAAACGTATTCAAAGCTCTATTCTATTATTCTTCCTCCTGCCAAATAAGGAGATCTTGTAAAACTACATGGAGTTTTACAAGATCTACTCAACTGCTCATACCGTTCTGGGCACCGCGACATAAGAGAAGACAAAGTGCTCTACTTTGCATAGCTTAGAGGCAGTGCAAACTAGAGCAATGAGTTTGATCCTCAGTGTTAAAGGAATGAGCTATACGAGCAACAATCAGACAAGCTAGGGTCGTTCAGTCTCCAGAGAAGATGTCTTAGAGGGGACTTTATAAAAGTGTACAAATTTAAAAGTGGATTAAAAGAGTGCAAGTAAAATTTATGTTAAAACAAAAGCAATCAATTCAATTGTATGTGTATTCTGTAGTGCAGACAGTTCAGGTTTCAAGCAACAGTTCAATGATTTTGAACAAATATACATTGTTTAAAGTGTCATTGTTCTTGAAAGAGATCCAAGTCTGATGCCATTAAGTCACTTGATACATTTGGCAAAGCACCATAAAGCTTTTGATATTGAGGTAACAATTCAAGGTTTGCAAGACACACAATGCACATTCTGCTGACAAGAAACCTGCTCTCCAAAGGAACCAAAGCTCTGATGACTGAAAGTCACTTATAACATTTGGTTAAAAGATGTTGAAGTATTTTAAAGCATATTAACAAGCTAGAGTTCAAAGAAAAATGACTATAGAGATAGATAGACAAATGAATAATACTGCACTGTATTCACATACATAAATAACCCTCTTCCCCCAACTTCTTCCTCCCCCTCCTCCCCACAGTCTGTTTTTTTGTTGAAATTCTGAATATCACTGTGGATTGGCAGGCATATACTCATAATAGCAAATGTGATGTATGCACTTGCATGTTTACAGTAATTGTTAGTGTTTTGGAGAAATTTGGCATTCACAATGTTGCTGATTAGGGTCTGACTAAAGACTAAAGACTAAAGACTATTGCACTTATTTGATGATTCTGTACAGGATCAACCCACAATGCTAAGAACAGTAGATACGGGATACTGTCATCTATGTCATTAGTGACAATATATTAGAAAGAAAGCAACTGTGCATCACAGTATTTATAGGATTACCATATATGTCAGTGCTTTAGCTTCCAGAGTCAAGTGTATGTTTACACCTTGAAATTTGCCTTTGATAACCAGATTTTAGTAACCATGTATCCTCTGAGCAGTTCACTCCCAAGGAGACCCTGCTTATCACCCCACCAAAGATAACTATATTATTACACACTGTAATCATTTTATTAATATTGAAAAGACCAGAGGCTGAATGAACCAACTGTGATTATAACAAACAACCACATACAATACTCAACCAATTGAGCCATCTGGACTTTTCATGATGGTATCAACGTGGATCAGTTGGTAGCACTTTTGTCTCTATATCAGAAGGTTGTGGGTTGTAAATGTAAGCTTTTTTTTAAAAAATAGTTTGACATGTTGAAGATCCTATGGCACTGTTTGAAAAGAAAAGTTTCTCTGAGTTTACTGGCCAACAAAACCCCTCCAATGAATAGCTGTCTTGCCTATCACTTTACAGCTTCTTCCTTCTTTATTGCTTTTTTCCTCTTCTTGTTTCTTCTGTCTTATTTCCTTTTCACTCTACTTTTGTATCTTTAATCCCCCCCACTTCTCTCTCTCTCTCGCTCTCTCTCTAAGGATCTTGAAGTAATTTGACTATTTGGCTGGAGTTGTTTAAATGTATGTTGACCTAGAATCCCTGCTCACGGATCTCATTACAATTTCGTTAATACACCAGCAACAAAGGTTATGCACAGCAAAGGATAAAAAATAATAATCCTTGCATTTGATATAGGGCTTTCACATTGGGAGGACTTCCTAAAGTGCTTCACATGATTTACTGTAAAGTGGAATGACTGTGTATTTTTAGGTGAACATGGCAGCTTAATTGCACATAGCAATGTCTCACAAACACTCATGGAACGAATGACCAATTTTAATTTGGAGGATTGTTGTCCAGAACACCAGTAGAAACTCCCTTCTCTTTTTGAGTAGTCCCTTTGAATCTTTTGAATCCACCTGAAAATGCAAGTGGGATCTTGGTTTAACGTCTCATCTGAAGGATGCCACATCCAACAATGCAACATATCCCCAGCACTGCATTTGAGTGTGGAGCTTGAACCGACAACCTTTGACTCAGATACGAGCGTGCTGTGCCAAATTGTCACACATAACAACTACACTTAGCAACGACAAAATAAACATGCATTCCAATCTTAACCTTCGTGAAAAGCTGTTATTTTGTAGTTTCCTTCTTAAATATTAATTTTGAGTCATTTTGATTCCCACCTGTTCACAAGAAGTGTTTTCTTCTCTTTTACTCTCTAAAAATTGGAAAGGTTGAGGCTTAGTGAGAGATTTCCATAGTTTCAGGGTGTAGCGGCTGACTACCGCACTACCGATTGTGGAATGCAGGGGATGAGGGACAAGCAGGAGGCAGGGGGTGGTGGAGTGGGAAGTAAGCAGGTCGGAGAGGTAGGGAGGTACCAGGCCTAAAGGGATTTGTAGACGTGTGAGGATCTTGAAGTCGATCCGTTCTGTGATAGGGAGCCAGTGGAGCCTGGCGAGGATTGGTGTGATGCGGGTACGGCGTTTAAAGCGGGTGAGTATGCGGGCAGCGGAGATCTGAATTAGTTTAATTAGTCAGCATTCTACATCCTCTCTATCTTTCACTCTGACTCACAATACTCACCTTGCTCAGGTACTATGGCCTCTCAGCTTCCCAGGCATCGCCTCAACTGCCATGCTTTCCCTCCACAGCCCCAGGTGGCCATGTAACCAGGCTTCCTTTATTATCCCTGGCAAGAACAGAGACTTCCTTCACCCAGTCACAGAGCAATTTCTTTTGGTCAGCTGGGTGGTCTGAGGAAAACCATAATCATGCTCAAGAGCATTCAAACCAGATTGAGTTCCACAAATGTGTATCACCTACACTTGGAATTTTCCTTGTGCCTGGAATTAAATTCATATTCTCTACCCGAAGGGATGCACCACGCTTACCTAATTTCTTATTAGAGTAAGATCTAAGGCTTGGGGACCCCATAACGTGCATTTACCAGCTACTGTAAAACCAAATAGTTTGCCACTGTGAGAACTGTCTGGCAAGCTTCCCACAGTTTGTCCCGCTAGAATCACCCTACCCTCAAGGGCTTTGACTTGCAGCATTAACTGGAACTTAGTGGGAAGAATCCCTGCTCCCCTGGTCTGCCCTTCAAGTTCTGTCAATGAGACAGGCTGGCTGTGCTGAGTGCCCTGGAGAACTACAGACCTGCATGGCTCATAAACCAGACTACTGAGACTGCCACAGAGGATTGCCTAGATTCTGATATTCTGATGCCAGACACATCACAGAATAAGAGAGACTGAAGGCAGAGCGGTTTACGCCTTCATACCATTCAGGCTCCTTCGCTTTCAGGTATAGTGCAATGTCCTTCAGGGCTTAATTGGTTACCATATTGCTGGGTTCAAAGTCTGTTACAATAATTCAAAAGATCACCTCTCTGATTACAGATACACGTGGATACAAATAAACATTTTACAGGTAACTATATATGCAGGCTAGGAACAGTAATAAGGTCATAAGTGGCAATTTGATGAACAAGAAGTAATGAGAGTGTATGAAAACTAAAATATCATTATCCTTGCATTTGAAATGTCATCGAATTGGCTCAAAGGCCTACACAGGGTTTGGTGTAAGCTGTAGTAAGGTGTAGCAACTGTGTATTTGCAGGCGAACGCAGCAGCCAATATGCACACAGTCATGAGGTGAATGACCAAATCATCTGGGGAATAAATTGATGAAAACTGGAGCAAATGAGGTAGATAAACAGATTGTAATGGAGATAAGTACTAGCAAGCATTTGTTATGAAAAGATACAAATTCCATCACGTCAATATCCGATTTAACCATCCCTCTCAACTTCCTGCAGCATCCATAGTTCTTCACTGGAGTGTAGAGGTGCCAGTTCCTGGTATATAGACTTACTGCTGCTATTTGTTGAGCTGAGTCAGTATTCCAGGAACTGGTACTTCAATGCCGGGCCATCCAGGCCAATGGTGTCTTTGAGCGCACAGGGTGCCGATAATCAGGACGTCACAATTTTCACCCGATAACTTTTCACAATCATAATAATAATAATAATCCTTGCATTTGATATAGCGCTTTTCACGTCGGAAGGACGTCCCAAAGCGCTTCACAGAACACACTGTTAAGTGAATTGACTGTATATTTGTGGGCGAACGCGGCAGCCAATTGCACACAGCAATGTCCCACAAACAGTCGTAGATTGAAAATGACCAATTTATTATTGTTTTTGGTTTTGGAGGGATTATCATAAAATAAAATCAACAAGAATTACACCTATCTGCCTATTTGGTAAATTTTAATTTTCATTTATTGACAAAGGACATGAGTAAAATACAAACTAAAAGGATAAGCCTGCAGGATGTTTGCTCTATCTGGTTAATATGTCACATTGGCAGTAAGCAAACAACTTAAAATTGTACATTTTGAAGATTTGGACATACAAAGCAGCTGAGCTAAATAATGGTAAATAGATTTTAATATACTGCTGTGCACAATTGGCTAACACGATTGGCCCAAAAAATATACAGTCAATTCACTTTACAGTATATTCTGCGAAGCACTTTGAAACTCTCGAAGACGTGATAAAGCACCATATCAAATGCAAGGATTATTATTGAGAAATGTATAAGTTAATACACATTGAAAATTAAACAGCAACAACAGCAAATTGCATTTATATAGCATCCTTCAAGCAGGGTAGTGTCTCGGTGCGCTTAACAGTGGTGGATTATGATACTGAGCTGGGGAAGGAGGGAGGTGACCATAGGCAAAATCGAAGAGGAAGGTCTTCAGGCGTGATCTAACAAAGAGGAATGAGAGAGAGAGAGTACCAAAGTTGTGGGGTGTCGTGGTTGAAAGGATGGCCACTGATGATGGAGTGGAGGGGACAAGGACAAACAGGAGGCTGGAGGTGGCGAGTGGGATTAAGCCGGTTGGAAAGATATGGAGGTGTGAGGGCATGAAGCAATTTGAAGACGAGTGTAAGGATCTTGAAGTCGATCCGTTCTATGGAGCCTGGCAATGGGTGATAGAGGTACGGAGTTTGGTGTGGGTGAGTATATGGGTGGCAGAGTTTGGGATTAGTTGGATTTTGTGGATAGTAGAACTATAGAAACTGGAGAGGAGGGCATTGAAATAATTGAGGTGACAAAAGTTTCAGCTGTGTTGGGCATGAGGTACAGTCGAAGATGGCTAATGTGATGGAGGTGGAGGAAAGCAGTCCTTGTCGGGGACCAGATGTGATGTAGGAAGGATGGCTGGGGATTGAACTTGATTCTTGGTTCTGTACAAGTTCTGTGAGTCTGAGGGATAGGCCAGGAGGTTGATGAGATCAGAAAGGCAGGTGAGAAGACATTGACAGAAGCCAAGAACATCGAAGAACATGCAATCACAGCGGAGAAGAAGTAGATTTGGGTGCAAAGATGCATTCATGAAAGACTGCTTGTTAGCGAAGATGAGACATCCTCCAAATGTGAAAGATGCTATATAAATGTAAAATGTGTGATTATAACTAGTTATAATCATCACATAATAGAAAATTCCACTCTATTGATACTTGGCCTTTTTGGTTGGTCAGTTGGTTGGCTGACACATGTGAAATGCATGCTTCAGAGTTCCTGAACTGAACTGAGAGTTCTGATACGCAGTTCATCTATGCATGAAAGCTTCCCTGTGTCTGGAATAGAATGTGTATGCTTCTCATTGGAGGGATGCACCTTGCTTACCTCATTGCCGACAGTATTAGGTACAGGTTGGCAAGAGCCAAGGCTTGGAGATCTCAGTGTGCATTGAGGTACTGCTGGAGTCAGCTCTCATGTCAGAACACCACATAAATGTAAGTTGTTAATGTTTAACCACCTAAAATCACATAGCTTGCCATTAACAACACTGTGTTGCAAGTTTCCCACTGCCTGTTCAGCTTGTTAGGGCTTTGGCTTATAAGATTAATAAGGTTACCTGGCCAAGAGGCCCAGCCCCCAACTCTGTCACAATAACTGGGCCGAAGTGAGCCCATGTCTGCGATGAGCTTGCTGGACCATGAGATACTTGCGTAACTGAACAAAAATCAGAGGTAATCTATAGAAGCTGCAACAGACCAGATTGGCCTCAACATTGTGACAGAGTCAATGGAGGACCACACCCAAACATTGACTACATGGAATTTCTTGTGAATAGCACCAGTGTTAATTGACACATCAGAGGTTACAATTTTCACCCCTATACCTTCTTTGACGTTCTCTGTGGCTTTAAACAAGAAATGTACATTTGTTTTTAAATTGAAGAAGAGTATCACAATTTTGTTGGAATTCAGTATCTTGTGTGGTCTATTTATTCACCATTGAAGTTTTGTAATTTTCCCATTTTTATTGCAACAATTTGATAATAACTAAAATACAACACTGCTTTAAGATCGCTTGTCAATATTTCAGCAAGAAATACCTAGGGCTGTGTTGGGAAAGGTCATTTAAAATGTCAATATACCAAATACAAGGATTATGAACTTCACCACAGAGAAGATAAAAAGTGAAAGGCCTTCAATTGAAATGAAACGTGAAGAAAAATCCTTAGTGAGGAAGTGGTGAATAACATTTGGCCCTTCAGTTATAAATCCACTGATTCACCTAAAACGATCAATTTTCACTCATACAAATTTGCCACAATAGGGAGAAAGGAAGCCGAAACAATGGGCAGGAAAGATGGAGTAAAGCCCTTCTTTTTGTTTATCTTTGTGTGAGTGCCAAATAATAATAAAAAAAAGATATGCATTTACACATTTCCAGTACTGAAGAACTCCCATAGCTGGGATTAAAATACAGTACTTAAACTTCATTGAAATACTGGATGGATGCCAAGTAATTGCCTTCTACTTTAGCAATTTGTTTTTCAAAAAAAATGTAGTTGTTTCTTTGTGTCACAGATTAGCAACCGAGAAAATAAATACTTTTCAAAGTAACTCATTTAGCAAAGCCATCTGAAACATTCAAATGTGAAAAGCTACCGTATCAAATACAAGGATTATTTATTATTATAAACTCACTTAATATTTAAAAATTAATACAAACTAATAATAATCTTTGCATTTGGTATAATGCCTTATCACATCATTGAGACCTCTCAAAGAGCTTCACAGAATATACTGTAAAGTGAATTGACTGTATATTTGTGGGCGAAACGCAGCAACCAATTGCGCACAGCGGTGTTCCACAAACAGTCGTGGATTGAGTTACCAATTTTTTTTTAAGGACTTATTACCCCTGGAAAGTGATCTGCCAATTGACTAACAACCGGCTTCCTACTTACTGCTAAGTAAACAAACGTGTGGAGTAAGGAAACTTGCCTAAGGTTTTGCCCTACATATCACATACTCACTGCCCACCGCCTTTTGGAAATACAATGAATAATTTGAAAGGGTGCAGAGAATAAAAACAAGGAAAATTCTTTGACTTGGAGCTGCCAGTTATAAGGAGCAGCTCACTAAGTTGAATTATTAGAAAAAAGATCAAGGGAAACATGAACGAAATGTATATAAATTGTTGAGAGTCATAGATGATATAGATGTAAACAGATTATTTTAGTTAGAGCATGAAAGCAAAAGTAGAGGGCACGGGTTAAAAATTAAACAGCTCAAGATGGGCTGTTTAAGATTAGAAGTTTTTTTTTCTCTCCCAATAATGGACATGTTGAATGGACTCCCAAAAAATATAGCTGATGCTGCGTAAATTAACTCTTGTGAAATATAACTGAATAAGTATCCACATCAGAGTTGGAAGTCTCAAAAGACAGTATAATACAGGGGAAGGCTGCCAAAAATGCTGTTTAAATCCAATAGACTTTTGCTGGCACAGTAATGCAGGTAAAGCTTTTAGACTGGAAGAATACTAGAGACTACTAGTCTGTAAACACAGGTGCAGACTGAAATGATCCCCACAAGACACAATCATTATGCTTTCTGTGCTGCTTGTGGGGAATGGGGCTAGGAGCGAAGCTCATGAAAGAGATGGCGGGAGGGAGTATGGTTGTGGAAAGAACAGACTTAATGGGATAAAATGCCAAGCCCTGAAAACCTTGTCTTAATAATTCACACACAGCTAAGCAAAATAAAGGAAAACTTTTTATGGGTTCATATCTTTGCAAAATATACAGCATAAAGTGATCCTTATTACTCTTGTCTCTGGATTTGGGTGACCTTGTTGCCAGTTCTGCATTTATTGCCCATCCCTAGCTGCCCTGACAAAGGGATAGAAAGACCTCTCTTTACAAGTGAGTGGTCTCCAAAAGCATTTTAGGAGTCAACAACTTAGTGTGGGATTGCAGTCAAATGTCAGCCTCATCATGTATGGATCACGGATATTCTTACCCTGAAATACATTAGTAAACCAATCCAGTAGCTTTGTGGTGCTGGGTCCAATTACCAAACACTATAAATTCAAATTACACATATGCCATGGCAGGATTCAAATCCATGGTCGTTGGGTACTAGTCTGGTATCATTACCACTACACCAACATATCCAAACATAATAATAATCCTTTTATTTGATATAGCACCTTAGCAAGTCTTTGAGACATCTCAAAGCGCTTCACAGAATCTACTGTATGGTGAATTAACTGTATATTTTGTGGCAGCCAATTGCAAACAGCAGTGTCCCACAAACTGTTGTAGACTGAGTGACCAATTTATCATTTTTTTTTGAAAGAATTATTTCCCCTGGAAAAGCAATCCGCCAATCAACTAACAACTGGGTTCCTACTTATTGCCAGGTAAATAGAGGCGTGTGGAGTAAGGAAACCAATGTTTCGCCCTGCCGGGAATCGAACCAGGTCTCTCGCTTGCGAGCCACGTTCTCTAACCACTGAGCAACAGGACTCCACTTTGTACAAAATGTACAAAGGTTGGATATGAACTTACAATGGTTATTATTATATAACAAAATGTGAAATATTGGTGAAAGTGGCAAAGCAGTCTTTGTTCTCATGTTTGCATGGTTCTCAGGCAGATTGTGTATTTATTAAGACATTTTCTAGATGTAAAGAAAAAAAATGTAAAATGTTTGTAACTTTGAGTTAGATCTGATCCTAGAAAGTAAATCTAATTACTTATTCAGCATTTCTGTTTATTTTGCATCTTCCAAATACAGTACTTCAGAGCCATTCAGTACTTTCTGTTTCTTTCAATTAATGTTCAATCTAACAGAAAACATTCTGTTCTCCACCTTCACCACCTGTATTTTAGACAGTGGAGTTAGAAAGTCAGTAAAAGGTGGTCAAAACAAAATATACTGCATGATAGACTTCAACTTTTATAGTTCAACAAGAGTTTCAAACCAATGAGAGCTCTTCCCTAAAGTAACAAAATGCTCAATTATAATAACCGTAATAAAGGAGATAGCACTTTGTTTTTGAAACTGAGATAACTATCACATTTTAAATTTGTGACATCTGTAGCTTATCTGTGAAGTATACAGGCTCTCCCTCTTTATGTGGAAAAGTTATAGGAAGTTTGACATTAATCTTACACAACGTAACCCTTCAACAAAATAGCTTCTGATTCAAATGTCTTGCAGCATTAATGAAGTTAAGCGGTTTCTTC
Organism: Callorhinchus milii; assembly: GCF_018977255.1. Classification (NCBI taxonomy): domain Eukaryota; kingdom Metazoa; phylum Chordata; class Chondrichthyes; order Chimaeriformes; family Callorhinchidae; genus Callorhinchus; species Callorhinchus milii. The sequence continues at coordinate 52,045,086 of NW_024704742.1, forward strand.
AAAATAGTCTCCTATTAGAGCTCACTGAGGTTTGGGGGTAAACTAATAAGAAGACATTAATTATCAGCATTACACAAAGAGTATTTATTCAAAGCACTGAATTAGAAAATTGTTCTTATTAACATGTTTGGCTACTTACCTTTTTCCACTCAGTTTGGCAGGATAATGCTTTTAAAATGGCTGATCAGTTTCATGTTCCATGCCAATCGACAAACTTGTATAAAGTATAGCACCAACACCTGCAACAGGCTTTGCGACTGACACAAGTGCAACAAAAACTCACAGGGTAACAAGGCCAACTTTCATCATAAACAGTGAGGCTGGGCCCATGTAAACTCCACTCGGGATCATGTTCGATGAGAAAATTAAATATTCCCAGACACGAACACCTCAGACCTCTGAGAGTCTCTTACCCCAGGCGGTATGCAAATGAACGCAACCACAGTCCTGCTGGGAAGCTGCTCTGTATAGCACCCTTGTTAAGACTTGCATGCAGTTTTTTCATGCAAATTGGAACAGCAGGTCATAGCTTATGGTTTCTCCTTGTGAATATGCCCAAACTAAAGCAACATATTCTCTTCTCCTTTTGTGTGCTGAAAGTTCCCTGACCATTAGCCAGTTTTATAAATGAAGTTAATTACTGCACCACTGTAGACAGCCTTCGTGTGAACATTTCAATAAAATTACTACCATGACTGGTGAACTTTCCTAATGTATAATAAGCAGGGCCTATTAGCATCAGAAGGGTCAGATGAATGACATGTGAACAGTCCCAGTGTTTGAACTGAATTGAGCTATTATAACCTGGCTCTGGAAGTTTTTGTCAGCCTTCAAGGCTACATCTTTCTTACATACTCCCCTTAATTCTATTTCCCAAATCCAGGATAAACTTACACTACGCATTCAAGCTCTGCAGAAATCATCAATTTAAATTGCAATTGAATTACTTCTGAAACACTGGAGTCTGTCTACTTTGCAGCATTTTTTGCTGGATTTCTTAATAACGAACAGTGTTGGAATTGTCAATTTGAGGGAACTTCACTCTAGAAGTAGATTGTGTTGGAGTGGAGTTCCAGTAAGTGGGAAGGAGTCCCACTGGCACAACATAGATTCTTTATTAAGAAATCCTATTAAGAAATAACAAAATACTGTAACTATCTTTAGTGTAAGACAAAGCACTCTGGGGTTCCCTTCTGGCCTCAGCCCCGATGAGGTAATGCACTTTTCCTTTGTACCAACACTGACAAGTAAATAAAATAATCCTTGCATTTGATATAACGCTTCTCACGTCTTCTAGACGTCTCAAAGCGCTTCACAAAATATACTGTAAAGTGAATTGACTGTATATTTGTGGGCAAAACACGGCAGCCAATTGCGCACAGCAGTGTCCCACAAACAGTCGTGGATTGAATATCCAATTTATTTATTTTTTTGTCGAGGGATTATTATCAGGCGTTTGGAGTAAGGAAACTTGCCCAAGGTTTCGCCCTGCCGGGAAACCTTGGGCAAGTTTGCTTTAAAAAAAGTAAAGCAAAGTGACTGTGTAAAGCTAAATGCTCAACACCATGGATTAAACATTTATTACTTTGTAACTGCTAGAATCAACATATTTCGCTCTCCAGGCGCCCACAAAACTAAACAATCATAATTCTATTGTAGTAACTGATGTTATGTTAAAATACTGTGTTTTTCTGTGCATTTTTTCAAATGGATAAGTTGTGTCTTTGTTATCACATCTAAACGACTTACTGAAGGCTAGAAATGATTTTAACTTTGATTCAGCACCTACTGTTTCTGGTGAGCATTCCACAACAAATTTATAAACAAACATTTTATTGAATTTTAGCAAATGTTTGAACGTCACAAAAAGTTTAGTATTTGTTTGTTTCAGCTGCAGTGCACCATTGCTAATTTTCTGTTTATAAGCAAAAGCAAAATATCTTCATCTTTGAAAATATTTTGGTTCCCTCAGCTATTCTTAAAATTTTAAAATCAACATTGGTGACTCACATAGTATTCTTACATTTCTGAACTTTGCAATTGAAAACTCAAGCATTGCCCCTCAAGAAGAGGAATGTTTTCTGTCCTTCTTTAATGCGAATTACTTCTGTTATTTTTTTTAAAAAGTTCAAATTCCATATTTTAAACTTGCTGGAGATTAGTCAAAGTAAAAATGACATTATGCACTTTGGGGAAAGTAAACTAATACCCAATTCCTCTCATGCTATACAGTAAAAATATTCTTATATTCTATCAACCTCACACAGTGCAACTGAGAGTATGGCTCTCACCATTCTGAATGCCAGGATCAGGAATATAAATCAGAGTTGCTTTCTGGACTGCTGTCAACAACAACAGCTCTGAACTGTTAACTCCTTTGCCAAGAAATCCACAAGGAATTCTGTGGGCTCCATACTTTCCATTTCTTCTCATTCTGCTGTTCTACCCTTTATTATTTCCCAGTTCCTGTCAGGTCCACTCTAAAATTGATAAATTCATATTTTCAAAGCAAGGTAATTTGCTTTTTATTATAATTATGATTTATTTTCTTACTGCACAATTGGGAATTGTTTTTAGAAAGATAATCTAATGCTGTAAAAAGCATAAGCGTTTTAGATGGTTAAAAATAGAATGGTTTAAAACAATCTGCAATACTCTACACTAAATCTCTCCTCAGCACAACAACAACTTGCATTTATATAGTGCCCTTCACCCGGGGTAGTGTCTCAGAGCACTTTGCAGCATGCAGCAGTATCAAATTTTGTCACATCACTTGTTGGAAATTTTCACTCCATGATCCCATGCTTTGCTATTTTTAAGAGGGCAAATTATAGTTGAAGATTTTAATTTGCTTTCTTAGAAATTGCAGAGCATGGGATTATGGGATGAAAATTTCCAACACGTGATGTGATAAAATTCCACCCAGTTGATGTTTTAATACAGGCGTGGCCCAGCCTCCAACTTCATTACAGTAACTGGGCCCAAAGCCTCGTACAGATTCAACGATCTGCGTTTGGGTGCTGGATATCAACTGAAAGAAAGTAACCAACCCAAAAGTTGTTGATATTCTAGGAACCAGAAGAAAAATGCCATTCTGCAGCTCAGCAAGTCCAATTAAATGGCTTTTAACACAACCATTTTATTGATATTGGGTCAGCTATCGTCTGGGTGGAATTTTCACTGAACCAGCATCAGCCTGCCTCAGTTGTAGCGCTCTCGTCTTTGAGTCAGAAGGTTTTGAGGGTCAAGCCTCACACCTCAAGCCAATCTGCTTATTGGATGGGCTTAGAAGGGCAGACAGGGCCAGGGATTCTTCCTACTTGTTGCCTAGTAACTCTGCAAGCCAAAGTTGTTTTAAAGATTGAGAGATCCCAGCTGGACAAGCAGCACAAAGCTTGCCAGACAGTGTTCTCAATGGCAAGCAATGCGGTTTTAGTTGGTTAAACTTCAGCAGTACCCCTAACATACACTACGGAGTCCTCAAGCTTGACTCTCACCGACCTGCACTTCGGCTCTTTGCAATTAGCTAAGCAAAGTCCATTTCTCCAGGGAGAGAGTGTGCAAATTCCGTTCCAGACAGAAGAGAAATTTCCATGTGTAGTTGACATATATATGTGGAAGTCTCAATCTGGTTTGAATACTGTTATGCACAGTGATGGGTTTCCACATGTGTCAGAGACCAGCTGATCAAAAGGAAAGCTCAACACCAGGACTTGGAGATCACAGTTCAGATTGACACTCCAAGACAGTAATGAAGGTATTGCCAGAAGTGCTGTCCTGCATACAAGACATTAAGCCAAGGTCCCGTTTGTCTGTTCAGCTTGACATTAAAGAGCCAATGGCACTATTTGAAAAGAGAAGGAAGTTTCTCCCAGTTTCCTGACCAATAACCCTCAAATAAAAAAGCCTCACAACTCAAGCAAATCCTCTCCGTTCCCCCTCCCCCCAACCCCAGCTCGGGTCTGAAATGCTGTACACGTGAAAGGCGCTATACAAATGTAATCTTGTTGTTGTTGTTAAGGGCTCTGAGCTTAACATGCATGGAGGGTGCTATATAAGTGCAAGTTGTTGTTGTTCTTGTCACTGATTCCTAAATTAAAACAATTATTTTTTCTCCTATTTATCTTCACAATCTCCTTCATAATCTTTAAGTTCTCCTCTGTTTCACTGGAAAAGCCTCAAGGCACCAACCTCTATTTATACATATTGTAACCACAAAATCCCAGAGCACGCAAATGCAGACATACACGGACAAGATTCAAACAGCCCAGGTTTATTAGAGCTGAGGGGAAACCTGAACAGCCTTATAGTGGATTCGCTCTGTATTGTGTGTGTGTGTAAGAGAGAGAAGAGAGAGAGCTGGCTCCACCCTCCTTCACATCCCTCGTCCCATCTGCTTCATCATTGCCAGCCGTGCCTTTAGTCACTACTCCCCCAAATTATGGAACTATCTGCCTCAATCCCTCCGCCTTGCCCATCTTCCTATTGGCTGTGCCTCTGGTCACCTCCCTCCTCTCCCTTGCTCAGTGTCAAGCTCTGCCACTTTTAAGCACTTCGAGACACTACCCCACGTGAATACAAATTGTTGTTGCTGTTCTCAGTACAACACATGGGCTCTCCTCACTCTCAGTGTCCGTTACAGTATTTTGGTACCATCATTTATTCCCTAGAGTTAATCCTGCTTGGCCTCTGGCAGCATAAACATCGTGTAAGATTTATTATTACTATATCTTCATTGTGGGCATTGCGCATTCCCAGTTAGTCTATTTTGCTCCAAACCAAGAAAAATGAAAAAAAATAAAAGTTGAAAAAAAACTTTCTGGAAAGCTGAACAGGGAAAGGAAGCGGAGGAGGGAACAACCCTCTGAGAGTTTATTAGCCTCAATTATATGTTCTTGGCCTGACCAGTAATCAGCGCATGCACAGATTTCTGCTGAGAAGGTGAACATTTTTGACTTGGTTCACAAGCAAATGGTTCAGATTTAAAAAAAACAGGTTCCTGAGTGGTTATATCCTTGCCAGTTTCAGAACAAGGACACCAACAACTCTCACTGTTGATTTTACTGGTACAGTTCAGATCAGCTTAGTGATCTGTTAGTGACCCTGTCGGTCGGTTGGTTCCTCCGCTTGGCAAGCATTGGCCTGCTTCACATCGTCCACCCTGCCAGCCCCACTATCTGTGGTCAGACCTTCAGCGTTTCTGCCCCCACTCTCAGGAACTCCATGCACTTTGCCCTTCACTTCGTCCCTTTCCTTCAAGGTCCATCTCGAGACCTTCCTCTTTGACCATGCCTTCTGTCATCTACCCACCCGCACCCCCATCCCAACTTGCTCCCCTCCCCTCCCGAATCCAACCCCTCAGGTTGGGTGCAAACCCTCGACTGTCCAGCACCTTGGAATTTCCTCACGACGAGAAAAGCGTTATATAAATGCAATTTGCTGTTGTTGATGATAGGTATCGGCCAGTTTGCTATCTTGCATTGTATCAGTTGGACGCAAGCTACATCGATTAGTGTATCAGATCATCATCTATTTTTCCAGACTTTTGAGTAGCAACCAGAAATTCGGATTCTGCAGCAAACATTTACATGTGTATTGAATTATATGTATCTCAACATCGGATAAGGAGAAAGATAGGGCAAGTTACAAAAATATAGAAAGCCAGAGGAATATATTATGGTACATTAGACATGATTTTAGATCAAGTTATATAACAACTTATCTGGCAGAAAAAATACTGCACACCTCATAAAATGCAGGTTGTTTTTTTCCTGGTTTTATATTCACTCGTAGAGAACTAATCTGTGGTAATAAGTACTCAAATGAGCCAGAAGGATCGCAGTGTGCACCATTAATATATTCATTGATGTATTTATTGCTGCGTTGTAACCCACTAAGAACTCACGAAGAAAATTGATTATTCTAAATACAACAACAACAACATTACATTTGTATAGCACCTTTCACGTCGGGAGGACGTTCCAAGGCGCTGGACAGAGCACAGCATTTCAGACCTTTGCTGGGTTCAGTGGGGGGGTGGTGGGGGGGAAGGGAGGGGAGGAAATATTACTTTCCAACTTTTCAGCTCAGTCCAACAATACATAGAACACACCACACAGGAAATAGCTAAGTTATTGTAATTCCACGCAAAAGTTACACTATTCAGTCTCATGCTTTGCAATTAAAAACATACAGCAATCTTTTGGTTTTATTACCATGATAGATTATCAGTGCAAGTCTAAATGCTACCAGGTCAAAAAAATTAGGAAGAAATATTAATAGTATTAAAAGTATTAATAGTAAGAAATTAAATTGTGATCCAAAAATTGTGGTCCAAAATAATAAAAGCTGTTCATGAACCAAGAGGAACAGGAGTATCGGGATCTTAAAAAATAAATATATCGCAGATATGGTACTAAATCAGATTTAGGAGACTGGCTTCTCAGGCATTGATCAGTATTTTACTCAGCTCAGTTCCACCATGAAACAACACTTAACAGCTGCAACAGTATTACTATGCAACTGACAACAAGGTGTGGAGAAGATTTATTGTAATGATAGAAGAGATCAATACCTTTCCAGATTACATGGTGAGAGGTCTGCTTTATCATCAGTCAAATACAGCCTTCTGAAACAGTAGCCCATCCACTAAGGTATACAAGGATAAGGCCAAAAGAAAAATTGCATTAAAAATAGGAAATTGAATGGATCTATGTACAAATTGCAGAGACCCAAAGAGAAGACAGCTGCATTTTAATCACATTTTATTTATTTTATTCTTTTGCAACCCAGAAAATTCTGAGCCTTGTTATTCAATAGAAAGGCATGGCTTGCACTTTAATTATAGGTATAACATGGGTTAAACTGGCTCTCTTTCCACCTATTCAGGGGCACTAAAAGGATTTTAATTTCAATAAGCCTTAGAATATAATGAAATTCAATGATAGTACAGTGAACTGCTGCATAAGAATGCCTGCAGGCTGATGTATATGATGTCAAGTTCCTGCTAAGACAATGAGTGGATAGTGCAACAGTACCTTCCTGGTTTGAATCAAATGTTTTGGTTGTTTACAAATGCACACACACACAAAACAATGAGCCACAAAACAAACTGTCTTTCATTCCGTGGAACATGAATTATGGTTTCAATTCTGGGAAATTATGAAAACAGTGGATTATACTTGCTATCAAATTAAAGCATAGCCACACCTACAATATTTTTCTTGATCCATGTTTAATTCTAAGACTGATCACCACACACGGTGGGATGTAACCATCTGCCACTGTTTCAAATGACAAATTAATCAAAATTAAACTAATCTGGAACCAAATGAAAAGATGTTCCTGCTCAGTCAGAACTTTAGTGCACTATCTATTAATATACAAACAGACATTTTTAGTACAGATGGAAGCCATTTGGTCTATTGTGTATGTATTATCTGTGCCTGAATTGGATCATAATAGATGTAAATCTCCATGCCATCAACAGCTATGAACCATTTATACAGTCAGCATGCAATGAAATGTAGATGAAGGAGATACAAATTATGTTTATCTGAATCAGTCTAAAATTAGCTACTTTTGGAATTGAAGAGGAAATAAAATTATATTACATTTCGCCTCCACTATCACTCCAGGCCATTCTCACACACTAAATAGCAGTTTCAGTGTGACAGCAGTTACCTTCCCTCTTTATTAGTATCAGGCAGCAAAGGGGAAGATGGCACATTAAAACTGAAATCTAACACTGAAACAAACAATTCATTTGAAGTTATATATAGATTTACAGCACAGAACAGGTCATTCAACCTAACCAGTCTGGTGGTGTTTATATTGCACATGAACCTCCTAATACCCTCTCCCATACCCCTCTAATTCCTTCTCCCTCATGTTTACAAAGCATGTAAGTTTGTTAGTTCTATATTCTTGTTCTCGATTTCAAATTAATTCTTCTATAAGCTAGAGTGGCTTATCACATAAATAAACACTTGAAATTGCCTACTTTTTATGTAGGCAAATGCAGGAGCGAATCTGTACAAGCAACACCCAGATACCGCAATATGCTTAATCCATATATCATATGAATATGGATGAGGGACTAATATTGGCCAGGACGTGGGGAAATCTTCCTTCTCTTGTCTGAAATAGTACCACGATCTTTAACATGCACCTGAACTACCAGAAAAAGACAGACAGGGCCACTGTTCAATATCTCATGCGAAGGACAGATGAGCTCTTTACTTAGAATCCAAGTAATACAGGCTGATTATATCTACATCTAATTAAAGTCCTAGATCATGGTTCCTTCGTTCTTGAACTTAAGTACATTTAGTTCTGTGAGTTTGCCTTCATAATTTAGAGCATTAACTGAGTTCCTAAATCATCCTTATCGTCTTATCCATTTCAAGGTACAATTCCAAAATTTGCATTACAGTATTTCCAATGTGCTCTTACCAATGATCCATGCTCATTGAAAGTCTCCAGCCAGCATGGTATCAGCAAGGCTAACCTACTACTGGATTGCATTTCAAGGGCAATTAATTGCAAACTGAAACATGTTATACTGTACAAAACAGTCCTGGTTAAAACTCCACTAGTTCCTCCCCAGAGATTTTACATTTTTAAAACTAGCTTTCTACTTTGTATTCCAAGCCAGTTTCTAAAATAGTTATTTTGGTATCAATTCCATGAACCTTAACTCTTTTTAAGAAGCATCTTAGCTCTGTCACTACTAGATTTCCACATCTGCGGCAATACAAGGTTATGTGCACAGCAAATGGCTTGTTTAAAACTTTTAAATAAAGAGCCTTTTAAAAATGATCTGAATGTAATTTCTGGACCAAATATAATTTATGATTCAAGTATAATGTATAACATCCCTGAATATAAATGTTATTCCCACCAAATTAATCACATATAATAATAATAATCCTTGCATGTGACATAGCATCTTATCATATCTTCAAGACGTCCCAAAGCACTTCACAGAATATACAGTAAAGTAAATTGACTGTATTTTTTTATTGTGGGCAAAACGCAGCAGACAATTGTGCAAAGCAGTGTCCCACAAACAGTCATGGATTGAGTGACCAAATTGTTATTATTTTTGAAGGGATTATTAGCCCCAGAAAAGCATATATTTGGATAGAACAAGGACTTTGAGGGAACAATTGGGCAGCTGCAAAAATGCAAACCAAACTATTCTAAAAATGCCGTCTGGAGGTGAGGAAGTTCCATTGTAAGTACACACCATCAAGGTTGGTAAATTTGCCAATAAGCAGAAAATAATAAACACTTGTTGCAAGGTCAATACATTTAGCAACAAGTGAAGAATAACCTGCATTAAAAGGTAGAAGCTATTCAGTTTTCCACTTGTACTTTTAATGGTTTGGGATTTTCATATTAAAGCTTTTAAAAAAATGTTACACTTTCAAAATAAGCACACAACGAGCTTTGGCCATGTTGACCTTTGATCAAATAAAAATGAGGCTGATTTTACATGCAGCATTCTGCATAAATCCTAAGTTATAACTGAATCAAAAAAACACGTTTGCCCTTTGATAGAGCAATAAGCTATACTCATTTTGAAGGGCTTGAAATAAAAAAGCAATATCTTTACAAGATAATTTCTGTAATATATTTTTATATGTTAGAATGGTGAAAATGAACAATTAAATACAAGGAAAGCCAGAGTATATTTTGTTTTAACTAACTGATTTCTTCCTATACAATGTCTGTAATATGGAAGCAGTGTCAACTGTAGTTTGGAGAAGAATATATGGTAACTTTTGCTAATTATCAATGAAGATCTTAACGTTTCCATTTATAATAATCCTTGCATTTGATATAGCGCTTTTCACGTCTTCTAGACATCTCAAAGCGCTTCACAGAATATACTGTAAAGATAATTGTCTGTATATTTTTGGGAAAAATGCGGCAGCCAATTGCGCACAGCAGTTTCCCACAAGCAGTCGTGGATTGAAGTGACCAATTTATTATTTTTTTCTTGAGGTATTATTATCAGGCGTGTGGAGTAAAGCAATTTACCCAAGGTTTCGCCCTGCCGGGAATCGAACCCAGGTCTCTCACTTGCGAGGCAAGTGCTCTAACCACTGAGCTACAGGGCTCCACTGATTTAATTAGTGGTCCATTAGTTATCTTAAAATAGAGATTTTGAAAAACTGAACTTAATTTTCTTGGAAAATACATCTATGCAGAGCCCCTTCCATAAATACCAAAAGGAAGTTGCAATTTATAAATTACCAAGTTACTTCACACGGTTTTCTTGCAGAATGCTTTTGTCAAAACATGAAAGGAGATAGCTCCTGAAATAATTTAATTCTGCTTCCCCTCCAGGTAATAGGTTTGTTATATTGGATCTGTCCATTCACAAGTCCACCATTGGGACAGAAATGTCAATGTAAGAAAGAGGGTTTCACATGATATTAATAGCCATGGAAAAGGGAGACAATGTTAAACAGCCTTTACAGACATTCTAATAGACATCCTAATGGACAAGGCAAGTTTGTCCAATATCGTGCATCACACTAACAATGTGCTATTTTGACAGGAGGGCTCTCACACACAAACACAGTGGCAAACTGTTGTCAGTACATCACAGATATTTTTGTGGCCCCTGCTGAAAATGTTATACTGGTGTAATAATAATAATCATCATAATAATCCTTGCATTTGATATAACGTCTTATCACATCTTCAAGACGTTCAAAGCACTTCACAGAATATACTGTATAGTGAATTGACTGTATATTTTGTGGGGGAAACACAGCAGCCAATTGCACACAGCAGGGTCCTACAAATCGTCGTGGATTGAAGTGATCAATTTAAGAGGGGGAAAGCACTCTTCTGAGGTTGGGGACTGGAACAATGGGACTTATTTTTCACTTGTCTCCAACAAAGCCTTCACTGTCAACGACATCATTGTTGATATCAATGGAAACATCACAGAAACCTGTATCACCCCAGGTGACACGTTCCCCCTAACTGAGGCCACACCACCTGGCTATACCATCCACCATACCCCACGACCTAACCTCCGTGGCCCTCATCTCCAAGTTCTCACTTGACCTATCCCTCCTTGACCTCTCTGCTGCCATTGTAACCTTCCACAAAGCTTTACTGGCTAGTTGTTTCATTACACTGAAGCATGGAGTGTGTGTGCAGGAGAGCTGGCTAGCCTTGAAACCATTTTTAACAACCAGTTACAACGTACTAAGTCACATACTCTGCTGAGGCAGAAACAGACCTTGAACAGATGACAAAGATTGGATGAAACCCCAAATTGACTGGAATGCAACTTCTATTTGATTAAAATCTGCTAAATTATTTGCTCAAAATTGGAGATAGTTTAAATCACACCTATCTCATAGGTATCTCAGGGCAAAACCTTGGGCAAGTTTCCTTATTCCACACGCCTAATAATAATCCCTCCAAAACAATAATAAATTGGTCATTTTCAATCCACGACTGTTTGTGGGACACTTGGCAATTGGCTGCCGCGTTTCGCCCACAAATATACAGTCAATTCACTATACAGTGTATTCTGTGAAGCACTTTGAGACGTCGAGAAGATGTGAAAAAGCGCTATATCAAATACAAGGATTATTATATTAGACTAGATTTCACATTGCTGCCATTTCAGATAATAATGTTATTATTATTAGAATTCAGATAATGCCAGAATAAACTGACAGAAAACTCTTAAATGAATTGTGCTACAAAGGGCCAACTACGGTTTTCCTTCTCCCCTACATCAGCTCCACTGTTAAACACAATTAATTTTTAATGAAAATGGTGCCTTGCTTTGCCAAAGAAAATAACTGATTCAGTGAGAGATTTCCCACTGTAAACACACAATGAAAAGATCACTATTGTTGGGCGAACAATAGACCTTAAGAGTATTATTGCACCAGAAAGCATACAAAGAGACAGGAGATAGCTATTAAATGTACTGTAATATAATAGGTGCAGCCCAATTAGCTTGGGAGTGGGGTCAGTCGAGCCACTGGTGGAAAGCACAGGACTTTAATCTCTGAATTTAATCTGGGGCTGGGGAAGTATGTAGATCCATAGGATCTTTATTAGATAGATAGAGCCAACTATATACTGCAAAAACAAGAAAAGAAAACATTTCTGTGCCCACTACAATTCAACCTCAGTAGGAATAAACTAACTCCTTTCTGGTTGTAAATTTATATGTAAGTGTTTTATGAGGCAAGGTAGAAATCATAATGTAGAACCCTTCATTATAATATGTGTGCCTATGATGTGTGGACCCGACATTTACTTACTAACAAATCCAAAGTGAGCAGAATCAGGTGACTTGCCTTAAAAGCCAGCAAGAATCCTGTGCGCTAATCAAAGATCCTATGGTATCCTATGGTACTTTTTGAATAGTGTCCACCTGAACAGGCAGACGGGACCTCGGCTTTAACGTCTCATCGAAAGCACCTCCAACAACGCAACTTACCCCTAGCACTGCATTGGCATGTCAGTTTAGATTATATGATTCCAAGTCCCAATGTGAGGCTTGAACCCTCAACCTTCTGACTCAGAGGCGAGAACGCTACCACTGCACCAAGCTGACACATAGCTCGCAAATACAGTGATTGTTATTCAAACAGCCAGAACAACTGAACCAGAGAATAAATTATGGCATTTACTATTATATATCGCTACCAAATCACATAGTTTAATACAGAAATTAAACAGAAAAAAACAGTCAGATTTTTAACATTAAGAGATTCAGTGGGGGATAAAAAGATAAACTAGACCCCAATTAAATTCATTCAATACTGTAGTGGGCTAGCTTTTGCTATACTGCAATTTTTTGACATTCTCTGATGCCTCATTCATGCTTAAGGTTATTCAATTAGTTCTGCAGGACATAACATGATGACAAGGCAGCTGAAAGTTTGTTATTTTACTGCTGGCGTTTTGGGTTAAGTTTTGCAACATCTGCTGTTTGAGATAGATAGAGCCAACTATATACTGCAAAAACAAGAAAAGAAAACATTTCCGTGCCCACTTTAATTCAACCAGTAGGAATAAACTAACTCCTTTCTGGTTGTAAATTTATATGTAGTGTTTTATGAGGCAAGGTAGAAATCATAATGTAGAACCCTTCATTATAATATGGGTGTGCCTATGGGGTGTGGACCCGACATTTACTTACTAACAAATCCAAAGTGAGCAGAGTCGGGTGACTTGCCTTAAAAACCAGCCAGAATCCTCTGCGCTAATAAATGGCTGACTTCCAGGCCATCAGGTTACTTGACCAGCAGGAACATAATGGCCTGGAAGTTGGCCATTTTGGCTTTTCGTACTAAAAATCGGTTAACATTTCAGTCACTGCAAACATCATTTTCAGTGTGATTGGCATATGCAGCACAGAGGAAATGGCATTGACCATGAACCGATGACCTGAAAGTCAGCCTTTTTTTAGTACAGAAAAATGGCCTACACACATGAAGCTCTCCACATAAGCGCAGTGAGTGTAGAAGCCTGGATCTTCTGTTAGTGCTGGTTGAGATTTTATTCCCCACCCCACCACAAGAACACTGTGTTGTATAACTGTGTTGTTCTATTACATTAGCCGCTGGTGGCTTTTGTTGTGCTTAAAATCTGCAGTTTTTAATTATTTGTTTATTGATGACTTTTGAAATGACTTATAGTACTATGTTCATGAAGAATTTCCTAATACTGCAGGCAAAGATGAAACCTGAAAGTAATAATAATAATCCTTGTCTTATCACGTCATTGAGACGTCGCAAAGAGCTTCACAGAATATATTGTAAAGTGGATTAACTGTGTATTTGTGGGGGAAATGCGGCAGCTAATTGCACACAACGGTATCCCACAAACAGTCGGCGATTGAGTGACCAAATTTGGGGTAATAAACCCCATTCTAAAGGACTTTACAGACCTCTTGCCCCACAGACTGATGTTTTCATAAGTCTGTTTTGATAACAAAAAAAATGGTAATTTAGAGCAGGAAACTTTAATTTTTCCTGTTCATCACTGATCATCCAGAGAGCACAAAGTGAAAGTGACATTGTTCTGACCACATCTGTTGACCTTACTTATGCTGACTGTCACAACCGTGCACTTACAGTAGTAAGTTTAGCTGCCTTGCAGATATTTTTAGTGACTTGCCACTGATCCCAGTTTGCAAATTCTGAACTGTGGTCTATAACCCTGAAGGAACAAGAAGAAAACCAAGAAGAATTACACCCTATTCAGTCATGTTTTTCTTCTCTTCATTGCAAAGTTGATTGTATTTAATGTCAAAACTGCTTAAGACACACTCTAAACCCCAGATACAAAACACTTTTAAACACTTAAACCTTAGGTGATTTATATTTTCGCTCCAACTACTCAAATGAACAAAAAAANCATCTGCCTCATATGTTATTAATTGTTTTTAATTCCCAGATGATTTCACCCTTACCAAACTACAGGATTGTCTCCTACTCTAATGGCTACAATATTTTACAATGGACCATTTGTAGAAATGGGTATTTTCTGACCTGCAATGAACTTGAATTTTCTTTGTTTAAATATTTCTACTCTTTAAGTTAACCTCATCTCTGCTGAAGTTGAATTTTGTGACTTGACAGAAGAAAGCGTGGAGGACAAATCTTGAAAATGTGTTTTGACAGGGAAGAGGAGTTTACAATTCAAGTAGATGACTCTGTTTGCCCCGACACGACCTCCTAGATAGAACGGGCATTACTGACACATTTTGAGTATGTCATAAGCTAAAACAACCCTCATTGAACTAGTTATTATGGAGCAACAAATTTGCTACTAGCTACAGTACTTTTCTTAGTGACTAATTCTTTGACCTATGCAATGTGATGGCAGGGCAGCACATCAATTAGTCAAGATTGAGGATCGCAATAAATTATAAGAACACAGTCATTAAAAATATATAACCATAAGTGGTTTCTTGTATTCTTGTAAGAGGGTGTTGATAAATCATGAGAACAAGTTGGTAAACAGTGGGTTTTGTTTGTGGCAAATATTAGTGAGATGCTCAAATACAACAACAACAACAACAAGATTCCATTTATTGAGTGCCTTTCACGTCGGGAGGACGTCCCAAGGCGCTGTACAGTTGGGTCAGGACCCGAGCAGGGGGGAAATGGTCAGGGGGGAGGGAAGGGAGGGAGCGAGGAGGGGGTAGAGAGTCGAGAGGGGAGCTGAAGGCATGGTCAAAGGGGAGGGTCTTGAGACCGGCCTTGGAGGAGGAAATGGAGGAGGCGGCGAAGGCACTGGGGGATAGAGTTCCAGAGCCTCGGGGCTGAGAGGCTGAAGGCCCGGCCACCGATGGTAGGGCGGTTGGGGCGGGGGATGTGGAGTAGACCGGAGCCAGAGGAATGGAGGGTATGGGCAGGTAGGTAGGGGGATAGTAGGTCGGAGAGGTAGGAGGGAGCGAGGCCGTGAATGGCCTTGTAGGTGAGGATGAGGATGAGGATCTTGAATTTGAAAACTTACAGTAGCTGTACGTTTACACCAGAGCCAGAACTGCAGAAAGTCAGCTTCAAAATTAAGACAGAATGTAGAATTTACCAATACTGTTATGACCACAGGCTCAAGGCTAAGATTCTGTTGAATTTCAGGCCTTAAGGTCCCACAAGCAATCTTTGACAGTCCAAATATTATTGAGTAATCTTGAATGACAGAAGCCTAGTCAAAAAACATGCTGTTATGTTTTCTTTGATCATTGTGAGACCTCAAAAGATTTATGTAGGTTTCCAACTATAATTCTTTTGATCAGGTGCAGACTGAATTCTTGTAAATATAATAATAATAATCCTTACATTTGATATAGCGCTTTTCACGTCTTCTCAACGTTTCAAAGCGCTTCACAGAATATGCTGTAAAGTGAATTGACCGAATATTTGTGGGCGATACGCGGCAGCCAATTGCGCACAGCAGTGTCCCACAAACAGTCGTGGATTGAAAATGACCAATTTATTATTGATTTGTTTTGGAAGGGTTATTATTATAAATAGGGCCTTAACGTTCCAAATCAAAGGAATTTTTAAATAATCCAGGCAGTATGTTTAGCCACTGAACAGACAAGAGCTTTAAAATAAAATAATTTCCATGGAAAGAGACCATAGTTACTTGTGAACCACTTTGGGATATGTTGATTTGATAAGACTTAAAATACACATTTTTTAAAAAGATAAATCCCTCATACAATATTCTACTGATATAATTAAAACTGTGGCAATAAACTAATATATTAGTTTACTAGCAATAAACTAATATACTAGGATTCTTATGTTCCAAATGTTACTCTTTTCATACTAAGGAATGATTTGATTTATTACATAAGTAAACAGGATTTCAATGTTCATTGGCACATTTTTTTGGCAAGATCAAACAGGACAAATGAAAGAGAGGAATGAAGAAAGCATGTACAACCAGAACAGCTGCTTTAAACATCAAAGGTCATCATATCAATTTGAACAGATGAAGCTTTACCAGAGATTATACATTGGGGCAGAGATGATAGAAGCAGCCAGTGGAGGTTGGTACTCTTTGTTGTGATTCCCTGAAGTCTGGACTGGATCCCAACTAGTATCTCAAGCCAATAAAGATGCTGCCTCCAGCTTTCCCATCACAAGAGATGTTGACATTTTGGTGAGATTTCATTTAAGTTATGCATCATTCCAGATTTAGCTAATAGTGGCCGAGTTTCTGCTTCAAAAGCAGATTGACTTGTTTTGTAAATCGCTTTATTAAAATATCTACTGCTTCCAAATTTCTAGCATCAAATTTACAAACATTATAGCTAGTTTACAATAAGAAATAGATTTGCTACCGGAGGCAAATCTAAAATGCTTGTATTTGTTGTACTCAAAATCCACAGATCATATCAACCCTCAATGTTCACTGGTGATAAATATAGGAGTATATATACAAAATAAACCCATATTGTTATGTTTTGAATTTATAAAGGGTCAAAAAGGAAAGTTATTATATTTCACCTATTGATTTACTATGTCTATAGAATTACTAATCAAAAGCTAGAACAGCTGGCAGTGTGAAAATACGTAGAGAATATTCTATCCATCAACTATCCAAATTAAGTAAACATTGCACTTTGATCATGAGTCAGGCACTTTTGATATTCATTTCAAAATTAGGATCAAGTATCATTTTAACAGCCTTTTTAACATTGAGAATTACTGATTGTTAATCGTTCAATAGCTGAAAAATCTGTCAGTAGGACACTCACTCGGCAACATTTTCTCTCAACTTACTTTAAATAGCACTGTTAAATTTCAAAATATAACCTTCTGTTTTACTCGCTTAAATAAAAGTACACATATCTGCAGCTTGAGTCACATGCGCAATATTAATGCATTGAGTCACGTGGAATAATATCAAAGAACAGAGACACACGGTACAATATTAATTCACGATTCACATGGTTGAATAACAAAGCGGTCAAGTGGGACAATGTGAATCTATTCTGAGTCACGAGGTACTGTATCAATCTAGACTGAGTCACGTGGTACAATAACAATGTAAACTCAGTCACACAGTACAATATCAAGGCTCACTGAGTCATGTAGTACAATATCAAAGTACTGTACTGAGTCACACAGTAATAATCTTTGCATTTGATATAGCTCCTTATCACATCTTCGAGACGTTTCAAAACAATATCAATGCACATAGCCACTTCAGTATGTTAACTGACGTGTTTTCCCATTTTTTACACATACATGTACAGAAGCAACTTACTGCTCAGCCACTTTTCACTTACTTAAAATGGTTGAAAAGTGTTCCTCAATTTCAAATAAACAAAGAGAACAAAAAAATAGATTATAATATTGCCTTAACTCAGACATTTTTGCCACACACCTCTAATATTTGCCTCAATTTCTCCAATGCATTCCTCGCAAATCTCAACTCCACCTTTCACAAAGTCCAATTAATTGAAAACTTTGTGATCCATAGCCTCACCTGTACCAAACTCCACACAATAACAAATTGGCGAGTCCTGTAGCTCTGTAGTTACAGTGCTCGCCTCGCAAGCGAGAGACCTAGGTTCGATTCCCAGCAGGGCAAAACCTTGGGCAAGTTTCCTTACTCCACACACCTGATAATAATCCCTCAAGAAAAGAATAATAAATTGTTCACTTCAATCCACAACTGCTTGTGAGACACTGCTATGTTCTGTTGGCTGCTACGTTTTGCCCACAAGTATACAGTCAATTCACTTTACAGTATATTCTGTGAAGCGCTTTCAGATGTCTAGAAGACGTGAAAAGCACTATTTCAAATGCAAGGATTATTATTATTATATTTTAAATTACATTTGTGTAGCACCTTTCACGTTGTGAGGACATCCTAATGCGCTGGACAATGAGAGTTTTGCACCTATTTTGCAGGATGGGATCAGAGTGGTAACGAGGCCAAGGGGGATGGAGGAGGAAAGATGACCAAATGCACGGTCAAAGAAGAAGGTCTTGAGTTGGGCCTTAAAGGAGGCAGGGGAGGGGGCGAGGTGGAGGGGTTTCAGGATGGAGTTCCACATGAACTCCATCATCTCAGTCCTTGCCAAGCTCCAAACAGAACAGGTTGATCTCAAGATGCTCACACTCAGGTACAAATCACTTCATATCCTATAACCTTCCTACATCCCCAACGCCTCTACTTGCCCCATCTCTCGGCCAACTCAGGCCTTCTGCTCTTTCCCCCAATCCTCTGCTCCACCAACTGTGGCCGAGCCTTCGGCCACAATGCCCAAACTTCTGGAACTCCCTGCCTCAATCCCTCGGCCTTTTCCTCTCTTTACCCATCTTCAGCTCGCACCGAAGATTTTCCTCTTTGATCACTCTCCACTCTCTGCCCAGTTCAGCAGCGAAGTGTACACCATAGTTCAGCCTTCCAAGCACGTGACCTTGTGTGAATGGCGCTATATCAGTGCAAGTGGTTGTTTGTTGTGTTGTAATATTACTCCATTAACAAATCCAACAACACCTTTTGTGATTTGCACGCTTTTATCTATCGGACGATGGAACATTTTCCAGAGATTGTTTGTGAGGAAACACAGTTTTTCTTGTTAGCCTTTAGGGAATTCAGAACAAGTTTCAAAATCATTCTACGGTCGTCAATACAACAATTTTTGCTCTTCTGAACTGTCTTCCTCTGAGTGACCCACATTATAACAACAGGATTTCTGCGCATGGGTGTCCTTGCCTGGCGAACCAGGGGAAAAAAAAACCCTGGCAGCACAGCCTCTTAAACCTATCAACCGATTTGATGTATTTAATCAAATCCTTCTCAGGCAAGCCATTTAGCGGGACTTCCGAGCTACAAATAAATCCGACCGCCGGCCTTCCGAAATGTGTGGCTTCCAGGCGATTTACACTATGTGAAATACGCTAAGATGGGTACTTGTCGCCAGGTGTTGTGTAGGTGAGCATGTCACGCTCCCAGGAAAGGAGAAAAGCCCTGAGGCGATGCAGCTAACCCTTTTGTACAGCCTGCAGTGCCCGAAAGGTGCGGCAAGATCAGCAAAACAGCAGCGATGTCCCTGGCAACAATCTGGTTACCTGATTCTCTTTGGAGTTTGGCAGACCTGACAAAAGAAACACACCCCAGTCACGTTTGCCCTTCGCTCTTCTGCTCCAAGGCGGTGTGATTTTTACAGCCTCATCTCATTGCTCATGTTGTCAACTCAGATCGAGTTTCAGATGCAGTTATTGTCAATAACGAGGGTTTTTTTTTTTGGGGGGGGGGGGGGGGGGGGCTTCTCTCAACTGTTTTGCTCTGAGCAGATCCTCACTGTAACAACAGGGTTTCTGTGCCTGGCTGTTGGTTGCTGCCTCTGGCAAACCAGAGAAAAAAAAACCCTGACAAGCACAGCCTCTTAACCCTATTACCAACAGAGTTGATGCATTAAATCAGATCCTTCTGGTTTTCAAGACAATTCCTGCAACACTCCTTCCCTCTCTCTCTCTCCCCCCTCACCCACCCCCCACCTCTCGCCTAATTCCTTTGCAGGAGCTATAAGAGGGGGAGCGTTGGCCATGTGGGAAGTTACAAGCGAGGAATGGAAAGCAATGCAATGCAATGCAATATTGCTTTGAATTCTGCATAAAAACGGCACAGCTGTAACCCCGCGACGGTACATGCATTGCCCTCCCTCTCCCCCTCTCTCTCTCCCCCCCTCCCTCCCTCCCTCTCCCCCTCCCATTTGGGGCGCACGGGTTCGATGGGGATATTATACGGATCCATCGCATGTGTTTAAACACGGCTCGAAATACAATGTGTTGCAGAAACTTACCTGTCACCCGCAGCTCCAGTTAATGACAGCGCTTCTCGACAAGGAACCGAGTCAAAATCTTCCCCTGAACACACACACACACACACACACACACGTGTGTCTCTCTCTCTCTCTCTCTCTCAGCAAACTGGAGGTCGAGAAGGAATTCTATGCATTGCTTAAAGGACGCAGTGCGTTTGCTGCTGTGCTGGTGCTGGTGGTGCCAGGCGCGGGCGGGCGGGGCTGCCCTGCCCTGCCAGGCTGCCAGGCTGCCGGGCTGGTGACTCAGGTGCCCACACACCTGCCTGGCAGCGCCTGACCCGCTGCTCAGTGAGTGACAGCGGCAGCGCTGGTGCAGAGCTTCCAGGCGGCTCCGCCCTGACTGACTGACTGACTGACTGACCGACCGACCAGTCGCTGCCAATCATCCACCGCCTCCCGGGCCGCCCGAGCCAGGTGTGAGGGAGGGGCTGATCCCACCCCTTCCCCTCCCGCCAGCTGCTCCTTATTCAGCACTCCGCGGCTCCTGTCCTCTCCCGCTCCAGGCTCCGCGAACCGATCCCCCCTCGCCCTCGCCCGGCCTCGCCCTCGCCCGGCCTCGCCTGGCCTCGCCCGACCTCGCCCTCGCCCGGCCTCGCCCTCGCCCTCGCCCGGCCTCGCCGGCTCCTCACCCGCAAGAGAATCCAGTTCAAAACCCTCGCTCTCACCGTCAAAGCCCTCCGAGGGTCTCGCTCTCCCCTGTATCTGGACCTCCTAACCCCATATCGGCCTGTCCGCTCCCCCCACTCGGCGGACACCAGGCTGCTTCGGGTCCTCCGCACTTCCCACCCCACCACTGGCGGCCGGGCATTCAGCATCTCTGCCCCCACTCTCTGGAACTCTATCCCGCAATCGCTCTCCCTCACCCCCTCTCTTGCCTCCTTCAAGTCCTGTCTGAAGACCTTCCGCTTCGACTGTGCCTTCAGCCACTCGAAGGTGTGAGGGGCAGGGAAGCCAGGGGCTGGCACGGGTGTGAAGGCAGAGGAAGGAGGGGCGCTGCGTTATATGGTATACAGGAGGATGTGAGATGGAGCAAATAAGGATGTGGGTTGGGCAGTATAATTGGGCTGCGGGTCATCTGGGATATTTGGATACAGTGTGAGTAATACTGTTTGTAAATCATACAGAATTATGGATAAGGTTACTAGGTGTAATGTTTGGTGTCAGAAATAAATTATGGGTGTGAATAATGATTAATATAGGCATTCGTGTGTAATTTTGATAAACACAATGTTTCTTTGAATTGCATGTAACAGCCTTGAAAAGATGTAACTGAGTAAAACTGGAGGCGAAGATCAAACTTATTTTTCCAGCTTCTGTTTGCGCAGCAGACGTGTCCAAATGACAGCAGTTCCAGGCTATTTCATCTGGAGCAACATAAAGGATGGAAGGCAGAGGATTAAAGAAGCAGCAATGTTAAGTTTTCTGTTATTTCTGGCTATGATTTTTCATGCAGCATGTTCTTGAGGGAAGTTAACAACCATTTCAAAAACTTGTTTAACGATTCATTGGAGAATACAGAATATGATGAGATGTTTCCCCACGTCTGACTTTTTGGGTCCTGAGTGGTGTTAACTGCTAAAAGTGATACATATGATAAATTGTTGCTCCTTATCATTTGTTTCAGTTATACCATAAAACAGGAAAGTAGATAAAGTGACAAAAGTGATATTTTAATTGTGGAGTAGTTTAATTCTTTTTCCACAGTGCTTTATGCCCTGAGCTATGCCATCATTGCCACTAAATGTGGCACATAACTAATAGAAAATGTTAGATAATATATTGTTTTAACTGAATAAATAAATCCACAGTTCTGAAACAATGGTGGTTCAAAACACAACACGGAGCAGCACAACACAACAGTTATGCTGTTCAAAAGCTGAGTTAGAAAAAACAAAATAACTATGTATAAAGAGATGCAATCAGTTATTGAAAGGGTCAAAGATCAAGCCACAGATCTATCGCATAACCATAAATCGAATGCCCTCATACTGTCACAGGGAGAAAATATTCTAATTTGCTTTCCAATCATGATAATAAATGAAATTGCAGGAACCCTTTTTAAGTTGAGGCACAAATTATTTTGCTTGTTTTGTATATATCGGATTAAGTTACTTGCTAAACAACAGATGTGACAGTACAGCATAAAATTGAATGGAGTTTAGCAATAATGAACTCTCAGTTGCTCATAGTTGGGTGATTAGATCACCAATATAGATATTTAGGATGTGTGTACATTATTGGAAAGAGTCATGAATGACAGGAAATTATCAATGTAATTATATGTATTATATTCAATTCTGATTAAAAATGGCC
Organism: Callorhinchus milii; assembly: GCF_018977255.1. Classification (NCBI taxonomy): domain Eukaryota; kingdom Metazoa; phylum Chordata; class Chondrichthyes; order Chimaeriformes; family Callorhinchidae; genus Callorhinchus; species Callorhinchus milii. The sequence goes on from NW_024704742.1 coordinate 52,067,758, forward strand.
GGTTTGGGTAACATAAACATAAGTATACAGTACAACAACAGCAACAACAACAAGATTCCATTTATTGAGCGCCTTTCACGCCGGGAGGACGTCCCAAGGCGCTGTACAGTTGGGTCAGTACCCGAGCAGTGGGGAAATGGTCAGGGTGAGGGGAGGGAAGGGAGGGAGGGAGGGAGGAGGGGGTAGAGAGTCGAGAGGGGAGCTGAAGGCACGGTCAAAGAGAAAGGTTTTGAGACCGGCCTTGAAGGAGGAAAGGGAGGAAGCGGCGAAGGCACTGGGGGATAGAGTTCCAGAGCCTCGGGGCTGAGAGGCTGAAGGCCCGACCACCGATGGTAGGGCGGTTGGGGCGGGGGATGTGGAGCAGACCAGAGCCAGAGGAACGGAGGGTACGGGCAGGTAGGTAGGGGGATAGTGGGTCAGAGAGGTAGGAGGGAGCGAGGCCGTGAATGGCCTTGTAGGTGAGGATGAGGATCTTGAATTCGAAGTCAGAATCCATACAGAATGGGTTCCATTAAATAATTTTATTTTTTCTTTTATGTTTCACTTTGAGGAAACAAAATACAGTTTGATATTACAGGCTTATTTTATTAAAATAAAGCATAGCTTTGAAAACTGTTGTTTATTTTTAAATGCCCTTCTGTATTCCCTCTTGTTCATTTTTTATTTATTTCCACTCAAAACTCTGGTTACCAAAAACAATTTGCATGTTGGGTGTAACTGAATATGCAAACTGGTTACAAGGGTGACTTTATTACTGAATATGATTATCTCTTTACTGTGGAGTTTTGCTTTTGTGAGTGTTATATTGCAGTGCATTGAAAGCGTGTGATTGGACTTCGCTACAAAGGAGACAAGTCTGTAATTAGTACAATAAAGTCTACAATCTGATATTGACAAACGTAGGAATCTGAAGATATTCCACCAATACATAGTTAAGGATTTCACCAGTATTTAGTCCCAGCGTTGCTTGGATTCAGTAATCTATTTGCAGAAAGCTGGGAAGTAATCCATATTAAAAATGTGCATCGTTACTGAAAGCTCATGTTGCCACAATTCATAGCTCCATCACTATCTGTTCCAGGTTGTTTTATATTGATTCATGCTACAGGGTACCGCAAGAGTACACATTGTTTCAGGCTCCACTCAAAGCAGGTCTCTTGAGAATTTTTGGATGGACCGACAGACTGCTTAAAAACATTTAATGAGACAATCTGAATGTAATTGTAGAAAAGATTGCGGGATAACTAGAACATTTTTAAAAAAACATTGACATTAAAAATACCAATTCGCTCTGGTTAGTAGATATGTGTATGCACAGAGTTCTCCTCATTTCTCAACCAATGACATTTTGAAGAGCGAAATATAAATCCTGTTTTCCGCTTCTAACCACTTTATGCTAGAGCGTTAATGATTCACTTCAAGCAGTATAAACTGGGCATTAATTGAATAGGTAACCATGGAGATAATCACTGATAAGTGACTGAAGATATAAAAATATATAAAACACATGTGATTTCTCCAGCTTTTAATTTCTATAATGTCTCTCCTATGAAAAAAATGCAGTTATATTGAAAATAATATGCTTTTAAAAAAATAATCTACCCTTACACATGGCTGGCAATGTTTGGGGTTGATGATTTAATGTTAATGTTTTTGTCTCTGTCAATGGAAGTTTTAATTCAGTATGTTCCCACATGCTCACTTTCATTGTTCACTCGCAAGAGTTGTAAATACACCAAACAACAAGTAACATGCAAGAGTGCTGCAGATTAATCAAATATCGCCTTTTAAATCCCTCAAAAAAAAATCCATACTGTCTTACAACCTTACCAGCATCGGTTCAAATTCATTTTATTATATGCAGAGTCCAGTCATTCTGAAAGTCATCATCCAGGCTGCCATCTCAAAAAGGGAATGTGTATAGCTGGTACTGAATGGTACTCTGGCTGTAAAACAGCTGTTTGTGGCAGGCCGTATTTAATATGAGGTTGTATAATCAAGCACAACACTAAATTGTGATGAAATATTTTAATTCCTTACTGTACTTTGGTCAGCATCAAATGGATTTTATAATCCAGGTTACAACATGGATATTATTCTGTTTGGGTAAATGAAAAAGACGGGATTCTGGGCATATGTCCAGGGGCAGCATACTGTAATACTGTGCACAGGCAATAGTGCCCCAATGTCATTTCAGGAGGACATCTTTAAGTGCTTCACGCAGCTGACTCAGTACCATAAAAGAGCACTTTTGTACCTATTCGTGGTGGGTAATATTTGCAGGTTAACTGTCATTGTTAGGGCCAAATACAAACTAATTAAATGGTTGTATGTGTATCCTCTGATTATGTCTTTGTTCTTTTCTAATTACCAGGTCTCCATCTACATATTTTGTAATTCAGTAACTAAATATTGAAGTCACAATCTGATTAGCTCTCCTATTTCCATGAGTGTATACTGAATCTCTGTCTCTACATTGTGAGGTACTAAAATTTGCGAGTGGCCTGCAATTTTCTGAAATATAATACCAATAACAATACTTTTTGAAAGGAATTGTTGGGGTTTTAATTTAGATTTCTGCTCTTGAGTATTGCATTTTTTTGTTTTATTTCACCTATAAAATGCATGGGCACTACACTTTACAATAAACCCTGTGAAGCTCTTTGAGACATCCTCTTGATGAGAAAGATTCTACAATATATCAAATGTAAGGAATGCCTTTCAGCCCATTCGGTCTTTCCTGCCCCTCCCATTCCCCCCCCCCCTTTTTCGTAGCTGAGATAGAGCCACAGATACGATAATCAGATTCAATATTTGTCATTGTAATAATAAAATAATAATCCTTGCATTTAATATTGTGCCATTCATTTTGAGAGGACATGTATGTCTGAGCCAGGCTGACATCAGATTGTACCAAGCACCATGTGACAAATGGAGTCAAGGAACACTGGGAAAGAACAAATGGAAGATGAAAAGACCATTTGCTCATCAAGTTTGTTTCTTGCAGAGGCAAACATCAAGTTTGTCTCCGCAAGTTTGTCTCACCGCTGAGTCAGAAGGTTGTGGATTCAATTCCCACATCAGGACTTTAAATTCATAATCTAGGCAGACACTTCAGTGCCATGCTGTTGGTGTGGTGCATCATCAGAGATGCCATCCTTCAGATGAGACATTAAACTGAGCACCCATCTGCCTGTTTGGGTAGACGTTAAAGATCCAATGGTACTGCTCGTGAAGAGAAGAGAGGTTCTCCCTAATGCTGACCTACAATCCAGAAAAAAATGTAATTTACTTTGTGGCTTTGATAGGACATTGCTGTATGCAAATTGGCTGCTAAACTTTGTGGTAAATTATGTGAAGCGCTTTGAGATTTTTTGCCAGTATGCCATTGTGCAAGGATTATTTATTATTTTCTGAGACAATTTAGCTGGAGTGAGTTAAAACACCCAATAATCTAGTTGGACAGCCACATCAATAATTAAGAACGGATGCTGCCTGTTTAAGGAGAGCTCTGCATGTGAGCCTGAGAATTATTTGTTGCTTTTATGTAAATTGATATATGAATATTTTCTATAAAGAGCTAATGACTTGTGATGACTAGGGTCCTATAAGTTTTACTCTTGGTTTTTCATGCTGCAGTAAATGTTTATGCTGCTTAAGGAATGCAATGAAATTAGAGACTTGTAGCTGGTGATAAATCTTGACTGCATTTCTTTATTCAGCTCTCTTCCATATGTTTGGTTTATCCTATGTAACTGCAAAACAAACTTTTGTTATGCATAGATTTTACTGATGCATATGTTACTTTTAGCAATGGGAATTGCAGAAGAAGAAAAACTGGAGTCAAAACTGCAATTTTCGTAAATAGTGTACATTCTGTTCCTTATTTAAGGAACATGGTTAAATTGTGTTTTGAATCTGACCGGCTTCCTTAATCTGAATAATGGTAGCGCCCAAACCATCTAAGATTCCTATTATCAGGGATTATTTTTGATTACTGATAATGGCCTTTTTGGGCTTTTCAGAGGGCATTGGACTAACTAAATCTGATTAGGATAGCACACCATGACTAAACCTAGACTGTCCATTTTCTGCACCAGTAAACGGCAACGGAGGCCTTGCTAAAATCTACAAGCTCTAGCAGCCCAAAGGAAAGCCCCGGACACCAGCTTCTTCAATTTCCATTTAGCAGAGATCATTTCAGAGCAACAAAAATGTGCTGTCCAAGCTTATGCAGGGATATTGGGAATATCTCTGCTATCCAGTATCGTAAAGTAAAACAAAATTCTATACCTCTCAAACTTCTCATTCGATTTCTTTGCCAAATAGCTATCAATTCAATCTTGAATTTGCTGATAAAAACAGCTATTCCCATCTCCCTAGGCAGTCCATTCCACATATTCTCTGTGTAAAGCAAATAAATCTAAGATGTCATCTGTCAATTTGTTATTGCCTTGAGGTCACGTGTAAATAGAGTGATGATCTCTATTGATGTAATGCATGTCATCTTGAACATCATGTTCTTTAAGAAAAACAAATGTCCAAATCAAAGACATGTTCATTTATTGGAGCATCTTGGTGGATACAGCGCTGCCTGAATCACACCAACAGAGTGTAGTTCTTAAGCACATCTCCATTTTAGCAGGTCTTGACCAGAACAAAAAGTTCAAAAATGCTTTCTGTGTTTCATATTGGAATGTCCCCTCCCCCTCTAGCATGGCTATTAAGGATATTACCATTTTTACTGGTGACTAAACATGCCCATAGACACTATTAAAGTCATTAACATCTCAATCTGAAGCTTCTGCTAAATGTCTTGGCTGCTATTTGCTAAGATTTATTTCAAATGATAAGATTTTTTTTCACTTGCATCTGTCTTACAATTGGTGTGTTCAGTGTTTGAACAAACAACGAAGCGTGACCTAAACATAGGAACAGAGGTTAATGCTGGGTGAGACACAAATCTGGGCATATGTGTGTAGCACTGAAAGGTTAAAGATTGCTGAGCCAGTCTTCCTGCAAAGTACGATGACACAGTATTTAAGAGAACCAGCTCCTTTAAACTCACAGGGATACAAGTGAAATCATACCCCAATAGAATGGGAAGCCTGAAAGAGATACCTAAGTTTTGGGGCTAACTTTCATATTTGTTTGCACGAAAATAAAATATAAAGAGGAAGTTTCACAGTAAATACTCTTTCCTAAAATCAAACATTTAAAAGATTAGTGTTCACTTGAACATATTTCTGTTTGTCTGTTAAGTTTTTTTAAAAAAAAATTGTTTCTCTCACAAATTAACAGTTACTCCACTTCACACTAAAACAATCCTGTGAAGCGCTTTGCTATATCTACCCAATGTGAAAGGAGCTGTATCAAATACAAGTATTATTATTATAATTTTGTTTCTTCAGTGAATGGCAATCATTCCATGAGGAGAACTATTTGATACTGTGTCTGTGTGTATGATCAAGCTGGATCAACTTGCTGATGAATTATTAAGATCACTGAAGCACTATGGAATAATGACTATACTTATGCTAATTCAATTCCCTCACAACAACAGACTCTAAATCAGTTCCTTGTGCTTCTCCTGTTGGCTCAGAGAGTTCACTCAGTTAATAGCTGAGCTATGCAAACTGGAAATATCCCTGTTCTGGGCTGAGTGAGTTGGTCTCAGCTGGGCTGGCACTTGGCCTCAGCACTCTGGGTCAGATCAACTATGGTTCACACCGCAATTGGTAATCAGTGACCACCGCTGGAGGTACATATCACCCCAAAAGCTGTTGGATAAAATAACAGAAGGCTCTGCTGAAATGCCCTCATAATATCAATCAAAGAAGTATGAACATTATATTTCAATTGTTGGAACTAACCAGATGGATCACCATAATTTTCTGTAGTCTTGCCACTTCTTGCCAATTCTTATTAGAATTTGGTAATGAGCCCTTCATAAAAAAACTTGGTCATTCAATCCATGACTGTTTCTGGAACATTGCTCTGTGAAATTGGCTGCTGCATTTCACCCACAAGATATACAGTCAATTCACTTTAGTGAATATTCTATGAAGCACTTTGAGATGTCTCAACAAAGTGATGAAGCACTATATCAAATGCAAGGATTATTATTATTATAAGAATATTGAGTGACTAATAATAGAGAAAAAAATCCTGCGAATATTCTGATAGAAGTGGATCCCATTTGTTAGTCAATTGGTGGATTGCTTTTCCAGGGGTAATAATTCCTTCAAACAAACAAATAAATAATAATAATAATTTAGTCCCTCAATCCATCACTGTTTGTGGGCCACTGCTGTGCTCAATTGGCTGTCACATTTCACCCACAAAATATAGTCAACTAACTTTTACAGTATATTCTGTGAAGTGCTTTGAGACATCTCGAAGACATGATAAGGCACTATGTCAAATGCAAGGATTATTATTATTATTAAATTGTACCACTTTACACTGTTAGCACATTGCTGTGGAATGATCTGTGACAGTTTTATTAGTCTTACTCTGAGGCATTAGAGCATGCATTAATATTGCCACCTCCTAGACATAAATCAGTGGATTATGCCACTATTCACTATATATATATATATGTTATATATGTTATGGTTAGAATAAAACTTCACAAATTCCAATGAATTACCAGTCCTCCGCAGTGTTTGTGGATTTTGAGGCAGATTTTACAAGGAGGGAAGGGATCAGTGAGTGGGGTGGGGTGAAATGGGTCACTTTCAACTTCCTGTACCATCACCTCTCTCTGACACACAAACATAATTTCAGAACACACGACAATCAAAATGTCATGGAAACACTCAATCTGTCATCAGTGTTCATTTCCTGACTTAAACCTGAACAGTGAGTCAAACAGTAAAAATCTGACAGGGGAAAGGGGCTGCCAGAGGGAGAAAAACAATAAAATACACTTTGCATTGACATATATAACAACAGCACAAAGTACAAATAAAATGTCACTGCATATATTTGTGAAAATTACAAGGGAAATGTAGCAAATGAAATGTTAATATTTTGTATTATATATAGCTAGCCCTGGTCAGATATTTGCAAATTGGCAACTAATACACTAGTTGCCAATATCTGACCTGTGTTCCTGTTTTCCTTATGCAGCCCAGAGCATGGCTGAATACCAGCTTTATGGAGAGTAAATGTGCTAGAAAAGTAAGTATATCCTGAAGCTATGTAGAATTATTCCTCATTCTCTGCCTTTTCACTGCAGCTGGCTCAAGTACTCATCCCTCCAGCCAAAAGCCTCAGCCTGCTACTTGTGATATTGATTCAAAGTAAATTCATGTGTCTGCCACAATGTTTCCTTGGTACGTGCCTCTTACAGCCTTTTTTTTGGTCAGCCAGGTGTCTGACACATGCGGAAATCCATATCACCATGCTTGAGAGTATCCAAATCAAGCTGAGATTTCCATGCATCCCATCTAGAGTGATGGAATATCTCTGCACTGCAATGTGACTTATGGCCTTCAGAGCTGTTTCTAAAAGAATATGATCAGTTTGAGTGTAAATGTAAACAGACCATAACGCCTCTCTCAGTGACGCTGAAGTTACTCCAACTTCTATTGTAATACAGTACAAATAATAGTGTTTATATGACTGACAGTGAAAATTGAAGGTAGAATATCATAATCAGAGTGTAATAGCAGAGACGATATTCAAGCAAGTATATTTTTATATTATTCTTGTGGTATGTTTGAAGAACCTTGAAAAACAGATTGTAGGAAAGCAGCTACAGTATTTCTTTACTGGAGTACTGCCACCTTTGTGAAGTTATCAGGCTCTGCTTACAGGCCATAAGCAAATATTCATGCTGAAACATTTTACTGGGTAGTGAATCAATGCATCACTTCCGAGTAACATTGTTATGACAAATGCTATCCAACTCTTCTGAGCTGCTTCCTTCTGCAAACTGGTTCCTTTTACGATGAAGCCACTTCAGTGAGGGCTTACAAGCAGCATCCTCTCTATCCTGACTTTGCAACAATAACAACAACAAAATTACATTTATATAGCGCCTTTCGTATTGGGAGGATGTCCCAAGGCACTGGACAGACAGAGTTTCGGACCCGAGCTGAGGGTCGGGGTGGGGGAGGGGGAAGGGCCGGGGAGGAAGCAGGGAGATCGAAAGTACGATCGAAGAAGAGGGTCTTGAGGTGGGTCTTGAAGGTGGTAAGGGAGGGGACGAGATGGAGGGACTGCGGGATTGAGTTCCAGAGGGTGGGTGCAGAGTGTTGAAAGGCCCACCCACCGTAGTGGGGCGAGCAAGGCAGCGAACGTGAAGCAGGCCAGAGTCCGCTGAGTGGAGGGAGACAACAGGATGGTAGGGGGTTAGGAGGTTGGAGAGGTAGGGGGGAGCAAGACCATGGAGGGCTTTTAAGCTGAAGACCGGGATCTTGAAATGTATCCCTCTGTGTGATGGGAAGTCAGTGGAGTTGGGCAAGGATGGGGGTGATAGGGTCATGGAGCCTGGTGTGGGAGAGGACACGGACTGCAGAGTTCTGGATGATCTGCAGCCTGTGGAGGGAGGAGTTGGGGAGGCCGACAAGCAGTGAGTTTGCGTAGTCGAGCCTCGAAGTAATGAAAGCGTGTATGAAGGTTTCGGCGGCCTGCGGTGTGAGACAGTGTCGGAGCCGGGTGACGTTGCGGAGATGGGGGAAGGCAGAGCGGGTCATGGTGCGAATGTGGGATAGAAAGGATAGTTGAGGGTTGAACAACACCCCAAGGTTCCGGACTGGCTTAGCAAGGTTGAGTGTGCAACCATGGATGGTGATACTGTCAGTGTCTGAGGTGAGGAGATGCTGACGGGAGCCAATCAGAAGTGCCTCGGTCTTGTTGATGTTCAACTGAAGAAAGTTAGTTCTCATCCAGGACTTGATGTCTGACAGTGGTCCTAGAGTCAAAATGGAGGCAGAGAGGTAGAGTTGGGTGTCATCCGCATACATGTGGATGTTGACTCCATGTCTGCAGATGATGTCACCAACGGGGAGCATTTAGATGTTGAAGAGGAAGGGACCAAGGACAGAGCCCTGAGGAACGCTGCATGAAATGGTCCGGGGGCTAGAGGAAAAGCCATTTGAGGAAATGAAGTGCAGGCAATGTGAGAGGTACGATCTGAACCAGTCAAGGACAGCGCCATGGAGGTTGATGTGAGAGGAGAGGCAGTGGATGAGGATAGAGTGGTCGACGGTGTCGAAAGCAGCAAAGAAGTCAAAGAGGACAAGGAGGCAGAGGGAGACCTGATCGCAGATGGACAGAATGTCATTTGTCACTTTGACCAGGGTGGTTTCTGTGCTGTGGAAGCTCGAGAAGGGAGAGCCGGGAGAGGAAGGAGCGAAGCTGAGAAGCAACAACTCATTCCAAGATCGTGGAGAGGAAGGGGAGGTTGGAGATGGGGCGGTAGTTAAAGAGTAGAGAAGGGTCTACAGATTATAGCTATTCTGATAAAAAAAAATTGTATTTTGTTAACCTACTTTTATGTTTTATATGTTTCTATCTAGATTTAAATCTTCCATTCCCTCTACAGGAGCAAGATGTTTCTGTACAGAATTCTTCAAAAAGGATAGTTCAGGATCTATGCATCTGTGATGAATGCCAGCTTTGAACAGAAAGAACAGAACAGAAAGAAGCACAGGATCACACAAGAGAGGTTTGGATGAAGAGAGTCCTTTTGGTTAATGAATCTTATCCTTCCAGAATATTGTGCCAACTTGCCGCTCCCTTTAATAAGCAGGCACCAGCTTGTTTCATGCCCCCCGCCCTACCTGTCCCACCATCAACAGTTGGGTTTTCAGTCTATCTACCACCACTCTCAGAAACTCCATCCACAAGTCTCTCCAACTTGCACCCTCCTTCACCCCTTTCACGGATTGTCTCAATCCCTTTCTCTTTAATCCTCTTTCGGAAACAGTAAATAACTTGAATAAAAGGAATAGCTTATTTGTGATTTATAGGATATGCAAATATTTATAATGAGTGCTAATAAGCAGTATGTTATTTGCTAAACATTATTGTAGGATCAGGGTCATATGTTTCCTCTAATTTTAAACATTGCAGATTTTCTAAACAGTTTTATTAGCTGTATCGGTACAAGTCAAAATATTTGTAAACTGCTTAAGTCAAATACATATTGGTGAGCAAAATATTTTAACCACAAAATACAATTGCAAGGAAGTAATTATGTCTTAAAGGGACGCTGAAATTCTGGTCTTAAGCTAACAAAAGTAAGTTGTAACGGAACACAATGTACCACAGAACTCTGTTTAAAGGTAGGTTACAATTGTGAAGCCTCTTATTACAGTGCAGGAACTTGAAATTGTGTTTGCAGCTCTGTTAGTTGAGATTTGCACAGGGTGGTTGATTTTTTTTAAGCCATTTGATTCAAGAAGACTTTGTAACTGTCTCTGTATTGGATAGTGGCAGCATTTGTTTGAGTGTGCCTCTCAAACTTTATAAATGAAAGCATTGTGATATTTAAAGAAAAGTTTCCCACACTTCTGGATAATTTTATGCTCTTCCATTACCCCTACTGAAAATATCATCTACTGAAAATGAACTGTATTGCAGACAAATTAGGTGTAACTATCACATACATTTAAAGATTTTGGTTGCATTCTATGGGGGAAGGGGGTTGCAAAGTATTAAGCAAGCTCTTTTCATCCAGGTGGGAAGATATAGGTAGGGTGAATCACTCTAAACCACTCTCAAAGCACCTTTAGTATCCAATGCAGAGACACACTGGTAGGTAACTTGATAACCTGACTGCTGCATTGTTGACCAATGAAAGGTGTGTGGCCTGGGAAGACACAAAGATAGAGGATGGAAAATACTTATTAAAAAATTTAATAAAAGAGGTCCATTTGGACCGTTGAGCTTGCTTTAATATATGTATGGCAACTGTTTAATTTGATTTCCTTTCCTTTTCTTCATGCCCCCTAATATCCTTACTTACCAAATGCTGTATCTCTCTCCCATGCCTCAATTGACTGTATCTGTATATTTCTGAGGCATTATGTTCCTGACTCTAATGATCTTTAGTGTAAAGAATGTTTTTCTGGACTTCCCTTTCACCAGCCGAGCTCTCAGTTTAGAGTTATGTCAGATTGCCTTGGTTTCTCCAACTACAACAACTTGCATTTATATAGCACCCTTCAGGTGGGGTAGCATCCCGGAGCACATGACAGTGGCGGAGTCTGACCCCGAGCCAGGGGGAGATGGAGGGGGGAGGTGACCATAAGCACGATCAAAAAGGAAGGTCTTTAGGCGGGATTTGAAAGCGTGGAGGGAGGGGGCAAGGTGGAGGGATTGAGGGAGAGAGTTCCAGTGTTTCGGGGTGAAGTGCCTGAAGGCATGGCCACCGATGGTGGAGATGAGGGGACGAGGGACAAACAGGAGGACTGAGTCAGCCGAATGGAGGCAGTGGGTGGGAGAGTGAGGGGGGTAAGCAAATCAGATGCATTGGAATAGTGCAGCCAGGAAGTGACTAAAGCGTGGACAACGGTTTCTGCTGCTTTCGTTGTGAGGTATGGATGGAGGCAGGCAATGTGATGGAGGTGGAAAAAAGTGGTCCTGGTCAGGGAACAGATGTGGGGTAGAATGTAGAGTGAAGAGTCATTCCCTATTCACTCCTTAATAGCTAACTGAACTAAGTGCTCTGAGACGCCGTCCGGCATGGAGGGCGCTATATAAATCCAAGTTGTTGTTGTTGTTGTTGTTGAACTGATGTTACATCAACTGTGGAAGGAGTAAAAAAACAGCAGAAGAGGGCAACCACATAGATATTGCAATGGTAAAGGAATTGCACAAACACTTCATTGGATTATTCTTTGCAATTATGGCCAAACCTACATCCAAACAATGAACCAATAAGCTGGGAGTAATATGGCTGTCTCTCCTGCAAAACATCTTAGTGACGAGATGGGTCCTAGTTAATGTAAAAGTTTTACTCTGGAATGATGAAATGTATCAAATCCCTACTAAAATTTGCCCGTTTTACAAGTTTTTTTCAAATTAGCTTTAAAACTGATCTGAATATGCAGCAGACCTTAGTGTATTTTTTTGAATTACAGGTAAATTACTGTACTGCATTCCACTTTAACAGGGTGTTTGTACTTTACTGGCTGCTACTGTAGCAATCTCACGCTCTTGAATGAAATGCTGAAAAGAGATCAGTTGCTTGTCTGGGCTGGAGGGAGGGGGGAGGGGGGAGAAGAATAGAAAATAAAAGTGTGAGGGATCAGCAGACGCCTTTTATTGACCTCCACGTAGCTAGTTTAAAACAAATAGAAGCCTGAGACGAGTTTACTGCATTCCTGCCACTTCTGACATGCAATAATAGCCCCCTGTCAAGCTGAGCTGGAGTGTTGATGTTTCCTGTTTGTGCTGCCCTTGCTCATTGGAGAGGTCATAACAGTAAGTGCTGATCTGTTGCAGAGCACAAGTTCATAACACAACATCAGCAAAGGGACGTAGAGGCCCAAGGAAACAATATCTCTCAGTAATTCTTAATCCAGCAGATGTTACTTGCAGCAAATAAAAGCTGGATATAAATAGCAATAAGGTTATTTAAAAAAATAATTGAATTGAACCATTTTGTGTGTAGGATGTTACCCGCTATGATCATTACTGTTATTTTGCCAGATTGCGAGGTCTTTGCCATTGACCAGTTTCTTTCAGCCACAATGCCCTGAATCCCTGCCTCAATTCCTCTGTTGCGTTCCCTCTTTGTCCATCTTCTAAGCACACCTGAAGGCTTCCCTCTTCGATCATGCCTTCCATCACCTCCCCTCTCTTTCCAGCTTGGCATCAAACCACACCACTGTTAAGCGCTCCAACATGCTACCCGTGTGAAGGTCTCTAAATAAATGCAAGTTGGTGTTGTTTTTTCAGTTAATCTTCGAGCTATTTCACAAGTGCACAATGGGGTTGAAAAAGTGCTTTTCAGGTAAATAGTAACAATACTGGAAGTGTGTCTACATCTTCTTCATGGAAACTTTTGTAAGTGATGCTACTATAGAATACCCAGTCACTACACTTGACAGTATATTCTGTGAACTCCTTTCAGAAGTTCTCACAATGTAAAGATTATTTTTATATTTAGAAAATTGCTTTACATGTGTACTGCGTATAGTGAGGAAAACAAGGATAGAATTATTATTTACCAGAGTACTCCAGAAACTGAAAGTACGTATCATGGGCTTGTCCTGCAGTAATACTTCTAATTCTTTTATATTAGTTTGGAACAAAAAAAATGTCAGCAACGGGGACATGAGTACGAAAACTTATTTTGCCATTTGACAAGTCTTCAATAAACAGATAAATAATCTTTTATACTTTTATATTATGAAATAAGTAGTGGTTCGCTTCACTGATTATAAGTCTATAAACTTTTCCTGCACTATTTGAAAGAGTAGGCCTCTCTACAAGGGTCTGTCAGAAAGGCTCTCAGAAGTGTAGCACATAAGTCACAGAGGCACTTGAAGCAGCCAAAACAATCCCATTATATTGTCAGAAAATATCAAGAATCTACAACTGAATTGATATCTGCGGTACGTGGGGGAGGCTGATGTGATCATGGACTATTGTAGTCACACATTGATAAGAAAGGTTAATCTATGTTGCTGTTTGCCCTAAAAGGAGTGCGATTCTGTGCCAGAACAAATTCAGAGTTAGGAATTCAACAAGATTCATGTTGCCAAGTTAATGTCAAAGCTTTGGAACACTTATTTGTAACTTATGTGTAACTGAAGTTATAGTTACAGTAGGGCTTCAATTGATTCATTCTCTTCTAACTTTTATTTTCAAAGGGCTTCGAACGGTGAGTGAAGTCACTAATTGAAATCAATTTCTGTGGTGTACATCCCAAATCAAATCTCTGTGGCTGTGGTTTTCATACTCTCCTTGGTTTCTGAAGCCATAGAGATTGGTGTTGGCAGGTTTCATTTGATTTGCAGAGAGGAGTAATTGGGGGGAGTGAGAGAAAGGAAAGTATTGCAAGTGTAAAAGAGAGGGAGCAGATCATCTTGATGCAAAGTGTGAATCCAGAATTCCCTTCACAAATCCAACCAGAAAGTAAAATTTACTGTTTGATATTTCAAGTTTAGAAGATTATTCAGGAATGTTATCAGAGTAGCAAATAGTGATCATACATCTCCAAATTGAGCCTGGCTCCGTGAACTGGAGGAACCACATGATTTTCTCTGTTCTGAGACACTTTACAAAGATCTATTCTTATTTGACAGGAAGTATAGTTGATTTTAAATGGGATTTAATCTTCACAGATCCATTTTTCTGGAAAAAGTGGAGACAGTTTTATGTATTGCTGACAGTCAGTGGAATTTGACCATATCTTGTTAATTTTAATTGGGCTTCACTACTTATGAATCTGGTTATTTTAAGTAAAGGTTTGCCTCTCTTCAGAATTTGATATACGGCATCACTTGTTTCCTTTAACTGTACAGCAGAGAAGACTTTCATTATCCCACCTCTCAGAAAGAAATAATATTTCTCTGTCACCCACAAGTGTGTAAATCAAATAAAACTGTATTTATTACTCCAATGTCAAAATATAATAACTTACAGTAATTCATGTAATAGATCGCTCTTTGGTCATATGTTGGCATATACTGTCTCTTTAATACTGTAATATTTTTTAAATGGCGATTGGATTGAAATCATGCCAATAATAGAACTGTTCCAAAACTCTTAACTCCTGAAACATGCAGAATCTGTACATACATACATCTGAATATAAACCGAGGAGTATATGTAGTTTAGAAATTTGGAAAATGTTACCATTATAAATAAGTATTACTATTATAATATTTATAACAATAACATTTTCCAAATTTCAGAACTATATATACTCCTCGGTTTATATTCAGATGTAATTGTTATAAATATTTGGTATATGTGACTCTTTGTGCTAGCAGACTTTATTCCATTTACCTGGTTAGACAAAGTATTGAATGAACAGAACATCGATCACCCTCTTGTTTCACTTCTGTCTGACAGGGGTCTCTGACACTACTGTAATAGGTTTCTTCTTAATCAATTTTGAAATACTGAATCATAATTTTAGTGGATTTGTACATTGAATTCACCGATGTGCTGACATTACAAAGAACATAAGCATTTACAGCATAGAAGTACATTCGGCTTATCAGCACAGGCTGGCTGTTTTAAAAGGAATCCTTTCAGTCCCATTTAGCTGTCCTTAACTTATATCTCTGTAGTTTACTCATTTTTGATATGTATCTAGATCCATTTTGAAAACCAATTCTAAATCCGGATAAGTCATTCCATATCTTAACAACTGTGTGCGTGAAAACATTTCTCCTAATTTCCCCATTTGCTTGTTTGCTAACTATCTTAGTTCTTAGGAACTCTCTCCTCGTCGGCCTTCCCGCCACCTCCCTCCACAAGCTGCAGGTCATTCAGAACTCTGCAGCTCGTGTACTGTCCCGCACCAGGCTTCGGGACCACATCACTCCCACCCTCGCTCGCCTCCACTGGCTCCCCATCCCCAGAGGATTGATTTCAAGATCCTCATCCTCACCTACAAGGCCATTCACGGCCTTGGTCCCTCCTACCTCTCCGACCTACTATCCCCCTACCTACCTGCCCGTACCCTCCGTTCCTCCGGCTCCGGTCTGCTCCACGTCCCCCGCCCCAACCGCCCTACCATTGGTGGTCGGGCCTTCAGCCTCTCAGCCCCGAGGCTCTGGAACTCTATCCCCCAGTGCCTTCGCCGCCTCCTCCCTCTCCTCCTTCAAGGCCGGTCTCAAAACCTTTCTCTTTGACTGAGCCTTCAGCTCCACTCTCGACTCTCTTCCCCCTTCTCGCTCCCTCCCATCCTTCCCCTCACCCTGACCATTTCCCCCCTCCTCGCTCCCTCCCTCCCCTCACCCTGACCATTTCCCCCCTGCTCAGGTCATGACCCAACTGTGCAGCGCCTTGGGATGTCCTCCTCACGTGAAAGGCGCTTTATAAATGGAATCTTGTTGTTGTTGATGTTGTTGTATCTTAAATTACCCATATTATTGGAGCAATATCAGTAAATGTAAGTTAACAAGGACAGGTTCACTATAAATTGCTGTGATAAATTCCTGTAATTCTTATTATAGAATATCACACTTCAACCCTGAGTGTACAATGTGCTGAAAAATGTTTGCTTCAGCTCATTTTTTTCCCCAAATTGTTCCCTGAACTCATTTTTGGTTTAATGTTGTTCATTATAACACAACCAGAATAGTGATAATGCAAATTATAGGGAACAACATTGATGGCACAGTTAATTGACTATTGACATTAAGGAACTATAGTAACAGCATAGTTTTAAAACCAGAAATGGGAGGTCCAGAACATAGAATAAGATAAACATTATCCACACAGAGAGCAGTAGGAGTGCAGAATTCTCTCCCACAGTCAGCTGTTGGGGTTAACAATAACAACATGCATTTATATAACACACTTCATATGGGGTAATTCTAGCTTTTGAGCGATTGGTATGCAGTATATGTGTGTCAACCTGGCTCATTGGTAAAACTCGTGCCTTTAAGTCATAGGGTTATCGATTCAAGCTCCACGTCAGTACTTTGACATGCCAGTGTCTTCATTAAAGTGTATTAAAGATCCAATAGCCCTACTTGTAAAGAGAGGGGAAGTTCTTCCAGTGTCATAGCCAACAATTCCCAGATAAAATTATCAGCTGTTTGTGGGACAACACTGGTACAAGTATACAGTCATTACTCTTTTCAGTAAATCCAATTATTTTCTGCAATGTCCAATTTCAATTTTGAGAAGCCTAAATTCACGAACAAGTACTACCTAAAGATGAATCATTCTAATATTTTGCGGTACATTTTAAAACCTGCTGTAGTCACCTTTAAACAGAGAGGGTAAATTTGCTACATTTCGTATCAAGTTCAATGTAATAATAATCACATGTAGTATTATGAAATGGAATATTTACCCCCAATATTCCCCAGCAGCTAAATGTATAGGATAAATTAATATGATGAGCTGACTGCTCCTACACTTATCAACTTGACTCCTGCATCATACTCCAATAGCTTGCCAATCTTAATAGATTTGAGTGATGGGGGTAGGGTGAGAAAAACGTGTTAGCTAAAACAAACTATATTTAGCAAACACTATAAAAAGACTGCAATATTTACAATCTCCGCTGCCTTTCAAGTCCCTCAGATTTTTACAATCATTTCTGGTAAATTTTAGAAATGAAGTGGATAAAGATGGAAAAGATAACAAAGAGAAAAGATTGCTGTGAACTTTCAAACAAGTAATCATTGTGAAATGTTGTGAGTCTGATATGCTTTTAATGTTTCAGAAATTGCTTGTTTAGAGAATTCACCAACTAAAATTCAAAGCAATTTTTTTTCCCTTGAGGTTGTTCTGAAACGGATCATTTCCCCAGTAGAACCATATAAATTTATGGCACAGAAGAAGGCCATTTGACCCATTGTGTATGTGCCTGCTGCCTCAAGAGCAATCATTTCAGTCCCATTGACCTGCCATTTCCCCATCCCCCTGTAGCTAACACTTTTTAAGGTGTTTGCCTAGCTCCCACTTGAAAGCTAATATGGATTCTGCCTCAGGCACTGCTCCTAGAAGGACATTCCATATCCTAACTACTCTGTGTTAGTTTACTAACTACCTTAAATTGATGCCCTCCAGTTACTGACTCACCCAGCTGTGGGAAGAGAGAAGGGAGGGAGGAGGGGCAAGAAAGTTACTTCCTGACCTTTACCAATGCTGCTCTTGACCTGGCCACTAAGAAATTGATATAATAATAATAATAATAATCCTTGCATTTGATATAACGCTTTTCACGTCTTCTGGACGTCTCAAAGCGCTTCAAGGAATATGCTGTAAAGTGAATTGACTGTATATTTATGGGTGAAACGCGGCAACCAATTGCACAGCAGTGTCCCACAAACAGTCATGGATTGAAAATGACCAATTTATTATTTTTTTTTGGAGGGATTATTATTAGGCGTGTGGAGTAAGGAAACTTGCCCAAGGTTTCGCCCTGTCTGGAATTGAACCCAGTTGTCTCGCTTGCAAGGCGAGTGCTCTAACCATGGAGCTCCAGGATTCCATACAAGCAGCCTGGTATGAATGGCCACTTATCTTTTCTGTTGTACTTGTGGCTTCTCAATAGAATTTTCCTCACTCTATGCTCCACTATCCCCAAGATATATTAAGAGAGGGTAATTGCATTTCTAACCTGTGACCTGTTATTCTATGTAACTGAGTGGTGAAGCATTAATGTGCTGGGTCATTGCACTCCACAATCCCATGACATAATACGTATTAGAGTGAGGACTGAGATTTCAAGAACAGTTTTATCTAAATGGTAATTAACATGAAGTGCAAATGTAATGATTTCAAACTGGGATGTAAGTTGTTAATTTTAATTTGCTATTTGCCACTTCTGGCTTGTGAGATCCATACAATGGCTATTTGCAAATTGCAAAGTCTGCAGATATTTGCAAATCCCAGTTCTTGTTAATTTACATTTTGATGTTTTGTGAAACATGCCACAAGTCTCTCGATTGTGATCTGATGTCTGCAAACTGGAAGTTTTGTAATTAACTACTCAAATCCAGTTTACTAATATTGTACTTTCAACCGAAATTTCATTGTAAACCATTTTAATGATGTTTTAACTATCCAAACCTGAAATGGTATTAACACTAAACTCCAACTGCTCTGTTGTGAGGTTTTTCATGATCAATGATCAAACTGCACTGAATATAAAGGAATGAGTGTCATATTAGAAACCAGAAATCAATGAGAGGCCTTTCAGAGAATGGATAAAGGCCAAATTATCACTCTTAATAACTTTTGTGTAGATGAGAATACAAGAGGGGTTCACAGCCCCATAATCCTTGATTTTATCCATGTGAACACCATAAATAAATGATTGCTACAATTTAGCAGTTTGTATACATAGTAGTTTCCCTAAGCACTTTTGAGGAAAATTTGGATAAGAGTATAATGTAGGGTTTAGGAGGAAAGATTATGAGAATCCAATTCTTCTGCTCAGATTCATGTGAACTGTTCAGTTTTGTGGGACATTTTATAAAGTCCGATCTTGACTGTTGTGCTTTTCAATAGATCTTTCATAATTATACAGTGAATGTTTTGCTGCACTATAATTAAGCATGGTGCTTTCAGTTTAATAGAAGTGTTCTGATACTGCCAGGAACTGTGAGAAATAATGTGGTTCAAAAATATCAGTTAAACCTGGGAATTAATTATAACTGTGTACTGTATACAGCAGAATAAATAAGGGCACTGAGAATTCTCATGGATATACATGAATTGCTTTAATCCTGACTGACGATAGATCCGGGGAACCTCCCATCTCTTTGGCTGAAGCGGTTAAGTAGGTTTAGAGTGCATAATAGTGCCTAATAATTAGATAGTACTAATATTACAGTCATAAATGAAAATTAAAAACACAATTTTAAATAAAAATTCAAATCACATAAGCTCTGCTGGTCCAGCTGGTTCTCTTTTATTTTCCCTATTACCTTCTCAGTCCTATTTTTAACTTTACTTTTACTTTTCTCTTATTTAATCTGTCTTACATATTTTAAACTATAACTTTCCTTTCAGCTCCTACCATTCATTTTGAAGATAGGAGGAAGTATATTTTAAAGAAGGGTTTTGACTGGATAAAGCAGTCCTTGACAGGAGATTGTAATCGTTGTGAAAATTCATCAAAGACATGTCCCAGCTGTCTGGAGACAAGGTGACTATCTTTTGAATGCTACATGTTAGAATTGAATGGTAATTTTCACTGAAGTTAAGGGCAGCCTTCAATATGGAAATGATGACTGACATACCATTGTACACAATCTGTCTACTCAGTCTGACAAAGAATCCTTAAGATACTAAAATGATACATACACCAGGAAATACCATCTATCAAAGCAAGGTCAAAATGTCTTAAAAGAAAGACTTTTTAAGTGACTGATATCACAATGGATTATAGGAATGACCGTTGGTTTGAAGAAAATAAATTCTGCTTACTTTTTGAAAAAGAAAGAGGTTTAGCTATGATGAGAGGTAGACTAGGGATTACTTACATCAGAGGATGCCAAAGGATGATTTGATTGAGGTATTTAAAATAAGAAAGGAATTGACAAGTTAGGCAGTGAACTACCCTTCACCTTGGTAGAGGGATCCATAATAAAGGAGCAAAGCCTTAAAATCAGAGTCAAGACATTTAGAACTGAGATCAGGAAGTATTTTCTTCACACATGGGGTTGTGAAGATGTGGAATGCTCTGCCTCAAAAGTTATAGAGGTAGAATCAATAAGGAAATATACGTTACACAGAGTATGGCAAAGGGCAGGACATCCTGATTAAAAGATCTACCAAGATCTAATAGACTGGTGGAACAGACTCAGTAGCCTGAATGGCCTCCATCTGTTCATGTTTTCCTATGTTCCTCAAGAAAAAAAACTTCAATTTGTATAGCATCTTATTCGAAATGTCTCAAAATGCTTCACAGGTAATTAATGTCAAGTGTAGTGACTGTTTTTGCAGGCACATATGACAGCCATTTATGCCTTGAAAGTCCCACAGCCATCCATAAGGTGAATGAACAACATATCTGGAGGATTATAGGTCAGGACAAAGAAGGAACTCACTTCTCTTTTCAAAAATAGTTGTGAGATCTTTAAAGTCTAACAGTCTGAACAGTCATATTGGAACTTGGATTAACATTGGATGTCTTATTCACCACATGCCATATATGAGAACAAGTATATTTGTATGAGTAATCAAAACTAATAATATCTAAATATGCAGATGATACTAAATTAGCAATGTTATTAACAGTAATGATTTAAGAGCAGTTAACAGTGAAGAGTTCAATAACCTAAGGGCAGATATTAACAGTTTAGTGGAGTGATTTGCCAGGGGTTGGAGCAAAAATAATTGGGACAGTTAAAAAAGTATAGAACACACATACATACGGAGAAAGGGAATTGGAGGATACAGGGAAAAAGCCGGGAATTCAGAGTGGAACGATGGTGCCTTGCAGGAGGCAAACACAGACACAAAATCATGGGCTGAATGACCTACAAATTCCATTATAAGTGCAGTATTTTGCAAACTGTTGAGTATAGTTTTAACTTTAACACCAGATTTCTATTGTTAAAAGAAATTACAGAAAAATGTCTTCAAAATGCTGTCACTATTTAAGAATTTGCCAAATTCTGGATGCTCTGAAATGTTAAGAATACTGAAATGCTCAGTAAGTCTAGACCCAGTGGAATTTCTACCACAATAGATTTTGAATTATTTTCTGATTGCCATCGGCTGATCAGAACACAGCAAATTTTCAGCAGTTCTGTTAAAATCATTGATGCTTCATCTCAGCTGCATGGAGTGCGTTGACTGCCAACATCTGCCATGGTGGAGAGCATTAACCATTTGGCCAGGCCATATTAGAGCACAGTGACTGCCAGTGTTTTCATTACAATGCTGTTGGTGAAGACAACAGGGCAACGACCTCAAACTGAAATTAAAACTATTCCAGACAACTCCACGGTGTGCGTTATCAAATAACAAACACATGGGAGTGATTTCAAGGCTGCAATCTCATGTTGGGGTTCAGATGGCAGAGTTATAAGCTGCAATAGGTTTACTCTGTGCTTTTATGATGTTATCTGACCCCTTTGGTAAGGTTACTGCCTTATAATCATTTCCAGGTATCTACTCTTCCTTATACAGGATTATTATAACCCATTCATTATTTCTTTAGCTGTTAGAGGAGCAGACTCTTTTCCCCACTCATTTCCAGTAAACCCTCTCTGGTATAGTATCACAGCTTTATCAGAACCCCCTCCCGCTGGTATGTGCCATTGTAACTTCAGCCATAAAAGCCGTTGTTTGTGGAGGGAAGGAAAATGTTGATGGCTGCAGTAAAACTTAACACCAGTACGGAATTGTCCATCTCACTCAGGGAGGCCACAAAAATGTCTGGTGCGGAAATGGACATGTCACATAGCTGCATTAGATGTGTTCTGAGCCTGGTTGAAGAGGCAGAGCAAGGGTGTATCTTAATAATAATAATCCTTGCGTTTGATATAGCACCTACCATGTTGTCAAGGCGTGTCAAAGGGCTTCACAGGATATACAGTAAAGTGTATTGACTGTGTATTTTGTGGGCAAATATGGCAGCCAGTTTGCATACAGCAACGTCCCACAAACATCTTTGAAGTGAGTGACCAATTTTATTTGGGGTATTGTTGGCCAGGACACTGGGAGAAATTCCTTTCTCTTTTCGAATACTGTAGTGCCATGGGATCCTTAACGTCCACCTGAACAGGTAGACAGGACTTCAGTTTAACGTTTCATCCTCAGGACAGCATCTCCAACAATGCAACACACCCTGAGCACTACTTTGGCGTATCATCTTAGACTATGTAATTCCAAGTCCCATTGTGGGGCATGAAGCCACAATCTTCTGACTCAGAGGTGAGTGCTACCACTGCACCAGGCTGACAGTTAACTTTATCTAACTAGAGAGAACTTTAGGTAGGTACATGGGGATAAATATAAAAATGTTCGGCATTCACGTTTCTCATCCTCAATTTTTTTTAATGAAATTTGGTATAGAACGATGAGTCAAAAGGTCTCATGTAAGTTACTTTGAAATGTAGTGATATATTAATTGGAAAAACACAACAACTAATCTGTGCCAGCACCAAATGAGATGAATGACCAAATTGTTCGGGTGACTTTGGTAAAGTAGAAATACTGAACAGTGTAAGGGTAGAACTCCATGTTCTTCTTAATGGTTCATTGGAATCTTTAGCTTCAACCTGAACCAAGCCTGAGATGCCTTCTCTAACAACTCAATGGAGTGACAGCCAAGATTATGAACTCAAGTCCTGGTATGGTGCTTGAACTCGCAACCTTCTGACCCAGAAGCTGTGTTGCAACCCACCGAGCCACCATAGACCATACTGATCTAATAAACTAAGACAAACTTTCAAAGAATATATGAAAAGGAGCTCTGTTCCTGTCTCTTGCCATTAAGAGAATGCAGCGAAAGCAGAGCAATTTAATGGTATGAGTTGCACATTAGATCACAAATATTTAGGCCAGTAGTTGTGTAACAGCAGCTTCCTCATCTGCCATTCTCTTTCACGTGTCTCTTTCGCTGCAGGATGTTTACACAGCATTGCTTTGCATGAAGATTATTTTTTTAATCTGTGCCCAGATGCTCCTGAAGAGTGCTGAAGACAGTGCGTTAGGTTTAAAGCTAGCACTGCCCTAAAACTGCTACCTCATATTTGTCAAATGTTTCAGTCTTACATGAAGTTATTCACAACACCAATTTTGCATTTATATAGCACTTTTCACGTCAGGAGGACATCTCAAAGTGCTTCAAAGAATCTGCTGGGAACCCAAGATGGGGTGGGGGGAGATGACCAATTGCACGGTAAAAGGTGAAAACATATTCCACTTTTATACAGCAATCTGAATATAATTTTAACTTATTGAGAAATTAACACAGAAGCTATTTAGAAAACCTTTTGTCAGTGAAAGTACACTTACTCTTTTCAAATGGGATAAGTCTACAAGCCTTAAAATAGATTGAGAACAACCATTAAGAACAGCAGAGGTGGTGTGAATTGTCAAGTGTTTTCTCCTGGGTTCCCCCATTGTCTCACTTAGTAAATACACAGGATAGTGGAAGGTGGGTGCTGCAGGTAGGAACACCCAGAAAATCCTCAGTTCAGCCTATGTTGTGTATGGAGTTACCTGGTCTCAGTGGGGCCACAACAATTGATCTAAATTTCCCGAAGTTCCAGAAGGAAAACAAATCAGTCAGGATTCTTGCATCTGATTGACACCCAGATCAATTACCCGGCTCAATGTTAAGCGCTCTGAGACGCTGACCCATGTGAAAGACACTGTATAAATTCAAGTTGTTGTTGTTATCCAGTGACCTCTGTTGGAAAGTTTGCTTTGGTGCCTGTTGGCAAGAACAGGTTTAATCTTGTGAGTGACACACATGTTTCTCCCCCATTTCCTCCCTACTATTCAGGCTCATATAAGAAGCATGAGCACTTGGCCAATACGGTAAAGCATGTTGTCTCAGATGAAACTGTATCGGAGTCTGAATCACTGCTTTGAAGAAAGTGGTAAATGAGAAGTTTACCAAATGTGATTGATTGCTGTTTCTCCACATCATGCAGACAGAATATTAGCTGGGGATCCTGAGGGGCTGCAGTGCAGCAGGCTTCACATATGAACGAGAGCAAACTGCAGCAGGAAATGATGTTGTAATTCTGCCCAAATATTATGTCTAAAGCCACGTAAACGACAGTAACACTGTGTAAAGGCGGGTCATGGTTGGTGCTGGTTTCTCTGCTTTTAACCCTGTTATTTAGGAACAATTATGAAAGATTCTGAAACTGAACAGTGGAACCTCGAACTCTCATGAAACCACATTTTTATATTTGTAGAGAGAGAGGGGGAAAAAGCTGTTTTCCCATGACTTATGTGGATTACAGAGTTAAAAATCATTCTGGCTCATAATCACTCAGCCGCTGATTCTCTGTGAAACAGATTAAAGGACTTGTGTGGAATGAAGTACAGAATTTTCAGGACAAGGAGATATGCACTATAAGCAGATCAGAATGCTTTGTAGGACAGAGACAAGATCTCCTTTGTTGCTCAGGAGCGCACACATATGAATTAATTTGATGGCTTTGTGAATGAGGAATGTATCAGTAACCACGGAAATTCAGGACCTGTTTTGCTGACATTAGGTATTCCCTGATCTTTATGCGAGGTTTGAGATATGAAGTGCTGTGGTAGATACTCTATCATTTTTAAAATAAAACCATGCCTTTGTAACTCTTTTGATCCTCCTGGAGTTAGGGTTGAGCAAAACATAAATCAATACCTTACCACTGGGCTCGGTTATATTTACCCTATTGGGTACAAGTGCAGTATATAGGTTCCCACAAACCATTAGTTTTTCAGGGGGACGATTAGGGCTGTTTTTAAGTTTTAATGACAGTACTCAAATAGTGAAATTTAATCCCTTAACTTCAATGCCCTCTCCTCTCCTGAGGTTATTGAGATGACCTGGGGTATGATTGCGTGGATTCTAGTCACCCTCAGGTACCTTTCCCAAGAAACGTTTGCTCATTTTTGGTGGTCAGACGGGTGTCTGACACATGTGGAAACCCATCACCATGCTTCAGAGTATCCAAACCAGACTGAGAATTCCATGCATCCCATCTACAATGAACACTTCCATGTATTGGAATGAAATGCACACTCTCAGTCACATGACCATTGTTCATCTCTGTGAGTCTCCATAGTAAGTGCCTGAAAGCTACTATTCCATTGGAGCATCATAGCTGAGCTTACTCTTGTCTTCACCTGATGTTCACACATGTTAACCTCTGGCAGTGGTTACACTGTATGAATATAAGCTCTTCTTGACTTTCCCCTCCCTATCCCTACAGGCCAATAGTAGTGTTTCTGCTGCTACCACTGTTAAGGTCAGCTAATTCAACACAGACCGGGGATTGAATATGGGACCTTCCTGATCTGTAGCACTTTATTCCTCACTGGGTTGAGACATCGGTGAGTTCTGTGAAGTTGTGTTTTAAGGCCTGCTATTTTGTGTATGCAAAACCAGCCAATGTCTGTCTGACTATCCCCAACTTTCTACCTCTCTCAGTGTGGGTTCATTTTCTTGTAGACTCAGTAACTTGTGTGTCAGCCTGGTTCAGTTGGTAGCACTCTTGCTCTGAGTCAGAAGGTTGTGGGTTCAAGCCCCACAATGGGATATGAACTCACATAGTTTTGACACTCCAGTGCAGTGCTGGAGATGTGTCCGATTATTGGAGGTGCTGTCCTTCAGATGAGACATTAAACTGAGGTCCCATCTGCCTGTTCAGGTGGATGTTAAGGATCCCATGGAACTATTTGAAAAGAGCAGCAAGTTTCTCCTGCTGTCTTGATCAACAATTTCCTAGATAAAATTAATCATTCACTTCATGGCTGTTTGTGGGATATTGCTATCCACAAATTGACTGCCATGTTTGCCCACAATTACACAGTCATTCCACTTCACAGTATATCATGTGAAATGCTTTGGGACAAGAGAAAGGCACAGTACCAAATGCAAGGATTATTTATTATTTAACTAATCAAAAACTACATCTTCATTTCATGAAAAAATGCATCTCATGGGTAATTTAACTCCAATATTCACCATCTCCAGTCATTAGTTATAAGAAATACTAAGTGCCGACCAGACTGGAATTTTCTTTCAGACAGTCTGATTTCTGTTATTGCTTAGGAATAATATTCTTGCTACATTTGGGGCACGCTGCTTTTGATTAACTCTGAGTGCTCCGCATCCTGTTGAAGAACCTGGAGGGGATATGAAGTAACTTTACCTTCTCAACATTGACTTGAAAGTGGCTGTTCCAAGTTTGGGTATTGTAGGACTGAAAAACAATCCGAACCACCATTTTAATTTGGGGAATGACATATGAGGTATAGATCAACCCACCGCTCTTAACTCTCATATATTAGTACAGTGAAAATATTCTGTCAGTTTGTTTTGACTGAAGAATGATTTGAAATTTTGACTGGAGAATGATTTAGGGATTTTGATGTCATTACACATAAAGTTTCTGTTCCAGTTAAACCACATGGCTTAAAGATTGCAAGAACTGCTGAGAAATTCCTACTCTGACCCAAGCAAACACAAGCATGCTGTGTTATGTAGGATTGGGCATCTGGAAAATAATGGTTTTAGTGGCGATGGAATGCACTGATGTCAGGTTCTGTGGTCAGTGGCAGGTTAAAGTTCATGTCTGTCAGCTCAGGACACAGACTCTTTACATTTGCATCTGGATGAATTCAAACTACTACTGTGGATTTCTGGCAAACGATGCAAAGATCAACCATAAACTTTTGATTTTACTGGAAATTGGTTCGGTGGGTTGAAGCGAGTTGTGAAATGCTGTGTGTGATTCACATGCCTGCTAAAGGTTAGTACCCTGACAAAATATTGAATGGACAAGTACTGTGGGGACAATGTAGATTTCAAGTGGTTGATCAAATGAAAACTTTGCTGAAGCTACATACTATAGTTTGAAAAGACTTTGGTTAGACTGGGAAGATTTGGCCTCGATAAATGTTATGAAAACTACAGGATTATTTTTCCAACCAAACAAAATGTAATGCTTTTTCTGAATGCTTTTAATTTACAACAACTTACATTTATCCAGCACCCTAGATGTTGCGTACTGATTTACAAAATCATCAAAGCATAAGGATCAAGAAAAATCTGTGTGCATGCAATTCATCACAGTCTGAAGAGCATCCAATCACACAGAATGCAATATTTTGCTAGATTATGCTATTTATTATTATTTAGATTTGACAATATGATAGGGATGGTGAAGCAGTGCTGCCCATAAATAAGAGTGTTTTACATCAAAAAGTTGTTGAAGGATGGTCACTGTTAGATGTCAGTGCTGTAAATAAACCATTAATCATCCTGCCACTCTAGGGAAAGGGGCATCAATCCCATAGGACACGAACTTTGCACAGGTCACTAACATAAAACACATCGCCACCAACAGAGTGCATAGCTTATGACTGCTGAATGCAAAAAGTGTTAGAAAAACATGTGAAACAGACTAAGTGGAAACTGACAAAATAAAGGAAAAAGTCTTTAGAAATAAGAAAAGCCCTTCATTCCTCAAGGAGTTCATTTTGCTTTTGGCAATACACATAAGAATGTACTTTTACATCTCTTGTTTTATCACCAACTTGAGTTTCCTGCAGATTAACTTGGAACACTTTCAGGGAAGCCTCATCTGGAAAGCCATGCTGACAATAAAAGTTAAAAAATTATTTGTTTGGCAATTATTTCTGCAGTTATTTCATGCATTTTTAGTTAATTTAATTGATTGATTATTCTAATGTTTCTGACCAGTTTGAGACACTAAAAGGAATAACTACCATCAACAAAACACCCAATTCTGAAGCAAGATGTACTCCTATACTAGTATGTACAACTATGTCAACAGGCTTATCGAATCACTGTACTCTCCTGAGGTGTATGAAAAATGCACAGCTACGCCAGAATGTAAATTGTTCCAAATCCTGAGATTAACATTTTCAAAAATGCACTGCCTTCTCATATTTTTTAATTTTCTCTGCAATCTCCTGCCATATCTGCAGGACACATACTGGCCTGGACAGATCAACAATGAGTGTGTTTTCATCTGTTTAGAAAGACCTGCTACAAACCACTTTGGATTCAGTTTGGGTCAAGAATTGGCCAAGAGGAAAGGTGCAAAGTGTTCAGCTGTGCACGTGCAGCGTCGATATACCATCTTTGCCTCATGCTTAAGTATCTCTTGTCTCTCAATTTGTAGATTTTTCTATTTCCTAACATCACTGGCTGCCATTACCCTACTGAAGGTAGGTGCTATCCTTCTATTCCCAAAGCTGGTGATCCTTGCTGGGGTGTGGTTCCATTAAGTGCCAAAAGCTCTAATGACTTGTTTAAATATTTTGGGGACAAGAGAAATTACAATTAAGCTTGATCTTTCCCTATTTGGCATCCACATTCAAGCACTTAGCGGTAATCATTAGGAGCAAGAACCTTCCCTGATCTTCCTAGTCCAGGGCCACTGAGACCAATTGCAGTGTTTTACCAGAATTAACCAATATTGCTGCTTGTGTATCGCCACCATTATTGTGCTATAAATGTAACTAGCGATTTAATGTCAATGCCTCTGCATGACCATCTTGCATAAGACTTCTTATTCTAAATTGTCCCAAGACTTTCCAGTATCGCATTGAGATAAGGCGTGTTTAGATTATAGAGTACCCCACCTAGTGGTATGATCAAGAACTGACGAACACACCCAGTAAAGAAGATGGGACCAATGTTTTGAGTCTGTCTGGGTCTCAACTTATAAATCATTTCTCTGGGAGTTCAGTGTTTCATTAGGCAGCCCGTGACACTCTAAATTTTCTAATCTTCTTAATAGAGTTTGTTGCCCTTACTCTACTCCAAACACTCTAATCCTCATCTGCATATTGACTGCCAGAAAGCTTTGTACCACATTTTAGATGATGCTTTTATTCGACAGGAACAAGATAATCTTTTACAAGAGCATTTCTAGAAACAAAATGTTGTGTAGTTTTTGTCATATATGTTGCGTGATGCAAAATAGATGTATTTATATTTACTGAAAGAAAAGTCTGCCAAACAAAACTTTGCTGTTATCCCTTTAAATCTGCCACATGTTTGGGGGGGAAAAGAAGTAACATTTTGTTAAGCAGAGGAATAGAACTATGGTAATGATAATCATAATAATACTAATTATCACAGGCTCCATCCCCTTTAAGCCTGTTTTCTATTTAAATATAGTATCAGGAATGTATAAGAAACCGTTTTTGGTCCTAATTGTTCTTTGTGACTTCCAATTCATGGAAGGTTTGTCTGAGTTTGTCTTCACCTTGAAAACAATAGAGGCATTGGAGTGGACAGTAAGCCACAGTGACCGCTCAGAAGGCACCCTGGCTATAGCTCTATTGTTTCATTACCCGAGGAGAACACTAGGGACTTTGATATGAGCCCAAACTGCAAGGAGGTGCACAGAGCCCAGCAGACTGTCCGTCTGACTGTCTGGCTCCCTGTGGAGAAGAGCCCGACCTCTGCCCACTATCTCCCCATGATACAAACGTTAACATCGGGATTTCAACATGTGGTGAACACAGGGTGAACATTCTGTTGAAAACTGCTGGCCGGATCGCTGTTTCATTCTGAATTCAATAAAACTCATGCCAAATTGTTCATTTAGACATTAGGTGAAATGGAAGTGTGTCTGTGTGATACCTGTTTCTATATAGAATATGTTTTTGTTGTTGGCAGACGAACATTCATTTAACCCACAAATGTATAGCTTTCCTGAATCTTGGATTGAAAATCTTAAACTGAGATTTCCTTTCTCCTGAACTGGGAAGTGAGCAGACCAGATGGGGTTTGTATTTGGCTCCGTTCAGAGCCAATAGACTCCACCCCCCAATGAGACTGAACCTCCATTCTGGCTGCTAACTCTGTTTTGAAATACCTTCACAACTCTAAAACCACACTAGACAACAGCTACAGAAAATTTAATAGAGCTGATATCATCAGACCCTCCAGGGACTCAGTTTAACATACAAGTCTCTGATCTCAAAGCTCTCAGATCACACTCAAGGCTTCACTGTTAGGATGTGCAAGACTCCTGCCAGAGACGCTGAAGGATTTCTTCCTGGGATGTACAGGTCTCTCCATTGCTAACAATGTCTCCATGGGAAGTAGCCTTTTGCAGTCTGTCAGACAACACTACAATAATTGAGACAACCGTCTCCAGTGCCTGAGTTTGATCTCCATGTCCTATCGGTCCCATGTCCCTGTGGGACTGCCTTTACTGATAGGATGGTCTTGGTGTGTCAAGCTAGGAAGTAGGGTCCATACGTTTTGTGTCAGAGGTGTTTGTCTCAGTGACTGGCCTGTCATCTGAGACGCAATTTAAACTATTGATTGGTTATAAAGTCCTACAGACTGGAAGGTGCCAGAATGACATTTTCTCTGCAGCAGTTGGTTGCTTATAGTCATCCCAGGAATGTCAGCACTATAATGAAACCCATAAGGTTTTAAAAACAACAGCCATAAGTTTTCCTCAGGCAGAAAGAAAAACTGCAATCGTTCATCTATTTTCTTAGAATAAGTTTGACTTTAAAAGTGATCGTAAGATTAAAAAAAATCCCATCAGTGTCAATGCTGACAGCGTTGATTAACCAACAGAGTGTGTATAATGTGCTAATCAATTGTTTGTAGATATCAGTCTGACTGTGGAATTTTCGCCTCTGAGTCAAAGGGTTGTTGATTCAGGACATACCTCAGGATTTTGAGCTCTTTAGTCCAGACTGACATTCCAATGAAGTGCTGGGGGAATATTCCATTATCAGAGGTGTTGTTCTTCAGATGAGACATTAAATCAAGTTACCTCTACCTGTTCAGGTGGAATTTAAAGATCTCATGGCATTATTCGAAAAGAGTTTCACCCACACAATACGCAGTTAATCCACTTTACAGTATAGATCCTTTGAAGCACTTTGAGACATCTCAACAATGTGAGAAGGTGTTATATTAAATGCAAGGACTATTATTGTTATTAAAGGAGTTACTCCAAGTGTAAAATTGATCATTAATCCTGGCCGTCTTTAGCTATGTCCCTCCAGAATCATCGTATCACTGAAGTATTTGTTCATTTCGGTCTTCACCTTTCTCTGAATCCTCCAATATGGTTTCCAACACCATTATTATCCAGTTATTTTTTAAAGGTTAATTTAAAAGGGAGTGAGGATCTGGTCCATCCATCTCACTAAAAGGGAGTAAATGATTTTCTAATTTCATGAGGTTCTATCATTTAAATTTCTTCTCTGCTCACAGTCTCTAAATCAAATAATCAGCTCATATTTACATCAGCTCTGTGTCAGTATCTGCATGAGCTGGATCACAACTGCATATATAATGTACTTATATAAGTGTCAGCAATGATCACACATCTGGCTGTATCATTGCTAGGATCCAAGAGGATTTGCTGAGCGCTGACTTTTCACCTCTGAGATTCAGGTCTGAATCCAGTGCAGGGTGATTTGCCTGTTGACTGCAAGGGTCCCAAGGTGAAATGATTTCTAAGACCAGATCTGATAGGCAAGGACTCATAAACCTGCCTCTGATTTGATATAGAATTGGCAATCTCATTCAGAGGTGTTGGAGAATGCCGAGAGTGGGAAATGAAAAAGTCATTCAGGTCCAGTGAGGTGATGCTTTTGTAAGCTGGGACTAAGGCATTCTGTTGGGGGCACATTAAGGTTTCGATCTGCACTACATCTTATCCATGCCAACCCCGACTTGGTATAAAGCAAGACATTACCATGAAGGACGCTATATAAATGCACATTTTTTGTACTTATATGAATGGTGCAAGTTTGTTCTTCGTAATTATTGGGTGGACAATGGATGTCTGGAAATATTCATTTTCCGAAAACTATCATTATTGAGCACAGAAATTTGTGGAGAAAAGAGTTCATAGGATCAGAAAATGTTACAATACAGAAACTCAGCACATCAAGTATGCACTGGTGTTTTGCTCCATCTGAGACAACCTAACTTAATCCTAATCTTTTGCGTACTCCCCATACCCTTTAATTTTCCTCCTTCACAAGCATATATTTCCTTTTTTAAAAGAATTTATGAACTCTGCCTCAGCAACAGATACAATTTTAATCCAAGATTAATTCCCAGCAGTAGAGGGAAATGGACTACGGGGAAAGTTGTAAGACGACTGGCAGAAAATCAATTATTACACACTGGGAACGAAATCCAGGAAAATAAATACTTATTCTACTAGGAAAACAATGTAACATTTACATGTGTTTTTTAGTTTTATTATGGTAAATGGCTCATTGGTGGACTCCCTTGAAATTAATTTTTAAAAAGTGTTTAACCTTTTGACTGCCAATAGTTCAAAACTCCTACCACACTTTGTTCAAGGTCCATATCAAAATTTACTTATTTTTGGCCGTCCTTCCCCTCCCCACCCCCCATTAGCAGCCATCTTTAGCTCGGGTGCCCAGACAGTATTGTCAAGCACTTTGGGATGTCCACCAATGTGAAGAATGCTATATAAATGTAAATTTGTGTTATATTGTATTGTACCTGTGTCTCTGATTACTTTTTATATTTTCAGCTTGTGAGCTGTGATGCTAAACTTTCCTGTTCATTATTATTACAGGAACAAATAACAGATAAACTTTAGTCTGATAATATTAACCCTAGGCGACTGGACTAAACACGAAATTATGGTTTAAATTAAAAACATTTTTATAACACCACCTTTTGCTTGCTACTTCAATGCCAATTTTCTCTTGTTTTTCTCCCCTTGCCGTCTAAAGGTAGTGAGTGATGAAGTAAAGTTCCACAGGTACAGGCTGCTCTCAGTGTTTTTCCAAGAGATGTGTTGTATATGAACCCAGAGAGTGGGCAAGCTATTCAGCTGCAGGGACATTACAGCTGAGCCGGATCCTCCCTCATCTGGCATCCACACTCATGCACTTTCCAGTGAAGTCATTGTAGAGATTTCCTGCTTTTAAGTAAATTGTCTGGGATAAGTGCCAGGTTGGAAATGTGGTAATAACAACTTGGATTCACACACGATTGGTAAATATTAAATCCCGATGGTAAGTGGATATGCATCACGCTGACCCTCAGGAACTCCACTCAATGCTAGTTACAGTCAAGTCGGAGCAACTCCCGTGGGTCAATGTGACACACGTCTAGTTACCAGCATGATTTAATATGTACAAATTTTGTGCCAGTCACAATATATCAAAAGAGAGTTCTGGTAAAGAAGATCTTTCAGCCCAAAGTGGTAAGATGATTGGCAGCAAATCAATCCCATAGTGTAATGGTTCCTACTGTCTTCCTTCCTACTGTCCTATAGTCTCAAGCAGTTTCTTAAATAAATCTGGTGTCCTGGCCTCAACCAGCCTTCTTGGTAAACTGATCCAGTCTTTAATGACCTTTTGTGTAAAGAAATACTTCCTGGTGTTTGTCTTGAAACTGCTCTTGGAAACCTGAACCTGTGCTCTCTTGCTCTTGTGCCTTGAATCCAAACCGCCACACTACGTTTTAGATCCTGTTGTGAATTATGCGCTGTTTGCTAGCTGTAGCCAAATAGTCACCAGCTGAGCTGGTGGAATTTTCCCATGGGATGACCGCTCATGCTGCTCCCGGACTACGCCATGGTAACTTTTGGTTTTCTGTCATGACACAACTTAACTAGATTCCTGAAAAAAAAGAGACAGGAATAAAGGGACAAAGAATAGGAGTAGGGAAGACAAGATAGAGTGAGAAGCTGTAATTTAAAACAAAGAAGTTAAGAATAAGATTATATAAAGCTAGGGCTTGCCTGAGATACTTGCACAGGCGTCCAATATTATTTTACTGATTAAACACAAAAATTTGGGTTCAGGATTTTTTTGGAACTGTATTTGTTCCCATTGGATTTCACCCAATTTCTTGACCTAAATTCGGGGGTGTACATTTATATAACACTTAAAAATTGCATTCCCAATTCATTAACTTTTCTATGCCAGTGTATGTTATTCCAGCCAACCCCTAAACAGCAGTAAATGGGCATTCTAAGCCTTGAGCGTCTAAACAGCCCTGATCTGGAATTAAATCCTTCACAGCTTATGTTTGGCAATCTATTGGCTTGCATGAGCTTCACACTGTTAGTAATTGATATTGATTTGATCTGCAGTGTTTAATTTTACTCATTGAGGGATTCTTTGCTATCTTACTGTTTTTGGGATCAGTGCACCGTAAGCACACAGTTCACTGCCGGGGGTCTTCCAAACAGCTGCAGCTGTCTGAATGAAGTGAGAGACCACCAAATGTCATCACAGCGGTTAACTTGGTTCATGGTCAGAGCTAAGGGGGGGAGGAAGAGCACTTTCATCCTTGTCATGGTTGGAGAGTTGGCAGTAAAGTTGGAAAAATGTGAAGCCTGTTTTGAGAACAGATTATTTAGCCTTTTGATGTTGTGCGACTCAAGTAGGGGGGAAAACGTGGAAATCCTGCCTTTGCACTGGTAATGCTACATTTGTAGAATATCAATAGTATGTGAGAAACCCGAGGCCTGAAACTTTTACAGTTGTAGACTAATACCATTATTTTGAAATTGAAGATTGAAAGAATTTTGGAAAATTCTACAATTCTGTCTTAATCTGCTTTTTGAAGTCCTGTACCATAGTAGTTAGTATTGTAGTTGGAGTCCCATAATGTAGTGGTTAGCGTGTTCACCTCACAAGGGAGAGGACCTGGGTTTGATTCCGATGGTGGGGGCTGTATGGGGCGAAACCTTACGCAAGATTCTTTACTCCACTGTTTACCGAGCAGTAAGTAGGAACCTGTTTGTTAGTCGATAATGCAAGGATTATTGTTATTATTATTATAGGTTACTAGAGGTAATAATCCCTCAGAAAAACATTTTTGGCACTCAATCCATGACTATTTGTGGGACACTGTTGTGTGCATGCTTCACCCATAAAATATACTGTTTAAAACAACAACAACATTACATTTGTAAAGCGCCTTTCACATCGGGAGGACATCCCAAGGTGCTGGACAGTCAGTGTTTCGGACCTGAGCTGAGGGTCGGGATTGGGGAGGGTGGAGGGCAGAGTGCAAGCTGGGTGATCAAAAACACGATTGAAGAGGAGGGTCTTGAGATGGGTTTTGAAGGAGGCAAGGGAGGGACTATGGGATGGAGGTCCAGAGAGTAGGGGCAGAGTGGCAGAAGACCAGCCCGCTAAAAGGTGAGCGGAGGGAGTGGACAGGATGGTGGGGTGTTAGGAGGTCACAGAGGTAGGGGGGATCAAGGCCATGGAGGGCTTTGAAGGTGAGGATCAGGATCTTGAACTGTATCCTCTGAGTGATGGGAAGCCAGTGGAGTCAGGCGAGGATGGGGGTGATAGGGTAACGGAGCCTGGTGCAGGAGAGGACACGGGCTGCAGAATTCTGGATGAAGTTCTGTTTACTTTGGGAGATTTACAATATATTCTGTGAAACACTTTGAGACGTCTCATGATGTGATAAGGTGCTATATCAAATGCACGGATTATTATAATTTATTATATTGTGAATTTCAAGTCAATTTCAGTTCTTTTTAACATTGGAACTATTTTGACAGTTTTTTAAAAAAAGGAAACCATTTTTCTGCAGTTCTTCTTAAGAAACGTGAAAAATAACTGCAAAAAAGGTTTTGTATAAAATCTAAAATCCATATTTCTACACTGTCTTAAATTTTAGAGAAAAACCATGATGATCTTCAGGCCACTGACTTTCATATGCAATTTACAAGAGCCATGTTGGCAGTGTTTCTAAATGGCACTGTCAGTACATATGGAAAGAGCAGAAGGAAACTATATCATCATCCTGGAATCCAGTTCTCCCAGTTATTTCAAGACACGGCATTCAGAGTAACGCAAAAAAAATTCAATGCAATTGCTCTGTGAATATAATTTTCTTTAATTTAAAACCGCATGGCTTTAGGGAAAACAATCGGCTTGTTAATTTCAGGTCAATTCCAAACGTAACAGTTCAAACTGGCTTGTAATCTTAGTGTGCGTGGGCTGACTTGGAAACAACCATCAGGAAAATGGTTTGTTAAGTAGCACAGAATGGAAAGAATCTTAAGGGAATGAGAAGACATCCAACATGTTGGAGTACCAATGTATGGCACCATATATTGCACAGTTCTGCTGTGGGGTATAGACTTCAGGTGGAGTCCTTAATGAAAGAGAAGAATAACCCTAGTAGTGCTTGGCAAAGAGTATCAGTGGAGACCTTTATTTTGGTCAGATGCTTCTCTAAGACATGGAGAAATTCATCACAAACTTAAGAATATCCAAACCCGACTGATTGCCACCTACACATGGAAATTTCCTTGTGTCTGGAATGGAATGCACACTCTTTTCCTGGAGAAACACACCTAGTAATAGGCACAGTTTGGCGAGAGCCAAGGCATGGGGACCCCAGATTTTGTTTTACATTAGAATACATTAGAATATAGAGCACAGAAACAGGCCATTTGGCCCAGCTGGACTATGGTAGTGTTTATGCTCCAAATGAGCCTCCTCCTGTCCTTCCTCAACTAAGCCTTCAAGCATAAACTTCCCCCACCTCCGCAACATTGCCCGGCTCCAACATTGTCTTACACCGCAGGCCGCTGAAACCCTCATACATGCTTTTATTACATTGAGGCTCGACTATGCAAACTCATTGCTTGTCGGCCTCCCCAACTCCTCCCTCCACATGGTGCAGATCATCCAGAACTCTGCAGCCCATGTCCTCTTCCGCACTAGGCTCCGTGACCCTATCAACTCTATCCTTGCCCAACTCACTGGCTTCCCATCACACAGAGGATACAAGATCCTGGTCCTCACCTTCAAAGCCTCCACTATCTTGCTCCCCCCTATCTCTGCGACCTCCTAATCCCCTACTATTCTGTTCGCTCCCTCCGCTCAGCGGGCTCCGGCCTGCTTCATGTCCCCTGCCTCGCTCACCCCACTATTCTGCCGCTCTGCCCCAACCTCTGGAAATCCATCTCATGGTCCCTCCGCCTCACCCTCTCCCTTGCCACCTTCAAGACCTATCTCAAGACCCTTCTCTTCAACCATGCTTTCAATCTTCCTGCTTCCACCCCTGCCCTCAACCCTCCCCGACCCCCAGCTCGGGTCCATAACTCTGTCTGTCCTTCACCTTGGGACGTCCTCCCAACATGAAAGATGCTTTACAAATGTAATGTTGTTGTTGTATGGGGGTTTTGGGGGTACTATTGTTGTTTTGGGGGCACTAGCCTTTTGGGGGTACTACTGTTGTTTAACCAGCAAAACTGCAGAGCTTGCCATTGAAACTGGATACACCGTAAAGAGCACAATGTTATGAATACAGTGGTACATCAATACAACAATATAATAATAATAATCCCTCCAAAAAAGTCACTAAATCCATGACTGTTTGTGGGGCACTGCTGTGTGCAATTGGCTGCTGCGTTTCGCCCACAAAATACACGTCAATCCACTTTACAATATAGTCTGCGAAGCTTTTTGAGCTGTCTCAGTGACATCATAAGGTGCTATTCAAATGCAAGGTGTATTATTATTATTCTTTACTGGGATTATGTGAACATTTTTCTTGTGTGAGACTAGATAGTGAGGGTCAGCGGACTATTTGACCAGAGGGAAGCCTCACATCAGATACTGTTCTGACCCGATGTCCACGCACATTCCCAGAGTGGAAACCATGTCTGACCTTTCCCCTCCCTAGCCAAGGGACTGTGAGGCCAATTGTAGTGCTGCTCCAGCTGAGATCAGCTAATTTGACACAGACTGGGAATCGAACCTGCGACCTTGTAGTCCATACTACACCAGGTGGTGGTTGTGCCCACGAGAGCTGTCCACTCCCCCCAGTGATTTTCCATACTGCACGTAAACTAATACCTCACATAAACAGCAGCTAACAATTCAGACTCATACAAGCTCTCAGCTGGTTCAGATTAAAGCACACTGTTGTAAGGGTGGTCTGCCAGCTTTAGCAACTTAGTCTTGGACTCTTGCACTATGGACCTAGGTATGAAATTCACCCTCGACTCTCTTCCAGACTCAACTGTCTCCAGTGACTTAGCCAGGCCTCTAGATAGAGGGTCGGAGGCAACAGAGGACCCCATTTCAGAGAATCCAAAAGAATGTGTATGGGGCGGGGGCAGGGGTGGGGGGAAGAACTGATACGAAGTGCCAATATTGCTCAGCTAGACTATACTGCCCTCCCTGCTGAAACCAAAAAGATAGGAAGGCAATGAAATATTGTAACACAGTGACAGTTTCAGGCAAGAGTAGACCATTTATGGGTAGGCTAAACCATCTAGTCAACCCGTACAACTTCCCCAACCATTCCCTTTGACCCAACAACAACAAATTACATTTGTATCGTGCCTTTCATGATGGGAGGATGCTCCAAGATGTGTCCACCTGAGCAAAGTATGCTCAGATAGACACACCTATCTCACCCTGAATCCTTTTAATTTCCAGAAATATACCTAGTTGTTTTTAGTAAACCCTGTATAGTTCCTTGTCTCATCCCACAAAGCTATCATACTCTTATAAGATAATGTTCACCTGCACTTCCTATTCACT
Organism: Callorhinchus milii; assembly: GCF_018977255.1. Lineage (NCBI taxonomy): Eukaryota > Metazoa > Chordata > Chondrichthyes > Chimaeriformes > Callorhinchidae > Callorhinchus > Callorhinchus milii. Next base: position 52,106,647 of record NW_024704742.1, read on the forward strand.
TTTGTTTTCTTTATTTTAAAGCTATGCAATCTGAAATGGGGAATGTAAATAGGATGGATGTATTCACTGTAATGTTGTTAGGAAGTAAAAGATGCCCACCCTGGTATATGGAGGGACAATAAGAAAACAAAGTTTTCTGCTCTTGATTGCTATCTAGCGACCTGTGGTGGAAAGTATGCTCAAGGACATCATACTGTACAACAGTGTGATATTCTCCAATATCAGACGTGAAGCATAACGGAAAGTACCTGCAGAACCATACTTCAGAATGAGACATGTTTCCAAATGGGATTATGTTAGTGTATTAGGAAAATAAATAACACTTCAGTCGTCAGCTGAATGAATAACAATGTGAAGTTATTTTGATATAGAAATCATATTATGGTACATTGGTAGTCTGGTTCCAGTGCAAAGCATACAAAAGTAATTATGCCAAATAGTAGGAACTAAACAGTAGATGAATACAAGGCAGCAATACTATTGAAGGTTTCATAAGATGCTTGAAAGCATCATCTAGTGCTGAATTCAGATAGCCTTCCATGTACCAAAGCTGTTGTTTTTAATAGTATGTAGAGTTGAATTCGTGCGTCTATTTTTATTCCTTTTATTTGCTCTGACAGCTGGTGTCGGGACAGAAATCAATGGTCCATATGTCTGTATAGCTATCACTGCAGGATTAGAGATTGTGATTTAATCTTTCCCAGCTCATTCATTCAGTGATAGCTGACCATCAATTACTAGGAAATGACAGTCTGTATAGATTGTACTTTGCGCCTGTTACATTGCTTTTACATTTGAATTTGCCTCTGGAGACAATCCAGAACAAGAATCAGTCGGCTTTCCCAGCACCAAGTTTTTGAAAATTCCATTTGGAGTTAGATCTTCTGTTACCTCTAGAGAGAGCAGATCTGATTCCGTAATGAAAAGGGTTGATGCCTGAGCAAATGAATCTAAGGGTATTTTGTGCATTTATTTTTGCGGTCCCCACTACCCAAATAACTACAGCAGAACCCAAAAAACTCTTGGAGCAAAATTGCCAAATTTGCAGGCACGTCTCCTGACCTTGGCTACTCTTATTTTAGTATTGCAATAGCAAAAAATAATTTCTGATGACATTTTGTGCTTGCATGAATATCTTAATATTAATGCAGTACATACACAATGCCATAAAAAGTTGGTGCAATGTTATTTTTCGGCAAGCACTCTAAAATACAGAGCCAGGGTAAAAACAGCAGAGTGTTAACATGAAGCAAAGCTTCCAGTTTGACACTGTTTTTCAAGCACTCAAAAACAAAAACATTAACAGCATTAATTAAAGGACACATAAAGCTCCTAGCACAACTCCACTGAACCAGTCATATGCCAAGTGCTAAAAATAATGATCTATTTCTTGTGTCTTTATCATGGGAAATCCTATCATAAAGAAGCAACAGAAAGAAAGGTGGTTATTTTTAAGCAAATGATGGGCTCCAATTCTTTGACTACTGGGAATAATCACACGGGTTTGGATGTCAGATTTACTTCCGTTTGAACTCGTACAATGTGGTTTTGGGAGTTGTTTTCTCAGCTTTAATTATTATTTTTGTAATTATTTTTAGTGGCTGACATGCTCAGAGGCTTGATGTCATTGCTTCATGTTTGCTTGAGAATTCTTCCCCTCCCCCAACACCCTTCAATCAGGCCTTGGAGACATATATGTCTTTAAAGAGTTTTTTTGGCCTGGTTACGATATGCTGTGTTGAAACCAGTGACTGGAGTGTCTGAATGAAAATTGCTGTGTCAGGGTTTTGTGAACACAATCCATAATAATCCTTGCATTTGGTATTTTAGCACCTTTTCACATCTTCTAGACATCTTAAAGCACTTCTCTGTAAAGTGAATTGACTGCGTGTTTTGTTCACCATCCATGCACTTCATACAAACGGAGGATGCATAAGGAATTGGGCATTCAACCCATTCGTGTGTGTGTCACTGCTACTTGCTTTTTCTAAACCTTGTTTTAATAACCCACTTTCCAATCTACATTCCTAATATTGTTACAAAATGAGAAGAGAGTTTCTCCCAGTGACGTGGCCAAGAATCCTTCAAAACATAAATTGGTAATTGCAGCTACAAATGCACAGTCACTACACTTACAAGTAATTGCTGTAAAGTGCTTTGCGATATTTTCACATTATAGGCACTTTTTTATTTGGTCAGCTGGGAAAGTTTCATCTCACATGGAAAATTCCCCTTGTCTGGAATGGAACGCTCACTCTCTCCCTCCAAGCATTTCAGAGAGCACGAGGTACATATTACATTATGCACAATGCCACTGCCACAAATTGTTGTGTTAAAATTGGAACACGCTGTCAACCCTCACCAAAAAAATGTTTCCCTGACACGTTTTAGGAAAACAATGCTCATTTAAAATAAATAATCAAAAGAATGGGATTTATTTCAAACAGGACACAGATACGATCCAGAAAGTAACTAATAGTACCCCTGAGACAGTCAGCAGGTGAATATTGTTTGACCTCGTTGAATCAATGTGACTAGGAAACTAAGTAGAAAGGAATAAAATGTAATTTCGAAAAGTCAGATTCTAGGCAAGAGGAAACTGATGGTTTGTTGAAAAATGCAGAAATTTGTTTAAATAGTTGAAGCCTGGTTGATAAAAGTCGGTCTATAGTCTGATAACATTGTTGCCCATTTTTCACATGGTCCCTCAAATGCCGTCAGTTTGAAAGCAGCATTTATCAGTTGAGTGGTATACACAACATATTGGGCTCTGTTTACCAGATGGATTCTGTGTAGTGTGACCTGGGCCCTTGCTTTTCTTCACTATTGACACCTTTCAGCTCTATCGCACATAGTCGCCTACCCCATGAAATTCTTCTTTGTGCCCTGTTGTGAATTCCTAGAATGTAGATGAGAGCATGTTTACACCTTAGTTAGAGGCAGCTTGCTAAAAAAAAACAACAGGCTAATGGAATCATACGGATGATAAGATAGGCTGTTGACCTGTGTGAAACGAGTGAATGAGCTTCTGTTGTTGTCTGTGAGACTCCAGGCAGCTTTCTGTAGCTGGTGCCTTATTTTTATATTACGGCTGTCTGTACTGGTTTGTGCTAACTGAGCTCCTGGCTGATGTCAAGTCAATGAGATTGAGATTTCTTCTTGATATCATCTATGACTCTTTCATGCTGCTGTGGCTGAGTATGTATACACAGGGTGAGAAGCTGCTTCAGTCCTGACAGTACAGTAATGTGGACTGGAATTCTAGATATATATCAGAGGGGTGCTATATGCATACGTGAGGGGTACTATATACATACGTGAGGGGCACTATATACATACGTGAGGGGTGCTATATACATACGTGAGGAGCGCTATATAAATGCAAGTTGTTGATGTTGCATATACTTCCCCACCACTCATCACTTTCAATTCAGACTGGACCCCCAAAAAAGTATGATTTTTGCTGGAATGTGGCATGAACGTAACACAAAAAAATGGTGTTTGTTAATTAAACAGCCAGTCATGTGAACAAGCCTTTAATAATATTAGAAACGTATCATTTATTCAAGGGACAACCTGAGAGTTTGAATAGCCATCAGCAAAGACAGCCCAGCACGTTTCACACACACCGGTTTATACTGTGCGGAGTAAGGAGCATGTCTCCAGCACATTTCCACTGTAGAAGCTCCTGTTTATACTGATATATTTGCTGGCAAATTGCTACAAATTATACCATGTAAACACAGCCAGCAGTATTTCTCCTAATATTTGGGAGATTTGTAATAAACATTAAAGTATAAGTCTGTGTGGAGGGGGCTCCTTTTCTTTGTAAGGAGTTATGCAAGGAGTATCTGTCTATCTAACATACATTGTGGAATAAACAAGGACAATTCTTAAGGCTACTGAGAAGAGTGAGCTTCACACACACAAGGAACTGAAATAATAAGACAACTTCATGAGGGTCTTTGAAAGTTCAAGCTCCAAAGTTCCCATCAGAAGTAACTGGCATCCATCTCGTCAAATGTGTGCTTGATGGATGACAAATGACCAACTAGTGACTATCTTCATGGGCTGGGGGAGGTAAGAGGGAACTCCTTGGAGCTTAACTGTCTCCAAGATGGCAACGGAATATTGGAATTGAGTTAATCTCTTGTGTTGGTCTTGGTAGTGCGATACCTCAGCTAAGCGGGTCCACAGTGTTCCAGGGCACTGATAAGAGACCAGGCACCCTGGCTCATTGGTAGAATTTGAAGGGCAGTAGGAGGGATTCTTCACACTCAACTCCTGTTAATTAGCAAGCTAAAGCCCTAACAACCCTAACAAAGCCCTAATCCTAGCTCGATAAACAGTAGGGAGCTTGCCAGACAGCTTTCAATATCAAACAATGCACTTTTGTTCTTGTTAGCCTCCAGCAGTACCCCAATCTATACTCTGGGATCCCCAAGCCTTATCTCTTGCCAACTCGCACCTATTACTTTCCAAAATTAGATAAGCAGGATGTGTTCTTCTCAGGAGAGAGTGTTCATTCCATTCCAAACATGAGAATTTCTATGTGTAGGTTGGATGCCTGGAACTCTCAGTTTAGCTTAGGTACTCTTGGGTACTTTGGTTTGGGTGCAAAAGTGGTTATAGGATTCTGCATGTGTCAGACACCTGGTGGACCAAAACAAGACAGGATTAGTATCTGGTATTATAAATATTTTTCCTACAATTTTCTCCCCTTACCTCTCTAATGAAGGCGGCATGACGGGGTTGATGCCATGGGTACCAATAGTCCTCTGTTTATTCTTCACTCATGACCTGATACAGTGAGTGTTAGAAGACCACTTCCCTGTGGAGTGGGAGATCCTGACACAACTCAATTTTGTTCTCAGCTCTGGTCTCCTCCTGGTCCATTCTCTTGCATGTGGCCTCTGCTCTTCCAATTTTGATCCACTACTTGTCAATAGCCTAACTTGTCCCTTTTTCTCTCTATTACTTTGAGACATTCATTTTATGTGAAAAATTCTATATAAATTTACATTGTTATTTGATGATGCCCACACACACTTGCCAGCAGATGTCATATACAGTGATCAGGATGAGTCCAGCTGATTTTTACCCTCCCAAGCCCAAGGACACCAAGGCGAATTGTTGTGTGTTCACTGCTACCAACTTCCCCAATTGAAATCAGCGCAGATAAAGAATTGAACTTAGGATCTCCCCAACTCCACACACACCACTTGACAATCACCCACTGATCACAGAAGGAATTTCAAAAGACTTTAAATGTCTGAGTTCTCATCCAGTTCCCGGGCAGAGAATAAACATGAAATCACTAAATAAACAGAAAAATAAAAATGGAACGCAGACCATTTCACAACAACCCACGTGAACATCCTGTTCATCTGAAGAAAACACGAGTGAACAAGTTGTATTTGTACTGTTTGGTTGGCACAAACTCTTCTGTTAAGCACAAATGAGAGTAATAGGGTGCAAAAGTCTGTGTTACGTTATGGTCTGTGAGTTTATTGTACCAAATGAATATAATATTTATTTACCGTTACATTTTTTCTCATGTGCTCTTAACCAACAGCACCAGAATCCTGCTGGTGCAGGTATGCATAAAATACTGACACTCATTCACTCTTTTATCTCACCCAGGCTTTGTTCAAGCTCCCTGATTGCCAGCCTCCCTACCTTGTCTCAATGCCTCTCCCACACCAGGTTCATCAACCCCATGTGCCCTACCCTTGCTTAGCTCCACTGGTTCCCATATCCCAGTGGAACAACTTCAAGATCCTTGTCCTCAAATCCAAATTTTAAATCCTTCCCTGCCTGTGCAATCTCCTGTGACCCTACTGCTCCGTCCCCTCCCTCTGCTCAGCAACCACCAGCCTACTTTGTGTTTCCTGCCTGATTCCCCCACCATTCAGCGTTCTATCCGCTCATTGGAACTCCATACTGGACTCTCTACACCTTGCCCCTCACTTCCTGCTTTCAAAATCCGCTTGAAGATCTATTAAGATTTTGACCGGGCTTTGAGCCATCCCCTCAGTTTGGGCTCCCAGTCAGCTCTGTGAAACTTTGCGACATCCTCACAATGTGAATGGCGCTACATGAATATAAATTGTTGTTGTTGTTATTGTCATCCCAAAGTAAAGGAAATTCCTGTAGTTTGTAGGTCTCAGACGATTTTTTATTCTAACTAAGATTATTTTAAATGCTTTCTGTGACAGAGCCAAGTACATATTTTAAAGTCAAAAGTAAAGTGGTGCATACTATTTATAAATATTGCCCTGGAACCAATTGTGGCCTACATCCCCCTCACCTTTTATCCTTTGGAGATCTGCTGCTCATGTGTCTCTGGACTCCATCTGCAACTTGCCAGCACAGCGAGAAAAATTGATAGACAGATGGATAATGGGTAATCTCAGTATAGTAGCATCACTAATCTGCTCTAAAGGCAGCTGTGGATAGTACTGGAGCAAAGACAGTTTTTGCTGACAAAATATATTTTCAAACAAATACAGAAGGTTATACTGTATTGTGTCTTACCCCATTACATTTCTCTGCTTATACCTGCTGTTAATTTCTGTTTTTTTGGAGGGATTGAGATATTGCACAGAATTTAGCATTTACAAACAATAATAATGATAAATCGGTTATCTCAATTCACAACTGTTTGTGGGACACTGCTGTGTGCAATTGGCTGCTGCATTTTGCCCACAAAATATACAGTCAAATCAATTTACATTATATGCGGTGAAATGCTTTGAGACGTCTCAAGCTGTGATAAAAACTCTGCCGCCCGCATTCTTACCCATACCAAATTCCGCTCCCCAATTACCCCAGTCCTTGCCAGACTGCACTGGCTGCCTGTCTCAGAGAGGATCGACTTCAAGATCCTCACTCGTGTCTTCAAATCCCTCCACTTCTCTGCACCCCCCGACCTCTCTGACCTCCTCTCTCCTCACAACAGTGCCCATTGCCTTCACTCCACCAGGTCTGGCCTCCTCCTTGTCCACCGAATCCTCGGCTCCACCATCGGCGGCCGTGCCTTCGCCTCGCCCCCTCTCTTCCTATTTTCAGGTCTTGGCTGAAGACCTTTCTTTTCGACCGCGCCTTTGGTCACCTTCCTCCCCTTCCCCCGGCTCGGCCCCGGGATTGTATTGTTACTGTGAAGCACTCTGAGACGCCATCCAGCGTGGAGGACTCTATATAAATCCAAGTTGTTGTTGTTGATAAGGCACTATATCACATACAAGGATTATTAACATTATCATTCACAATCATATCGCTGGTGGAGCTCTTCCAGACTTGGCACATAGTGGAGAAAATGTTAATAATTCTATCAAAATTTTCCGACACACTAATCTCATTCTTGTTTGCCCAATCTGTCATTAATCGCTGTTAAAACAGAATAGTAAGTTAAATGAAGAGCCTGGATATTCAGTGTCCATGTACAGCAAATGGAGAATCTGGAATAATTTGTGTTTAATTCATATAAAAGGGCGTATCCATAACTTGTTTTTACAACTATGGTGAATTTTTTTTCCTGCAAACAGATCATGTGTTTCCTCTAACAGAAAACAACTTGCCAAAGTTTATGTGAATGTTGCTTAATGGAAGTTCCAAAGATGTGCAATAGAGGGCACTCTCCTTACACCAGGACTTCTGTGACAATCTTCTTGTCAGAGCTTCGCACCACTGCTTGGAATCGCACACTAGTGAGGGGGACTGGGAAGTAGAAAAGAAGGCAAATGGACCCTCGTTTTTTTATCCATGGTTTTGACTTTTCCCCTGATGACTCAGTTTTATACAGTCAAGAGTTTTTTTAAAATTTCGGGTGTTACATGATAACGTGTCTTTGCAATTCTGGGAATGCTAGTATGCAATATTCTGAGAATTCAGGTCACCCACTCTACTAAACTAGTAAAGGCTCAAATAACAATGACCAACAGGCTCGGAAATGACCTCTGAGAGACTCTTTTTATCTGCTTTGCACTGCATTCTGCAGACTTGTTTACGTGGGGCTAGTTACAAGATAAATCCAGTAATTTGTTGAATCAGAGATGTGCTTCCTGCTGAAACCCTGGAGTCTTAAAGTTGGCGGAATTGTTTTACTCTGGCAGTGATCAGACTGCTGGGATTGAGGATTGAGGACTCAGCATAAAATAACTCTTTTACACGCAGGATGAATTCCTGAAAAAGTTGCTGCTTTCACTCATTTTCGTTCACTTTCCCTTCTCATTCAGTCTTCCTTAGTGCCAATTTTTTTTACTAAAAGTTAGTGTTTTATCTACTTGATCTTCCCTCTGGCGAACAGAACAGTTATGTTCCAAGCCCTCCCTGTCGCATATGTGCACTTGGTTTTCAGCCAAGAAACTGGATGATGTTTTGCATTACCTGGCTTGCTGCACAGTCATTATGACAGCACTGCTATATGTATGCATATGTAGAATCCACACTGGCTAGACAAGTGGTGAAAGGCTCGGTGTTCCCAGGAACATTGAGATCTATGTACGAGCCCTAGTGCTCATTTAGTAGTTGAATTTTTGCTCACGTTTTAGGAACTTTGGACTTGTTTCCTGGGCGATGCAGAAAAGTTTTAGCCCTGATGAACCTGATTCTGTTCTCATTCTTTGCGCTTTCCAGTAGCAATTGTTTAGATGGAAATCTTCCCTATGTGAAAGGTGCTATATAATTGCAACTTGTTGTTGTAGCTCCTATAGAGAGCTTTGTGGTGCAATTTGCGATTTGTGGTTCAAATTTTGACACCAAGCCTCAATTACTTAAATTCAAATCATTTATGTGTATGGTGAACATCTAACACCATGAAGGTGTTATATGAATATAAATTGTTTTCAGTTGAGACTATGGGGAGTCATAGCTGAACCTGATTCTGTACTCGCTCTGCATTCACACCTTGGCACTTTCCAGCAGGAATCATTGGAACAAGATCAAGGGGCTGAAGTTCTGGTTGGTTTCCATGTAGTGACATTGATGATGTGGGGTTCTAATTGAATTTCCCCATTATAATCACACTAAATCAAAGCCACCACATTGGAAAGCTGATCAGAATTGTTTTCATCATTAGAATGGTTGTCTAACTAGGGGTCAGTCTGGCTCATTTGTCTCTGAGTCAGAAGGTTTTGGGCTCAAGCCCCAAGTCAGAACTCTAAGGTCATGCAGTCAAGTCTGAAATTCCAATACAGTGCAGGGGATATGCTGCATAGTTGGAGCTGCTGTCCTTTGGATGAGATGTTAAACCAAAGACACATTTAAGTGAAAGTTAAAGATACCATGGCACTATTTGGAAAGAGAAGGGAGTTTCTCATGTTGTCCTGGTCAAAAATCCCCTAGATAAAATTGAGCATTCACTTAATGGCTGTTTGGGTGACATTGCTCTGTGCAAATTGGCTGTCGCATTGCCCACAAGTATATAGTCACTACACTTTACAGTAAATCCTGTGAAGTGCTTTGAAATGTATCGACAATGTGATTAAGTGTTAAATCAAATACAAGGATTATTATAGGGTGTTGATGCGGTCTCTGGGGCCCTTTCTTTCTGTCACTGTTTAATTTGAGCATGGAACCATCCTGGTCTGTCTTACCCTAAACTGCAGTTTTATCATATTTAAAAATAGTTTCAAATATTATCAGTCTAATATATTTTAGTCCATGTCACACACATGGTGTTATTGTCTGGTTAATTGTATGGGGGGACTGCCTGGGACATGTCAGTAGACTGAAGCTCTAAGCCCTCCTGCTTTTGTTGGGAACATGGCTCATATGTTCTTAGTATCTCATTTCAAAATGAAGCTTCCAGCTCAACCCATCTATTGCCAGTGCATTTCCTGTCAGCAGTTTTCTGTTTGTGGAGCTGATGGTGGTCAGACTGTTTCCTCCTCTTCTTTCTATACACTAGCATATGATAATCCCAGTTGATGAAATGATATAACATGTTTATAATAACTTCTCTAATAATGATAATCCTTACATTTCATATAGTGCCTCTCACATGAGGAGGATGCTTATAAAGTCCATTGACTGTATTTTGTGGACAAACACGGCAGCCAATTTGTGCACAGACAGTTATGAAATGAATATTCAGTTTTATTGGGGGATTTTTGGCCAGGACATTGGGTGAAACTCCCTTCTCTTTTCAAGTAGTGCCATAAGATGTTTAATATTTAGGGAGATAGGACCTTGGTGTAACATCTCACTCAACAGTGCAGCAACCCCTAATACTGCACTGGAGTGTCAGCATAGACTATTTGAGGTCCAAGTGGGGCTTGAACGCAACGCATCATCTTCTGACCCAGAGGCTGACACCTAAAATGATATGGATGAATTGAAAGTCAGTAAGTCTTAGAAACTAGATTAATAAAGTGTAGACAACTGAAGGGAGCAGCTGTTGTGATGTACGGGCAGACTCTCATTAAGCCGTGAGTTATAGTTTTAGTCAACTACAGGTACAAGGGATAGGAGATGGAAAGACTCCTCTGCTGCTCTTTATTGAAGATATTAGCCACAAGTTTGATAAGAAGCAAATGTCTGACAGCTCTATGGCAGAGCAAGATCTTAAAGAGGTAGTCTGTGTGAAAAGGTACACAGCATTTCTTTTTGTTTAGGGTCAAAGAGGTGATCAGAGGAGCCTTTTGCCAATTTTGCCACAACAATCTTTTGTGCACATAATGGAATAATACATAAAAAAAACTTTCCTGCTATTTCTTAAAGAGATTGTCTCCTTAAGATTGTGATACATGCACAATGCCAAATATTTCATTTGACATGTGCAGTCTGTTCCATACAAGGAATTAAAACAAATAACATACAACCAACCCCTTTGGGTCTATAACATATCCCCCTCTCCCCTTGAAGCATGTTGTTTTTGTGGCGAGCAGTTACCCTTACAAAGAGAGGTTAATGTACTACAAAGTGGAAAGACAAATGCACTTGAAATGCTAGATCCCAGGAGCTTTTTATAATGACATATTGTTTGTAGAAAGGTAACAGCTGACAAGTGTGGCATTAACCTGGTTCAAAAGGTTTGCAGTGAACTGGTCAACCAAAGCTGACCTTACCTGTCCCCGATCTCTTGTTAATCCGTGTTAGGATAGCAGTTTGACCTATTGCCAGGTCTCACCAGATGAGATAATGCCACTTCAAATAAACACTAAAAAGAAGCGTACAACGTATAAAAAGTGCTGAACCTTCTGTAACTGCTGTTAAAGAGACAACATACAGAGTATATTGGCTTAGTTTTGATTCTGTCCTTTGCAGTAATTTTGCAAGAAGACAGATGACTCATGATGTTTTAATACTTTGATTGCTCAATCCTTCCTTATGGTCACAAACAATAACCCACGAGACTGAATAATTTATCATTCATCTCATTGCTGTTTGTGAGACCTTGCAAGCCAATATTAATTGCTTTGTTTGGTTGCCTAACAACAGCCACAAGTTTCAAAGCAACTTATTGTGTGAAGGGCTTTGAGACGTTATGACAAGATAAAGCACTATATCAGATGTCAGTATTATTAGTGCCACATGGTCAGCATGTGTTGAAATGAGCTGGAGAAACAAATAGGGGGCACTGCTCCTGCATTTTATCCACTGGGGGTGGGGGAGAGAGAAAGAGAGAGAGAGAAAGCTATGAAAATTGGAAACAATGGTCAGCATTCACATTCAAACCACATTTGCACCGCCTAGCCCCCCCCTCCACCCCCACCCATCCCCTCCTCCCACCACCAACACCAAAGCATCCAGGGTCCTCATCTGTGTTAAGTTGTGCTGCACAATGTGGATCCACTCAATGAAGAAACAGCAATGTATTTCTTCCTTATTGCCCGTGGATTTGGGTCGTCCCTTTTAATTCTAGTAATTTGAGCCGCACCGAATTACTAAAAAGTGCCTGGCCACCATGAAGTGGAATGTTCGCTTGCAGTGAGCCTCTCATTATGTGAACAGTGCGATGGCAATGAACTTAGGTGAGCAACAATGTAGCATTTCATAGAGGTTTTAGTTCTGTCTGTTCTAGGAAGGTGGACCTACCTCCCACTTCCCAAACCCAGCCCACAAACCCCACCTCACCCAATAAATAAATATAGAGGTCCCCAAAATAGAGACCACTGATCATTTGATTTCTATTTGATCTATCATGTTTCTTGACATGATCTTGCCACCATTACAAAACAGTAACTCACAAAAGATTTGGGGGTCTATGATGTAGAATTTCATAAGGTCACAAGTTTAATGTGATTGCTTAATAAAGGCTCCTTCCAATAACACGGAAATATAACTCGTATTGATGCCAGACTGTGGGAACACTGCTCTGTAAGTAGATTGTGTCAGAGCAGAGTTCCTGTGGGTCAGCCTGACCAGTTGTGGTATATAGTTCAGTTGGTAGCATTCTTGGCTCTGGATCATGAGTTGAGGGTTCAAGCTCCATGATCTGGCTCATGGTCTAGGCTGATACTCCAATAGTAGAGCATTATCAGAGGTGCCATCTTTCAAAAGGACAATAAATAGCGGCCCTACCTGCCTGTGAGCAGATGTTTAAAAGCCTATGATATTATTCAAAAGAGGATGGAGCTTCTGCCAATGGCTTGGGCCACTATCCTCCAGATAAATTGGTCATTCCCCTAATAGATGTTTATAGGATCTTGATTGTGTAAGGTGAACCATACACCTTGCTGTATCTTTACCTACAAATAGTGACTATTCTTGAGAATAATTATCTGTCAGGATGTATTCATAGATACATAAATGGGAAAGAATGCAAAAAGGGTTCAGAGTTTGCTCTTGGAAAACGTCTCACCTCCATCTCCTCCACAATATTCTTTAAGGAATTGAAATGATGGAAAATTCTAACAATCTGGATGAATTTTCATAAAAATGTTAACAGATCCCACTGGACCTGATATGTGCAATTCATTTACCCATTAGCAAACATGTTAGACCCTCAGTAACACATGATTCACATGATATATGCAGCTCTTGGTTAGATATTAAAATTAATTATAATAAATATTACTATTCTCCAAAATGTTAAGAAAATAGTTCAAGTTTAAAACCAGGTAGCACAGTATTAGTGGAGTCCTGTAACTCAGAGGTTAGAGCACTAGCCTTGCAAGTGAGAGACCTGGGTTCGATTCCCAGCAGGGTGAAAACTTTGGGCAAGTTTCCTTACTCCACACACCTAATAATAATCCCTCAAGAAGAAAAAAGCGATAACATTTGGTCATTCAGTCCACGACTGTTTGTGGGACACTGCTGTGCGCAATTGGCTGCCGCGTTTCGCCCACAAATATGCAGTCAATTCACTTTACAGTATATTCTGTGAAGCGCTTTGAGACGTCTAGAAGACATGAAAAGTGCTATATCAAATGCAAGGGTTATTATTATTATTTTTGGCCCTTAGAATGTCAGGAAGTGTCATGCATACAGGAACATGAGTATTTGCTCATGTCTACCCACACTCTTCGTTGAGGTTTTTCATGACAGCATCCAGATGCCATTCATTTTCTTTGGGATTTCAATCACAGGTTAGATCCCTTCTTAGTATTGGGTTAGTTGCAGTGGGGAAGCTATAATTTATCTTAAATGCCCCAGGCTAGAGAAGGATTTAAAAGTGAGAACAAGTATTTTGCATTTGATCTGCTGGGAAACCGGAAGCCAATGCAACTGAGCAAGGATAACAACAACAACTTGCATTTATATAGCACCCTTCTTGCTGGATGGCGTCTCATGGATTGGGGCTGATAGGCTCCCAGAGCCCAGTATGGCAGAGTTTGCAGATTGATCAAACGCGCAATGTATATGGAAACATTTCTGGCATTTCTTGGCTAAAATCTTTAGAGCACTTGCGATCACTCTGTTGTGAAGATGTAGGAAAGTGAATTATTTCACTGAGTAAAGCTTGTTCCTTTGAATGTGGATTAATACCCCTCCTCAGTCAAGATTTTTGCAAATAAATCTTACTATTACAGTGGTTAACTATAAAACAGAGAATGACTGGGAGAAGCTCACTGAAGATGTATTGTGCCAGGCATTGGTAGGCTGAGATAACCAAATCTGATTTTTATGTTCTTATAGCAAATAATATCTCGGGATAGAATATAGTTTGGGACATGATGTTATGTGACCACGTGAATGGTGGAAGGTGAACTGGATGGAACTTGGTCTTCTTTCACCTAGCAAATTCTTATGTTCTTACGCTCTTACGTTGGATAACCAATGTTTAGTTTTCTTCCCTAGTCCAAGACAAGCTTGCCTTGGTTTCTCTGCAAGCTGGAACCTCGGTTTTGAAACTGTTGCTTGTTGAACGTACAGCATAAGTAGGATATAATTTTCAAAAAAACAGTTCCAATTCAGCATATTTTTACTGTTTGGTTTGCCCAGCTATTCTTCAGTACTGCTGAAATCCATTCTGGGGCCATCTGCCACATGCAATATGTGGTTTTATTTTTCAAATCATTTTTCATGACTGAATACAGTATTTTCAAGTGTCATCATCTTAGATTTCATGTTAGATGTCCAAAATTTGGAACCAGACAGTGAAAAAATCCAGAACAAAACACAAAATACTGCAGATGCTGGAAATCTGAAACAAAAACAGAGAGAGCTGGGAAAACTCAGCAGGTCAGGCAGCATCTATGGAGAAAGGAAAGTGAGTCAACATTTCGGGTCCACCACCCTTCATCAGAACTGGGAACTGGGTTCTAACGAAGGGTCGTGGACCCAAAACTTTGACTCACTTTCCTTTCTCCATAGATGCTGCCTGACCTGCTGAGTTTTCCCAGCTCTCTCTGTTTTTGTTTGTGAAAAAATCTAGATTTGTTTTTACATCCATTTTTACCTTTGGCATGTAACAGGGGAGACATTAGTACCAGAGACCATTGCAGACTTAATTCTTAGTGTGTCAGTTTGGTGGTTCATTCTTGAGTGGTGGCTCACAACTCAGGTAGCCAGTCCATCTGTACCCAATCCAAAGAACGTCACCAATTATAATATGTAGTGCTTTGTGAATGTCCAGATCAGGTACTGTCTTTGTACAGGAGTCCTACTTTGTACTTTGTACAGGAGTAACCAAATGACTTGCTATAAGGGAATATGAGAGTTGGGATTCCTGTGCATTACTCTAAAAGATTTAAAAGGGTTTGAAGTTAAAAGAGTGCCTTTTTTATGTGGGAATGTTAACGCCAATCATTTCCAGTGAGTGAATGATAATCTCTGGAAAGGTTATAATTGAAGATCAGAAGAACAGCCAATGGGAATGAGCAGAATCTACAGAACCACCCAAAGCATAGCTGCTGACCGCTACAACATTTATTAACCTCAGCAAAGTGTCAGAGAATATTAACGCTAATTTGCAATGGAAATAAAACAAGATTTCTAAAAAGAAATAAAACAAAGAGAAAAGGAATTCAGCAGGAGCAGAAGAGAGGCCAATGGCTTAAAGGATCCACTGCAACAAGGCAACAACTCCAACTGTTCTGGAGGAGGGTATTGTGGAACTTCAAATCCATTATTTGGGATGGTTCGGCTGCTAACCAAATAAGCCAGTGTGGTCAACCTTGCCAAAAGGTAAGCACTACCAAAGCAATAGATTACACCTGGGCAAACAGATCCACTAACCCAGAAGGCACAACAATTTGAAAAGAAAGGCAAAAGTATGATAGTGCTTTTCTTAATAGCTCCATCAACTGGTATGTTTTGGGACATCCTCTCGACGTGAAAGGTGCTATACAAATGTAATCTTGTGGTTGTTGTTGCTGTTTTTAGTAACCTCGGAAAAACGATAGGTCCTTGACTTGAGCAGCCATTCCGCCAAACAACAACAACAAGAGTACATTTGTACAGTGCCTTTCACGTCTGGAGGATGTCCCAAGGCGCTGGACAGTGTACAGCATTTCAGACCCAAGGTTGGATGCACATCTTGCTGAACACATGTCAGGAAAGCATTACTCTATGAGATGATGCCTTGGTGTATTCTGCTTTGTGCATATGTCATCACCTTCCAAATATTACTGTGAGACATCCTGAAAACCAAATGCAAGGAGCCAGTTAAACTCTAAAGCTATGTAAATTATCTCTAAATCCTTTCATGCCCAAGCACCACCCTAACTCTGATAATCTCCTACTCCACTCTTCTACTCTCCCCTTTCACTTGGCTACTTCAGGTGAAATCAAGGAGGCGAACTTGGATTGAATTCTAGCAATGCCTTTTTTTTAAATTACGTGATTTACTATGCATTTTTAACAAAATACATGTTCGATTTTTTTCCCCAACAAGTTCCGTTACTTTGAAATAATTCCATTAATAGGGAAGTGCATGGAATTTCCAGTCAGGAGTCTTTGTGAAAAGCTAACTTTATTGCACGTACGTTTCACCCTTACACAGCAGTAACTCTTGTCAGCAGTTGTTACTTGGTGTGTATTGAGGTTTGAGGCACAGCTGTAGTGTGGAAGGAACCTATAGACTAACAGAGACATTTGAAAAGGAGGATATTTAACTACATATGACAGACAATACAGAACAAAAACATTCAGAAAACTACTACATTGTATCCACTTAATTCTCTTCTTGCTAACCACATAACATGTGATTTTTCCCAAGCTTGACCTGTCCTCAGACACATTCAATTATACTGTGCTTGAGGCCATTTGGATCTGTGTAATACGAGACATAGAAATCCTCAGAGGACAGGCAATTGCTATGAGATGCATTTGATTTAGTGACCTCTAACAATGTACTAATAATTCCCAGGAGAAATTGGCCAGGCTTCCTAAGTCATGACGAATGATGCTGTCATATACTGTCTTTTCCTGCTGGTTAATAGTGCCTTGCAAAGGAGTTTGCATGAAGATGAATAGTATGTTAGCAATGGATCTGAAATACTGGCACATTATCAAATGAAACAAAACTCATTTAACAATTCGTACCAGTGATTTTCCAAAAAAGTTATAGGGACAGTGTAATTACAGTAAAATAAATCTGTCAACAGAGAATAGACAGCTGGTTTCATCCCAGATTTGCCTTTCAGGAGAGTTTAACTCTGCAAAGTCTGGAAAAAGCAGTTTTGCACAGAGTTTTAATATAAAAGTTTAAACAAACACTGGTTAAACATAGCGTAATATGGAACATTAAATATATTTGTCCTAAATGTTTTGAATTCAAAGACTGAGGCCTGCATTTTATCATTACACTGAACAAAACCTTTCACATTCGGAGCAATGAAAATAAGTCTCAGTGTTTTAGGGAGAGCTCTGTCCTCTGCCTTTTTATTCTTTGCCTTCTATGCTCTTTTATTTCTTTTCCCCCCATATTTTAAACATTGAAATGACTCCATTACAAAAAATGATTGTTCTGTAAGTGAAAGGCATTCAAAAGGCAACGGGTTAACGTGCTTGCCTTATTGCCTCATTTTTCACCAACACTGACAGGACAGCTGCTTATTGCTACAGGACACACCAGGAGATACTAAACTGCCAGCAATAGACTATGAAAACAGAAAGTAAATAGACAATAACAGATTAATAAGGCTTGTCTGAGAAATACAAATGCAATGTTTGCACCTGGACTGCATGTAGTTAAGTTTATCATCTCCGGGCAATGGGTTTGTTTCTGATATACACATATATGTCTTCATCGGCAAGAGATGAACAGAAATAGGCCAATTTGCTTTTAACCATAGCTTAATTAGCCTGAGGCAAAGTTTCAGACAGCTCATGAGACAAATCAGCAATTAAAATAGAAAATCTTCTGTTCTAGTTCAATGTGGTGAGTCCAAGGTTATTGGTTTTGAGGCTTGCTAAAGTTAGCAATTAAATGATTTCCCAACAGGGATAACGGTTTAACTCGACTAGATTATTATTAATGCTTCCCTTGTCCCTTTAACTTCTCTTCAGGTCTTCCTAATTCTCCGCAATCTAGTGAAGGGGCCATTAAGCGTACTGGTGTTGGAGTGATCCAGGGTTAAAAGCAGAAGATGCACTTTTGTGTGTGAAGGTGGACTCATTGAGCATTCACCACATATCGCTGCTTTTCTCTTCCACTTGTCTTTGCACAGATGGACAGAGCGTGAGCTTCCTATGAGTTTGAGTCCTACACCTTGGAATGGTCTGCGCCACCTCTCCAGGACTCAAAACTATATGTAGCTTTGAACAAAATGTGCTCAGAACAATGGAACAACATACATAGATTTGAACATCATTGATGTACAAAATACCTACTGAATTGTTAATAAGTCATCAAGCTGGTGATGGGGTTTCTGTGGCAGGGTTAATTTTAGTAACAACTTCATTTGCATTTATTTACTTTTCATGTGGGGTAGCATCTTGGAGCTGAACAATGGCATAGTTTGACGGCAAGCTGCGGAGAATGGTGTGGCGACCGTAGGCACGGTCTAAGAGAAAGGTCTTCAGGTGCAATCTGAGGCAAGGCAGAGGATCCAAGGCAGAGGGATTGAGGCACGGAGTTCTAGATGGATCATGTTAACCAATGGTAATCAACGCAGTTTACCAGCAGTAAAGACTTGTCCAGCTAGGACCTTCATGTCCATTAGGGCTTTGGTTTGCAGGTTTGAGGAGGTATCTAATAATAATAATAATCCTTGCATTTGATATCGCGCTTTTCACGTCGGGAGGACGTCCCAAAGCGCTTCACAGAACACACTGTAAAGTGAATTGACTGTATATTTGTGGGCGAATGCGGCAGCCAATTGCGCACAGCAACGTCCCACAAACAGTCGTAGATTGAAAATGACCAATTTATTATTGTTTTTGGTTGGAGGGATTATTATTAGGCGTGTGTAGTAAGGAAACTTTCCCAAGGTTTCGCCCTGCCTGGAATTGAACTCAGGTCTCTCGCTTGCAAAGTGAGTGCTCTAACCACTGAGCTACAGGACTCCACTACATTTATGTGCCAGATAAGTCAACCAGCACCAGTGTTGGGGATCACTGCAAACATTCCAAGTTTCAAAGGGTGTGTGTCCTCAGATCAGTTCAATACTAGAGAGATTTTCTTAACAAGGATAATGGGGTAAATTTTTCAATGTTTCTCAGTCTTTTCCTTGTGTTAAGGAATGCGCATTAAGGAACACCAAAAATTTGTTCAGTAACTATCCACTGCGGTTAACACTCACTCTCTGTAATCAGTGTAGATCTCAGCCTCTGCTCCTCCTGCTTGACTATTGATTACAATCTGCAGGATATTGACTTTATTTAAGTTGGATTCCTAAAGTAGGCCATTGAAATGTTGATTGTAACTCAAAAAAAGAACTTTTAGTATTGGAATTCATGTGAACTCTATGTTGAGCTGAGCCTGTAAAGAGTGGGGGGGGGGGGGGGGGGTTGTGTGGGGATTTCCTCTGCTCTTGCCCCTACCTTTTCTCCCTTAATAATTGTTGTCACTGCCTTCTGCTTCCATGTAAACGTAATGTGTCCACGTTGCTATTTCAATTCAAAATCACATCTCAAATATTGGCTGCTCATTTAATTGTTCTTTGGATGAGATGTTAAACCGAGTCGCTTCTGCCTGTTCAGATGGTTGTTCAAGATCCTACCGCACTTTGAGAAGAGAAGGAACTTTCTCCCGGTGTTCTGGCCAACAAATCCCCCTAGTAAATAAAACATGGTTGTTTGTGGGACATTGCTCTGCAAATTGGCCGACTGCCTCGTTAATCCCCAAAATACAGAGTCAATCCACTTTACAGTATATCCTGTGAAGTGCTTTGAATCATGATAAGGCACTATATTATATTCAGGGATTATTATTATTGTTGCTGTGGGACATATCATAACTCAATTCATTATAGTCTGAATTTGCTTGTAATGCGATTGCACTGTTTGCCACATTCAATGCTGGCCACTTGATTCCTGTGCCAGATGGCTTTTTGCACAAAAATAGAAAACTTGCAGGTCATCTTTTATGTCCCTTCCTGTTTTCCTGTGCAAAATAATGGCTCATGTCTAGTTCATCAGATCGCTGCCAACCTTTGCACATATGCATGCACAGCATTTTATTGTTTTCACATGGGAACTTGCCAATTACATGTATGCACAGTCAGACTTATGAATCCCAAACATCACATTATAACAAGGCTCCTCTATTATCAGCTTGACCAACTGCAGCTGAAGCCTGGAACATAATTGTCATCTAAACCTTGTTCTTCCTACATGCAGTTATCATGATCTTCTGAGGAAGGACAGACTGGCCAGTCAAGGAGAGTTATGTATTCTGTCCTGAAAAGTTGTGACTTGTGCTCTTTAATAACTATCAGCTAAACGCAGCCCAAGGGTCTCCAAAGATGAAAGGTCACACTGCTGTTTCCTTGCCCTGACTGTCATCAGATCCTTTGGCACTGCAGTGAGTGACTAAATGGAGCAATAAAAATAAAAGATTGAATTGACATTGAAGTGACTTTATCTTTAAACGATTTGGGTTTTAGGATTCTTAAGTTGTAACGTTATTTGGAGACACACTGAGTATCAGGGTCCAGTTTAATTCACAAATAACTTCTGTTAACAGAACATTTTGTGGAATTTTCATATAATGTGTGCCAACACTATGTTTTTCCATGTGGCACACAATTGCTTAATGCATGGAACATTTTGTGGATAAAAGCATTACAAATATGTAGAATCAATTATTTTTTCTTCAAAAATTGCAGTTGTTTATTTTTATTTAGAAAGTGTGTTTTCTAGGCAGTTTTTAAACCGAAACATGGACAGTGGACAGAGAGAGGGAGGAGGGAGAGAAAGAGAGGGAAATGTCTCCTGTTCTCTCTCTCTCGCTCTCTCTATCCTCTTCTTCCTGTTTCCCCTCTCCCGTCTCCCCCTCTCTCTGTTTCTTCCTGTTTCCCCTCTCCCTGACTGCCCCTCTTCGTCTCTCCCCCTCCCCCTCTCTTTGTCCTTTAGATGAGATATTAAACTGAGGTTCGGTCGGCCTATTCAGGTGGACGTTAAAGATTCTTTGGCACTATTCAAAAAGACAAAGGAGTTTCTCCTAATGCCCTGACCAACAATCAGACAGATAAAATTGGTCACTCACTTCATGGCTGTTTGTCGGATAAATTTGGTATGTACAAATTTGATGTTGCAGTTCTCTACGAAATACAGTGACTGCACTTTACATTAAATTCTATGAAGCACTTTGAGACATCCACTTGGAATGAATTAATATTTAATTATTTATATTAAATGCGAATATAATTATTTAATGTTTTATCACTAGAACAGGCAGACAGGATCTCAAGTTAGAGTCTCAACTGATGGTTGTACGTCCAACAATGCAGCACTGAATACTGCACTGGAATGCTATCTGAGGCTGTGAGCTCATGTGCTTGTATACATTTTGAACCCAAAATGCTATGACTTAGATGTGTGAGTGCAACCAACAGAGCCAAGCCTTGAGGTAGCATTTCAACAAGAAAATCTGACCACCGAAAAGATTACGTTGTGAAAGGGTGCTTTAACAAGGATTGGCAGCTGATAGATTTGGATACTAGTGAAGGTTATATTTTAACCAATTTCATATTTTTTTTAGTTTTATTTCAAATACTACGGAATTTTAATTCTTAATTTTAACTTGATGAGTGGATCCTATGAATAATCTTAGCTAACTTAATGTTGATCACCAATGAAAGTTAGCTAACTTAATGTTGGTCACTATTGAGAGACAGATGCATTCAGGCAAAGGCGCGTGGGTGAGTTAATGTACTTTTAAATGGAGAATTATTTCCGAATTGTTCCTTTCGTGATTCAGAGCTGTTCTGGCATGTTAGCCAGTGCTGCTCTGGTTTTAGTTCAGGATTGGCTTTCCTGTTGACTCACTTCTTCAAGACAGGTCTGAGACTACCCAGGGGATGGGGGGGTAGTGGGCATGCTGGCTACATGTCCACAGCACTTACACCACAGCCAGACTGAAGGCAGCTTAAATGATCCAAGCTCTCAGGAAATGTTGTTATGTTAGAAACTGGTGGAGGCGTAATTGTTACATTTCTTGGAAACAATAACATCAGAAATTCACTGTAATATATCAGATACTGTAGCTCTCTTCCAGTAATAACATTATCACTATTAACTTATTGGCGGGAAGAAGTGGTATAATATTTTAACGATTGCCAACTTGGAATCCTAAATCCTGAAATTCCATTTAGTCTTTAACTTCTAAGCCCATTTTGCCATTTTTCTGCAGTTCTAAAAAAGAAGTGGCATTTTATTGTAACCACATAGCAGCAGTGGCATAGCCAGTCTCCAGAGGTGATGGCAGCTTAGCTCCTAATTAACATCCCTCTGTGGTGGTCTGAGTCATCTAGTTCCTGAGCCCCGAAACTCTGTAGGACTCCAGAACACTGCTGATGGCAGCCCAGCCAACTGGGCTTATTAGCAGGACTTGGAAGGGCAGACGAGTCACTGAGGGGAGGGACTCTTCCTACTGAACGCCCGTTCTCCATGCAAGCCAAAGTCTTAATAGATAGTGTGGTCGTGGCTGGACAAGCAGCAGGAAAGCTTAGCTGGTTAGACTCCAGCAGTACCACAATGCACACTATGGGATCCCCAAGCCTTGCCAGCCTGCGCCTAATACTTTCTGGAATTAGCGAAGTAGGATGCGTCCCTCTAGGGAGAGAGTTTGCAATCTATTCCGATTAATATCCCAGGAATTTCCATGTGTTGGTTGGGTGCATGGAATTCTCAGTTTGGTTTGAACACTCTTAAGCATGGTGATGGGTTTCTGCACATGTCAGACACTCGGCTGACCCCACAAAAATTTAAAATCTTCCAAATTTAAGAATTTTCCACAAACCTACGTGATCTTAAATTTTAAGAGAATGGCCTTACAGGCTAAGACTAAGGGCAACTTTGAGACTGTGGTCCTTATGGATGGTTCTGGCCAGATTCCACTGGCTCCCCATCACTGAACGGATCAACTTCAAGATCTTCACACTTGTGTTCAAATCCCTTCACTTTCTGGCACCTCCCTACTTCTCCGACCTCCTCACTCCCCAATCCACCACCTGGTGCTTCCGCTCAACTGGCACTTGCTCGTCCCTCATACCCTCTGCCCCACCATCGGAGGTCGCACTTTCAGCCACTACACCCCAACCCTCTGGAACACTCTCCCTCAATCCCTCCCCCTTGCCCCTTCTCCCCTTTTTCAAGTCCCACCTGAAAAGTCAGGACGCGATATAAGTGTAAGTTGTTGTTGTTGTTTAGTCAAATGCTGCAAAACATTCTCAGGAAAGCTGTGAGGAAATAATCATTTTATTTTAACAATTTACCTGCAGTGACATAACCCCTCTCCAGTATAGGAGATGAGGGGACTGAGCTCCGTGCAGCTGAGTGAGAGTTTAATTGCTTGTTTTCTAGGCTATGGCACATGCAACCAGTGTCCCCACTGAGAGAAACTTGCACTACTTACACTCCAACTGAACACAACAACAGCAACAGCAAGATTACGTTTGTATAGCGCCTTTCATGTTGGGAGGACGTCCCAAGGCAAGAACACACAATGGCCTTGCACCCTGATGACAAGTAACAGAGTCAAACCCAGAAGAACTTGCTTACTTCTGGCTGGCTAGCGCCTGTTATTTTTATTACTAAATTTCAGAATTGGAAAATGTGATTGTCTGGCAGTGAAAACCCAAAGTAAACCTAGATCCTAACTTAATTAGAAGACAAAGCAGAATATGTAACTAATGGAGAATTTAAGGAGCTCATGAAAATCATCTTAATAATTGTTGCTACAATACAAGGAAACATAAGCACTACAATTCCCCAAAGCAGTTTTTTTGTGCTTGTTTTTTCTACAATAAGTAAAGTTCTTTTGATTCTTGGAATGTAACAGGATAAACATGTATAGCTGCTGCCCTGACTGTAATTACCTAATGGGAACCAAGTGGAGTATTATCAAGGGACCCTGCTAGAACAGATAGCGCTGTGCTGGCTGCAGGAGGAGGGGGGGTCATTGAAAAAAATCTTAAATACTTTAAATACCTCAATCTTTAAGTTATTCCAGCCCTCCATCGTCTTGCTCCTCCCTACTTCTGCAACCTATTAAAACTTCACCAACCCGTCCGCTTCCTTCGCTCACCAGGCACTGGCTTGCTCCCCATCCCCCGCCCTGCCTGCTCCACTAATGGTGGTCAGGCCTTCAGCCTTTCTGAACCAATCGTCTGGAACGCCATCCCCACAGTCCCTCCGCCTCGCCTACTCCTGTGCCTCCTTCAAGCCCAGTCTCAAGACTTTCCTTTTCAATTGGGCCTTCCCTCCTCCACCCTCCCTGCTCTCCACCCTTCTCTGGTTCCAAACCACAGCTCGGGCAAAGCCCTCACTGTCCAGCATCTTGTGATATTCTCCCCATGTGAAAGGTGCAAATGCAATAAATGCAATTGACCAAAGACACGGTTGAAAAGGAAGGTCTTGAGATAGGCCTTGAACAAGAACAATAACAAAAACTTACATTGATATAGTGCCCTTCACATATGGTAACGTTTCAAAGGGTTTAGACCTTGGCTTAAGTCTCACCTGAAGGACAGAACCTTCAACAATGCAGCACACTCAAGCATTGCAGTATAGTATCAGCCTAGACAAAATGAGTTCAATGTCCTGAAGTCAGACTTCAACCTACAACCTTCTGACTTAAAGGTCAGAATGCTACCAATTGAGCAAGGCTGACACCGAATTGCAAATGAGCTTAATAATAACCATGATCCTGATGGTCGTTTTCCAGTTGGAAATTTGCTTTCTGACTTTTATAGGATATGACTGTGGGAAGGAATATGCCTGGAGCTGAGAATAGTTCCACCTATGAGTTGTGATGATATGCCAGCAGGGATCACCTGCAAACTGACTGTACAGAAACCTTTGCTGTTTTGTTAAATATGATCTTTGGAGCAATTGCTCAGATGAACGTATAGGTTGGTTAGGCCATTTAAGAGTGAAATCAGGAAGCATTTTTTTCACTCAATGGATGGTAGAAATCTGGAATCCTCTCCCCCAAAAGGCCATGGATGCTGGATCCATCCACACCTTCAAGAGTGAGGCTGATAGATTTTTGGTAGGTCAGGATATCAAGGGATATGGGGAGAAAGTGGGAAATTGGAATTGAAAGGATTAGTAGAGGTACAGATCAGCTATTATCTAGTCAAATGGTGAACAGGCTCAAAGTGCTGAATGGCCTCCTCCTGTTCCTATGTTTGGTTAATACTGGTTGGGACATTGGAAAAAATAGTAAAGCAAAGACCTCTTGCTGAATCATTATATCTACAGCAGGGGGAAGTTTTCTACTATCCATAGCCGTCTTTAGTTATTGACTGATTCAATTGCAATTTTCACCGATTTGTATCACAACACATGTTGCATTTTTCACCTTAGTATTTCTCAAGTCAAAAATGCCTTCCATGACAGCTAGTTATACAACAACAACAACAAGATTACATTTGGAAAGCGCCTTTCACGTCGGGCGGACGTCCCAAAGCGCTGGACAGAGCACACAATTCAGACCCGAGCTGGGGTCAGGGGGGGAGAAGGGAGGGGAGGGGAAGGGGGTTGGCCGAAGGCATGGTCGAAGAGGAAGGTCTTGAGGTGGGACTTGAAGGAGACTAAGGAGAGGGCGAGGCGGAGTGACTGGGGAATTCCAGAGATTGGGGGCAGAGTGGCTGAAGGCTCTCCCGCCAATGGTGGGGCGGGTGGGTCGGGGGACATGGAGCAGGCCAGAGCCAGCTGAGCGGAAGTGGGTTGGTAGGGGGTTAGGAGGTCGCAGAGGTAGGGTGGGGCGAGGCCATGGAGGCCTTTGTATGAGAGGACCAGGATCTTTAACTGGATCCTCTGAAGGATAGGGAGTCAGTGGAGTTGGGCGAGAGTGGGGGAGATGGGGTCACGGAGTTTGGTGCGGAAGAGGACACGGGCTGCAGAGTTCTGGATTATTTACAGCCTGTGGAGGGAGGAGTTGGAAAGGCCGACAAGCAGGGCGTTTGCATAACATAACATAATATGTAGGAGCAGGAGTAGGCCATTCGGCCCTTCGAGCCTTCCCCGCCATTCAATCATGGCTGATCTTCTAATCTAACTCCAGCTAATAACCTGACCCTGCCTTATCCCCATATCCCTTATTCCCTTTTGCAATAAGAAATCTATCTATCTCAATCTTGAATATGTTCAAGGACTGAGCGTCAACAGCTGTTTGGGGTAGTGAGTTCCATACAATCAGAAGTTCTTCCTCAACTCAGTGCGAAAGGGCTGGGCTCTGATTTTAAGGTTGTGATCCCTGGTTTTAGTTTCTCCAACCAGGGGAAACAATCTCCCACTATTTACTCTATCATGCCCTTTGATGATCTTATAGGTTTCTAATTCTCTAATTCTTCTATATTCAAGAGAATATAGGCCCAAATTGGTCAGCCTATCCTCGTAACTCATCCCCTTCATCCCTGGCACTAATCTAGTAAATCTACGCTGCACCCCCTCCAAGGCAAGTACATCCTTCCTTAAATAAGGAGACCAAAACTGCACACAGTATTCCAGGTGTGGTCTCACCAGGGCCCTATACAGTTGCAGCAAGACTTCCCTACTCTTATACTCTAATCCTTTCATAATGAATGCTAACATACCGTTCGCCTTCCTAATTGCTGCTGCACCGCAGACTAACTTTCTGTGATTGGTGTACAAGGACACCCAAGTCCCTCTGGACGCCAACACATTCCAACCTCTCCCCTTCTAAAAAAAACCCGCTCTACTGTTTTTGCTACCGAGGTGGATGACTTCGCACTTCCCTACATTACACTTCATCTGCCACATACCTGCCCAATCACCTAACCTATCTATGTCTCGCTGCCTTTTTTTAATGTTGTCCTCTGTGTTGACACTTCCTCCTAGTTTTGTGTTATCCGCGAATTTAGATATATTAACTTCGATGTCCTCATCTAGATCGTTGATGTAGATGGTAAATAGCTGAGGCCCAAGGACTGATCCTTGTGGCACTCCACTAGTCACATCCCGCCAATCTGAAAAGGACCCGTTTATCCCTACTCTTTGTTTCCTACCCGTTAACCATTCCCCAATCCACGTTAATATGCTCCCCCCAATTCCATGGGCCCTTATCTTTTGGACTAACCTTTTATGCGGCACCTTATCGAATGCCTTCTGGAAGTCCAAATAGACCACATCCACTGATCCACCCTTATCTAGTTTACTTGAAATATCCTCAAAAAACTCTATGAGATTTGTCAAACATGACTTCCCTTTTGTAAAGCCATGTTGACTTGGCCTAATTATATTGTGCTCCCTAAATACCGCACTACCACATCCTTAATCAATGATTCTAAAATTTTTCCTATCACTGATGTGAGACTAACTGGCCTATAGTTCCCCATCTTTTCCTTTCCACCTTTTTTAAATAGTGGTGTGACATTTGCGATCTTCCAATCCATGGGGACTGTTCCAGAATCCAAGGAATTTTGGAAGATCAGACATAAGGCCTCCACTATCTCATAAGCTACCTCTTTTAAAACCCTGGGATGCAAGCCATCTGGACCAGGGGATTTGTCACTTTTTAGTGCTAACAGTTTCCCTAGCACCAATTCTCTACTAATGAAAATTTCCCTAAGTTGCTCCCTGTCCTTATCCCCTTGGTGCATCTCCATTATTGGCAGACTTGTTGTGTCTTCTAGGGTGAAGACAGATGCAAAGTACCCATTTAGGGACTCTGCCATGTCCTTATCCCCCATTACAACTTCTCCCGTCTCTGACTGAAGTGGACCTACATTTACCTTCACTAGCCTATTCCTCTTAATATATTTGTAAAAACTTTTACAATCAGATTTAATGTTCCTAGCTAGCTTACCCTCATACTCCTTTTTCTCGCTCTTAATGTGTTTTTAGTTTTTTTTGCTGGTTTCTAAAACTCTCCCAATCTTCAGAATTGGTGCTTTTCTTGGCAGTTTTATAAGCCTTTTCTTTTAATTTGATGCTTTCCCTAACTACTCTAGTTAGCCACGGATGAATTGCTTTCCCTGTGGTACTCTTATTCCGCAAGGGAATATGCGACCGCTGAGAATTTTGCACTACATCCTTAAATATTTGCCACTGTTGGTCTACATTTTTACCTCTTAATCTTATTCTCCAGTCTATTTTACCTAAATCTTTCCTCATGCCTACAAAATTAGCCCTATTTAAATTCAGAATACTTGCCTCGGATTTAACTATATCCCTCTCTAACTTAATGCAGAATTCATCATAATGTGTTCACTCTGCCCTAGAGGATTCTTAATACCTACACTGCCAACTAGCCCTGTTTCGTTACACAAAACAAGGTCTAGGATGGCCTGTCCCCTAGTTGGTTCCTCGGCATGCTGCTCGAGAAAGTTATCTCTCATACACTCAATGAACTCTTCTTCTGACCCATAGTTGAGCCTGGAGGTGATGAAGGCAGAAACAAGAGTTTCAACGGCCTGAGGGGTGAGGTAGTGGCGGAGTTGGGTGATGTTATGGAGGTAAGGGAAGGCAGAGCGGGTCATGACTTGAATGTGGGGGAGAAAAGACAGTTGAGCGTCGAACAAGACACCTAGGTTCCTGACTGGCTTGGTGAGTTGTAGTGTGCAACCATGGAGGTTGATGTTGCCAGAGCCTGAGGTACTGAGGCGCTAGCGCGAGCGAATCAGGAGGGTCTCAGTCTTGTTAACATTCAACTGTAGAAAATTTGCCGTCATCCAGGAGTTGATGCCCGACAGGCATCAGGACAGCAGTGGTCCTGGAGTTGAAGGTGTAGGCAGAAAGATAGAGTTGGGTGTCATCCGCATACATGTGGAAGGTGACCCCATGTCTGTGGATGATGTCACTAAGGGGGAGCATGTAGATATTAAAGAGGAGAGGACCAAGGACAGAGCCCTGGGGGACGCCAGATGTGACAGTGCGGGGGCTGGAGGAGAAACCGTTAGAGGCAATGGAGACGGTGAGAGAGATAAGAATTGAACCAGGCAAGGGCAGGTCCGTGAAGATTGAGTAGAGCGGAGAGGCGGTGTATGAGGATGGAATGGTCGACAGTGTCGAAGGCAGCAGAGAGGTTGAGGAGGACAAGAAGGCAGAGGGAGCCCTGATCACAGATGTTCAGAATGTCATAAGTGACTTTGACCAGTGCTGTGGGCAGCGTGGAAGTCGGATTGGAGGGGTTGAAAGTGGGAATGGCGAGAGAGAAAGGAGGGGAGCTGGGTCGCGACAACTCGTTCCAGGACCTTGGAGAGGAATGGGAGGTTAGAGATGGGGTGGTAGCTGGAGAGGAGGGATGGAGCCATGGAAGGTTTTTTTAGGATGGGGGTGATGACGGCTGTTTTTAGGGGGGTGGGAACTGAACCGGTGGTCAGGGAGAGGTTGATAACATGGACAGGAGAGAGGCCAGAAGGTGGAGCTGGGAGACGAGGAGAGAGGTGGAGATGGGATCCAGGGAGCAGGTGGTGAGTTTGCGGACATTCGTGGTGAGGGAGAAGGGAGAGATAGGGTCGAAGGAGTATAGGGGGGTGGGTCATGAGGGAGAGGTGATGTGGGTGTGGACGGGGCTGAGGTGGCTGAACGTATCCCCTCGTTTTTAGATTCGAGGAAGTCCAGCATATAGTCTCATTGCTTCACTTGCAACGTTACTACCCAGTTAGTGGGCAGCTGCTCTGCAATAATTGGAGTATCATTGTTAGTGTCGCACACAAACTTCCCCAGCTTCAGCCTTGATTCGTGCAGTCAGCTCTCAGCAGGAAGTTGGAGATTGGGTATTGATCATGCAGCAGGCTGCTTGGTAAATTTAAATGCTGCTGTCTGTCTGCATGTTGGTGTCTGGTGTGTTTGCTTAATATCAATTCTCTTGTTCCCAGGAGACTGAGGCTGTGGAAGAATGCCTATGATTGCCTCTCAATTACCTCACTTTGCGACACCCAGTTCCCTGATGTTCTGTCAGGCTGCCTGTCAGACCTCAGGAGCTGGATGAGCGCAAATTTCCTTCAGCTGAACGTTGACAAGACAGAAGCCATACTCTTTGGCTCTCGTCAACGTCTAAAATCTCACAGTTCTCACCTCCAATACCTACCCGACCTCCCCCTTAAACTCTCCGAATCCATCCGCAACCTAGGCATCAGGTTCGACCCCCAATTATCCTTCCTCCCCCACATCCGGTCCAATACCAGCACCACTTTCTTCCACCTCCGACGCATCGCCTGTCTCCGCCAATACCTCACCCCAAAAGCTGCTGAAACACTGGTCCATGCCTTTGTCACCTCTCGGCTGGACTATTCAAATGCCCTCTCCTCCCCTCCACTACCATCCATAAAATTCAGCTCATCCAAAACACTGCCGCCCGCATTCTTTCCTGCACCAAACTCCGCTCCCCGATTACCCCAGTCATTGCCAAACTGCACTGGCTGCCTGTCCCAGAGAGGATCGACTTTAAGATTCTCACCCTTGTCTTCAAATCCGTCCATTCCTCTGCACCCTCCCTACCTCTCTGACCTCCTCACTTTTCACAACAGTGCCTGTTGCCGTCATTCCACCGGGTCTGGCCTCCTCCTTGTCCCCGAGTCCTCTGCTCCACCCTCAGCGGCCGTGCTTTCAGCCACTATGCCCCGAGGCTCTGGAATTCCCTTCCTCACTCCCTTCGCCTCGTTCCTTCTCTTCCTATTTTCAGGTCTTAGCTGAAGACCTTTCTTTTCGAACGCGCCTGTGGTCACCTTCTTCCACCTCCCCCTGGCTCGGCCCCGGGATCCATAACTGTGAAGCACTCTGAGACGCCGTCTGGCATGGAGAGCGCTATATAAATCCAAGTTGTTGTTGTTGTTCTTAATATGACTGTAAAATAGCAATTACAATGTTAAGTGAGCCTGGCTCATTGGCAGGACCTGGAAGGGCAGACCAGTCACTGGTGGCAGGGAGTCATTCCACTCAGCTCTTGTTAACCCTGCAAGCCACAGCCCTAACCGGTAGGGTGGTCCTAGCTGGACAAGCAGCGGGAAAGCTTGCCGGACAGCAATATCAATGGCAAGCTTTCCAGTTTTAGCTGGTTAGACTCCAGCAGTACCCCATTGCACATTCTGGAGTCACCAAGTCTTGGCTTAGGCCAACCTATGCCTAATACTTTCCAGAATTAGGTAAGCAGGATGCGTCCCTCCAGGGAGAGAGAACACATTCCATTCCTACAATCTATTTCTTGGATTTCCATGTGTAGGTGGGATGCATGGAAATCTCAGGTTGTTTTTGATACTCTTAAGCATGGTGATGGGTTTTCACATGTGTCAGACACCCGGCTGACCAAAAAAAACCTAGGTGAGATGATAAGCTGGTGGGTACATAAAATAATCTGACACATCACTTGCTAATATCACTGTCACACATGTGATGTGTCACATTGTAAAATACTATAGCCGATGTTAATAGTCAAAGTCAAGTCTAGAAGTGATACTAAAGAAATAAAATTATTCTCAAAAGTCAATAAAACTGTAAACTAAATTTATCCTTTTGACATATTGTAATGGGTGAAGTTCAAGAAACCTTTTTGAAATACTTTACAGTACTTGGACATACTTTCTAATACTCGGTCAGGTTTGTTACTGTTATCTTGGGTAGAATACAACAGGAACAAGCCTTAGCAGCAACAGCCTGTGTTCTACACAAGGGGAACGTAAGAGTGTTGTGAACAGGACAGCCAGCAGCTGGCAGTCTGTACTGTGACTTTAAAGACATCATCTCACAGCACATTTCTGTCCTTTCAAACAGCCATTGAGAAGCCACACATCAACAAACACAATTTAAAAAATCCTCAAATAAACAATTATTTATAATTTACATGTAATTTACTGTAAAATGTAATAATATTTTCTGAAAATATTCTTCAGGCCAGACAGATTTACAGGCAGAAAATGTGTGTTAAGGTTCACCTTAATCGCCCCACCTCCACGACCTTGTGGATGAATGTTTGGTCCAGTGATCACCAGGCCATGTACAGCAGAAGGTCGCAGTTCATGTCCTGGTTAACCAATCTCAATTGGGCTAAAGGTTGGGATAGGGAGGGGGAAATCAACAAGGGTTCCAGCTGCTATTTGCTATCCTTGCTGGAAAGTGCGCATGTGTGGAACTCACTGTAGGACATTGTTTGGTTGTGACACTCCATAGTTAGACAGTGTGCGAAACTCACCATCAAGTTTCAGACATTATTAATAACAACTTGAACAGAGATTTACGTCCATGGAAGGAATAAAAAGCAAATGCCTTCAGGGAAGTAGGGGAGTGGAAAAATGTCAGACATTCTTTAAAAAAGCTACAAGTTAGGAACCAGATTTTGCAGCACAGAACATTTTGCACTAACTGGTATAACAAGGGCTGCTTGGCTGGTATCTTGCCTTCCTTTGCACGGACCAATGCCTGAGACAACACTTATACTGCCAAGAACACAGCTACAGCTATAAATGTATATAACTGATCCTGCAAATAACTCTGGGATCTAATGTTTTTTCTGAAACTACAGTGTTTGATGGAAACTAAGACTTTTTCGAAAAAATAACATGGATTGTGTTCTGGAAATGCATCTTGTGTGGTTCTAAATGGAAGGAACCAGACTATTGCTGGGTCATTGGGATCTATAAAAGGAGGTGAGGACAAAAGTGGGAATGATGTTGCGAAATCGGGAAGACAGAGAGAAGAAGGGACAGGAGATATCTGAGTTGGAAAGGTTTTGGAAGTTATTTTAACTCCTATGAGGCAAATGCTGAGAGTGATCAGCTCTTCTGTGATTATTTTATGGTATCATCATAATGTTAACAATAAGTAAAATCTGATACAACACATTTCCAACCTTTGAAAATAAAGTATTATTGTATCATCTCAGCTCTGGTTTCACTGACAGCAGTCAGGATAATAAAAATCCTTGCATTTGACATAGCGATTTTATTTCCAGGAAGACGGCTCAAAGTGCTTCATAAGATTTACTGTAAAGTGTAATGACTGTGTATTGTAGGTGAATGTGGCAGGCAGCTTTGCGCACAGCAATATCCACAAAGAACCATGAAATGAATGAGAAATATTATGTGGGGAATTCTTGCCCAGAATCCCAGGAGAAACACTTCTTTTTTCAAGTAATTCCATGGGATCTTTAATATCTACCTAAACAGGCAGACGGGCACCTTGGTTTAATCCCTCATCTGAAAGATAACACCTCCAACATTGCAGTGCACTGCCAGTGCTGCATTGAAATAGCAACCTGACTTTGTGAGTTCAATGTCCTGACATGGGGCTTGACTCACAACCTTCTGACTCAGATCAAAGTATTACCAATTGAGCCAGGCTGATACCTAAAAAGTGGCATAGAATGAGCTCCTGACAAGTGGTCCAAAGGATTAAAATGGTGGAACATCTTTTGGGACCCCAAGATAGATAATCTGCTTGATCTAAAATTATTGACTGTGCAGCAGAATATTATGGTAATATGGGCTGAAGTGGGCCTCTCAGCACAATCTGTGTGGATCCACATGTTTTGGAACATTGTCCTGTCGGAGGAGATCATACTCAAACTCTGCCTGAGGCCAAACAAATTCCTACAGACAATGGCTCCCCATTCCTGGAGTGCTGCCAGCGGCTGTCAATGCTGGACCTTCACCTCTTCCCCTCCTCACAATGGTTTCACTCTAGAGATCCTGGTTGGGACCAGTCAGAGGGAGGCGCAAACAAAGATCCGAGTGAGCTGTTTGCTCAAACCCTCTCCCAGGGGTTGATGATTTCTTGATCTGACCCAGCTGGCAATTCAGCCAATTTCAGAGACTTACATTTTCCCTGTTTCTCTCCCTCCGCCTCCCCCCCTCCATTATCCTCTCCTTCAATCAGAGTGCTAAATCTGTTTGGGAGCCACTATTTGCTGGGTTGGCCTGTCATTAACTGTGGGAGGGGAAAGTATTCCATCAGCTGGATGCCTGTGCTGCTGACCAGCATTATGAGTTATTGTCTGGCAATACAAGAGCAAAAATTGGCTGGCAGTGTGAGGGTAATTGTCTGCCTATACAAGGGTGAATGACTGGCAGTGTAAGGATAAATGATGGGCAGTGCATGGTTAATACAAGGGTAGTTGGCTGGTAATGCAAGCATTAATGTCTGAAAGTATGAGTGTAAATGGCTGGCAATTGGAGAATAATTAGCTGACTGCATAACACATAACAATAAATGACTGTCAGTACAAGGCTAAATGACTGGCAGTGTAAGGGCAATTAACCAGCATTATAATTGTAAACGGCTGGCTTTCATATGATGCTGAGATGCCTTCTTGGTTCCAGTTGTTCATCTTTAGTGATTGAGCTGGATAAACATTCAGCACTCCGAGATCCTCCCTGCGTGTAGGGTGCTATAGAAATGCAAGTTGTTGTTGTTGTATTGTCCTCGCAGCATAAGTGGATATCAGCGTGATTCAGTTGATAACACTCTCGTCTCTAAGTCACAATGCTGAAGGTTCAAGCTCCTGTCTCTACATTTGTCTCAAAATCTAGGCTGATATTCCAGTAGAGTGCTGCGGTAGAATTGTTAGCCTTCAGATGAAGTGTTAAACCTAAGTCTTTGTCTGTCTGTTCAGGTGGACATTAAAGATCCCAAGGCACTATTCGAAAAAAGAAGACAATTTGCCTGGTGTCCTGGCCAACAATCCCTGAGGTAACAGTGGTCATTCACTTTGTGTTTTTTTTTGTGGGACATTGTTGTGTGCTACGATCATCTACAAATAGTCACGACACTTCACAATAAAAATCCTATGAAGTGCTTTGAGATGTTTCAATGATTTGATAAGGTGCTATATCAAATGTAAGGATTATTGTAAAATTCCATTTTAAACAGTAACTGTGATCCATTATCATAAAAGCTGCATATAAAGTGCTTTAAGAATTATCACCTCTATATGACATGTGGCTAATTGTAGCTAAAGCTCAAGCTCTGGTTGGGAGAGGGGAATAGGTGCTTTTGGATGGTGAGTGAGAAACTACATGGAATCCACAAGGATACGGTCCACGAATGATGACTATGACAGAGGAGAGGAGATGAAATTCAAATAATTTCCTTTCCCACCAAAACTAATGGACACCCCTTCATTTTGTTTAACTTTCTGTTTCAATGTGCATTGCCTTGCATTTATCTACATTAAAATTTATCTGATACTCCAACAATTTAATTGGTTCAGATCTTCCTAAGTGCTATATTATTCACCTGCTCACACTATTTGATATCATTGAAAGATTTTATGATTTTTTACATTATTTTGACAGCAAATGTTATAATATTACAACTTCACATTATTGGTTCACATTTCTTAAAATCAAACATTATCAAAACATTGGATGGATTATCTCTGTATTGACACCATGCATTAGGAAGAGGTACTCTCTTACGTTTAGGTAGAAAAATTCAAGTGGCAGATAATTCTAAGAACATCCCAGTCCTGAAATACGATGATAAACACACCAGTAAAATGTATGTTCTGATAGGACCAGCTGTTTTTTTTTCTTCATTATCAGTTCTATATATATATATCACAGCTGAAAGAAAGATACACAACCCTTGGGAGTAGGTATAAAATATATACATATTATCGTCTCCAAAAACTGTACATAATTTTGATAAATCTTTGCAACTTTAATGATTGTAATCGGCCAAAAGGATGAAGATTTTCTGCCTACTCTCACAATATGTTTTAAAGCTTTTAAGACTGACAAGAAGTATGAATGGTTTGTGAATGAAAGCTGTGCAATGGCTTCTGTTCCATCATGTGCCTTGTACAGGAAATGTTAGCAAACTGTTTTGATTAAGCATCCCTGCCTTTAGACGCCTCTGAAATCCTAAACGAAACAACAGTGTGGCTTTTAGTTGTACTTTATTCAAAATGATCAAATGTTTTCTTAAACATATGTAGGATCACTGAACTGACAGCATGACACTGACCCAAGGAGCCATGAGAATGCTAGAAACAAAACCTGGTAGATTGCCAGCAATGTCTAATGCAATATGTGATGGTTTACAATTTGCATTCCCTGACATTTTATTGCTTCAGATTTAATGACTCAGTATTGCACAATCATCAGATTTGATTTTGTATGCTTGTCATTTAGAACAAATGATCCCTTTTTAATTTTCTCTGGCATCACAAAAAAAATCTTTCGATAGGTTGCCTGTGCCAAATGATCTCACAGCTTAATGTATATGTTATGGAAGCAAATCGACTTGGCATCTGCATTTAAGTTGATATCCCAGGATTGGCTGAAACTCCATAGATGACAGTGTATTTTTTTTNACAGATATTGATGGTGACTGGTTTCCACTCATCTAAACAGTTCTAAAGTTATTGTCTTTCAAAGTGCCATTTTGAATTCTTCAAATGAGTGGACATTTTTAATAATTCCCACTGGAAAATATGAAGCTTTGCGTGTTGTGGCTCCAAATGCAACAATTATACAGGTCACTGGAGTTTAGCTGTGACCTTTTCTAAGATACATCTCTGTTCATGTTAGTTGTTCATATTGTTGAAATTCAGAACGGATTTAGTTTAAATTTTTTTTTGTATTGCTTCATGTAAGAGATAAACATTTATCCAATTTATTGGATGGTCTATTCCTGCAGATTATGTATGCCTCTGATGGAATGCAAAAATGCTTCTGTTCAACAAACCAACTTGAAGTGTGTTGTATGCCAAAAAGCAGGGCTATAAACCATCTTTAGCAAAACAAAACACTTATTCACATCCATAGTGTTCCACTCCACTACAAAATACTGTACTTGCAAAAAAAGTCAAAATATATAACGCAAACTGAATAATCCCTAGCACACAAATGATAGAAACTCCTGTGAAACATTGAAAGAAAAGTGAGGAACACTATGTCCCTTAACAGTTTTTTCTTTAGTTTAACTGTCTTGATTTAATTTGCAGATTATGGATGTGTTATCACATTTAGGACTTTTTAAACCCTGAGCCCTCATAAACGATTGGCATTAACTTTAACATTCTTTTAATTCTTATAGTTTTGTTCATATTGTTATGTTTAAATAGTGTGCCATTTGCTGAAGCATTGACTAGAGCCTGAGAGTCAACGAGCTGATCTGCACAGATATATTTGAAGAATTCAAAATGGCACTTTGGAAGATGTTCATATATCTGTGCAGATAAGTCACAGATCCAGCAGAGTTTGTTTTCATTGTGGAAAGTTATTCAGCTGCTTTAGTATATTGGGAACCATAACATCATAACAGCCAATCTAAACTATCACGTTGTTTGAACTCTTTTGGTCTGATACCTGAGCAAAGCAGGTCCACAGTACTCCAGGAACAAATGATGGATCAGTCACCCTGGATTGATGCTGAAAAAGCAGTAGCACTGGGATTCAGCCCACTTGGTTTCTGATAACCCTGCACACCAAAAGCTGACTGGTAGTGTAGGGTCCGAGCAGGACAAACAGTAGGAAGCTTACCAGTGCTCTGAATAGTAAGTTGGATGAGTTTAGCTGGTTACATTCAGCAGTACTTCAATGCTTACTCTAGGTTCCCTAATGCTTAGTTCCTTAGGATTGCTTTGAGACATCTCAGTGACATGATAAAGCGCAAGATCAAATGTAATAATTATTAACGTAAACGCACATTCCAGACCAATGGAAACCATACTTTTGGAATTCTCAATTATGGTTTGGAGAATCTTAAACACACTACTGGATTTCTGTGTGTCAAGTGTCTGACGTACCAAAAAGAAATGATAAGAAATAATCCTAGTGTTTGATATAATAACCTTCTCCCTCCCACCAGCTCAGACACAACCACTGTTAAGCGCTATGAGACGTTGCCCCGCGTGAACTTGTATGATATAAATAAATACTAGTTGTTGTTGCTGTACCTATAATGTCAAAGCGTCTCAAAGCACTTCCCAAGTAATTGCTATCAAGTGCAGTGTATTTGTATATAATTGCACAACCAATTTGTATAGAGCAGTGCTCCACATTCAGCAAATGACCAATATATGGCAGAACAGCAGGAGAAACATTTTATGTAGTTAAGTAGTTTGATAGCATCTTAAACATACACATGAACAGCAGACAGGACCTCAGCAAAATGTTACATCCAAAGGAAAGCATCTCCAACAATGAGCACTTCTCTAGTACTGCACTGGAGTGTTAGCCTAGGTTGTATTCAATTCACGTCCTGACTTTGAGCTTGAACCAACAACTTTTGGACTTGGAAGCAAGAGTGCTCCCAACTGAACTGACTAAATGAACAGAAGGAGAGAAATAAAAACCATTGTGTAAGACTAATATTTTGCAAATGCTTTATTAAACGCTCTGGGACTCTACCCCTCGTGAAGGGCATTATGTAACAACAACAACAACACATTACATTTGTATAGCGCCTTTCACATCATGAGGATGTCCCAAGCTGCTGGACAGACAGGGATCCTCACCTGACACTCCAGCAAATGTAAATTGTTGTTGTTTATTCTTTGCAAAATACTGATGGCAATAATACTTTTTCTTAAATCTTAAGAACAAAATATTATTCTATTAAAAATTCACAATGTTTAACACCAGAGTAACAGCATAACAAATATTCCTGTGTAGTTAATGAAAATCCTCTTTCCTACTTTAATATTTTATAAGGAATATTGCAGTAAAACTGCGAATTCAGTACTACTCAGTTCATAAATGTTTGGAACGTTGCATAATGTCTGTTCCTAATTAGTAAGATACACACAGCGTATGGTATTCCCTTGTAACATTGAGCAAAACAAAACCCAATACCAGGTCAGTTCCAATCACATGACACAAAACCACTTGAGTTCAAAATATATGATTTTTCTTGCCAGCGCTTGCTGTCCATCATTTTCTGCTCTAATTCCCTGTGTGCTGTGAACTAGCATTCCAATGTATGGTGCAGGCCTGCTTCAGGCCCAACCATTCCAACAGAGAAGAGAGAGGCGATTACGCGCCTTTAGTTATCAACAGGATGGAACTTTTCAATGAGGTGTTCATTAATAATGGCATGAATCAACAAATCATTTTACATAATTTACATTCCATGATTTCAACTGCAATTGTGCTGTGTGATCTGATGAGCAGTGACATCAGGTTAAAGAATAGCAGATGCTGTGGATACTATAGTCTTGGAACACACCACCCCTCTATTATAGACTATGCAGGGTACAGAGAGAAAGAAAGATTTTAGTTTGTCTAATTTTCAACGATTGCCTAAAGCTTATTTCTTCACCTGAACCTCTTGCCAGTCCCAATTTTGGCTACCTGAATTTCTGTATATGAAGCATGACCAACTCAGTTTCCTTTAGTGTTTTTGTGTTCCAATTAACTTGAACATCTGGTATCAATTTCTAGACTGCCACAGAAAAAAATATTCTCTTCCTGTCAGGACCATCATGTTTTTTTAAAAAAAAACTCTTTCTGCCTTATGACGTTGAGCCATGTGGCAAATCTCAGAGGCTGTAATGGCGTCAGTCAGTCAGTCGGTGGTGGTAAGACAGGATCTGGCAGTCACAATGGAACATACAAGCCTCCGCAGCAAAACATGAAGAGGAAAAGCACCCATTGGAAAATGTACATATTCTAAAGAGTAAAATATGTCTGGGAATGAGTTCAAGGTTCTAGTGCACTCTTGGGGTTTGGATGATGTTTATAAATTGTTTCAGCTTTATTCTTGTGGTTTATATCATCTGAATTATTTGCTTCCTTCAGCCTTGTGACACACAGTTTTGCAGTTTACTATATACTAGGAGGCCCTGGGGTCTAACGTACGCTGATTGCTACAAATAGCAATCTTTTTCACTAAGTCTTTATGGGAAATGCTATTATAAAGACACAGTGAAAAAGGTCACTATTTGTAGAAATGAACATATGGCTGGAGCACACAGCACACTGATGCAATTTTGCAATGAATCATAATACAATCAACTGAAATGGAAGATTAGGAGTGACCCTTCTTGCGGCAGTATGTGTAAGCACATCGACTTTATGTCTGTTTAGTTAAATTTCTCAGCACGTAACGTAAAAGAGTGTAAAACTTACCACAACACAGGGCATTTAAAGCCAGAGGAAGAAGATAACATCCTTATAACTTTTTTTATTGCTTGAACACTCTACCTGGGACCCATCTCCTTCTGGACCAGGCTACAAAGATACATTACAAAGAGTTGTGTTAGGGTAGTCCTTTTTGTCTTAATGGAAGTGATAGCTTTGGAGAAGTCTTAAGTTTTAAGAAGCCATCGAGAACCACCCATCCTCAGAAAAGTTCAATAATAATAATAATCCTAACATTTGATCTAGTGTCTTTCAGAGAAGTTCCCAAAGCACGTACTCATCGGGAATGAACCTTTCTTGAGTGAGGCATCTCTGGATCAGCTATCAGGCATAACCAAACCACCTGTCACTCTTAAACTGAATCGAATCACTCAGGATACCGCTGATTCCTCCCTGTGATACACATTACTGAAGCAGCCTAGTGCAAGATGAGCCAGATTCCAGAAAGGATCTTCAAGCAAGAATTATCTTCAGCAAAAGAACATTTTCTTGATTGAATATTTCTTGATTTATAATAGCAACTTGCATTTATATAGTGCTCCTCACGCAGGATCCCAGAGCCATTTATGCCATAAATCAAGAAATATTCAATCAAGAAAAAATTGAAAACATACTAATGATTGAACATGGACTTACGAATGTTCAAGGGACTGCTTCTCATCGGCCCTGCCAGCCATAAATTAGCCACCACTGTTTTAGACTCGAGTTCCCCTTTTAAATTAGAGTCTAATCTCCATTGCGTAGAAAAATAGTTGTGCAGGCCTCCAGTAGGCATGCATATATTTACCAGATGTATCTATTTATCAAAATACGTTAACAATTTTTGAGCAGAGGGTGAATTAATTTGCATTGTCTGTATTAATAATATTAATCCCTGTATTTAATATAACATCCTATCACATAAAAACATGTTAAGCACTTCACAGTAATTTCTGTTAATTCAATACAATTTACATTTATATAGCTCCATTCACAGCGGGA
Organism: Callorhinchus milii; assembly: GCF_018977255.1. NCBI lineage: Eukaryota > Metazoa > Chordata > Chondrichthyes > Chimaeriformes > Callorhinchidae > Callorhinchus > Callorhinchus milii. The sequence goes on from NW_024704742.1 coordinate 52,147,674, forward strand.
AGATGTCCAAAGGTGCTTGACATTGCTGGCTGGGCACTGGAGTGGGTTTGGAGGAGGGGTGGAATTGAAGTGTTGTGTGGCTATGAAACAGGCCCTCAGCCTAGCTATGATGTGTATAACATAGGTGTATTAGTAAAGTATGATTGTTGGTAACACTCAAAACATGCACATCTCAAATTGTCAATGAGACGTGTTTGTTTCGTGGAAAAAGCTCTATATTAGCATTGCTGGTGCGTTACCTTCAGACACTCACAAAGGTGATGCCTGGTTCTTATATTTCATTCTGCTGTGCGCACTGTTGAGAAAATTAAACCCTTTGTTTAAAAATACTTCCAGAACAGAAAGCCTTCATTGTAGCATTGACTTTGTATGAGTTTTCTTTACTGATGGAATCTCAAATAGTGCATGTGACAGAAACTCCAATTATGCTGGATTCTGTTTGAGGTTTTTTGGTACGACAGTGGGTACAGTAATAGAATCAGGTTGTCATGTCAGCCTGTTCCATTTCTTCTGGGAGATCCATAAATGAATACTCAATGTTGTGTGAAGATGTATTCTCTCATCTTCTCTCTGTGAAGATAGTGGTGGTGGTGGTGGTGGTGCAGACGTAAATCCTAAAGTCTAAGACAATTTGAGTCTACACCACAACAGAAAACATTTCATAAACTGTACATGGTTTGTTTGTGCCAAGATCCACTTAGCCTTTTCAAGTCTTTACATCAACAAGTTGTATCTCTGAACCAACCACATCATTCTGAGTTTGCAGATTTATAACAGTATGAAATGTCTACAAATCAATCAGTTTGATTTTTTACAATACTGTTGGCAAGGATTTCAGTACTGAATACTTTTACTTTGATTTCTTCTGACACGATTGTTATTTTTGGATTGAACAATGTACATGAATATAATTTGAATCACTCAAAATAGACATGTGATCTAAAATGCTGATTGGCAAAATTATTTGTGGATTCAATTAGACAATCCACTATAATTGTGCTTTGTATAAATGATGGCTTGATTTTAATAGTGTTAATGTTTTACTACACTGAGACACAGCTGTACAGAAAACCTTTCTTGTAGAATTATAGAAATTTATAGTACAGAAGAAAAACATTGTGTACTCCTGACGAGAAAGGCACTTTATAAATATAAATTTGTATTGTATTGTTGGTGCTGGCTTTTTAAAAAGGCAATCCGTTCAGTCCCATTTACCTGCCTTTTCCCAAACACCTGAAAATTATGCCTTTTTAGAGATCTAGTTTCCTCTTGAAAGCCAAATGGATTTTGCCTCAACCACCAGCAGGATACTACATTCTAACACGTATCCCTGAATAAAAAAAAATCCTCCAAATCAACCCTTTTGCTGCTGACATTTAAATTGATGCCATCAAATCAGTGTTTCCCTGACCAGTAGAAATAATTTCTTCCTCTCCAGTATACCAGAACTCCTCATAAAGGCCTCTATCAAATCTCCCTTCAACCTCATCAGTTCCAGTGAAAGTAAACCCAATTCCCCCAGTCTCTGCTCATAGGTATCATCTGAGTAGATTTGTTCTGTACCCTTGCAATGGCTCTGACATTCTTCCTATAATGGGGGGGGGGGGGGGGACCCAAAACTACACACTGTATTCAAACTGCAGTCTAATTAACAAGTTTAATGCATTACTACTTTTATTATAAATCTTTGGCCTTATTGCAATTTTACATATTTTACTAAAAAATAATCACCTAGATTTCCTTTCACTTTTCTCATCCCTGTAAACGTTTAAACAGGTGAATAAGTTTGTACGAACAAATCCATGCTCCCTAAAATCCAACATAGACCTGCAGCATCCAAGATCAGGTTCCAAACATTTGTAGGATCCACCTGCAGCCTGAACGGTTATTTTCCTAAGAAGGTCTATGAATAGTGTGTGGGGGGGAGCTTGACCATACTTACCTTCAAAAATGTGTCAATAATTTAATTGGAAAAAGATTTCAAATTAAATTGCCCTTCAGAAATGGTGCACTAGAAGTTCTTCCTCATTCAAAAGTAAGCTGCTTGAGTATAAAATGGCTTAATCTGTACATGGGAGTCTGGCATTCAAAATAAATCGTCAGCCCTTAAAGTTTTTAATGCTAATAGAGTAATGTGTACCTTGGTTTTTTAATAAACTTTAAAATAAATAAACTACTTTCAGAACTGATTAATAGAGGAGCATTGTCATGCTCACAGGTTCCCCTTTATTTGACTTAGTCAGGGGTGAGAATGATTTGGAGTTGGCAGCATAACTACAGATCTGGCCTCTGCAGGCTAGGCATTGGTATGTTGGGATATAACTGCAGCACATGTTCAAAACATTTTAAAGTGATTTCCCACTTTGGGTTAAAGGTATACTAATTGCAAGGAGGTGTGAGAGGCCTCTTAATTTCACTGGATTTGAACAATTTATACTGCAGATTTATTGGGTACGAAAACTCCCTATGCAAAATCTGCGATATACCTGACCCGAGAAGATAGTCTTCAAGTTTACTATAGCTTTAAGGTCCAGGACCCATTTGTTAGAGATGTATGTGTCGACTAGGACTGGCAATTGCAGAAACCAGCTGTTAACGATTTGTGACTTGTCTGGAGGAATTACTTTGCAGTTATTCAAGAGGAATACTTAAGAAATTATACAGTGCTCTTTGAGACTGCTTGGACAAAAGAGGTTCAACTACAATTGACTTGACATGACGGGGAGGAGCCAGTTAGTATCTTGTACAATGTATACAATACTGAACTGTGTTTAACTGTTCGAAAGGAGCTGAACTGTATTGAGAATGCAGTGGTAAACTAAAATGCTGCAGTAATTGCAGGTCGTGACAGATTCCCCTTTTTCGGTTTATCTATGATTTTAAATAATCGAATTACTATTTATTGTCGATCAAATGAGTGATTTGAAAGTTGGCCCATGTGGGCTGTTCACCGCTTTAAAAAAAAGTGTTCTCTTTTTACAGAGTCGATTACTGCATTAAAGTTGGATATTGTTTTTATGTACATTCATTCGAAGCAATTGCAGCAGAAATCGTGGATCACAAAGATCCATTATTATTATTATTATTATTCACGTGCATTCAAACACCACTTTGGAAATAACCACAATTCAATGGAAAATAGGGTCCATTCTTGGGAACGAGACAATTCACTCTGGAAAACGGGAGCAGACAGACAGATCCATTCACAGCTCCGGGCTCTCAGGAGAGAGTTACACCGACACAACCGGTACTAAATTTTCGGGTGGACAACACAGGACTGTTTCGGTTTTGAAAATGCAGGGGAACTGAACGGGACGGTAGTGTTTGGAGGATATTGTGGAAGGAGCTGTGGATGATTTGAGGGCAGTGAGTGAGTAAGTGGGTGGGTGAGTGAATGAGTGGGTGAGTGAGTGAGTGGGTGGTCGGAGCTGTTGCAAAGGACCTCTCTCCCTCTCCCTCTCCCCCTCTTGCAGCTGAAGCTGAACATTGAAGGCTTCCAGTCTCCAGCAGCAGCAGCAGCAGCTCACTTCATTTCTCACATGAGTGCCCTTCTTTAGCCCCTTTTCTCTCTCGCACTTTATATCGGCTTCATTACACGACCGATTCATTTGTAATGTAAATTCCGAAACTTAGGAAAGTTTTCCTTCGCCCTTGTCTGAAAGAATACCAAGAGGTATTCAATACGTATTAACACAAATCAGTGGTAACAGTAAAGCAAATCTCCTTAGCAACATAATTTTGATTGCAAAAGGAAAGGCTCAGTGTCACGGCGAGAGCATTTAGGATCCAGCAGCCCACATGGAATGGGCATTTATCTGCGAGAATGCAGCACAATACCTGGGCTGGCAGACAGACTATGAAAAATTCAAAATTAACTCACACAGAATTGTTACTCTTTTTCACACGTTAGACAATCGGCTACATTAAATCGATCGTCCACTTTTCTTCTCAGCAACATTACACCACACCACACACACCCGGTTAACTGGGAGCTAAGCAACATCATGAATATGCCACACAGCTCCCCCCCCCACCCACACATACACACACACTCCTCTCCTTTCGTTTGATTTTTAGAAGGATTGGGGCTAAAAGGACATTTATTTGAAGGATAAAATCTTAACAGAGGCTTTAACGAGGGACAATGAGCCATTATGAAACAATTTTGAGATTTAGGTTCGTTTAGCACAGCTAATGTTAACGGTACTGCTAAATGCCAGCTCATGGTAAAGGAGAGACATCCTGTATCTTAATCAGTTTTGCTGACAGCTTCAGAAAGTTGTTGTCAATATTGCTGGGCAGTGTGGCCCTCTGTATCTCCCTCAACACACTCTTGTTTTTTCAACATCTAAGTCTTTCAGTGTTTCCCATTGCAGTTTGTAAAAGGCGAGACGACAGTTAAACACCATCGCTGTCTTGTTTACAGCACTGGAGAAGCAGAGGGGATGGTGTTTGGCTGAAATTCTCCTTCGTTTGCTTAAAATGTTAGAACCCACATTGCTGAGGGTCTGCTGGAAACTGAAGCCAAACGTGACTCTCAGTATGTCGAGGCTACATTTTACCTGTTACATAGTCCAGCTAACATTTGTTGTGCATATTGCAATACACGTAAAATTCTGCTTGCTGGTGTCCTGGTGCAGTTTGATGTTAGTAAAGAAGGAATCACTGTCGAGCCCTTACACACGCTGAAGAGCGTTCCAGGAGAGGGCTTGGGCGCACTATTTAGAATGATTTTTTGCAGCAGTTGTAATACTTAAGACTGAATACACATCAAATAAAGTGTCAAGGCAATCTGTGGAAGTTGTCTCACACCTAAAGATGATCCAGTACACACTGCACTTTTTGTGTTCTTTTAAAATTAGCTGCAGTACAAAGTCAATTTACGTGGAGTCCTGTAGCTCAGTGTTTAGAGCACTCGCTTTACAAACGAGAGACCTGGGTTTGATTCCTGGCAGGGTGAAACCTTGGGCAAGTTTCCTTACTCCACACGCCTAATAATATTCCCTCAAGAAAATAAAACAATAATAAATTGGTCACTTCAATCCACTGTGGGACACTGCTGTGCGCAATTGGCTGCCGCGTTTCACTCACAACTATACAGTCAATTCACTTTACAGTATATTCTTTGAAGCACTTTGAGACGTCGAGAAGACGTGAAAAGCGCTATATCACATGCAAGGATTATTATTATTATTTTGAACCGCTCACACTAATAGAAACTACTGTATCTCTTGGGTTTTTCAGATACAGCACTGCAGTCTTATCAGGTTAAATGGGTTGTACCTGCAAACTGAATCTGGCAAGAACTGAAGTTCCTCTTCAGGAGAATCTAACTTACTTCAGCATCAATTTAGAAATTTCTCCTTTCAACTACAATACTAAGATTTATGGGTTTATACCAATGAGGATCCATAGTAGTTAGTCAGTATTAATTTCTTAGACTTGGAACAATGATCAATTCTGATATTTTTCCTTTTCAGGAATTTCTCTAAGAGAAATGTTGTTTCTACAACAAATTACATTTGTATATCTGGCACCTTTCACATCAAGAGGATGTCCCAAGGGTACTAAACTTCAATCAATCGAGAACATAGGAATACTGTATTTTGTTTAAATAAATAATGAATCTAGAAAGCTCTGTGCTTGAACACAATGAACAATCCTCATCAACGTTGGAGTGTCTGCCTGACTAAATTGGTAGCACCCACAGCTTTGAGACACAACTCAAAAGGTTGTGGCTTTCGGCCCCAAGCAGAACTTCAGTTTATGTTCAGGCTGACATTGTGGTGCAGGAGGGGGCATCTTTCTGCTAAGGCAATTAAACCAAGGCCCAAGTGCCTATTTTGAGGTACTGTAGAATTCAGACAATATTCACATTATTTATTATTTATTCCAGTGTCCTGGCTAACAATCTTAGAAATTAATTGGTCATCCATCTCAGTGTGCAAGACCTTGCTAGTATAAACAGCAATCACATTTGCCTACAAAACAAAGTATTACACTTGACAGCAATTAATTACACTTGTTTCAAGTTAGTACTTTCATTTCAGTGATCTGCCACTACAATCACTGAAAAAAATATTGCAACAAAACAGCTTGGCTCATTTGGTGGCAATCTTTTCTGAGTCAGAAGGTTGTAGGTGCAAGCTCCAGAGTTGATTTTATATTGACAGTTCAGATGAGTGTTCAAACCAAGGTCCCATTTGCCTGCTCAGGCGGATGTTAAGGAGCCATTCTACTATTGGAAAAGTAGTTTCTCCCAGTGCCTGCCCAGTATTCTTTTAGAGAAAAAACATGGGTCATTCATTCATGGTTGGCTGTAAAACTAGGCTTGTGGGCAAATTGTTCATTTACAACTGCAGTCTGTGGAAAACCTTGTGAAGCGCTTTGAGATATTTGTATGTGACTAGACAATTGCAAGTATTATCCAGTTTTAAACCAAAAGCATCAGTTTGTGTATATATACAGCCATTAATTTTCCACCTATATCTGAACAAAATTAGTTTAATTGAACATTATGGCTTCTTCTTGTCCCCACTACATTCATAAAATTACAAGAATATGGTTTCAGTCATATTGAACATTTAGATGTGAAGCAAATAGTTTCAATATACAGCTTCCACTGAGACGCAGATACAAGGTTTGATATTTTAATATTTGTGAATATTTATAACAAATCTCAACATTTCCAGTCATGGGTCAGGTTCCCTGATGAACTATAACAAAAATGTTACACACTGAAGGATTACAAATATACAGCACATTATAGTCTTTCAAGGTTTACTGCAATTATATAAAGCCTACACAGTAAAAGATGACTATATAGATTTAACTCAACTGGAAAGCCAGTCTTCTGGGCCCTGTGAAATGATCATTCCTGGCACAGTACTGGACTTTTGGATAACTGTTTTGCAGTGTAACTGGTACAACACAGCCTTTATACAGAGATCGATGAGGGATCAAGTTTGGGACTCCCAATTATTATTTCCTTCATATTTCAACTCAAATCAATCCAAACTATTCAGTACTTCAGGTACACTAGTAACCCTTCTACATTTCATGTTTTGATTGTCCTATTACCAGGAAGATGAGCTAGTCTGTGCCTCAGGTCTCTCCAGGACTGAACTGCTAATAGGCGGTGCCTGCAGCAGGTGAGTTAGGAAACAGGACATTTTCCCACTCCTTTCCTCCCTTCCCACTTCCTATGTGGATATTCTAACACCTATAGGTGCAGTGGAAATGATTTTCTGTATGTAATTTGTTGCAATTACTAAGGCTGACTAAAGCGAAGTTCCCATTCACTATAAACTGGGAGATGTTCTACCACCTAAACTACCGAGTCACAAGAAATCTACATTCATATTTAAAATAAAGTGGCATTCATATTGCAATATTATGTGTAATCAGTCTCGGTTTCTGAATTGCGATCTCAGATCTTAGTCTTCTGCTTGAATAGGGCTCATTTACAAAACTGCTTTCTCTGTGTACAATGCCTCTAGGAGTTTTATTTGTGGTCAAAAAAACAAGTGGACTTGGCTGTAAATGATCCATAAACACAAAAACTTTGATATAAATCCAACAAATATGGCGTAAACACCAGAAACTGAACATACAACCAGTGCAAAGGGGAACAACTGCTGACACATTAGCAGAGAACTTATTGCTTACATAATAGCTATTAAATCAATACAGATGCCTTGCATTCTAATTTGGTTATCAGCAAACCAAATTCCTCATATTTTTTACTATTTACGGTTTGCGACTGAGTTCACAATATTCCTGGCCTGTGAATTACACGGCCAAAAAAAGTTTAGTGAGCTAAATGGCTGTCTTTTTCCTAGACTTTGACGACCCTGGATTTGCAGTCTGTAAAACTCAAAGTTACAAGCAATTCACAAAAACATCTTTGCCAATATCTCAAATTCAGACCCTAAGGTGACAGCATATTCTGCAAAATTCTTGACAAGAAAAAACTATCGGTGGTATAGATCACATTCAACAAATGAAAGAAGGAATTAGGCAAGTTTTATATAAGTAATTATTAAAAAAAATTACTTTAGCTACACCTTTGGTCTATTAGATTAACAACTACACAAATTGAATCAAAGGGCTGATTTTTTCCCACCCACTATTGTACAGTTAACTTAAATAGAGGGCTGTCTAACCAGAATCAGCAGAAATGCAAGATGCAAATTCTAACTGGCTCCCTTCCCTCAACTTATTTTATAAACACACTGATTTGGATAGTAATACCATTCCTACTGTAAAATGCAAAATTAATTACAAGACTGCTGAATTGCAAAACAGGCTTGATAAGTTGCAGAATTTGTGCTCGAGATCAAACACATCTGAATAAAATAATCTTCATACATTCAAAAAACTAAACTTCGTTGATGGGCCCCAGAAAGAAATGCAAGAAAACACTAATTGTGAAAGATTCTCAGCATAAGAAATGAGCAGTAACCAGGGCAATATATTTTATAGATAATTCCCATTGCTCCTGATAAGGTATTTTACATTTTCCCTTTAAATCTCAAAGATCAGCTCCTGTGAATTGATAACTTTCAAATATCTGACCACATTTTTAAAAAAAGAAAAAAAATTGCCTATACACAATTATTTCTGCTTCTAGTATACATTAAAGTGTTGAAATGGACAGCAGTGCCTGTTTGAATACACTGACGATCATAGGCCACACTTTCAGAGGTGCAGTATGGAACAAAAGAATTTGGCCTGACCCAAAGAATTAATACAATATACAACATGTTGCATGATGAACTGTCACTGTAACATCTATACAGCAAAAAAACTAATACATCTATATGTAAACCTAAAGTAGGCAGACAGATCAGTAAACAAATGAAGTAACAGAATGTATAAAAAGCCATCATCAATTATGGCATCTACCTGAATAAGGTATTCATTTATGCTTGCAGAACTAGTGCATTTTCCATGGTCCCCAGTCTCATTAACCATCCAATGTATGCAAAACCTTCACCAGATTTTGCTACAGTATTCAAAGTGATTTGTTCAAGTTGTACAATTAGGACTTGAGTACAGCCAGTTGACAAGGGTTTCTTCAATCAGGTTTCTTCATGTACATGAATGCAGTGACTTCAGTTGTCACAATAGAATTTATGTTCCTGAATCTGTGCAAAGAAAGTCTCAGTCCAAGGAAAAGGGTAAACAGAAAACAAAATTAAGAAGGATGGTACACTATTGTGCATGACAAAAGGCGACACACAGAGTACAAAAATAGACTTTTGTTTTCCTCTATAGGTATTGGTTGGAAAATGTAACACAAACTCACAATGATTCTTCCAATAAATTCAACCAGCAATATTAGCCTTTTATCAAAAAATCTCTTAAAAACATGTGTAGGATAAGTCATTGGCTATTAAAATCATTTTATACACAATTTTACTGAAATTTGCTTAATCTATTGTGCATAAGAGGAAATATGCATCAGGAAACTAAAACAAACAAGGATGATGGGTAGGAGGGAAGGATGCGTGGATAGGTCACAAAAGTTTGGAATGTAAGCGGTATGACAAATGCAGAAAAAACTAATATGGGGCAGGAGTGTGTGGACAAACCATTATACGGATAGAGAGTGAAGAACTGTAGGCAAGAACATAAGGATCTGTCAGACTGACAAATCTTCACCAGGAGAGTACCAAGCAAGGCACCATTGGAAGGACAACACACTTGGACAAGTCTTTGAAAACAAAATTCCATGTTAATCTGGTCGAAATATTGGTGTCTTCGGTAAAAATTCTATTAAGATGACCTGAAAAAAGCAATCAAACAAAATGATTATGATTAAGATTACATGTAATCCTCTTACAGTAGATCCTGCCTAACATTAAATTCTACTGTTTTAATAAGCAGAAAAGCTTTCCTTTCTCCCTCATATCTGGTCCCTCACCAAGACCCTTCCATCATTCTGCCAAATTGCCCACCTCCACCCCAAACTGCCCATCTCACACCAAATGCTGCTGAAGCATTCATTCACACATTTGTTAAATCCTGCTTAGACTTTTCCAACATACTCATCTCTGGTCTCCTTAGCTTCACGATTTACAAGCTGCAGCTCATCCAAAACTACTAGATATTATGTGAAGAGCACTTTTAGTGCAAGCTGTTGTTGAAAGAAGGCCAATATTCAACAACTAGTCACAAACATTTTAGAGCAACAATATTTTTTTTGCAACATATCCCATCTTAAAAAGCTTTGTTATGGTATAGCTTTCCTTATAGTACAATACAATGGCACCTGTAGCACCTTTCACTTTCGGATTCATACGGTGCCCATGCCAGCAGTGGAAATAACAACAAATTACAGTTGTATAGCGCCTTTCACGTCAGGAGGACGTTCCCAGGCTCTGGACTGTCAGGGATCTGCACCCGAGCTGGTGGTTGGGTTCAGGAGAGGTGGGTGGGGTAAAAGTGGAGAGTAGAGGATAGGGTTGGGTGCATTTTGGGGGAAGCAGCTCGGGTCGGGAGTGGCAGCCAAAATGCACACGCCGAGACTAAGAGTGAACAGCAGGTGGACTCTCCTGCAGAACCCTTCCTGCCCTTCCAATGTATAAACCCAAACCTTAAACAAAGTACAACTTTCTCAGTTTCCTCCCCCTAACACCTACTGGCCCTTACCTGAAAAGGAAATGGGTAAAACATTCAAGAATAAATCTGAATGCTAGTTAGTATTAGAAGGAACCAAGGCAGAAGATGAGAGCAGAAAGCAAAGTAGGCCGAAGTATGACCAAGCAAAATAGCAGGAGTATTGCATATTCGTTTCTGCGTGTCTCCCAATTTACAAAGCTGCTTCAGTATAACAGACGGTGGCATGAACCAGGAGGCACCAACTTCTAATGCTGAGCATGGATTACATCTCCAAGACTCAACTTAAAAACAAGGTATTTAGGGTACTTATTACACCAACTATTCCAATTTAGGTTTTACATCAACGAATTGCGTATATGCCAAAAGATTTTAAAATATGTGGAAGTTACTTTATCCCCAAAGTTTTCTGGTGATTATAACCCTGCAAACATGCAGATTTACTGGATTTTAAAACCCTAGTCAGATTTCCCTTGTGCTACTGAGGCTTTGACGTGACATGGTTATTATTCTTTATGAACAATTCCTCAAAAGTACAGTCACCTTACATCAATACCGGACTGAAACACAGCTTGGAACCATACAGAACTTTATAAATTCAGCTTTGGCCATTTAACACTTTATAGGTTATTGAGTCTTTTAAACTTTGCCCAAAGGTGTGTTTGCTCTCAAGTACTTTACCTAAGTGACTGTTTTCATGGTTGAGCAGCAAATGTCAGTAAGCTATTCAACCATGGGAGCCTGAATCTTACTTCCAGACATTGTGAACTTCCAGCAGGGATTAATGGATAGTGAGCTGGACTTCTAACCCTGGCTATTTTTCGTTTCCCTAATGCAGGATGCTGAGACAAATTGAGGCAACCACAGAAGGCCTTTCATTCCACTACTACCCACCCCCATCCCTTCCCAGGCTAGAATCAGCTAACTTAGACCATGGATCAAACTTAAAACTTTACTCTTTGGTTTGACTTATTGAATGCACTCGCCAAACTGTTGGAGGAGGCATCGGTTGGTTGGTTGGTTTTCTAAAAGAATCTGACTGTTTCAGAAGATTAATACACAATGTTTTTCTCTTTTGCAATTTCAATTCTGTTTCAAATGTGACACAATATATTGTATTACTTGCTGTCCTTCAGCTCCAACTATCAGAAAAATAATTAACACATCGTAGAATAAATCTTAAAATGTTCTCTTATTTATTTATTGTGTAGATTGAAGACATGATGTTACTATCTATGAAGAGAAAAACTTTAACAATTCACTCAGATCCTCCCTTTTTTGCATTACAAAAAGCTCTTCACGTGCCTTTCACACTCTCATAAATCAACATGTTTGATATAGTTGCTGATGCTACAAATAATCTATAGCAACCAATTCAGCGAATGGGTGCTGCTTTACACAAAAAAACATTTTGAAAGGCCTTTTATGTTGTAGACTTTGGTTTCAAATGGGGTTTTCAATAAGGTTAACAGCAAGAAAGGTGATGAGAAAAGCTGCTAGTTAAATAAGACATTAAATAGAAGTTAAAAAATTTGCAATTCAAAAGAGGAGAAAAAAGTTAGAAATGTTACTTTTCTACCTCTCACAAAGCAAATTACACAAGTAAACTGCTTGTGAAACATACAATTGCCAGAGTACTAAAACATCCAATTGTATCTGTCAAAAATAAGCAGCTTTTTACTAATGGCATGAGATAAATAACAGAAAAATATTTTCCACTTTTTTTCCTATAAAGGAGCAGACATATGATCTAAGACTAAATACTTACATTAAAAAAAATACCTTAGAGAGGAAAACAATAAAAAGAGTAATAGGCTGGATCTCATGCTTAATGGGGATGGACTTGGAAGAAATTTAACAAAATTAAAATCTAAAATGCAAGTGGGATCTCAAGGCATTGGTGGTAGGGAAGATAAGGAAGTAACAGAAGCCTAAAAGGGTATTAGTGAAATGTAACTGTAGAATGGATATAAGAAAAATTAGTGATAAATGAAAAAGTAATAAATGTTTGTAATCTTTTATCAAGCAAGATAAACAAAGAAAACATTGGAGTTATTCAAGATAAAATTAAATGTCATGATGGAAGCGATGAGCTTTGGTGAGCTGAATGAATAACTACAAGGAATCAAATTATACAAGTTAACTAAAATTTGGCTAGCTATTCTTAAACTGTTTTCTCTTTTGATCAGACTTTCCTAAACTAATCATCGGTTTAGTTTGATTGGCAAACCAAGGTTGTTTTAATGGGATGAATTAGTTGTCTTGTTGCCATTCAATTAAGGGAGGTGTCCAGTCGTAATCAACTGTACAGACAATAATGATATTCATGGGTGAAGAAACTGTGGGGATCAAATTTTCATCCTCTTGGCCTGTGTAGTACACTGGAGTACCAATGTGCTGTATTACTCCACTGTTTTCCCAGTAGCCAACACTAATTCTATATACTACAAGTCAACGGGTGTCTGGAATATCATTTTTAAAAATGAAGGGAAATTGTGAAAGTACGAGCAGGAACATGTGATCAAGTATTTTGAGCTGTTTTACTTGTTTTACTTTGTATATTTTGAACACTCTTTCAAGTAAAACTTCATGTGCACAGTGCGTATGAAGGTTGTGCATCTCCCTCATGGGAAGGTGAGCTATATATTAAAACTGTGATATTTGTTAGTCATAATAAAAATCTAAATTATTCCATCTGATCATTGATTACAAAAGATCTTTTAACTTGCTTTTTTTCAACTGGGTCAATATTCAGCATAAACGTTTCCGCATGTGTTTAAATGAGCAATTATAACTTGACTTTGCATAGTTACAATACGTTAAGATTTTTTGTGATAAACCTATACAAAGATGCTTCACTTTGGGCACACACAAACTAACTCCACGCCCCCTTAAGGCACCTCACAGCTAGTCTATTCTGGCAATTAATTTATTATTTTCAGAACACAGTGAAAGCCTTGTTTTCAGGCCATTCATAACTTTATAAATCTGCCCTGCACGTGAATATGTGCATCTGTGGACCGTAAAAAATCTTCTCACTCAAGCGGTTAAGTAGCCTGACACCTTTCTGATTAATAACTGCTAAAAGAATAAGATCAGAAGCAAAATAAATGATCATTTAATAGAGAAAGTAACAAAACAGCCCTTTAACTTACATATTCCATCATGTTATTGGTTTCGCATTTCCTTTTGCTCAGTCTCCAGTGCAAGCACAGCTGGAAAAGAAACGGAGAAAGGGAAGAAAAATGACTTCCATTTTATTGCTGGATCTAGACAAACCCATTTATCCATCTTTCATATTTTTCTACCAACAAAAGCATCTGTTTCCATACTGTGCAATTCAGTCCCCAATGGACTGAACCCCATGCTAAAGTTGCTCCCTGCGGCACTCACCTTGTGGTATAACCTATTGTTTTCCCATTCTAATAACTTCTCGATCGATCTTCGTGTCTGGAAGACAAATGAGGTAGAATTTTACTCTTGACTGGTTTTTGAAAAACTTTGCAGTGCAGCTGCTTGTGTGAATGGAAAAGGCAGAGAGGTGTTGGGACAGTGACTGAATGCAGGGTGGTCCTATGCCACAGGCCTTGTGTGTTGTCAAAGCACCTTTGGTGTTAAATAGTAACTAGAAATAGAAATGCCTCTCATTCCCCTCCTCCCCACTTGGCAAGCTTTTAAAGGGCTTTTAGCAGTGACAAAGGAGAAAATTATTACTTTTTAAAATAACTTTCATTCAAATATTACATTAATTGCTAAAGGTCACCCTAAAAATGCATGCATGGAATTCCAACATTAATGACAGCAATTGATATTAAATTCAGAATACCATACTTAGAAGTTGTTGCAAAGATGACATTTAATTATACATACACTTCCAAAAATATCGGTGCTCGGATGTCTGTAAAAAAGACAAGTTCACCAAGAACACATTTATCTAGAATTAAAATCCTTTAAATCTGGCATCAGATCAAAAACCTTTGCAAAATCTAAAATACAATTATATTATTTTCTTGAAATCATATTAAATCTTTTTAATTAGTATCAAAAATCATAAGTCGGATTTAAAAAAAAACATAATTTAAATTTTCTTGTTCGAAAAGACACACTTTCCATTAGATTTAGCTTCAAACACAACCAAATGTAGGGACTGGAGAACTGCATCTCTTATCCCAAATGAACTTATTACGGTTTAAAAATCATAGATCATTCTTAAAACTCTGCTTGCTCTAGCACAATGAAGTGAAAACCATTAGATATTGAATTTGCATTGCACTTCATCTTATTTATACAGTCTCATTTTCAAGAACACGATTTTAGATTTCCTCATTATGTACGTGAATCTGAATTATAGATAACACAATATTGGACACAGAGCATGATTATAAAACACTGGATTTACACCCCTCATATCACTCGGGAAAAAAATGACATCATTACATATAAAGAGAACTTAGTCCTTGACGGCACCAGAGAAATATTGTTTTTTGAGAAAAGAAAAGGAGAAGGGGGGAATAAGTGATGAAGCCAGGTGCCAAAATAAGCCTCTTCAACTGCAGGTGCAGAAAAGCCATTAGACATTGCCCTGTAGTTCAACTGCACACCACTCATGCAGCTGCTGCTAACAAAGTATATTGCTGTTTAAAATGATGACAGCTCAAAACAAAACAGGTAAGGCATGTAGTTACTCCTATTGCAGCTTCATAAGAATTCAGCAAAAGTGTACCATTTTTTAATAGACTGTTAATTTATCAAATCTTTGGCTTGTATCATCATTTAAGAAAAAGACTGTAAAAATCATACAAAATAGAACAATTCTCCCCGAAAGGCAGAATTTAGTTAACCCATTAAAAGTGACTGACATGCTTCTCAAAACGTTGTTAGCAAATGCTTCAGCTTGTTCAACAGGTGGAAGTTTGTAGTGTTAAAGTCTTCTGAGAAATTAATGTCTGTTCCATTCTAAAATATACTACTTGTGAATATTGAACACTTTGGAGACTTAATTCTCTGCAATTCTAAACACAACAAAAACAGTTATACGGACATAACATGAGACTCCCATATTAAAGACATGTATTGCTTGTTCAATCATACAAATGGAAAGCACATACATGTAACAGATAACAAGCATTATTACCATGTTCTTTAGTTGGTGTGAAGATAAGACTAAGCGTCCAAAATCCATAGCTGCAGATATATATAAGTTTCCAACACTGGATACAATAAATGTTCCTCAAACAAATAATTTGACAAACAAGTGAGCAGCTCCAGTCTTTGTTACTTTGTACTACAAACTGGAAAGTCAAAACTTTGAAGATGCCAGAAAAACACAACTAATTCTCAACTGTAGAGTTTCTCTGAAGTTGGGACTATGAGAGCAAGGCAAAAGCCATGTATATAGTACAGGTTTATCCATTGGGTTTAGCGTCAGGACGAGTGAGACTTATCAGAAGATTTTGTAAATAAGGGAGAATAAACGAAACATTTCCAAAAACTAAGGGGATTATAAAGTTGAACAACAAATACAATTTCAGCCGTCAGAAACGCTTTACTCAGCAATTTATCAAAGAGCTTAAATACTAGGGAAAACATCTCAAAAATAGAATGTCAGAAGTAAGTGAAGTCAGGCACAAGTTTTTTTTAAAAAAAGGATGTCAGACTTATGGAAAGGTTGGTGAAGCAAATAGTTTCAAATAGATTTAGGAGGGCACTGATGCATTTTCTGGAGAAAGACACTGAAGGATATAGTGCAAAATCATGGAGGTAGAGATGTCTTTCAAAAAAGGACACATTTGTTGGTCTTAATGCAGTCTTTCTGTTGCTAAAATGTCTTGTTTTCTTTGAAAATGCTGTTAGAAAAGCTTGAATTGAAATGCATCTAACAACTCCAAATGTTTTTTGTGAATACCGGAACAGTATCCAACTATGGTCAGATGAAAATAGTTATTTAACTATTTTAAGGTAGCTTTTTTTATATGTAATCTGTTTGGATGTATAGGATATGAAAGCTATGGTGACATTCGTTTTACAATTTTAGTTTGTGTAAAATAAAAAGAAGTTTGGGGAGTGTAATTAACATTCAGTTCAGTCATTCTAGTTCTTGTCTAGCTCCCAAAGCTTTGTTAAAATTTGCCATTCTGAAGGCTGGAGGGAAATCGATTTGATTCTAATGGTACCATGAAAAGAACATGATCTAACTGCTTTCAGCCCTCCGTAAATCTGTACTTGGTCTTTATCACAATGCTACCCCAATTTAAAAAGCACTGAATGTCTCGTCAATGACTTTGTGAAACAGACAAGGAGCGGACATAAAAATTCCAATAGTTGTTTAAGCAGCAAAGTTCATTTGCATCACAGCGAATCTGAAAAGGCCTGACCTCTCAAACCGCCTCTCAGGTCTATGAAGTTGTAGCCTTGACAAGCTTGCATTGACAGAGCTCATTGACTCTGAAAGGCTACTTTATCAATGGAAAAAGACGGTACTACGTTTTTCTATTTCAAACTGGCATCTGCCTGCCCACCCGCTGCTGATCCGAAGGTGACACTAATACAAAACTGCAGATTCTACTCCTCAGCATCCCTTCAGTACTGATGCTAAGTAAAGGATATACCTAATTTTTGTTTTTGTCAATGCTGGCCACCTGTATTCTACATTAGTTGTATTTCTCAACAAAAGTGAATTCCAAGTGAGCTATTGGTGGCAATCACATTACAGGCTAGAACAAAAACTTTGACACAAGCTGCAAGACTGTTCAAGCATGATAACTGAAGCTTCATGAAACACAAATTGCAAATGACCGAACCACAATAAAGGGGGTGGGGGAAGGGTTCTACAAATTACAAAAATACAATTTCCAGCAAGCTTGTCAGCATACATTACGCCAAACTAAGACATAGTATCAGGAAATTAATGTTCGCAGTTGATCTCCCAAATTTATGATCTACCCATTTCCCCCTACTCATCTTTCATAAAGATGTACATTAATGTTTATCAATTTCAAATAGTGCATAAAATTTGTTTAAAAGGGATTGCACATTACCCAATTCAGTAGCTGCAGACATGCAATACAACATATGCTGGCTCCCTAGATGGCTTAGTTGTAAAAGCATTGCAACATTTGACTACACAGATCAGAAAGGTGCAAATTCAAATCTGTACTGAATGAGCTGATTGCAGCCAGAGTAGCAGTGAGGGTACTATAATTAGTTTCATTAAACCTACGTCATGGAAGGAAAATCAGTCAGGATTCTTTTGTGATAGTATCCAGTGGTCTATTACTTATGTGATATGCATATGTGGGTGCCAGGGGAGGACAACGTTAAGCTATACCCTGTGCAACTGAATGGCACTGCAACACTCACCGTTAAACTCACCTCTTGGCCTATTGGAGGCTATTACAAGTGCCCGTGGAATTCAGTGTAAGGAAAAAGGAGTTAGCTAAATGCCTTCAGAAGAAGTGATGGGGAGAGGAGAAACTTTGAATATATATGCTTGAAATAGAAAGATGCAGTTCTAATTCTATAAATTTGTTGTAAAAATGCTGTTTTAAAGCAGCCCGATGGCAGAATGGATACAACTGTAGCTTATGGCCATACTGAGTGGGTTAGTCATAGCCAGGCTGCACGCACGAAAGGTTACATTTGTCCCGGCCTTCCCAGGGCTAGGGAGGGGAAAATCACTGCAACAACCAGGCCGGGCCAACAAGTCCCAATGATAATGGCAGGAGTCCCAACTGAAGGGTGGTACATTTTAACTTCAGCCTCAACTAATATTTGAATTTGCCTGGGTTGTTGGAAGAGTTTCCCCAAATATTAGTCAGGATGACAGATGAAACACTGAACATCCTGTGAAAGAAATAAAAGACTGGGAGGGAAAGGGAAGTAAAACTATGGGGATGATTATTTTCACTCCTTGGAATTTATATCTCCCGTTGGGTGAACTTGAGTGGCATTTTACAGTAAGTGAAAAGGCTGCTATCTAATTTCTCAGGAGCAAGCACGAAAAATCAAATAGACAAATGACCAACCAAGAACTTTTAAATGATGCTTTTTGTGTTATTAAAGAGCTGATGACTGAGTGTGAAATAAAGTTTAAAAAATGCCACTTTAGTTAGAGCTACGTGCACGAAATCAGTTGCGAATTCAGAATTCTTTTCAGCCAAAGAGCAATGGGGAGTGGAAAGAACAAGTGAAGCTTCCAGCTTTGAATTGCTCTGCCATTAAAAGCATGTTACATTGTTGATCTTAAGAAGAAATGTTCATTAAGGAAATAACAGTTGAATTCTCAGCTTTTGAATTGAAAGGTTTACAGCTATGAGTTAATAATGCGTCATTACTATTCAAATATTTGTTACAAAAACAAGGGTTGCATAAAGAATATGTTTAATAGCTTCAGAATACAAGAATAATGTTAATGTTAAAACAAATTCAACTGCTGATCTCCTTAGCTCCACGTTAAAAATCAATTCAAATAATCAACACTGCCTTTACAAAGTTATGGAAAGGATTTTCAATTGCACCTGAAAGTACTATATAAAACAAAAGGAGAAAGTATAGGGCAAGCTGCTCTGCATATCAAACGAACAACTCAGTGAACTAAAAGGAATTTCCTCATCTCCAATAATGCATCTTCTTTACAGCCTGACAGGTGACAAAAGCATTTGCACGTGCAGCCTAATTAATCATTGCCCTTGACATTTATAGTGATTTATAGTGAGAAGCAGGTGAAAAAGTGAACAATCAACAGTTAACTTTTTACCCAAATGGAGGTAAAATGCCTGTAATTCACAGCAAAGAAAAAAAACTCTCAATCTCTACCTTATTTTTAAAAAATGCCATATATAAAATAATGGCAGTTAACTGAACATATTTAAACAGAAATATTACCGTAACACACCTTTGTGCAAAAAGACAAATACTTCATTAACCAAAATGTCAATCATTTTTATGCCTAAACCATTTTTAAAAACTATTTTTTACATACAGAACTACATTTCAGTTAGGGACTTCTAAGAAAACAGTATTTTATAATCGTACATTTGAAAAACTGACCAAATTAGCATAAGTGAACAGTCCTTTCCTACTTCCCTGAAAAAGCACCACTATATTTTTTCAACTTTTGTAAAGATGGAATTACAAAATTGTGATGAATTGAAAACATTTATGCTGTTTACTGCCATTGGAGGCATTGTCCTCAGAGTTTATCCTACAGAACTGGAAACCACTTTTAAATGAACAGATTTACTTATTTTTAACCCAAATGCATATCTATGTATTTTAAACAGTCATTTCAAAATAGGACATATGGGTTAGAAAGCATAATGACACTCAAATGTACTGTGGCACCGAATAAAAGAACCCAAGTTCAAGCCTATCATTTCCCAAAACATTTCCTATGTTTGTCTTGGTGTTGGGAAAAAATGTGCAATTCACTTCAAGATCACACAGTAAATTTGGGCCAGTTCTAATTCACTTCCTATCAGACAATGACAAACCAAATTGGTTGGGGGATGCGGGGTGAAAGAAAAGAGATTTTGCAGGAGTACGAAGAGGTGGGAAGGGAAGAACACAAGCAATTTTAACCACTATCCTGCAACAAAGTATGCAAATAAAAGGCAAAAACAATACTGGCCCATTAACTGTGAGGTTCTCCCTTCAATGTTCAAATATAGGGGCAATATAAATTTTCTAGGTTTACATATAAAGAATGTCTACTTGTGTCGAGATACTGAAGGGAAGCTAATACTTATAAAACGGAGATCCCCAGTTAATTTGTAATAAAATTAACTGAGGATTACAAATTCACAAATTACAGCAAATTCACCTCCAAGAAAGGAGAAAAACTGAAGAAAATATCAACCTTCTGTGAAATCCTACAAGCCATTTTTTAAAGTTACAATTTATAGTAATGCAGTCCACTCTCAAATCAGTTGCCCTTACCACATCCGTTTATCTTTTCTATGCAACCTCACACTGCATATTGCCAGGGAATTTGGGTCAGGCAACAGGATTTTTCTAACCCCTTTCCTTCGCACAAACATGACATAACTCTATGATTCTAGTTTACCATGATTAATTTGCGCAATCAAATTTCAAAATCCATATGAACTATGAATAAAGATTAAACAATCCAATTCGGCAAAGAAAATGCTCATTAATACCCACAGGCAAATGGGAGCTACAGTTGTCAGCGACATAAAATATTAGGTGCATGGTCAAACTGGCTCAGTTGTGATTGCAGTGTTCCTGTAATCAACGGTGAAGCAGAGAGGTAAAGATGGGTGTCATTCACATTAATACGACAGTGGATCCAAGTCTGTTGATGATGTCACCAATGGGGAGTATACAAATAAGGGAAAGAAGATAACCTGGGGTGGAGCACTATTATAGGGAATGTTGCAAGTGACTGAACAGGGATAGGACAAGAAATCATCACAGAATATATTGGGACAGGCAAGAATGGAACCAGAAAAGTTTGGTGCCGTGGAGGTGCACCAAGAGGAAGGTTACTGGACAATGATAGAGTGGTTGCAGAGAGATTGATGACAAGGAGGTACTTTTAATATAAATTAAACGCTAATCTGCTTACCCTCGAAAGAAAAAGGTTATATGCCAAAGCTTTCTTCCCCCACACAAAATGTATTTTAGTCAAGCATACTTTACAATAACAGATTTAACTACTGCTGTTTACATTCAGGGTAAACTACAAATTAACCCCAGTGGATCAAATAAACAACAATAACAACAAGATTACATTTGCATAGTGCCTTTAAGTTAACTGTCCTGCTGATGCAGGTTGGATCATACCATCTCAGCATTTAAACATTGTGATCAGAGAAACTATGTACAATGGAGCCCTGTTACAATACGGTGGTTGGGAACTATAAAATCCCAACCTGTTCTATAACAAGGCATGACAGTTGGTTTCACTGTGTATGTGAGCAGCCAGTGGACTCACTCCCTGTGTACCAGCTGTTTGCCACACTATAAAATGGCTGAATTCTGAGTCATCAGGTCACCGCTATCACTTAAGTGTGCTGCGCATATGCAATGTGGAATAACGGACCTCAGTGGCAAGCGAATGACCCAGATGTCTTTTTGTGCAAAACATGATCGGCTGCACACACTTTGGATTACACACAGGGTTTTTTTTAAACAAAAAAATGCAACAAGAGCTACAGGTCATCAACATCGATTGTAGTAAATGGAGGAGATCTTAAAATATTTCAAGATAACTTACTCTTTTACTAAGACAGATTACTGGCCACATGCTGCACTCCAATAGAAATGCGTTTAGGTGGGAATTTGTCCTATGAATAAAACCCTAGGATTTGGTTGGTCCCTGAAGCAACATGGGATGTCATCATTTCAAACATCTAAGCACCAGAAGATTTCTAAAATTAGACCTCACCTTTCTTGGGAGATATTAAATCACAGAGACTGCAGCTCCTTCTAACTCAAGGGACTCACTTTAGGTTTCTAGCCAAGGAGTCACAGACAAACCAAACCTGGGGAGGTAATGTGCCTGATCCAGATACTGAACCTTTTTAGCATCGTCTGCCAATCTGGATCTGAGCTCCTCACTTTTAACCTTCATGTCTTTTCCCATTTTTAATCTTTTCCGTTTTCTCCCACTTTTATTGTTTGTAATTTACTTTTACTTCTCTGAAAATTTAAATACAAATATGACATATTGCAGACCATATACTTCCGTCATCAAAATTCATCCTAAAGAATAATTAGATTCATTGACTACTCAACTCATTGTTTGTGAGACACTGCTTGTGCAGATATTCACACTTTTCCTTTATAAGTTCCTTCAGAATATTCACTGCACTTTAAAGTAACGTTTTGATAAGCACTTTGAGACGGTTTGACGTAATAAGGCTGCTTATCAAATGCAAGGATTATTTTATTATAAGTGTGGCGTCAGTGCATTGTAATCCCAATCAGAGTTCAGATATACATTCTATTATATGAGCTAAATAAATAAAAATTTAATAAGACCTTTCCGTTTGGGAACCGAATGATCCACTTAAACGCTAAAGGTACTATCCTGTGCAAGAACATGTTCCAATATAAATTAATACATTTCTTAAGTAAAAGCAATTTAGTTTAAGTCTGCTGATATGTTCCTGAAAATGCCTTCCAAAATCAATCTACAAACCTTTCCAGCAGTATTGAGTATTGCACATACAGTATCATACTATAAGGCTTGTTATTGCAGCCAGTAAAATTACTCAATTAATAGTTTGCAATGTTGCTAGTATCTAGATGCAAATCTTTGCACAAAGTAATCTTAATAATTTAGAAGAAAAGAATGAATAAATTTATGGAGGCTTACAGCAGCTTTCACATGGTCCTCATACAAAGCTTCATTTAAAGCTCTCATCTCAGTATGTTACTGAAACATCTGAGGATGAGGCACAATGGAGACTCCAATCTGATAATACACTGCGGTTTTCTACTAAATGCTCACTGGGCATATTGCCAAAAATTCCTTAAGAAGGGATCTCTTGGCATAGCCTCATACATTAACACTGACTGATTTCACAAAAGATCCTGCAATGTAAATACTGTATATGCAATCAAACCCAAAGATTAAGTACACATCATTTCTGTGAGATTTGGTTCCTTCTGACTTTATTGTTTGACAGCATTTATTATAAATTAAATGTAATCTAAGTTGGTTTGCAGCATTAATGAAAACAAAATTATCCACATGTTATTTGATTTCAACTGTAAGGCCTGAAAATTATTTTAAAAATAATTTAACATAACATATTGTCAATCAATTTCAACCTCTCCATTAAATTCTGAAGTTACCCAAGATTAGGTTTAATGACTGTCAAACCACAGTTAGTCAGATATTTATTCAATTCTGTTTCTAGTATCAAATGTAATTTAATTATGAAATGTATGTAATTGTTATATATTTTAGAAAATCATTACAAGATCAATATTTCCTAACAATTCATAATCCGGAAGAAAGTCTTCAAAAAAAAACTTTAAAACATTAATCATCATTTAATAAAATTAGGATATTAATTCTCTTAGATTTTCTTTGAAAGATGATCTGGACAGTAGGTGTAAACTTTGGATTAATTATAAACAGGTCTAAATGACCAAAAATGGGTATGAATACTTTGAAGTATTCAAATGTCCTGCACAAACATAATTTGGAATAGACTGAGAAATTATTTTGTCTTCAAAGCATCAACATCAATTGTAGTAAATGGAGGAGATCTTAAAATATTTCAAGATAACTTACTCTTTTACTGAGACAGATTACTGGCCACATGCTGCAGCCCAAGGTACAGCAGCAGCATAAGCAGCCACAAAGCAACCACCGCACGTTGACAGGAAGATTCTTCTTTAAACAACCGTTAACTCGGCTAATGCTAGCCTTGAATTCCTCAGGTGCAACCTGTCAAGGCAAAACAGTCAAATCATTAGGGACTAAATCCAAAGTTTCTGACGGTGAATAGCTTTAATCATATTATTACATCATATTATGTCTTTACTTCAAGTCTTAACATGACAATTTCTTTAAAAAATTATAATCTATATTTTCTAAAAAATCACCCAATCCAGGAGAACATCTTCAAAAAACCCTCTAAATGAAATTAACCTTCTAAAGCCCTCGAAAAACCCATTAGTCACTCTTTAATAAAATTGGTATAAGAATTTTCTTAGATTCTCTTAATTTTCTTAAATTTCAAAAGCTATATGGAACTCCATGCATTTGGAATTATTTTTGTTTGTTAGTTTTTTAAAAATAAGCAATTATACATGCAACATATTTGTGCTGTAAGCATTTATCGATACAAAAGGATCCTTGCAGGTGTTTCATGGTATAGTACATTCCATGTTACACATTTGACCAAGTTTCAAAATTTGGAAAAAGATCTGAAAAGCACAGCAGAAGCCCAACTGATTTAATATGATGGATCTTTGTAAATGTTAAAACCACTGATCGTTGCTTCACAAGGACATGCTAAACAAATATTCTTGTAAATAATTCTTCTTTAACCATGATATAAAGTACAGTTTACCAATAGAAGAGAATAAAATAACATGGGAGTCAAAAAACAAACAGCTTCTATCAGATTGCTAATTACTTCTAAGCCTTCTTAAGAGGCCTTCTTGGGACTTGCCTGTGATTTTGTTTTTGTGCTGGGTCTTCATTTACTGTTTCAGATATTTTTCCCGATTCCTTTTAGTTAAGTGCAAAATTACAGATCAGCTCTATAAAATGTGCTCGACCAGCAGGAGACAAGGAGACAGAAAAGATTGAAGAGGCCTTGTTCATTCACTACTGGAAAATGGTGGCAGCACCAACTTTAGAAAAGTTTGTAGAAACAAAACCCACTGTTTAATTACTGCTCTTACTATAGCTTCTATTATTTGCTTTGAGACCTCCTCCGGATGTGAAAGGTGCTATGTATGTATAAATTGTATTGTATAATCATCATGCAAGATATTAATCTAATGACGTTTGCATGATTCCGAATCTTTGAATTCAGTATCGTGGTGCATATATAGCATTCCAAAGCTATATACAGTGCAAAATAGGAATGTTTAGAAGGAAAGGGCAAAACACAGGAAAACCATAATTAATTGGATATTTATAAATGACTAGAATGCTAATCACTTAATTGGAGCAGTCATGCTGCTGTATATTTTCAGATCACTTTTTCAAGACATCTCAAATGATTTTCATCAATTGCTGATTAAAATGCTGCTGACCATAACAACTAGTCACATTGTTTCAAGAAAGGAAAAAAATTAACTACCGAAGCTACTATGTAGCGAATGCTGATCAACTTGGTTTTGATTCTTTCAGCCTCGATGATACTCGCAAAGAGGAAAGTATTTACATTTTTTGCAGTGAAAATGATCATAGAGTTACGACAAATAATGTACCAAAATAGATTTATTAAACTCAAATGAAGGTGTAGGATTAGCAATCGAACTTGGGTAGTGTTAATCTTGCACTTGTGCAAATTGGTTGTCTGCTTGAGGAAGAAAGTCTTATTGAGAAGTGCACTTTTATAAAATGGGAAATATCTGTTAACACTACAAAACATTAACATCTCATACATTTACAAAACAACATCACCTGAGCACCTAAAGTTTGATCAAAACTATTTAATTGCAAGTTTCTGTTGCCCCTCCCCGAGAAGTTTTTAAAAAATTACCTTTCCTGTGAGTGACGAAGGGAATTCTGATTCAAATTTGTTGCTCAGACCAAACCTGAAATGACAAAACAAATTAGAACATACAACTCTCAATCCATTTGAAGAAATCAATTGTAGTCACGAGATTTTTAGTTGAAGTTTGTCAATCTAATTATCCAACTTCAAATCAGACACCCGTTCATTAATGTAAAATAAAATCATTGCAGAAAGGAATGCAAAAAAAATTGTGTTCAAAATGTTAATTGGAGTGGCAAGAAACCAAACTCACAGTCCTACCTATGAACCAGGGTGGCTGGTTGCTCATCAGTAGTGCCCTAGAGAACTGCAGACCCACCTAGCTCAGGAACAAGACAACCAAGACCACCACAGAGGGTGACTCAATGTAAACATTCTGGTGCCAAGCTCGTCTCCCTGGAGCAAGTTCAGCTGGATATATGAACTTGTTTTCATATTAATCATATTATGTAGGCCCATGCAGTATGAATCAGCTTCCTGGACCCATGCAAGAGCCACTTGGGAGACATGTCAATCAATGTCAATTAGTCTCTGTGCACGCGTCGAAATATTTTACTCCTCGAGAAATGTCTCCACTGAGGTTGGATTCCTCAAATGCACGACCATGGTAACGTACCACGCAAGTGAATTTTCAGCAATAATTTGTCCTCACATCATACTGCCAAATGGTGCTCACTCGTACTTTCTCAAACTCCAAACTTGAAAAGACCGTTTTCATAACAAGTGTTTTCCACAATAAGAACTGATACCACAGGACTTTTTGGTTGGAACTGCATCTGAATTATTACTTTCTGACCCTAGCACCTTTGTACACTTAGACAAGAATGTACTACAAAAAATGCTGTGAAGCTTTGAGCTTAGGCAGAATTATAAAAGGCTGACTTGCCTTTTAGTGAACCAAACTAATGTCAGTTATGTTTTTCATGCACCTCTGAACTTTAGAGACAGTTGAATGATTATTTAAGTGAATAGACACATTCTGACATTATGGTCCACTCTGATCTGCTTGGGCTTTACTCTGGAGGAAAGAAGTTACAAGGCTGGTAAGAGTTTAACTGAACAAATTTGATATTAATTAGACTTGAAGTACTGCAGAGTCATACGAATTTGAACACTAACTTTAAATTTAGTTTACTACTGTATTATTGCTTTAGTTTTTAGCTCAAAACTTGTAGCAAGCCTAGTGGACATTCAAGAGCTCTCCCTTAATTACTGGACTTTGAACGAATGATCTTACATTTCTAATTAATATACTTGTAGTATATCCCATTAGGCCAATGAGTTGTACTTTTATTTCAAAAATAGGTCTTTCATTGTTTTACATGTGCATATGATACAGCAAGTTAAAACCCATTCTCACATATATGTCCAACAGAGATTAGTGGACAACATTCAGGAGCATGACCAAGGCTGGCTGTTGGCTTCCCCATGCCAAACCTTACAATATCTTAATGAGCAGGAGAATAAAACTAGACTGCTTTGACTGAACACCTTATGAGCAAACTATACAGTACAATGAGACATCAAGGAGTCCTATGAGTACTTTTAAATTAGACGCCAGTCTTGATAGTTTACACCAGAACAGAGTAGAAAGGATTCAAATTTAGATAAAACTGATGATTCAGAAAAATTATGTAGCAAAAGTGAATATTCCACATTTTATTAAATAAGGTTTTAATTTTATTTCATCTGCTTTCACGCAACAGTCTGATAATGTTTCCCCACCACAATCTTACTTCTGTGATCCCTTTGCTAGGGATTGACTAGATCAAAAACTATTATTTAACACTAGATTTATAATTTATACACAAGCACACACCTATAAGTATGTATACATATATATTATATAGATATTATTAAACATGCATATATATTTTAGGATCTAGAAAATATCTACAACCTTCTCTTCTCCAGTGCTTTGCTCTTCAATTAGCTTGCTAACTCTAAACTACCAAAGGCTCACACATTAATAAACAACCACTTGAGCCAGTATTGGACGCAACTATAGAACTGTAACCCACTAACAGGAAAAATCAAGTAAAACATCAGAATAGATATTAACAAACAAATAAATAAATTTAATTAAACAAATTTAAGTCTGAGAATTGTGTGACAAAAAACATACGACTTTTACCACTTAAAACTGTTCTGCTGTACACATGCAGTTTCCATTGGTTCAGCGGATTTGGGATTACTTCTTCAGTGAATGGAATGCATTAATCTTGCACTAGTCAGATATAAAGAATGTCATCTTTATTTTTAGACAAATGTAAGGTGCCATAATTTCTGGTTATTAATTATTGAGCATTGCTTAATAAAACCTGCAGAAATTAAAATCTTTAATACAGTATTTAAATGTCAAATTAAACAACAGAGCATCCTTTACTGAGACAACTACTGCCATTATCAAAATTGGAACAAATTTGCTCCCACTAACTCCACATGATAATTGAGGGGTGCTTTATAAATCCAAGCTATTGTTGTTGAATATTTGCAATCCAAGTTGTTGTTACAAATGCAGTAATAATTTCACAATTCAGAAGGCAATTATACTGTAACTTGAAGAGCAAACGAGATGTTCTGCTAATAGATCAACCAGCCAAAATTGTCAGTTGAACTTGGGCTGGCGGGGGGGCAGACCAGTCACTGGGGGCAGGGATTCTTACCACTAGGCTCTTGTTAACCCTTGTAGCTGGATAAGCAGCATAAAGATACATATTTTTTTTTGTCATGCTTCGGTTGTTATATTGTGGAGTCCTGTAGCTCAGTGGTTAGAGCACTCGCTTTGCAAGTGAGAGATCTGAGTTCAATTCCAGGCAGGTCAGGGCGAAACCTTGGGCAAGTTTCCTTACTCCACACAAAGCCTAATAATAATCCCTCCAAAAAACCCAAAACAATAATTAAATTGGTCATTTTCAATCTACGACTGTTTGTGGGACATTGCTGTGCGCAATTGGCTGCCGCGTTCGCCCACAAATATACAGTCAATTCACTTTACAATGTGTTCTGTGAAGCGCTTTGGGACGTCCTCCCGACGTGAAAAGCGCTATATCAAATGCAAGGATTATTATTATTATTATTATTATTATTGCAATAAAGGTCAAATCATCTATTGCCCTTCCATTTAACAGCATTTGTTTCTTAGTAATTTTATTTTGGGTTCAAACTATGACAGTATCGCTTTCACTGTTTTTTTGCATACAATAATCAGGTAAGGCAGTTATGTTCCAAGAATGCCTTAAAGATGAAATACATGGGGCTGTGCTAATTGTCTAGGGTTAATCTGCAAGTAGACTGTGTGTTAAAACCTTTTCTTATAAAAGTTTCCCAAATCATAATTCCCTTGACCTTTTCACTTCAATTTAGCACAAAAGATCAGTGATTTGTTACAAACGGTACAAGTCTGGTTTGAGGATACTAACTGCCTAGACTACATTGAGGTAGTGGTTTAGCTACGAAAGTGATTCACATCAATGCCAGGTGTCAGCCTGACCCAGTTGGTAGCACGCTACCAACTGAAGTCAGAAGGTTGTGTGCTCAAACCCTAGGAGTCACAGTCTAAGATGATGCTCCAATTCAGTGTTGGGAGGGCAGTCCCATTGCTCGAGATGTCGTGCTTTGGGTGAGATGTTTATCTTAGGTTCCATCTGCCTATTCAGAAGGACGTAAGAGAACCCATAACACTATCCAAAGAAAAGGGAGCTTCTTCCAGTTTCTTGGCCAACAATACCCCAGATCAACAAAAATGATCATTTTCAAAGAATTTACAGCAAGGAAAAGGGCCACTTAACCCAAACAGCCTACGTCTGTGTTTATACTGCACAAAAGTCTTCAACCATTCTTTAATCCCTCCCATATGCTTCTATTCACCTCTCCCTCATATGAAGATAAACTGAATGCATCTATACGATCTGATCCAACAACCACTTCAGTTAGAGAGTTCCACAAACTCACAATCCTTTGTGTGATGTAGTTCCTCCTAAATCCTTTTTTTAGATTTCCCAATCACTATCTTATACCTGTGTGCCCTGGTTACGGACTCCCCAAACAGTGAAAACAGCCCACTTATGTATAATCTTATCAAACCATTTTTGAATTTTAAACATTTATAATTTCATGGCTGTTGGTGGGACATTACAAAGAGCAAATTGGCTGCTGGTTTTGCCTCAAACGACTCAGTGCTCCCCCACCGCTGCATTGGATTATGAACTTCACTATCTTTTATAGAAACTTTTGTGAAGCACTTCGAGACATTTTGACATAAGGCACTAGATCAAATACTATGATTATTATGAATGCATACTTGGCAAATGAATATCCCCTCTGCTAACAAAAAAGTCCCTTGAAAGTTAAGGAACAATCTTTGATAATATTGGTGTTTGAGGTCAGTTTGCAGAGCACTATGAATATACTTAGTTGTATACGTGCAGAACTTTCCTCAATCCCAGACCAATCCGATTATAAAGCAGGAAATACATCAAGCTTCATACTCCTAATCATTTTACAACTGGAAGAAATAACTAATTACTTCTGGAAGTAAAACTGAGGGCATAACTGTAAATACTGTATTTAGGGAAAGATAATAGGAAGATAATGCTGTGAATTAGTCAGAAAGCTGGTATCTGAAATAATAATAATAATCCTTGCATTTGATATAGCGCCTTATCATGTCTTCGAGATGCCTCAAAGCACTTCACAGAATATACTGTAAAGTGAATTAACTGTATATTTTGTGGGCCAAAGACTACAGTCAGACAGATGAGCAGCTTGAAGTATGCTAAATTCAGGAATTAGTGGTGACCAGGTGAGAGCTGTGCTAGCCTGGTGCAGTGGTGGCACTCTCACCTCTGAGTCAGAAGGTTTGGGTTCAAGCGAGAGTCCCCATATCGGGACTTGAAATTACATAGTCTAAGCTGTGTGGGGATCTGTTGCATTGTCAGAGATGCCATCCATCGAATGAGATGTTAAACTGAGGTCACTTTTAACTGTTCAGGTGGACGTCAAAGATCCCATGGCACTATTCAAAAAGCGAAGTTTCTCCCGGTGTTCTGGCCAACAAACCCCTCAAATAAAAATAGTCATTCACTCCATGGCTGTTCGTGGGACATCACTGTGCACAAGTTATCTCCTGCATTCATCCACAAAATACAGACAATCCACTTTACAGTATATCATGTGAAGTACTTTGACATAGCTCGACGACGTGATAAGAAACTACATCAAATGAAAGGATTATTATTATGATTATTATTAATTGTACATGGATTAACACTGGAACAACTGCACAAGCTTTATTTCCCCTTATCCACTGTTGATCGCATGCCTAATACACTCCAATACCCTGTAAAATGGTTATTCTTTGTGTTTAAACCCATAATGTGTGAGCCAAGACTATGAGCAATTGCACACTGTAAGATCATGGTGGGAAGGAGGCAAACAAAAGAATAACCCAAGCCTAATATTCTCCTCAGTTGACATTCATACATTCAAACTTTCTAGAGTCACTAGATAGACAAATAGTCGTGGATTGAAGTGACCAATTTATTTTTCTTTTTTTTTCTTGATGGATTATTACCAGGCATGTGGAGTAAGGAAACTTGCCCAAGGTTTTGCCCTGCCGGTAATCGAACCCAGGTCTCTTGCTTGCGAGGTGAGTGCTCCAACCACCAAACTACAGGACTCCACAATGTCTCAAATCAAAAATATTAAACAGCACATTATAACTGGTCCGAGGAAAAACGTGCGGCTGGTTGGGTCTTTTTTTTTTAGAAACACCAAAAAGAGACAAAAGGCCTGTAATTTACTATAGCCCTGTTGAAGTTTACATTTTTTTTAAAAAAAGAAAAACGAATGGTGATAATCACTAAAGAGATCAAAATACTAGCAAATTTCAGTAGGTTTAAAATTAATTATCCATTTGCTTTTCCATCCCACAATGTTAATGTCTGCAAGTTACATAATTGATTGGAGGTTCAGCTTTCATGATTTCACATACAGAACTTGGGTCTCTCAGCTCCTTGATAAGACTAAGTTTTGATTACACTTCCATACTTTAAATGTGATTATATTCCCAGGATATACACTACTTTTCATATTGAACTTGTGATATACTGTAAATCCTTCCCCCTTCTTTTAAGACACCTGAAAACCTTTCTTAGACTGTGACTTCAGTCAACTTCAGTCAACCCCATTCTGCTTCGGCTCCCACTCTAAGGTAGCACTTTGAGACATTCTCCTATGTGACAGGTGCTATAAAAATTGTTTGATGCAGCAGAAGCAAAATTAATCAAATAATATTAATATCTCCCCACTCAAAGTACTTAAGATTTCTTTATGGTCAGCTGGGCGTCTGAGGTATGCAGAAAATCATCTTAAGCATGCTTAAGAGTATCCAAACAGAGTCCCATGCATCCCATCAAAAAACATGGAAATTCCTGTGTATCTGAATGCGTACACTTGCCCTGAAGGAAGCATCTCGATTACTTAATTCTGGAGAGTATTAGGTGCAGGCTGGAAAGAGCCAAGGCTTGGAAACCCCAAAGTGTGCATTGAGGTAGTGTTGGGAGTTTAACCTGCATATCTTGCCATTGAAAGCACCGTCTGGCAAGTTTTCTTGCTGCTTGCACAGCTAGGACCACCTTACCTGTTAGTGCTTTGGTTTGCATGGTTTAATAGGAGCTGAGCGGGAAACATCCACTGAACACCTACACCTAAATTAGGTCTATTTAGCAATATGCCAAACTCTTACAAAATAGACTTACATAACATTCATTACACAATGAAGTGACTTTTGTTAAATATTTTGAGAAATTAACATTATATTAAATGAAAGCATGTAGACCTAAATTAGGTCTATCGTTTGTCTAACTTGATGATGCAGTAATATCAAAATGAAGCATTTGGGAGCAAGCCAAAAATGTGTTGCAATCATTACTGGGTTACAGAAAGGTGTTATATTTCAACAATTTACAACAAAATTGTAGATATTGTAAAAATTGGTTTCAAATTCAGTCATTCGTACTTCAATTCAGTCACAAATCATGCAATTTAATTGTGATTTTAAAACACAAAGGTTTTATTGCACAGTGTAACAATAAATATATTTTCAATCATTAACAAATGTTTCACTCCAATTTCATTAACAAAACTTCCACACTTATTGCTGCAGTGGAAATTTGGCATTTTTCTGCAATGATAGTTCTGATCTGACAGGGTGTAATCTACTTTTTGGTACACACAGCAGCACAATTACTTAAAGATCAATAATAATAATCCTTGCATTTTATTTAGCGCCGTATCACGTCTTCGAGAAGTATCAATGCTGGCGGCAGCAGAGCAAGTCAATCTCACAGAGAATACACATCAACAGTGACAAGATCAAAACAAAACTGCAGGCAACAGCATCTCACCAGGCACCGGAAACCATTACTATTGGTTAATGTTTTGAGCTACATGTACTGTTTTTGCACCCTGGCTCCTGACTCTGCCCTCCAGCAATGATGCTCAGCTGCTCTCCTAA
This sequence comes from Callorhinchus milii, assembly GCF_018977255.1. Taxonomy (NCBI): domain Eukaryota; kingdom Metazoa; phylum Chordata; class Chondrichthyes; order Chimaeriformes; family Callorhinchidae; genus Callorhinchus; species Callorhinchus milii. The sequence continues at coordinate 52,181,028 of NW_024704742.1, forward strand.
CCCTGAACCTCGAGTCTTAAAACACACCCAACAAAACACACCCAACAAAACACTCAGCAGTTCGGGTAGCAAACACGCACCACACTGTGGGAAAGCAGTCCCCGACTCAGGCTGCAGCGCAGAGGGAACTTCCAGTACAAACAGTAACTTCCAGGTGATAAAAAACAGTCATAAAATGTCAGCTGCGCCTCGGCGGATCCGCGCCTCCAGACCCCGCAGGCCTCGGGGCTGCCTGTTGTCCAGTGTGAGTGTCTCTGGAGCAGCTCCAGGCCGCGGCCTGGCCGCCCCCCGGCCTGACCTGGCCGGCCCGGCCCCCCCCGGCCCGGCCTGACCTGGCCGGCCCGGCCTGACCTGGTCCCCCCACGGCCCGGCCCCCCACGGCCCGCCCCCCCCCCGGCCCGGCCCCCCCCCGGCCCGGCCCCCCCCCGGCCCGGCCCCCCCCCCGGCCCGGCCCCCCCACGGCCCGGCCTGGCCCCCCACGGCCCGGCCCGGGGACTCCCATCACCCGCTTCACCCGGAGACAAGTTTCTATTTCGTCTAAAAAAAAACACCACAACGACTGGCGCGGCTCGGGCCTTACACGGTGACGTGTCCGGAGCCCCGCACCAACACCGGGTCCGGCGCGTACTTGAGCAGCTGCTCCTCCAGCGCTCGCTCCTCGTCCTCCTCTTCTTCGTAAATCGCATCAAAATCCGCCATCATCCCCGAGGCCGCCAACTCCATAGAGACGGCGCGCGCAGCCCAGCCCCGAAACGGGTCTCGCGAGAGCAGGGTCCTGCCCGCGACCGCAGCGACAGCAGCCGCATAAGTATCGCGAGATATCGCGGCTGGTCCCGTTCCCCCCCCTCCCCCTGCGAGTGGGAGTGACGTCATTGCCGCTGGCACCGGCCTTTGGGGGGCGGGCGGGCGGTTGGGTTTGGTGACGTCAGCGAAGCGCAAGGCGGAGGCGACCTGCGGCGAACTGCACATCGTCATCGTCGTCGTCACCGTCGTCGTCGTCACGATAGTAATCCTTGTGTTTGCTGTAGCGCCTTTATCACGTTGGACGGACGTCTCCAGACGCCTCGCGGGGTTTTGCGGCGAAGCGGGACGACTGTTCCATTGGCAGGCGAGCGCGGCGGCCGCCGCCCCCCCCCCCGCTCGGCGGCCGCGGGTTCGAAGCCAGCAGTTTCGTCCGTGGGCATCGCCGGCCGCGGCGCCCCGAGAAACTCCCTTCCTCTTCTGGAACAGCGGGGATCGCTTCACGTTCCCCTGGACAGGCAGACGGGGCCACGGTTTAGCGTCTCAGTTCGCCCACAAATAGACAGTCAATTCACTTTACAGTGTGTTCTGTGAAGCGCTTTGGGACGTCCTCCCGACGTGAAAAGCGCTATATCAAATGCAAGGATTATTATTAATATCTCATCTTGAAGCTCCCATGGCGCTGTCCAAAAGGACAAGAGCGTTCCTCCCGCTGTCCTGACCAACAATCGCCCCAATAAAATTGATCACTCACTCCACGCCTGTTTGTGAAATATTGCTGTGCACAACTCGCTGGCACGTTTCTCTCGCAAAATGCACAGTCAATCCACCTCACAGTATATCCTGTGAAGCACTTTGAGACGCTGTGATGACGTGAAAGGCACTACATTAAATGCAAGGATGATTACAGTCAGTAGCATATCGGGAAGGGAGTGCAGGAGCTACTTATTTACACATTGGCTGGTTAGAATGTTGCTCCCCCTACTTTTGCGACCTCCTAACTCCCTACCATCCTGCCCTCTCCCTCCACTCAGCGGGCTCCAGCCTGCTTCACATCCCCCGCCTCGCCCACCCCACCATTGGCAGGCGGGCCTTCTGCCCCCACCCTCTGGAATTCCATCCGACAGTCCCTCCACCTCGCCCCCTCCCTCGCCTCCTTCAAGACCGTGCTTTCGATCACACTACTTTCCCCCCCCCACCACCAACATCCGCCCTCCCCAATCCCGACCCCCAGCTCGGTCTGATAATCTGACTGTCCAGTGCCTTGGGACCTACTCTCAACGTGAAAGGCACTATAGAAATGTAATTTTGTTGTTATTGAAACAAAGCAGCAATATATTTAAGAGGAAACACATGAGGGAGAAGGGAATAGGGGTATGTGGAGTATCAACACTTATGGACCAGATGGGTCAAATGGATTGCTTCTGTGCTGTAACGTTCCATGATTTGTAACTAACTCCAAGCGAGCAGGATTTTGGAAAACTCAGCACCAGCAGAACATTTTTGACAGGATAAATAGTGAAAGATCATTCCTGTTGATTGGCAAAAATGGTAATTAGGGAGCGTAAACTCACTGGATTGTCACTGGAACAGTTATGGGCAAAATTAGAAGAAATATTTTTATGCAGTGGATTGTTAGAGCATGTAATATTTTGCCACAGGTTGCTATTGAAATAGAGACCATAGCAATACTTCAAAAAGGAAATTTTATAAATATTTAAAAGAAAAATATAAAATAGAATGTGGAGATAGGAAGCAGTTTGGATTAGGGTAATAATAATAATAATAATAATAATAATAATCCTTGCATTTGATATAGCGCTTTTCACGTCGGGAGGACGTCCCAAAGCGCTTCACAGAATATACTGTAAAGTGAATTGACTGTATATTTGTGGGCGAAACGCGGCAGCCAATTGCGCACAGCAATGTCCCACAAACAGTCATGGATTGAAAATGACCAATTTATTATTGTTTTTGGTTTTTGGAGGGATTATTATTAGGCTCTGTGTGGAGTAAGGAAACTTGCCCAAGGTTTCGCCCTTTGCCTGGAATTGAACTCAGGTCTCTCAGGGTAGTGTATTTAATTAGAGGAGAAGGCACCAGCATTGTTGAGCTCAATGGGCAGAATGGACTTCTGCTTTGCTGTAACTTCTATGATTCTTATATGACTATGACTGGAACAGCACCACACTTTTCTAGCATTTAAGGCAGACCTCTGTGTTGTTGCCAAAATCACAGCAGCTGCTGCATTCTGAATCAGTCAAAACAAGGCAGAACTGAAAGCCAGCAGCAAAACTGCATACTTTTTCTTCTGCCTGTGGAAGTCTCTCCCAGTTTGTTCTTGGAATTCTTTCCTTGTGATACAGAAAATAACCCTCACTTGCCTTGGTTAATTATGCCATGAGAGATCTCTCATATACCCACTGGGGCCTTTGGGCGATTTCTTCAAATCCCTAATTATGATGGATTAGTGGGTGAAGGCACTACCTAGTGTTGAGGTAAGCCTTACAGATCAGAAGGTTGCAGATTTGGTCCTCAGTTCGACCCTTAATTGTCCTTTCTCTCCCATATCTGTGCCATGACCTGCTCTGCCTTCCCCCATCTCTGCAACATTTCCCGACTCCACCAATGCCTCACCCTTCAGGCTGCTGAAACCCTCAAGCATGCATTCATCACCTCAAGACTCGACTACAAAAACTCTCTCCTTGTCGGCCTCCCTAACTTTTCCCTCCACAAGCTGCAGATCATCCAGAAATCTACAGCTTACGTCCTTTCCCGCACTAGGCTCTGTGACCCCATCACCCCCACCCTTGCACAGCTCCACCGGCTCCCCATCCCTCAGAGGATAGAATTCAATATCCTCATCCTCACTTTAAAGGGCCTCCATGGCCTTGCCCCCTCCTACATCTCTGACCTGCTAACTCCTATCAACCTCTACTCAGCAGGCTCTGGCCTGCTCCAGGTCTCCCGGTTGACCCGCCCTACCATCGGTGGCCGCGCTTTCAGCCTCTCTGCCTCCACTCTTTGGATTCAGCCTCTCTGCTCCCACTCTTTGGAACTCCATCCCACAATCCCTTCACCTTGCTCCCGCTCTAGCCTCCTTCATTGCATGACTCAAGACCCTCTTTTTTGACCATGTCTTCAGTTGCCCTCTTCCCTCCCTCATCCCAACCCTGCACTCCATGCTAATTATTACTACTAATAATAATATTAATCCTTGCATTTGATATAGGGCTTTTCACATCTTCTAGATATCTCAAAGCGCTTCACAGAATATACTGTAAAGTGAATTGACTGTATATTTGTTGGCAAAATGCGGCAGCCAATTGCAAACAGCAGTGTCCCACAAACAGTCAAGGATTGAAAATGACCAATTTATTATCCAATTTATTATCCTGATCCCTGACTGTTCAGCACCTTGGGACATCCTCTCGATGTGAAAGGTGCTTTAGAAATATAATTTAAAATGAAAATAAATTAAAATGTCTGCATTTTTTTAAGACTTTAGGTTAAAGTCAATTGACCTTTTCATCAAACAATATGTGTGCATCCCCAGATAGCTATTTTAGTATTGTGTCCTCTTGCTGCAGTATCAATTTATTGGTTATTGCTCATTTATCAAATAATAAGCCTTTTCTTAGCCATATTTCTATCACATAGTTTCTGGTATTGGAGTCAATTGCTTTGTGGTAGAACTTTTTTCATGTTGGATTTAAAACTTTATGTAAAACTAGCTGTACCCATTTCAACTATGCTTGTAACCAAAGTATCCAACAAGGAATGTAGATTGACACCCAGCAGACATGTGGATAGATATTTTATCTTTATCTATACTCATCTGGGAGTAGTCCTGTGGGAGGACTCCTTTTGAGAGGACTCAGTGGGAGGACTCTGCGCTTTAAAAATTACATGTTGTTGTTGTTGCCATGGCTTAGCTTTGTCTGTGTTCTTTATTTTGTTCCCGCTGCTTGGCTACATGCATGCTCTGTGACACAGGATGCCACAGCGCCATGGTTAGCCAATATGGCCACCAGGTGTAGCTGCAGTGTATGCATACATACGAAGGTGCTCTGTGACGCATGATACCACTTTGACTCGGCGGCCACCAGGTGTAATTCCAGTGAAAACCCAAACTGAAAATAACTCATGAAAGATAGGAGATACGCAAAAGAAATATGCCCATGTCACTCCCAGTTGTAAGACCTTTCCGATGAGGTATAAATCGTGTCTCTACATCAATCGGTTATTGAGATCCTTCTTGAAGCGTAGACAGACATTCTCGTTTTATTAGTATATATACATACATATGAAGATGCAAATATCTACTCATGCCACATGACCATACCCATTATCCCAATATCTTAACCTTGACTTTATGCCTCTCAGAAATTTCTACTGAAGTTGAAGTGCAGGAAGCCAAAATATCTCCATTCGAGTCATTGGGCTGGACTAACAGATACTCATGCAAAGAAGTAGGGAAAGAATAATTTACATTTCAAGGCTTCATTTTTACCCTGGTCATTCTTCCACTCTAATTTTAAAGAATAAATGAACAGGACTGGACAGATAATTCATTTGTTTTACCAAAAATAGCTCCCTGACGTTAACAGCACAATGTTCCCTGAATGTACTGAGTGCTTTAGGACATCCTCCCAACATGAAACAAACTATATAAGTGTAAATTGTTTTGTAAATTGTACTCTATTGAACCAACTTGATCTTCCCGTAATTGTGACACCTGCAGCACATTTTATTTACCAGTACGAGTGAATGAACAGATACTGATTTTCATAGTAAGCAACCTATAAGTTTGATTGGTGTTTTTAAATGTAGCATATGCACTGCCCTCTAGAGAGGTTTTATGCTGATGTGGCCATGTTTAAATGTCAGCAGTGGCAACCGGTTCAGACCCTGGGGGAAATTTGTCATTTGACAGCAACTGAAATAAAAATAGAAATAGCTGGAAATGCACAGGAGATCAGTCAGCCATTGAAAAAGATAGATGGGCTAGCCTTTCAGGCAAGACCCTCAATATTCTAGTGAAGGGCCTTGCCTGAAACATTAACTCATCATTTGTTGTCATTTGTTGATCAATTTAATGTGCATTGTCAATATTTTTATTTTCATATATCCAACATTTATAGTTATTTTTTATATCTGCTTCTCATAGGAGCTTTTGTTAAGCATCTTGAGATGTCCTCCCAACATGAAAAGTGCAACATAAATGTAAATTTGTATTGTATTGTTAATCATGCAAGCCAAAACACTCAAAATTGGTCCTAGCTGCCTAGTTGGACAAGCACCGGGAAGCTTGCCAGTCAATGCTTATTCACTCTATCATCTCTACATTCCAGCATCAAGGTGTTCTGAAATGAGTCCAGCAACGCAGCCTAAACTAGCCTTCCAGTTGATTACCTCTCTTTGTACCAATCAAGGTGGATACCAAGCCCTGAAGTAATGCCTTCCAGCGATTCTTGGCCTAAGCCTCAGTTTCCACATCAGCTATTCCACGGACATCTGGTTCCAGCATGGCAGGAGAATCTTTACAGGACATCTTGTGATGAACTAGAGATCTAGAGATCCAAGTCGAGTACAATGTACTAGACTTACTCAACCCCAATTGTTTAATCCAAGTCCTCATGTTAAGGGCTTTGGCAAACAGACATACCTGCCATGAAGCTGATCCAACTTCCTGGGTGTCCACCATGTCAGTGTATGCTGGAACCTGCCCTCCCTGCAGCAACATCCCCCCTTTTCTACCAGTCCACCTCGCTGCTTAGTCCTGGACGTCACAAATGTAAATCATTCCAAGTTAGATATCTCAGCTTGCCAGTACACTAGCTTTGTAGCAATGTACACTAGTCTCATAGTCTGGACGCTAGCCAGTAGCAATGTTAGAATTAGTACTTATCGAAGGTCATCCCTTGTATAAAATAGCATTGTTATTGTCCATTCTAGTGTACAATCAGTTACTCAGATTACTTAAGATAAATAAAGATAAATAAGATAAATAAAATTAATGGTGCAGATAATTAGCTTGAAAATCCAATTTGATATTGTACAGATCTGATAGAGAACTGTCTTTAGTAACTTTAATAAAAATGATTTGTTGTAAGATAAATAAATGATTTGCATTGTGTTATGTTGTAGATCCACTTAAATTAGAAGCAAATGTTCAATATACTGGGCTGTATTTGTGAAATTCCGTGTTTACGGTACTTGATGGGAGATTTTATAGCTTCAAGTGGTAACAATGAAACAATTGTGCAGGGGCAAATGTGTAGTTGTTTGAAAGGTGTATTTGGGACTTTCAGTTCTGGCTGCTCAATCTATCTTGATCACTGGTTGGATATGCAGCCTATCTGCAGGAGAAAATAATTGCTGTTTGTCACTGGAGGTAATGAGAAGAAACATTTATATTATGGTCTCTCGAGGTTCTGAGATAATCATCACTTGGGTGGGTTTACATGTCTCATGACACAGCAACAGTTCTTCATTCACCTTGCAAGATATCCATCCGAGTTGGGGCTATCGTCAGTGGCAGTGCTGTAACATAAATATAGATTTGATTAATTGTAGCATTGGCACAGATACTGCCTCTAACATGTTGTCAAGTTGGGTGGTTGCAGCTGCCATCATATGCTAAGCATCCACCTGTACCACATATGTTCATTACACTAAACATCTGGAGACTGTCAATTCTTTAGGATGTTTACAATTACACAGCAAGATGCTGTTTGCAATGCTGTGAAACTCACATGATGCACTTTTGCTTCTCAACATCTGAAGCATCCTCTGTGTCTTTACTCTGGACAGAACTCCCACTCAAGTGCACAGCAGTTCAAATCCTGGACACACTGATTCATCCCACATCATTCTGACCAGGCTGAACCAGTGGGAAAGAAAACATCTGACATTTACCATAAAAACATCAAACCTTTGTCTTTATCAGAAGCTCTGTTCTTCAAACAATTGCCTGGAGAATTAGTTGCCCTGGATGAAGGGTCCAATTGCTCTTCTGATTCTTTGTTAAAAACATGTTAATTTGGGGTCAGATTGAAGCACAGTTTTTCCTTTCTAAATACTTACCTTTAGCAATACAATTACCATCAAATTTGCTCTATAATCAACTAAGAGAAATATACTGACACCAACTTCAAGATATAAGTTGATATGTACTCTATCAGAAAATGTGATTACGCTTTTCTCACCTGTGTCTTTAATGTAGTACTTGTCTTACATTATGTGATTCAATTCATATAAATTCATTTATATCTATAATCTAGGCAAGTAGCACTTTCTGCTGGGAAGAAATTAGATCTAAATTTAGCTTATAATTTATATTTATAAACATCTGCGCCATGACCAGCTCTGCCTTCCCCCACCTCCGCAAGATCACCCGGCTCTACCACCGTCTCACACCACAGGCCTCCGAAACCCTCATACATGCTTTCATTACATCGAGGCTCGACTATGGAAACTCATTGCTTGTTGGCCTCCCCAGCTCATCCCTCCATAGGCTGCAGATCATCCAGAGCTCTGCAGCCCATGTCCTCTCCTGCACTAGGCTCCACGAACCTATCAATCCTACCCTCACCCAACTCCACTGGCTTCCCATAACACAGAGGATACAATTCAAGATCCTGGTCCTCACCTTCAAAGCCCTCCATGACCTTGCTCTCCCCTATCTCTGCAACCTCCTATTGCCCTACCATCCTGCTCGTTCCCTCCGCTCAGGGGACTCCGGCCTGCTTCATGTCCCCCAGCCTCACTTGCCCCACTATTGGCGGGCGGGCCTTCTGCCACTCTGCCCCACCGTCTGGAACTCCATCCCGCAGTGCCTCTGCCTCACTCCCTCCCTTGCCACCTTCAAGACCCATCCTCTTCGACCATCCTTTCTATCTCCCTGCTTCCCCTCTGCCCTCCACCCTCCCCGACCCTGACCCCCAGCTCGGGTCTCTGTCTGTTCAGCACCTTGGGACATCCTCCTGACGTGAAAGGTGCTTTCCAAATTTAATTTTGTTGTTGTTGTCATTGTTATATAGTACCTTTCATATCAGAATGGATTTTACACTGCTGGTTAGGTATCCAAGCTGTGGGTGGAAGCAAACTACAGTAAAAATACAGTATAGATCAGAATAGAGGAGAGGACATAGGGCATTTTTAAAGTTTGTGTCTATAATTTCTTTGCCCTCTCAAGTTTTTTCCTCCTGACCTGAAGTATGGTTTTATGGGTGCTCATCACCCTCTAGTATCTGGTCAATGTGGACAATTTTTACGTTCAAACCAAGATAATAAATATAACCTAATCCCGCTCTTATCAGAGATCACTTTGGAGCTAAGAATTTGTGGGTTGGCATGATATACATGGTATCTCATGTTGTCTTTTGCGATGAGATGTGCTTGCTGGCACTGAGTAATGATGCTCTTAAGTGCCACTAAAGCTACCACTTTCCCAAGGAGCACTTTTATCATTTCTTATTTGAGTTGCACACAGACACATTTCAATAGAGGTGCTTCAATAGGAAATTGAAAAGGAGAATGTTGCCTGTTTTTTCTTCACCCAAGCCCAGGGTTGCTGAAGCCAAACACAATTATCACACTCTATTGGTAGTCAGGTGGAGGTTTGCTAATTCAGTAAAGACAAAGGATTGAATTCAGGAGCTTCTAGTTCTCTGGTTTAATTACACTGGGTAGTAAGTGTATCAATTTAGCAATCAGAAAATTATGCCTAAATTTCCAAGTATTGAACAATTTATTCCTTTTCTAAAAAAACTTTGTTTGAACAGGATTCTGACTTAGTATTAACAAAACCAATCCAAACACTGGGAAATATATTCAGATTTATCTATCTAGGAGGCAACATAATTCAGAGAGCCATCCGGCTGACATAAGAAAGCTTAGCTTTACACAGTATACAATAGACACAAGAGCTGATTGAGGAAACAAGATATTCCTACAACAGATTAACAATTGGTTTCTTCAACCAGTTTTCTTATTAATTCACCCAATGTAAAGTAATGCTGGTTTATATCCATCAGAACATAGAGTCAACTGACAGAAATAAAACTATGACATAATATTTGTAATAACAAATTTACCTAAATGGAACATTTTTTCAGGGACCTACTATTTTAACAAGTACTTCTGAAATAAGAACTAAAAGTTAAGGAGTCATGCAGTTCTAACAGCAGTGTGAGAAAAGCCAATGTTCAGTCATCCAAATGTGGGTTCAGAGGTGAAGGTTAATTTCTGGCTGTGTCACACTCCCAACATAATAATGCGAGTAGCTTACAGGGTCATAATTAAAAGAGCTTGTCAGGACGTGGGTGGCATAGTGGAGCTTTTCACCTCTGAGAATGAGGTCTGAATCCAGCCCAGATTAGTGAGATGGAAGACTCCATTTGCTGTGGCTGTAAGGGTTCTAAATTAAATGAATTTTGGCAGCCTTCAGCCAATTCACAGTCTGCAAAACTGTTCCCAGTTGAACACTTAAATATCATTACATTTTCAATCCCACTCAAAGACACACAAGTGCAAAAATGTACTTTTGGTGCAATAGGGGATGTTCTTCTGAAGTTGGAGGCTTGTCGGTAGCTTTACTTTACTGATCTATAACTGATATAGAAATACCCAATAGTAACATTGTGTGCCAAAAAAGAGGAAAAAATCTTCATTTCCACAGCACTAACATAAGATACTAATATGTGCAAACATTTACCCACTCTCCAAAAATGTTTATACAAAGCTTGTTAAACCAAAATATAAAGAAACCTTGTCTTAAAATATTTGGTTTACACACCCACACCTAGCACCTTTGGACATCCTCCTGACATGAAAAGTGCTATATAATTGGGATTTGTTGTTGTTTAAAATACCTCACTAATTCTATCAGTAAATAGTGGCAAGAGGGAACAAAGCTCATATTCTAGTTTCAGTTATCAATCAAATTCAATTACTCTTGTTGGGTGAGTTTCGCAAGTCTTAATGGAGCTGCCAAATGAGAGTCCCATATTGAGGAAGTTAAAACAATTACTTGCATTTATTTGATGCCTTCCATATTGAGTAGTGTTTTGTACAGTAATGGTACTGGACACCAAGCATGGAGAGTAAGGAAGGAGATAGGAGGGAGGTGATCATAGGCATGGTTGAAGAGATAAGTTTTAGGTGGGTTTTGAAGACAGACAGTGGGTGAGACAGAGCAGGAGAGTGAGACTGGAGAGAATTAGAGAGGTGTAAGGCTGTGAAGGAATTTGAAAGTGAGAGTGAACATCCTGAAGTCAATCCACTGGGAGACAGGGAGACAGACAGTGGAGCCGGAAAAGGAAAGGCATGCAGTTTCATTCAGCTAAAGATATAGACTGCATGCTCCTTATCACTCTCACTCTGTGCTCAGTGCAAACAAAGTGGAGCTCTATACATGCATATCCATGTGCAGACCTCTGCTAACTGGTGCCAAAGACTGGATAATTTTTTATTGCCTCATTAAAGAGCTGCCAGTGGACCACCCAGAACCTTTTTTTTGAGTTTAAAAGTTCACCTTGTGTCTATTGCAATCTGACATCAGTTAAACCAAAGAGGGTGTAAAATAAAGTTGCAATTGTTTCCCTGAGGTGGTCTCAGACAATTTGCCTGAATACAGATACTAGGCTGAAACTCCAGTTATAATACTGAGTTTTGCATGAATTCTTTACAAAAATCTAATTGGCAATGCAACTTCTCGAAAAAGGGTGTGCTGACCAAGTCCCACCCTGTCAAATATAATCTTCAGTTCCTTACTCCACACGCCTGTTTACCTAGTAGTAAGTAGGAACTCGGTCATTAATCGATTGGTGGATCGCTTTTCCGGGGGTAATAATTCCTTCAAAAAATGATAGTTGGTCACTCAATCCATGACTATTTGTGGGGCACTGCTGTGCACAATTGGCTGCCGTGTTTCACCCACAGTCAATTCACTTTACAGTATATTCTGTGAAACACTTTGAGAAGTCTCAAAGATGTGATAAGGCTAAATCAAATGGAAGGGTTATTATTATTATTATATTATATCACTATTACTTTCTTCAGCTCAACGTGCGAAAAACCGAGGCCCTCCTGATTGGCTCACGTCAGCGCCTCCGCACCTCAGGCGCTGACACCATCAGCATCCAAGGCTGCACTCTCCACCTCTCAAAGCCAGTCAGGAACCTCGGCGTTTTGTTCGACCCTGAGCTGTCCTTTCTCCCTCACATCCGCACCACAACTGGCACCGCCTTCCATCACCTCCGGAACATCGCCAGACTACGGCATTACCTCACCCCTCACGCTGCTGAAACTCTGGTTCACGCCTTTGTCACCTCAAGGCTGGACTACGGGAACTCTCTCCTCGCCGGCCTTCCCGCCACCTCCCTCCACAAGCTGCAGGTCATTCAGAACTCTGCAGCTCGTGTACTGTCCCGCACCAGGCTTCGGGACCACATCACTCCCACCCTCGCTCGCCTCCACTGGCTCCCCATCCCCCAGAGGATTGATTTCAAGATCCTCATCCTCACCTACAAGGCCATTCACGGCCTCGCTCCCTCCTACCTCTCCAACCTACTATCCCCCTACTCACCTGCCCGTACCCTCCGTTCCTCTGGCTCCGGTCTGCTCCACATCCCCCACCCCAACTGCCCTACCATCGGTGGTCGGGCCTTCAACCTCTCAGCCCCGAGGCTCTGGAACTCCATCCCCCAGTGCCTTCGCCGCCTCCTCCCTTTCCTCCTTCAAGGCCGGTCTCAAAACCTTTCTCTTTGACCGTGCCTTCAGCTCCCCTCTCGACTCTCTTCCCCCTCCTCGCTCCCTCCCTTCCCTCCCCTCACCCTGACCATTTCCCCCCTCCTCTCTCCCTCCCTTCCCTCCCCTCACCCTGACCATTTCCCCCCTGCTCGGGTCATGACCCAACTGTGCAGCGCCTTGGGACGTCCTCCTGACGTGAAAGGCGCTTTATAAATGGAATCTTGTTGTTGTTGTTGTATATATCCGCCTCTACAGCAGGACAACAGCTGTTTTGACCAATTGGCTTTCAGGCATCAAGTCATGGATTAGTGTTAGCTTTTTACAGCTCAATGTTAACAAGCCTGAGGCTCTCCGACATGGCTATGATCAGTGCCTTCTCACCTCATGCACTGACTCCATTGATCTGCATGTGGTCGGTGTGGAACCTCGATGTCTTCTTTATCCAGCCCAAATATGCTTTAAACCTTACATATAGCCTCTCACTAGCCCTACTTTCGCCACCTCTGCAACATTACCTGTTTGCCATCCGTCTCCTCACCCCAAGCTACTGAGACCCTCACCCGTGCCTGCATTTTCCGGCTCAATTACTTGAATTCCTTGCTTAATGACTTCCCCAGGTCCTCCCTACACATGCTTCTTATCATCCAGATTGCTGCAGTCCATGTCCTCTTCAGCTCATGTTCCATGAGCCCATCATCCCCATCCTTGCTTGGCTCCACTGGCTTCCCATTCCCCAATGGCTTCTTCCAATATTTCCATTTCCAAATTCATGTGCCTCCATGACCTTGTCCCATCCTCCCTCTATGACCTTCTGTGACCCTACTCCCCCTGCTGCTCCCTCTGCTCAGCAAACATCAGCGTGCTTCCCTCATGCAGAGTAGTGTTCCAGAGCACTTGACAGTGGCAGAACATGATGCCGAGCCAGGGGTTGGGAGAGGATACCGTAAGCACGATCGAATTGGAATGCCTTCAGGTGTGACCTGAAGATGGGGGAGGAAGGGACAAGGCGGAGGGATAAAGGAAGTGTTCCAGAGTTTTGGGGGGAGTAATGGCTCAAAGGGCAGCCATCAGTGGTGGAATGGAGGGCACGAGGGACATGCTAAAGGCCGGAGCCAGTCGAGCGGAAGCAGCGGGTTGTGGGGTGGGGTAAACAGGTTAAGGTATTGGTAGGTGCCAGGGTATGAAAGGATTTGAAAACGAGTGTGAGGATCTTGAAATTGATCCATTTGGCGATAGGAAGCCAGTGGAGTCAGGAGGGACAAATCCTCCAAATAAAATTGGTCACTCTCTCCATGGCTGTTTGTGGGACACTGCTGTTTGTGTGCAACTGGTTGCTATATTTTGCCCCCACAAAATAACCAGTCAAATCACTTTACAGTTTATCCTGTGAAGCACTTTGAGATGTCTCAATGATGTGATAAGGTGTTAGATCAAATGCAAGAATAAAAATAATCCTTGCATTTAATATATTGTCTTATATCAATAAAATGTCTCAAAGTGATTTAGAAGATGTACTGTAAAGTCAGCTTTCCAAGACACTACCTTGCATTAAGGCTGCTGTATAGATGCAAGTTGTGGTTGTAAAGTGTCCTAACTGTATTTGTAGGCAAACCAGGCAGTCAATTTGTGCACAGCAATGCCCCACAATCAGCCTGAAGTGAATGAAAAATGTTATCTGGAGAATTGTTGGCCAGGACATTTGGGTGAAACCCCCTTCCCTTTTTGAATAATTCTTCGGATCTTTAATGTTCACTTGACAAGACCTTGGTTTAACATTTTATAATGATAATAATCCTTGCATTTGATAAAGCGCTTTTCACGTCTTCTAGATGTCTCAAAAGTGCTTCATAGAGTATAGTGTAAAGTGAATTGACTGTATACGTGTAGGCAAAATGCAGCAGCTAATTGCATGCAGCAGTGTCCCCAAATAGCTGTGAATTGAGTGACCAAATTATTATTTTTTTTGAAGGATTATTATCCCTTGAAAAGCGATCCGCCAATCAACTAACAACTGGGATCCTACTTATTGCTAGGTAAACAGAGGCGTGTGGAGTAAGCAAACTTGCCGAACATTTCACCCTGCCAGAACCCAGATCTCTCGTTTGATAGGAGAGTGCTCCAACCACTGAGCAACAGGACTCCACAAGGTTGGCAACTCTGACAAGATAGTATGGGTGGTATTGCACTGGTGTTAGTCTAGGCCCCAGACGATGAACTCAAAATCCCCAGGTGGGTCTTGAACTCAGTGGCTGACACCTGGCTCCTGATACTATTGCACAACTGAAAACATAGTTTCACTATACAAACAGCTGTGAATTCACTTCACCAAAGTGTAATCTATTCCATGCAACTGACATTAAAGGTAGATTTTATGGTCACTGCAGCTGCAGAAGTACTGCCAATCTGCAGCTGACTCGTTGTGACATCGCTTCAGTGAATGATGCAGCGTTAGTTTGGTGTAAAACACTCCACATGTGTATGCCAAGTGGAAGACAGCTGTGAATAAAGGCATCCATACGAGACTCGTCAGCTGTCCCTTTTTTACCAGAGAAAAATGAAACGCTTGACACGTGTAGTTAAACAGTACTGTTTGGCACATAGACTGAATCCGGGCCAGCCAGGGGATGGTGAAATTAATAAGAACTCTTTCGGTTCTGATGGAAATGGATGTGGTCTGGTCATGATTCAGTTTGCAATCCGCTGACTCTGGAGCTCAGATATCAGCAAGGGTCATGCATTATTCCGGTTTTATTCAGATGTAATAACATAGACAAATCACGCCGTGTAGCATTTTATTATAAATAGCACGCACTTAAAAGCCATCTATGCAGAACAGGCACCCTATTGAATATATACTGCTAAGACTCTTTTTTTTGTAAGGTAACATGTTTGCATTAAGTTCAGCGACAGACGTTCTATGTTAGAGATGCACGTTAGCATCTAAACCTTTCTATGCAAACCAAGATCTAGGCACATAAAGTGTTTGTGTTCATTCACAGACTCGAAATAAATTCCAGCGATTAACATTGAGGTTTAAGCATTCAAGCTTGAGACGCAGTGGGAGCTTGGTCAGAAAGTTTACAGAGTAACAATTTGTTGTTTTCCCTTCTATCTGTATAATCACTCTTTCCTGAAAATCAGAAGACATTTCATTTTTTTTGGGGTGGGGGGGGGGGGGGGGGGACGGACTGTAAATAAATTTAGAGCCACGTGTACGTCGAGAAATCACGAGCCTTTTGCTTATTTTGAATTTTTTTTTAAAAGTTAAAGAAAACAGGTTTCTAAAGAGGGAATAACAGGTTTTCCAAAAATGAGCTGTCTGCAATAACATTTAGGACCATACCCCCGTGTCACGCGCTCTTCACTTGGTTTGTTTCATGACTCCTTTGAAATGTTTCAATGGACGATCCGCCCAACATTGACACTTTGGGACAGATCCCATAACGCCTGACTTCATATTTTCGATCTTAATTATACATCAAACAAGCCTAAAGGCTCATGTTCAGCCATTATTGGTTGTTTTTGTGCAAATCTGAAACTTTATTACCCAAACACAACGTTTCATGCAAATTAACAAAAGGGGGACATAATAAATTTTAAAAATAGGAATGAATATTGGAGCTGTTATTCTGAATGAATAAATGAAGAATAATTGCTTGTGAAAAGTCACCCCAGTGGCATTTTGTTGTCTTTTGGATCATTGTTCTTTTCCACTATTATTGAAGACTTTTTTGAAGTTTAAAGGACAGCGGATCGAGCGGTTCTTTTCAATTTTTGTTATTCAAGAACTGTTGCCTGGTAACAAATAATCGACAAATCACGGTGTATTTTTAAGATGTTCCACACACTAGAATATCTCAATGCATCACTAGGAACATTTTAATGGCCCAATATAGATTAACGGTGTCTGCCCCACTCCTTATCCCCTGACTCCCATTCGACTTTTGTAATAATTGGCTAAAAAAGGGAGAGTTTGGTTAAATTGCATTTTTTAGGTACATACTGAAGGATTTTAAAAAAAAGTTAAGGCTTAAGACAAACTTTCGGAACCAAAACTAAATGCACACGAGTATAGTTGATACAATATTATTCAATTCTAATTTTATTCAATAAATACTTAGTTCAAGTTCTTATTGAAACAGGGGATTTGGTTATTGAAACATCAAGAGACCAGTTTTCTATCACGCTTCGCTTGAGTGCTAAAACCATCTGTTTTTACGTTAACATTGGATCAGGTTAGTCACTTATGGTACAACATAAATGTCAGCAAACTGACGAGTCCCCACGTAATGCATTTGGGTTAAGCTCTCGATATAATACATTGCCTTTATTAAAAAAAAAGCGTTTGCGGTGTACGTTGAGAGTTAAATAGAGGAAAATGCCATAATTCTATCCTTTTTTTATGATTTGAACTTGATCATCGAATAAAGAAATGTGATGCATTCAAAATGAAGCAGTCCCCCCCCCCACACACACACACACACACGCAGGCACACACTATATGCTTTGCACTAAAATACTTATTCCAGTTACAGACGATGTTACGTGAAATCATTTGGATGTAACGCATGCAAGTCCTCATTTAAGGCGTTGCACTTCGCGAATGAGTTGAACTTCCCCCCCCCCCCCCCACCACCACCACCCCCCCACCACCCCGACCATTTTCCAACGGGGTTGCATTGTTTTCCGGGCGTTTGACAGGTAATTTAGAATTAATAGAAAAATCAAACGAAAAGCCCCCAGATTGAGACAGCAGCCCCAAACCGAAGCACTGCGCTATTGTTCTCGGATGCTCTTTAGAAACTCGCTCTATTCACAAAAGGGCAATTTTGTTACATTCACATTTTTTTTACACACCGACTTAGCTAACGCGGACAAAGCTACTCTGTCACCCGAGTAGAATAAACGGAATCAAAGGATTTCCCTTAAATAGACTAATTTTATACTTGAATTATGAAAGTAATGTGTGGGTAACAGTCGGCGCTCTGTACCCAGCCGCTTAATACTTTTTAAATCCTTACACGTGTCTCGACTAGTCGGGGCAATTAGACCTCATTATAGGCTCATAACCATTCTCATTTCCAGGATTACTTAATGAGCAATGAAATTTTATTGCTCATAATTATCGAAAATAATATTGTAACGAGTGGCATGCGATGGTGGGCGCGCGCCTTGCATCATTCCGCCTGGCTTAGACATTCCTTCGTTTTATTTCATCGGGCATCACTGGCTTTCCCTTGCTCCCTGCTCCTGTAATATCATCACACCCGCTTTATTAGTACAATTACAGAACAACTTGCTGATGTGATTGCAGTCCGCCTGACCTCTGCTCAGCCTGCTCGCTGCAGACCGCTTCTGATTCAAGTTTGAGCCCTGCCCAGGCTGCTATTTCCTTTCTTCAGTCATTGTTCGCTTCGTGCACTTTCCACTCGATCCTGCATGTTTTTTTTAGAGAGAGAGAGAGAGAGAGAGAGAAACCCTGTGATCCACCCAAGAAAGAGATAAAAATGCTTAATATCTTGCTATTTTTTTTTCAACGGGGTGCGAGTTTACATAAGGGCGAACGGACTGAGGTTGGCATTGATGCGATGTCGAGTTCTTACGGAGCTATCATCCCACGAATTAAAATGCATCAAGTCCAGGACTACCACGTAATGCTATGCGTTACTTCTTATAGTTTTGCCGTGGTGTTGAGTGCATTAAATGAAATTGACAAGGCAACAAACCAGCTGTGCTGTAGACCGTATTTGCCAATACTTTAGCTCCATTCAAAAACCGCAAGAAAGCCAATGGACCCTGTGCGGGGAAGGTGGGTAGTTTGAAAGGTACACTGCCTAGATCGGATTTTAATGACAGCATTGACACGGGAAAACAAAAGCAAATGGTGCTTGTGTAAATAATTGGTCTTAAGCATTGAAGGCAAGACACGAGGACACCATCTTTAGACCAGTCGTTGAACGGCCAGGCAGTTTCTTTGATCTTTCAGTTCCAACGTTTCTTAGCTTCACTCTCGCCCTCATGTCCGATACATTGTCTGCTTGTGAGGACTTTCTAGAAGTAAACTGACGCATATACTTAGTAGACTATGGACTGGAGTCATCACACTTTGAGGGCGAGGGTGCACCAAAAGTGCAACTTGACTAATATCAGATTCTA
Source organism: Callorhinchus milii (assembly GCF_018977255.1). NCBI lineage: Eukaryota > Metazoa > Chordata > Chondrichthyes > Chimaeriformes > Callorhinchidae > Callorhinchus > Callorhinchus milii. The sequence continues at coordinate 52,199,682 of NW_024704742.1, forward strand.
TACGTATTCGATGGTCAGTGAGTTGATAAAGCTTCGTTGCAGCAAACCACAAAATTAGCAGAAAACAACTAAGCCAATTAATGCAAGTTTTATAGGCGTTGGCAAGAAGCTTTAGACAAAAGCTTATTTTGAAGATTATGATTTTTAGATTATTCGCTTAGCTTTTTTGTGAGTCGAGAAAAAATTCTTGAAGTTGGAGCTCCTCTCATGAAAGCAGTGTAAAGCCCCAAGCTGACCCGCCAGGACCTTGGTGGAGACCAAACACGCTAATTATTGTCACAAGATCTGGGATTAACGCATTGCTGGGATAGCTGGCTGTTTACCTTCACAATTCTAGTGCCTAATAAACACTTATTAATTGAATGGTAATCGCCAACAAATAGCGCAACCAGCAGTCGCCGTGCTAACTCATAACACTGAATTGTCAGTCGTGAACCTTCCTCTGAGAAGTGCGCGATCTTTAATCGTGTTTTGGAAAATAAGTTTCCGCATTATAGACTTGATGTTCAAGTTGATTCAACATATTTCTGTTCGAATCAAGTGTGAAGTGATCCGCAGAGCTAACGTGTTTTTTTTTCGCGCACACATTGTGACACTTTGCAGTCTGTAAATGCTGTCAATCTAAAGATAGCTGAGTTCTGTAATGTGTCTAAATGTGTTATATTGACTGGTGTCACGACTCCTGTGTGCGTCTGTCTGGACGGCCAATGTAATGTAATAAACGCCGAATTGTATCGTTTAAAATTGTATCATTGTCTACTCCATACAAAGCTGAAGGGTCACTGAAAGAAATCTACTTTGTTACTGACTGCTAATGCTGGGGTCGTCTCAAACGCGGATTTGTATTCCTGCTACAGGGTGAAACTTATTCACATACGCGACGGGTTGTTGTGTCTTAAAGTCCTGCTATTCTCCTAGCAGTACAGTGCATACCAATCAAAGTATTCGTAGTATCGTGCTTGCAAAGGAGAGACACCCGTTTTTAAGTGAGCATTCGCTCAAACATGAATTAATCTCCACACCTTTGTTTGCGTAAAAGGGGGGCATTTCGATCACGGGGTGGGGGCGGGGGGGGGGGGGGGGGGGGGTCTCAATAAGGCGTTTTCTGCAATAATATTATATCTGTTTCTTCGTCTTTCTGACGTGAAAGGCGTTATATAAATGCAAATCTTTCGGTATTATATCCAGATCAGCAGGATAACCAGCTATGCATTTCATCTCCACCATAGTCTCTATGAGATTGATTTTGTAAACGCATCATTTCTATGGTTATAGTGGCAATAGTGCCCATAGATTTGAAAGCGAGAAAGGATAGATCTATCTAGTTTGTATTTTTGCGTTTGTTAGCCTGTATTTCAAACCAATTTCCTTCACATTTCACTCAGTCTTGCTTTATAATGCGACAAGGTGATTGAAATCACCAACGGCGCTATCGGTTGCTTCTAATATCTGAAACACAATAAAACAGTATCTGTGTCATTAAATGCATTAAAAAAAGTTATTACCGAATCCATGAAGAACAACGTCATTAATATATGTACCGCGGTATGTAACTTAATCAAGAACAATTAAAATAGGACGATTAAAACAATTGCATTAAATATTATTAAAATAATCATTAATGCAAAGGCCGAAGACAGTAATAAAACTTTATCAATTATTGACATGATTGCATCTTGAATTTTGACAGGGGGAATGAGGGGAAACGCCAGAACCACTGGCAACATTCAGAGATTAAAACACACACTGTAGGATACGATGAAAGCAGTTCTATCTTGGACTGCAGCCATCTGCAGTATATACGAAAACGCTCACAAAGATTTTGAAAAAAAGTGTCACTGGAATAAACTATTCCCTTTCCACAGCGAGTCAACTGAAAGTGATTTTTAAAATCCCATGACAATGGCGTTATTATCAGGCAGCTGGTTAACTTGCTCTGTGCACATCTTCATTCAGCTGTGGAGCTTTCCCATTTTACGCACCCGGGCAAGGTACAAAACACTCCCTTAAAAGTTTTTTTTGTTGTTGTTTCGTGTTTTGTCAGACTTTGATAGTGGCGTCTCAAGGGGTTGCCTGACAAGTGGAAAGATGTTGATCTCCAGATCCCTTCAGAATCACGTGCTGATAGTTCACCCTCAACGTTGAGAGAAAGCCCTGGAGTTGGGCGCACACGTGGGTGTGGCTCAGACCAACCATCGCCAGGGACCCTTTTGTTTAGCCTCCAAACATAAAGCACCTTCTGACTCTCTCCGTGCCGCAGTGTGCACTCAATCCAGCATCCAGCAAAGCCAGCGAGAGCCAAGTACAAGGCATCATGTCTCGATCCTTTTACGTTGACTCTTTGATCATCAAAGACTCGGTCAGACCTACTCCTATCTTGAACGATCATGGCCAAGACTTTTTGATCCCCATCAGCGTCCACTCCTCCCCAACCGTGATGTCTGTCTCTGCTCCGGTCTGCCCGTCCAGGAAGACGGGCACTTTTTGTGTCTGTCCTCTGTGCGTCACGTCTCACATCCATTCGTCCCGGAGTGGGATCCCACTGCTGAAAAGCCAGTTCCCAAACGGAGAACCGCAGTACTGTCAGCGAATCAACCAACAGCCAAGCTCTGGGCTCGGGCATCCACCTGTCTGCACACCCACCTATAGCATGACGGACCCCAGGAGATATCACTGCCTCACCGTGGGTATGTACATCAGGGTGAAATAGTAGCTGCCTGCAACCGAGCAATCTCTTGGAAACAGGTGGCACTTTTATCCACGTGTGTCGATAATAAAAGAATATTTACTACCACAAGCTCTGGTTTGTTTTATAATAGTAGCTGTAGTATAACCATGCTTGCATTTCAAATATATGTAATGGTAATTTTTTAAAAATTAGAGTATACAAATGTTATTTGCAGAAGTCTTTCTTTCTCTCTGTAGTCTGCAGACTGTAATCTTTGGATCAGATGACATGTTATAAAGGGGCTTAAGACCTTTCCTGGGTGCGCTTACTAATTCCAGTAATACTCATGACTTTTGTTAGAGATTTCTCAAATTCCATTGCACAGGAATATTTTATTTTCGAATCTACCTATGATTTATTCCCATTCAAACATTCAAGGTGAAACTGGGGACGACATGAAATGCAACTTTCGCTACGAACATCTTTCCGTAGTAGTTTCACCCGTTCCATTCCTACATAGACAAGGGTGTTATCATAATGTATCTATAAATTATTCTTTTTTCGGTCAGGAGAGACAGAAAATATATATTGTGTTCAGTAACGCAGTTCATAACTGGATGGAGGACCGTCTGCTTAAAGCTTACTTTTCCATACATTATGGAGGCTAATGTTGTGATGTTGTTAACCACAGGTCCTGAAAATAACAGCCACTTACAGAACGGTAAACGCATGAGGACGGCCTTCACCAGCACACAGCTCCTGGAGTTGGAGAGGGAATTTGCCTCCAACATGTACCTGTCCAGGCTTCGCAGGATTGAAATCGCCACCTACCTGAACCTGTCTGAGAAGCAGGTGAAGATCTGGTTCCAGAATCGGCGCGTCAAGCACAAGAAGGAGGGCAAGGGCACCCCGAGGAGCGCACACAGCACCTGCAAGTGCACCAGCCAGGCTCACTGCCTGCGCTCCGAGGATGAGGGATCTCTCTCCCCATCATCATCCGGCAAAGATGACAAAGATATGTCACCGGCATAGACACAGCGGGGAGAACAACGATCTTCACACGTTTACAGACTTTTGTTTTTACTGTTACATAACTTCATCGCACTTATCTTCCAGTCTGGTTAAACAAAAGAGCTCCCCCCCACCCCACCCCGTGCAGAATGTTGTTGTAGTCAGGTGTATTCCCTGGTTGCATTCCCCTTATATTTACAATCATCGTAGAATCGTATTAAGGTAGAACAAGTGATTGATCTATTCTGATCATGGATGTTTTAAGTAATTACAAAGACTGGCTAAACACCAGAAGTGTGGGCTACTCTCGCAGGATAATAGCATTTTGTATGAACAATTCAGGCTTATTTGTATCACTGTCATTTGCAAACCCGCCAGCTTTCTGTATCAATATTGTATTTTTAAACTGTTAATTTTTTTTGTAAAAACGGTAGGCAGACATGTACATGTATCGGGTTCTTTATGAACACACGTAGAGTGAATGGGGGAAAAAATGTGTAAATAGTTAGCTTGTGGGTACATTACTGTAAAATGTCAAAATTAAGTGCCACTCGTTTGTCAATAGTTTTATATGACATTTATATTTATATTTATTTAAAATAAAAAGCTTGGATCTTTAAAGACATATACGTTTGGGACCGCAATATGTGTTTTCTAAAGAATTAACAAATTACTGGAATAACAGTTCGTAACTCAAGGAGTATTGGCATCCTTTTCACGATACATTCACATGCCATTGCAATATTATAGATTCCCGTAACCATATACAAAAAAAAAGTCACTCAACCCACGACTGTTTGTGGGACACTGCTGTGCGCAATTGGCTACCACGTTTCTCCCACAAAATATACAGTCACTACACTTTACAATACATTCCATGAAGTGCTCTGAGACGCCTCAACGACGCGATAAAGCGCTAAATCAAATGTGAGGACTATTCATATTATTATTAAGCCCTCGTGGAAAGATCCGATCCACGAAACCCCTGTAATAGAAACGTACAAAGAAGCTGCACTTTGTGGAGGAGCTTAGACATTTGAGAAGTTAATTTTGTTATGCTAATTAAAAGCGAGGACTGACAGATCAACGTATTCAGTGATACTTTTTGGTTGGGTTTCCCAGCGAGAAAGGCACAGAAGAGATAAATGAACAGATAAATTAATAAAGTGCATCGAACTTTTAGCTTTTTTTATATAAAAAAGGACGCCAGTAGAATAAGAATACATTAAAGAGCAGATCCATTGAATTAAGCAAAAGAAAGAGAGAGACCATCTTTCCAGTATTATACAGCTCCTTTAGTACAGTAAATGCTTATCTCAGGTGTAGATAAAATTGCCAGGCAGTATCCCAGCGAAGAACAGTAGTCAGGTGCGAACTTGCATATTCTGCAATGTACCACTTAACCTTTAATTCTTTGTTTTATAAATGAATACCGTGAGATACATTCATAACATTAATAGTATTGCGATTTAATTGACACGGAAGACAAGCGTGGAAATATTTCTAACCTATTATTGACTCCCCCAAAACGTATTGACTGCTGGCCGTGTTAAATAATTGATTAACCTCGCCTAAATGTTGAGGTCTTAGTTGACCTTTGAAACCAGTATATTTTCATACGTGCAGCAATAAAAATTTGGAAACCCTGTTCCTTCTGGTTGCTTTGGGAGCTGGTACGTGCAAGGATTGCCCCACAGAAGCCCTCAACAGGTCAAGAGCTTGTGTTGACTTGGCCATGAGAACATACCAGATATAGGAGGGACCTTTCAACTGCTGAGAATCATCTTCATAAGTGTCACGTATGGTGCACACAGTGGATCCAATGCAAAATCCCACATTAATAGATATTTAACTCATTTTAAAAAATCGCTATATATTTTAAACAACATTTGAACTGGAAGCAACACATTCAGAATAGCACAAACGACAAGAACCTGCAGAATTATGGCTGAATAGAAGCAGAAATATCAATGCACATTACCAATATTTTAAACAGTAGAGCTTTGCTGTTTTATATAAAATGGTCACAGCAAAACGCATTACTTCCACGAATCTAGGCTCAAACGTGTTGTTTGATTCAAATTGGTCAACTGAATAACTTTTTTCAAGCTAGCGTTTGTTTTTACCACTGTGCACATCCAGAAAAGGAGGGATTTCTAAAGTGGAACACATTTTACACGATGAAAGAAAACATGCTCTGAAATGCACCTGCATTATTGTATTTTTCTAGGGCAACAAGTTGCACTGTGTCCGATTGCTGTTTGAATTCAGACTGTAAATTTCAATTGAGAATAGGCTATCAGTTTCTTGAATTCTGCCAGCGCCCAAACAACAGGCAGCCTTCGGGTACTCGGCAGAAATGTCAGGGCGATAAGAGAAGATAAATTAGAACTTTATTCATTGGACACCAGAAGGAAAATAGCCCCAGATTAATGAACTATTGACAATTTCCATCTGTTGAAAGGCCGAAGTTGGCAATGCCCAGGACTGAGCGTGGGGAGCCCGGCTGGGCTAGCTGTGGCGAGGGACGCATTGTGTATGTTTTCTATGGAAGCGACAATGATGGATAGGAAAGCATTGAGCAATCCAGAGAAGTGATTCAGCAACTCGTAAACCAGTGTCACTGTTAGACATGGCCCGAGGTGCTTTTATGATGCCTTATTAGCCCTATCTATACAATATCGGTCAAAGATATATGACTTTCACGTCCTTTTAATTGACTTTAAACCGAATACAGTCGGAAGCACAAATAGCATGTGTGTTTTCAGTAAAGGGGGGTCGACTTTCACAGGGGGGAAATATGAAACTATTAATTTGGAATCCATTTTTTATTTGAAAGTGCTAAATACATCCAAACAACACCAACAACGACTCACAGGAACTTGAAAATAATGGGCATATAACAATTGCCATCTTTTGCAGATCATTCGTTTTTATCTTGACTTTAAAAACATTGCTTTGCATTCCATCTTTGTAAACTGCACAAATATTGCTAACAAAATTAATGAATAGTAGCATCAATAAAACTGAAGAAACGTTAATGTCAGGTTTCGCAGATTCCTGACACATCATTCCGTGGCTTTTTTAAAAAAAACAAAGGTGAATATTTCACTAAAAATGTTTGATTTAAAAAAAGTTTTTTTCATGCATCTGGTTATAACACTAACAAAATAATACAAGTTGTTGTGAGCTGAACAACTGGATACCGAAGTTATAAAAATGCCCGCTCACTATTCTTTTCTTTCAGTATTTCTGAGTTTTAAAAAATATTTTATATTATAAAGCTGGAGTTACGCAAATGTACACGGCTGTTACCTAGAAGGTTAGCATTGTGGACAGTTCCATCTAAACTGCCCAGTTTATTCACAGCTTCACTTCAATAAAAGATTTATATATTTTTTCTTTCTTTTTGGAACTTCTGCAAAAAAAACCCAGCAAAAGTCTACGTTGGCCAAGGGAAAGCTTTGACAGGTATTCTGCTGCCAAAGCCTTGCATTGAGTGGGACCCCCTGACGGGTGCAACCCCGAAGCCTTTGAACACAGAGTTGAAGGGCTCCAATGTCGGCTTAGTGAACGATTTAGTCACTGTTTCATTAAGCACTATTTGAACCTTGCAACATGTGGTAATTTCTAGGGGCAAGTTAACCGTCGTGTAAAAGAAGGATTATGTGGTAGGGACACAAGAAAATTAGCTAACGGTTAATTTAACTCGTTTCTGGCAGAATTTTCGATACATTTCTAATTGACTGGGGAGGCAGGTGAAGCTGAAGCCTAGGCGCACACAGACTCCCATATAGAGTGAGAATAAATGGGACCCATTTAACTCACTATTGACAATCTATCATCACAGAGACCCACGGAATAACCATTCGTTTATTTTTTCATTAATTAAATTAGATTCTGCCTTGCAGGTGGATAGATCAAAGCCATCCCGCCAACAAGTAAGTATATCCAAAAATTAGACCCTTTTTGCTGGTTGTGGGCTACAGGTTTTAAGACTTGAGACCAGCTGCTGGGTATTCGCCTGTCTTTGTAGCCAACAAATGTAAACCACAGAGAATGATCAAAACTGTCAAAACAAGGGACAGAAGAGAAATTCAGCCCTTATTAGCATCAATCAACCAGCGCTCAGCAGCCGAGCCAGCAAGTGATTAATAGCAATTATTTGTACATTTCTCCCTATCCAAGACTCGTAATATAGATTGTGGTAAAGCTTTATAGGTTAGTGTCATAAACTGTCAGATTGTATACTTTATTGGTAGCCTCTCTCTGGATTGTTAACCAGCGAGAGCGTGTTTTTGGGGCTGCATCAAGGGAAACAAAAAAAATGATACTAATCCTCTAAGGCAGAGCAATGGTTCCTTTGAATTTCTACTTCTCCAAGCAGCCAAAGAGAGGGAGAGAGAGGGAGAGAGAGATGGAATGATGATAATGAAATTACTTAAGAGCAGCTTGATCAGACGGCATCTTTTGTAATCTGGCGAGCGCACTGTTCAGTTCCAAGCACAAGGCGCAAAACGCACAGCGTCTCCATTCGCACCGCCGCTCGCTTTTTTTTGAAAAAAAGTTGTTTTTCTTCAACAATATCCAGATTTCAAAACTTTCCCAAACTTGTGCAGGGTTTGAAAAGGCAGCTTGCAGTAAATCAGCCTCCTTTGGTTAATAAGGCCACGGAGCACACAATAGAGGCAGAACTTAGTACCTGGGTCTGGTAGGCGAGGTGGGATATGCAAATGACAGGATATTCGCAAGGAAAAATACTCGAATCCTCCAAATGGCTCTTTTGTGAGTTTCTTTAGAAATCAAGCAATTCTGCATGACAAAGAACAATTAATAAGCCGTCTTTTCACGAGCTAGCAGCTGGTAACCCGTGGGGAAAGTAGGGGAAAATCAGAGATGAATGCGCGCAAAAGTTTTATTTTGCGCACCGGCATCCGCTGTTTGGAACTGTGGCCACCTGAACAATGTCGATGCAAAGAAACACTTGTGAAGGATCAGGAGCTTTTAATAAGCATAAAACATCTCGAATCACTTATGCAGTGGCTTTAGAAAGGCTTTGGGCTGGAGATGGGGATGTTGGAGATAGTTGGACGCGTGGCGGATCAGTGTCTCTTTTTGGAGTGAATTACGCGGCGAGCGGCCGCTCAGCGCACAGTGTGCCTTTGCTCGCTTTGTCATTCCTTTCAAAGTACCTTTCTCTCCACCTCCCCCCTACCCCCCCCCCCCCCCCAAAAAAAAAAAGAAGTGTCAAGCAGGAGGTCGAAGAATGTCATCTTTGTTCTATCAGCGTGTGCCTCATATTGGTAACATAGCTAATTTTTTTTAAAAAGTTGCTTTTTGTGTCTGTGTATTAGTATTTGAAAGAGACTGAAAACCAGGCGTCCGAGGAGAGCGAGAGAGAGGGGGATAGAGCTGCTTAATGTGATTTATACTTCTTTTGTAACAAATTGAAGGGTTTTCCTCTTCTAATTTCAAGGCCCGGTGCCTGCACCAAGCAACTTAAGTACATTTTGGTTAATGCGTTAAGAAATGGTACATAAAGAGCTCTGTATAATACATTTTATATTCAAATGTGAATGCGAGCTCCATAATAAATTACATTTAGGAATTTTACAGATATAGCTTACGCAGGAGTTAGTTTCCACCTCTATGTATTTCTCAACACTACCATATATAATATATACGCAATGGGTTGGTGTAAAATGATAGTTTGGGATTGAAAAACAAACTTATATTGCTAAATAATCGCAATAGACTCAAATATAGTGTGTCGGTCTATTGAGAACGACAAGTAACGTTTGTCATTTGCTGTTTAGACATACAGTACAATAAAATAATACCGCAGTCTGGACAACAGCGGAATTCCGTCTAATTCATTTAGTCACAATATTCTTTGCATATTTAAACTTCATCAAAGTTCAAAATGCATCTGTACACGGGTGCAGTAGGATCATCGATTTTCAGGTATTAATACTGATAAAGTGGAATATTATCTTTGCGCGTCCCCTTATTCTGAACTCCTAATTAACAGGTCGGTTTATGTTATTGGGGTTATTAATCAATAGCACAAGATTAATATTTTTTGCAAGAATTTTCTGTGTAAGCACGTATAGCTATATTATAGCTCGGGATTTTCTCCCGACGTGAAAGGCACTATGAAAATGCAATTTTGTATTGTACATTTTAAAACGGATATTGGATTCGATTTGGGTTGATACCCAATGGTTTATACTGTTGCTTAACAAAGATACCCTTTGAGCAGGTATAAACCACATTCCACAAATATGACGAAGGTGTTGTTGCATTAATACTTGCCCCACCCTCTCCAATAAGCTTTCTAAAAGGGACCTTCAGTCACAGGAGATGTATTATTTCCTGCTGCCACTGTGGGGACTTTATTGACTTGAGAACAACACGGTACTTCAGGCACCGGAGAACCACAATGCAGTTGGTTGGACGTATTAGATTAAATAACTTGTGGCAACACATTCCCGAAATAAAACTTTGCCGGCTCCCACCCTTATAGTCCATATCAATCAGCAAGTGATGGGAAACTGCTGCCAAAACAGGAATCATTTACATTGGAAAGTTCAACGTGTTGTAATTGCACAATAGCAATTCAGTATTATACAACAGGGTGGATATCCTATGTGTTTCAGATACAGATACAGATGGTCTCCGTGCTAATAAACACAATTCAGATGAGGAAAATGTATTTAATCCGAGATGGATAAAACAGAAATGCGCGGACAGTGAAATCAGACGCACGGAATTTCAAGCAATATCTTTATGGCAATGGGCGCTCAGTGAATGGGGTGGAATACGCTTGTGTTATGATGTTACGAGCCAGGTTAGCTTAGGCTGGATACATCTGTGCAGTCTATACTGCATCTGTAAATTACAGACGGCTTTAAAAGCACCTTGAATCACATGTTAGCTTCAGTGATACAGGGTGTGTGGCAGAGGCTGTCTGGATACAGGAGCTCCGTCCCTTTCTGTGGGATGGTGAAAGCACTCGGTCGGGGCGGCTACTCACTCACACGATGTACAGCACAGGGTATCAGCGTGCGGTTACCCTAAATTACGATCAGATCATCGCTGTAGTATGATATTGCATTTCACGGTTTGTAATGGTCAGTGCAAACCTGTGTCAATGAAGGTTTCTACGCGCGAATGGGGCACGTTTTGTGTCGATGGAATATGTGCGTACACATTGTTGTGTGATTTATTGTTATCTATTCTGTTGCAGCTGAAAGCATGCATATCGCGAACCGAATGATCTGCCATACCGGGATAACACCGGGATAATACTGGAGGTTGGGGGGTGTCACAGGGGACCCCTGGCGACCTGTATACATACCCCCAGAGTCTAAGAATGGACAGAAAGTGCCACAGGAAAGAATTGGAGAGGTAGGTTTACATCCGTGGTTTATCGACATTTAAATGTATTTTTCGCTTACGTATCCCATGTACCATGTTGATCTCTATCCGTAATTTTCTGTACAAGGGCATCGTTGTATACCCCCCCCTCACCCCCCCATCCCGGGACAATCCTGTCTCGATATAGTACTGACTGTACGAAACATAATGGCTCACACTGGGGCTCACCACGATCACTACACGATTCACATATTATTTTGCTTCCTGTTTAAATTCAATATTCCCATTCTGCCTTTATAATATAATATGTATCTACTTTTGTTCATGTTCAGGGAAAAGCTGTGAATATTGTCCATATCCCACCGGGGTCAGGGATTCTTCTCACTCAGCTCCTGGTAGCCCTGCAAACCAAAGCCCTGGCGGATAGGGTGGTCCTGGCCGGACAGCAGCGGGAAAGCTTGTCAGACAGTGTTTTAAATAGGAAGCTATGCAATTTTAGCCGATTGGACTCCAGCAGGTCCCCAACACACACTCGCCGGTCCCCAGCCTTGGCTCTTGCCAACCTGCACCTAATAATGTGGAGTCCTGCAGCTCAGTGGTGAGAGCACTCTCCTCGCAATCGAGAAGCCTGGGTCTGTTCTCGGCAGAGCAAAGCCTTGGGTAAGTTTGCTTACTCCACACACCTGATAATAATCCCCCAAGAAAAAAATAAAATAAATTGGTCCTTTCAATCCACGACTGTTTGTGGGACACTGCTGTGCGCAATTGGCTGCCGGGTTTCGCCCACAAATATACAGTCTATTCCGTGAAGCGCTTTGAGACGTCTCAAAGATGTGAGAAACGCTCTATCAAATGCAAGGGTTATTTATTTACTTATTTATTTGTTTGTTTGTTTGTTTGTTTATTTGTTCATAAAACTCTCCGAACTAGGTAAGCAGGATGTGTCCCTTCAGGGAGGGAGTGTACATTGCAATGCACAGCAATTTTCAATTGTAGGCAGGATGCATGGAACCTGTTTGGTTTGGGTATTCCTAAGGATGCTGACGGATTTCTGCGAATGTCAGACATCCAGCTGTCTACGTAAAAAAATCTTAAAAACCTTGAGTTGTGAAATATTAATATAATTTGACTAGTTCTGCTTCTGATGCATCCAACATTTTTTGTACCACACAGGAGCATGTCTCAAAGTGATTTAGAGTGGGACTGCATGCCATGCACAATTACACCTGATAAACGGAGACTCCAAAGAAAATATCCAAAACAGGTTACTGGAACAATAGCTCTGTTGAAACAACAACAATAGCAACAAGATTACATTTGTATAGCGCCTTTCACGTCAGGAGGATGTCCCAAGGCGCTGGACAGAGTACAGCATTTCAGACCTGAGCTGGGGTCGAGGGAGGGGTGGGGGTGGGGAGGTGGGTGGGTGGGGGGGGGGGTTAAACAGAGAAGATATTGAGATTTTTTTCAGGATAACTAGATCAGATCTCTTCTGATATTAAGGAAATAAATGATGGGTACCACGGTTGTTAATGCAAATTAAGTTGTTATTGTTGTAACGTCAACCACTTAATGATTGAAACACTGCTGAATTATTTACTTAAGGATGTGAACAGGTATTTTTTTTGCAATTTATTCTGCTGCCTCCAATTTAGTCCTCACTGATATCTCCTCTCTCCTCTCATCCCTATCCCTCTGCACTGAACACCTGCTCATAATGGGTGATTTCAACCTCCATCTTAACTCCCCTTGCACCATCTCCTCAGATTTCACCACCCTCCTCGCCTCCCCAAACCTCACTCTCCACATCAACTCACTGACCCAAAACCGTGTCCACCCTCTCGACTATGTCATCACACATCGGCTTGACATTTCCAACCTGTCCATCATGGACAAGGCCATCTTGGACCACTTCCTCATCTTCCTCTCCTCCCACATCCCCTCCTCTCTTCCAAGCTCTCCACCATTTTTTTCTGCTATGGAAAAAGCTTCCCCCAAGTCCCTCACAAATGCCCTCTCTTCCTCGGACCTCCTCATCCTCAAGCTGCTGAATGATCATCTCTCCACTACATTTAATTCCCTGGCTCCCATAAAATCCAGGGCTGTTTCCAAATCCACCTGCTCCCCCTGGTACAACAGTCATCTCCACTCATTTAATACCCAAACCCGGGCATTCAAGTGCAGATGGCAGAAGTCAAGCCTCATGATTCACCGCATCGATGGCTTAAGCACCTCCACACCTACCGCCTCTCCTTTTCGCAGGCCAAAACTGACTTTTACTCCAAAGTGATCCTGGAGGCCAAAAAGAAGCCAAAGATACTGTTTTCCACCATCCATCATCTCCTCTGTGCATCCCTTCTAGCTCCCCTTATCCTCACATCAAATGCCAAGTGCAAAGAGGTCCTAGTCTTCTTTGCCTCAAAGATTGAAAACATCCCCTTGGCTGCATTGTCCTCCCCCCCTCCCCCCCCCCCCCCCCCCCCCCCCCCCCCCCCCCCCCCCCCACCCCCACATGTCCCCTTCTGCATACTTACCTGGACCAAACTCCATACCCCCATCTCTCCAGTTCTGGCCAGGCTCCACTGACTCCCCAACACCGAACGGATTGACTTCAAGATCCTCACACTTGTGTTCAAGCCCCTTCATTCCCTGGCACCTCCCTACCTCGCCAACCTTCTCAACTCCCCAATCCAACACCTGGCGCCTCCGCTTGACTGGCACCGGCCTCCTGCTTGTCCCTCGTGCCCTCTGCTCAACCATTGGAGGTTGCGCTTTTATCCACTATGCCCGAAACTCTGCAATGCTTTCCCTCAATCCCTCCGCCTTGCTCCTCTCCCCCTTTTCAAGTCCCATTTGAAAACTTTCCTTTTTGACTGTGCTTATGGTCAACTCCTACTCCCAGGCTTGGAGTTAGACTCCGCTACTGTTAAGTGCTCTGAGACTCTACTCTGCATGGAGGGCGCTATATATGTTCAAGTTGTTGTTGTTGTTGTTGTAGTAGTCTACAAAATCTGGTCGTTAAATATAAATGTTTCCTTTATCAAAAATAACAATGTTAAATGAAAAGTAATACACACTCTCTGTAAAGATATGTATACTTTTGACACAGAAGTAAGTCGAAATACGATCTTCAGATAGATTTGCATCTTTGTATGACATTTCATTGTTTAAGGCAATACAAACACACTGTTACAAGCTAAAGCTCATTGTAAAATTGAAGTTCCTGAGTAAAATAGTTGTTCCACAGCTGCTGTTATAGGTCACTTCATTCTTCATTGGAACAGTAGTCATCATAACAGCATAATGACTTTCATATGTGACCCAACAGCACACGCGCTGGCTAAACCAACAATCAGCAAGACTAAATGAACGGCAACCCCATTCATTTGTTGAATCCAGCAATGCAAATGGGATTCTGGTTAGAGTATAAGAGTTCAGAACCAATTTGTGTAGTTGAGGTTAAAATATTTCAACCAATTACATTTTCCCTGGGCTGTTTGATAGGTAGACAAACGATTGCAAGAAATGCGAGATTTCATAGAATGGAACCAGCAAATTTTGTGTTATACTTTCCTTAGATGTTCCATATGTGATTGTGACAATCATTATCATTTTCCTTTCCTCAACCTTCCTGAATACTTATGTTTTATCAGAAAGAGAGGATGAGAGAGTATGAAATAATCCAGCACAACATAAACGATCAATTGAGGAGAGATATAAATCCTCCATCAAACTTAATTAAAGCTTGTTCAATTTCAACACTACTCTGCTGGTTCAGATATTTTATAGTGAATGAGATTGTATAGAGTGAACAATGAGATGATTCACAGCAGTTTCTATTGCAAGGAATTTTATTATTATTATTCAGCAGCACATTCAATAATTATCAAATCTGTTATAAAACATGGCATTTTCATAGTTAGCGTGCATTAACAAAATTGACTGCAATTGGGGAAGTGTGTTAACAAACAACTCTGAGCATTCAGATTCATTCATCATAGAATGTTACAGCACTGTAACAGGCCATTGGCCTAATTAGGTCTGTGCTGGTGTTATTCTGCACATGAACCACCTAGTCTAATCCTGTTCTTTGACTTGTTTCCAACACTAATATTCCTCTTTTCGCGGCACTGAACTCTGTTAACTGAAGTTTTCAGCAAACACGAGCCTTGTTACATGTCCCCCACCCTACCCATCCCACTATCAACAGCCAGGCCATACACCAATCTGTCCCCATTCCCTACAACTCCAGCCAGGAGTTCTCTGCTCACTTGCTCCCTTCTTCACCTCTTTCAAGCTCTCTCTTGACATACTTCTTTGACAGCACCTTTGGTCATCTCTCCCCTTTCCTCCCCCTTCAGCTCCCACCCCCAACTCAGGTACCCAGTTAGCAGCATTAAGAGTATTGCAATGTCTTCCTGGCATGAAAGGCATTATATAAATATGCCTTTTATTGTATTCTGTAAATTATGGATTTGCCTCAATAACAGATAGCGCTAGATTTCTAAATTCCAACCACTCCGTCCAATTTAACCATTCCAATCAATTGGACAAAATAATAATGAGTAACCAAGATTGAATAGTGCCATTTGTATTCTGAGTTGTTCATAAAGGTTGATGTGGTATGATACTCTGGGAATAAAATAAGGCTATGTTAAGATCCCACAATATCCTAGTGAGTAAAGTTAACCTGTTGCACTAAACTATGTAGTGAACTGAATGTGAAAGTTTGAATCGGGGTCTGTGCTGGATAACTGATCTCAGCTAGGAGAGCAGTCGCAATTCAACAATTGTTCTCAAGAACCCAGAGTTGCAAACGGGAAATGTCAGCCAGTATTCCTGGTTTAGTTTTGTATCCAGCTGTTGAAAAGTGCACATCTGGGCATAGGTTGAGAACAAACCTGGCTGTGAAGCACCCATGATTGAAATCTGCTAGCACTCGGTCTAAGTTCCTATTTGACAAATGTGCATCAGATATCAGGAGCACATTAATGAACCGGAACCCCTTGCAGTTCAGATACGTCATCTTGTTGGACTCCATTAAATTCCAAGAAACCTAGAAAGCCCCAGTGGCACAGATTTCTCTCTCTGTCTGACTGACTCTCTATTCTATTGAATTGCACTTCAGACTCTGTTGAAAAGGTTGAAATAGACATGGGACAGTGTCTGAAAGCCAAAAGTAAAACGCCACAGGTTGAAAGGCCTCCAACACGAGGAAGAACAGGGATGCAGCAAGCTTCACGGCCATATGAAGAGTTGTCCTCAGGATATTGCCTTGGGCTTTGAGCACTATTTGGCACTGTTGATTGTCAGAAAGGGTGGCTGAGGTCAGGACACTGGATTAATTTTTTTTAAAAATAAGGTTAATGCTGTGGGGGAGAGTTTAAAGTGGTTATTTTGGAAGGATGAGATTAAATGAGCCGATGGGATTTTTGCATACAAACAAATCTTGTGAGTTCTTAAGACCTTTCTTTTTGACCAAACTTTCAGTCCCTTTTCCATCCACCTTCCTCAGCTTTTACATCCCCACATTGGCTCCTAGATAGCTCTGTGAAGCACTTTGAGATGATCTCCCAATGTGAAAGACATCTTATGCATGGTACCTACAAGGTTTGATCTTGTATAGATGGCCTCCCTGGTACCCCTTATCTTCTTTTCATCCATTTAATCCTCAGATAACAGTGACAGAGTAAGCAAATGCTGTTTCAATAATCAGATCTTTGAATGCTCTGCCAAAACTTCACCACTCTGAGTACATGTTGGCCACTTACAGCCAAGTCAGACCATGGTTAAATGCTCCCATGTGTGCTGTGGCTCAGAGGTTGAGGAAAATTGAAAAATGCCTGGTTTAATTGGCTTCCAATACTAATTGAAAGCCTTAACTGCTGTTTTCAACACTGTTTTCACATGTTGTTTTGCCACTTGTGCCTAGAAGATAAAATTTATAGCTCCTATTTTTAACCAACATAATTTCCATACCTCTGATTCTATGATAAACTTACTATTCATTCTCTGTCTTTCCTTGATAGTAGGGAATCATCTCCTACAATCTTTATATCATTCGTATTATAATACTATATGATTTCTGGTGATCCCATGAATGGCTCAGTGGATAAAAGCCTATCTCTTTTAAAATTAGTCCTGCAGCTCAGTGGTTAGAGCACTCGCCTTGCAAGCGAGAGACCTGGGTTCGATTCCGGCAGGAATCCACAAGCCTCTGCTTAACTAGCAGGAAGTAGGAACCCGGCTGTTAGTTGATTGGCGGATCATTTTCCGGGGGTAATACTCCCTTCTCAAAAAAAAATAATAATTTGATCACTGTTTGTGGGACACTGCTGTGCACAATTCACTGCCACATTTTGCTCACAAAATATACAGTCGATTCTCTTTATAGTATATTCTGTGAAGCGCTTTGAAACATCTTGAAGATGTGAAAAGGAGCTATATCAAATGCATGGATTATTATTATTATAAGAAAATCGAGAACATTTATTTCATAAAAAACTACACAATACACCGTCCCAGAAGATCACACATATAGAATTAATTGATGTGTCTAAGAAGGTCCTAAAGACATAAAGGCTTTAGAAATATTGTGCATTAGCAGAGAAATAGGAACAGGAAGTTAAAGAACTGTTATGAATTGAGAAAATGCAAGAGCAGGCTCAATGTGCCAAATAACCTGCTCTTGTTCTTATATCCTAATGATTTCTATGCTATTAGCTGATATCGAGCACCCAAAAAACAATATAATTAACCTCAGTGTTCCTTGATTGCAGAGGGAAAATAACCAAGTTTGTGTTTCTGATTCTCTCCAGTGTTTCTGCTGTAAAATTTGTTTGTGTGGGATTCCAAGTGAAGTCAGGATCAAGCATGCATTTGATGGTATCCCCTCCCTTTCCTCAGTCACATATCAACTGACACTCACTATCTAGACTTAGACTTTATGACTGGTTATTTGGGTGTGTTACAGTAGGCATTGAGCATCCATTTAACATTACCCAATATAAGTCAGCTCTTTTACAAACAGAGTAACAAAGATTGAAGATATTGGATCTGTTTTCTCCTAGTACAGAAAGGTTGAAAGGAGATCTGATAGAGATTATTTTTATATTTTGGAGAGTTTTGATCGTGTAAATAGGGAAACATTATTTCCACTAGTCAGTGAGACAGTAATTGGAGAGAGTAGATTTGTAAATTGGCAAAAGAATAAAGTGAGAGAGGTTAGGAGATTTTTGTTTACATAGAGGTTTATTAGGATATGGAATGTCCTATCCAGAAAAATAATTAAAGTGAAATCCATGTGCCTTTTAAGAGTGAACTAAAATAAAGCTATTTAACAAATCACCTAAATCAGAACTGATTTGTGATTGGTTTGTAAAATTATTTCCTATTGTGGTAAATGGCTAAATAGAAATTGTTTTACTTCAGAAACAATTCTAGCTATTTTATAATCTTGTGCACAAACTATGCCTTCTATGAAGGAGTCCTTTATCGAGCATTACATTGTAATGTGAACTTTGTTCAGGACCACCTTTCCATACTCTGGTCTCCAAGTAAACCTGCAGGTTTGTCCTTGATTCCAGGTAAAAAGTTCATTCCTTTTTGCTGTGTACACAGACTACAGAACAAACAGAAGAAAGATCAATATTGTATTCTCACTGGGTATGCAAAAATACCATAGATTCAGCTTTATTTTGACAACATTGATGTTCTTTAAGATGCTAGTGAATGGTACCAGCAGCAGTATTTATACCTGACTGGTACAGTGCCGTTTTTGGTCTAAATTGACCCTATTAATCTAGCATTTCATCATCCAGAATTTGACAAATTGTGAACTCAGTCTTCGCTTTGAAACCAGTTTTCTGTAGTCTTGAAGAAAAATTTACAGAAAAACAGTTACAAAATTAAGGCTCCATTTAAGAAATGACCAAATTCTGTATGCTTTGAAATGTTATGTTAATAGATACAACAACAGCTTGTACTTATATAACTCCCTCCATGCAGGGTAGTGTCTCAAAGCATGTAATCTACGTTAAAATATTACATTTAGACCAAGGTGGAATTTTACCTCTACATTGGTTTAAATCTCAATCACTTAACTGGAGATAATTTTGCAAGGTGCACTCCAAATTGATTCAATGTCCGTTTCTTCATTTGAAAGCCAAATAGCTTTCATTCATTGTGAAACTGCAGCCAATTGACACAAACCATATTGTAGAAATTCGAAACATTTCGAATTATCTATCTAGCTGGTTGGGCATCATCAATCATTGAATTCAGTCTAAAATGGAATAAGATAACAACTCACAATAGTTTGCCTCCTGATAATTCTAACCCACCCTTTAAAACAACACAGTAAAAAGCATAAGTTGTTTAATTCAACTTCGTTTTTTACCTGTGGTCATGCTAAGGTTTGAATACTAATCTACAGATGTTGAGTTCTCTTTAAACATCCGTAACATCACCAGACTCCGCAACTACCTCACCCCTCAGGCCGCTGAAACTCTTGTTTGTGCCTTCATCACCTCCAGGCTCGACTATGCAAACACCTTGCTTGTTGGCCTTCCCAACTCCTCCCTCCACAGGCTGTAGATAATCCAGAACTCTGCAGCCCATGTCCTCTCCTGCACCAAACTCTGTGACCCCCATCTCCCCCACTCTCGCCTGACTCCACTGGCTCCCTATCCTTCAGAGAATCCAGTTCAAGATCCTGGTCCTCACCTACAAAGCCCTCCATGGCCTCGCCCCACCCTACCTCTGCGACCTCCTAACTCCTAACTCCCTAACAACCCGCCCGCTCCCTCCACTCAGCCGGCTCTGGCCTGCTCCACGTCCCCCAACCCACCCACCCCACCATTGGCGGGAGAGCCTTCAGCCACTCTGCCTCCAACCTCTAGAATTCCATCCCCCAATCACTCCTCCTCGCCCCCTCCTTAGCCTCCCTCAAGTCCCGCCTCAAGACCCTACTCTTCGACCATGCCTTCGGCCATCCCCCTTCCCCTCCCCTCCCTTCTATCCCCCTGATCCCAGCTCGGGTCTGAAATGCTGTACACTGTCCAGTGCCTTAGAACATCCTCCCGATGTGAAAGGCGCTATACAAATGTAATTTTTTTGTAGTTGTAACCATATAGATCGCAGCATGTAGTTTTTTTTNCCACCACAAGGGAAACAAGATTTCTAAAGGATAGCAGGATTAAGAGATATGGGGATAGGGCGGGTAAATGCAATTAGGTTAGAAGATCAGCCATGATCTTATTAAATGGTGGGGCAGGCTCGAGGGGCTGAATGGTCTACTCCTGCTCCTACGCCTTATGGTCTTATGGTCTTAAGAATGAGGTGCAAGGTGATCCCTGATTAGAGAGTACAAAAAGCAAATGTAATTTGACTTTGTGACACAGAAAATTAATTGCACAATTTTTACTAAATGCAACTTCATCTATTGATGGATCAAAGATCTATAACCAAAACTATTCAGAATAAAAATTACACAAATTTCCAATAAATAGGGTGAGAATGCACATTCCATTTCAGACACGGGAAATGTCCGTGGGTTGGTAGCATGTATATATGGAACTCACAGTCTGGTTTGATGTCAGACACTTGGCAGCCCCCCAAAAATAATGGAAATTCAGTGGAAGAAATCACTTGCTCTATGTTTGATGAATGCACCCTCACAATTTTCAATACTAAATATTTTTAGCAAAACATATTTCCTTGTGTTTGTGCGTTGGGTAATTTTGCAAAACAACATGAACAACAACTTGCACTTATATAGCGCCCTCCATGTAGGGTAGCAACTCACAGTGCTTAACAGTGGTGGAGCCTGACTCTGAAGATGGTTACTTAAGTAGGCCTCGAACCATGCGATTGTGGTCCCATTAAGGTGGATGATGGAGGAGAGGCAGTGGAGGAAGATGGCATGGTCGATGTGGAAGAGAGATCCAGGAGGACGAGGAGGCAGAGGGAGCCCTGGTCAGTGATAGAAAGGATATCATTTGTGACTTTGGCAAGCACTGTCTCTGTGCCGTGGGCAGGATGAAAACCAGGCTGCAGGGGCTCGAGGAGGGAGTGGAGGGAAAGGTGTGACTGAAGTTGACCTGCAACAATGTGTTCCAAGACTTTAGAAATGAAGGATAGGTTGGAAATGGGACTGTAGTGTCAGAGTTTAGAGGGATCGAAAGTGTTTTTTTTGAGAAGGGATGTGATAACAGTAGTTTTCAGGGGTTGTAGATCAGAGCCTGAAGAGAGAGACTGATTGACTGTGTCAGCCAGCAGAGGGGAGAGGAAGGGGAGTTGAGTGACCAGCAGCTGGGTGGGGAGAGGGTCGAGGCAGCAGGTGGTGAACTTCATGCGGGTGATTGTGGTTTAGAGGGAGGAGGGAGAAATGGGGGCAAAGAAGGGGGAACAACAACAACAAGATTCCATTTATAGAGTACCTTTCACGTCGGGAGGACATCCCAAAGCACTGGACAGTTGGGTCAGGACCCGAGCAGGGGGCAAATGGTCAGGGTGAGGGGAGGGAAGGGAGGGAGCGAGGAGGGGGTAGAGAGTTGAGAGGGGAGCTGAAGGCACGGTCAAAGAGAAAGGTCTTGAGACCGGCCTTGAAGGAGGAAAGGGAGGAGACAAGGCGAAGGCACTGGGGGATAGAGTTCCAGAGCCTCAGGGCTGAGAGGCTGAAGGCCTGGCCACCGATGGTAGGGTGGTTGGGGCGGGGGATCTGGAGCAGACTGGAGCCAGAGGAACGGAGGATACGGGCAGGTAAGTAGGGGGATAGTAGGTCAGAGAGGTAGGAGGGAGCAAGGCCGTGAATGGCCTTGTAAGTGAGGATGAGGATCTTGAATTCGATCCTCTGGGGGATGGGAAGCCAGTGGAGGCAAGTGAGGGTGGGAGTGATGTGGTCACGAAGCCTGGTAGGAGCAGTGGCAGGAGCTGTGGTGGAGGGAGGGAGAAGGCAGCGTGGATGGTCTGGATGGGGTGGAAGGGGACATGGGGTGGCGGGGGGGGGGGGATGTTGATGAAGCAGCTAAGCAAAGGTTTTAATTTTTGAGGCGAAGAAGTCTAGGACCTCTTCACACTTGACATTTTATGTGAGGATAGAGGAGCTAGAGGGAATGCACGGAAGGGGTAATGGATGGTGGAGAACAGTGTCTGGGTTGCTTTTGGCTTCCAGGATGACTTTGGAGTAAAAATCAGTTTGGACCAGTGGAAGAGAGAGGCAGTGGGTGCGGAGGTGCTCGAGTCACAGATTGCAGTGAATCGTGAGGCCGGATTTCTGTCATCTGCGCTCAAGCGCCCGGGCTTGGGTTTTAAGTAAGCAGAGATGATTGTAGTGCCAGAGGGAGCAGGTGGTTTTGGAAACAGTCCTGGATTCCCCTCTAGCTCCTCTAGTGAATTAAAGGTTGTGGAAAGACAGTAATTCAGCAGCCTGGTGACTGCATCAGGATTGCTGTGGGTGGAGGGCCAGATGGAGAGGAAGTCCAAGAAAGAGAGGGTATTTGTGAGGGACTCGGGGGAAGCTTTTTCCAGGGGCAGAAAAGAATGGTGGAGGGCTTGGATGAGGGGAGGGGGATGCGGGTGGAGAGAGAGATGAGTAAATGGTCCAAGATGGCCTTGTCCATGATGGACCGGTCGGAATTGTCAAGGCCATGTGTGATGACGAGGTCGAGGGAATGGCCACAGTTGTGGATCGGTGAGTTGATCTAGAGGGTGAGGTTTAGGGAGGAGAGGAGGGCAGTGAAATCTGAGGAGATGGTGCAAGAGGAGTTAAGATGGAGGTTGAAATCACCCATTATGAGCAGGTGTTCAGTGCAGAGGGATAGGGATGAGAGGAGAGAGAAGATATCAGTGAGGATACATTAATGCAATAAAAACATTAGTGCACAATTTGTATAAATGGTGCAATTGCTTTCTCAGAAGCTCTCACTTATTTGCGCAGCAAAGTCTAATTGCATTTGCTTTATGCACTTTACAGCCCGTAATTGCCTTTTATTGATTTTTCGCTCTAAAATGTTGGACAACTGTAGAACTCCACAGACTGTGCATAAACTATTGAATTACACTCAGCAGCTTACAGGTTGCAGTTGTTCTTACAGATGTTTATGATCCAGTAGTAGACGAACCCAGCCTGTTTGCTCGGTGCCTGCCAATCCGATCAGGGGGTTGTGGTCAATCACATGTCAGCGACAGGCAGCGAGTGTTGGTTCAGTTGTGAGCGTTGATTCCGTGTGACTTCTGGGATCTCAGAGCTTGAAGAGAAGCTGTGGGGCTGTGGGACTGATGAGATGTCACTTGGCACTTTAGCTATGGATGGTGGCGTGGACTACTTCGACACTGCCTGTCAATACGAGAGTTCAGAGCTGGGCCTGGATCCACCTGCCTGTACCCAGGCCAGGGCGCAGCAGCCCCAGTTACTGATATCGTGTCTGGGTGATTTGGACCAGAATAACGTGGCGGGTGTCAACCTTTACGAGAGTCCCCCGGGTTCGGATCCCGGACACTTCTCCCAGTCTGATCACCTCACTTCAGGGTTTGGGGATGAGCTTCTGCTGCATCAGGGGCGCTATCCGTTCCCCTGGATGAAGAGCACGAAATCACACACCTACACGCTAAGGAGCCAGTGGACAGGTATGGTTACAGGGTTACAGGGTTACAGGGTGATCGATTATTAAGCTCAGCGCTTGGTTTGAGTCTAAAGCTACAGTGGGGGTGGAATGGACAAACCAGGTCATTATTGCCCACCATATATGTAAACCTTACACACATATTGCACACCTGTAGGTGCATCGCACACTTAAGTTCTTTCTGCGTCAAGATTTGTTCTATTTCTGCTGTATTTTTGGAAGTCAGTGTTTAGGCGACTTGTTTAGTTCGGTCTAAACTTCGAAGTTTCTTTTTAAAAAATTTTTTTTTATACAAATACCCCAGACCTCGCTGGAATTTCAATCTACAGGTGTATGCGTGCACTTAGGTTGATGCATATGTTGTGCAAATATGCAGTGCATAACAGAAAAAACAGTTCAAAAAGTATGGCAGCCAAATAAATAATACAACTAATTAAACGCCCTGTTTAGTTGTTCACCCTGACGGCACCAAATAAAATAAAAGCACAACAGTACATAAGTTTCAATGGTATTTTACGAACACTGTTCATTCGAATCAAGTGAGTGCATTGAACATGTATGTTAAACCTGGCCATGTTGCATGCTGTTTTGGGAATGATGTCGCTGCTGGAATTCGGGAATTGTTACCTGCGGAAAGTAACCCCTCACAGCAAAATAATGTGGATTGTGATAAATTGTCTGAAGAGATCCAATAGGAATTTTACTTCCCTGAAAATGTCACCCCGGGAGACTGCGCTGGGTTCATAGTGACACTGATCCGATTGCAGTGTGTGTTGGATTTAAAGGCCCAGATCTCTTACAAACTATCTTGCACACAGTGGTTTGGCTGGTTTTGCGTGGATTGGATCAATCAGTATTTTTTTCTGATAAACGTGTTTCAACGCTGGATGCAGCAGCTCTTCAAACGCACATACCCGCGCTTTAAGAATAAAATGTATTTTCAACTACATTATCCGAAATGCACAGTTGAATTCCTTTGAAATATTATTTTATCCTGTTTTGAACGGCGCTTGCATTCAGGGTAAATGTCTAAACATATTTACGCCTGCCAGACTTCAATGACAAGTTAACGTGGTAACTAATATAATTATAATTACGGTACTAACATAATTTTTAAATAAAGAGCGGGATGAGGTCTGAAGAGGGGTTTTAATTTAATTTAACACACGGTTGTCGTCGGGAATCATGCATACCTTTTCCTAGTTGCAATCTCTATGTGTGACAATGAAATACAAGATCCAAGTTTCATATTTAATGTATAATAACGTGCTGCGAAATCGCATTGCACTTAATTCTGAGTGGGTCACTTGCTCAGTAATAATATCCCTGGAACTTCTAAAAGTTAGATATTTTGTGGTATACGTTTCGAAATGAGTGATGCAGGGATAATGACAAATGCAATGCGCCACATATTGATCCCCAAAGCAAATGATGAAGTATAGAATATTGATAGCACCAGAATGTACCCCCCCCCCCCCCCCACACACACACACTTTTAGGCAAAAATGACTCAAGACCAGAAAAGCTCTTCTTTAGGGGCAGAGAATAAGGACTTTTGGTTAATTTTTAAACACAAAATAAAAGAATTACATATAAAGCTAATAAAGCCATAGAGCGAATTAGGAGTGAATTAGGAATGGAGCGAATTGGGTTCCAGATTCATTTAAAATACTGCAGTACAGTAAGTGTCACTTAAAATTTCCTTTAGCTCTAGAAATTCTTTACATCATAAATAAAATTAAATACGTAGGATACCGAGGCTAGCAATAAAGATATACAAACTTATTTTGCAGTAAACTAGAGAATATATATAATAAAATACAATCAAAATACAATTGACCTTTGCAAGAAATCTATCTGCAGCGAATATAAAATAATGCCAAAGGTGAAGCTTAGCGTATTAAATGCTTCTGTTGGTGCTTCGGTTGTATTAACAACAACAAAAACTTGCACTTATATAGCGTCCTCCACGCGGGGTAGCGTCTCAGAGCGCTTATTAAACAATACAGTTAATTATTTTGAAGAGCTGCAGATATTTGCAATCTTCAAGCACACTGTTAGTTTCAGAGAACACCTTTTGAGCACAGTAACCGCTCCAAGCGCAATTTTCTATAGAAACTGACTGCAGTGGAATGGAGAGCAATACTTCTATGGAGGCAATTTTATTTTGCTCTCGTTGAAAACGGCAATGCAGGTTTGAGAAATTGATGAGGGGGTAAGTCAGTTATCCGAGATGGGGGATCCATTCACTTTCTGTAAAAAATACAATATTCGTATTTTACACGTGCCTGTTTATCCCATCTTTCACACAGGTTGGTTAGGTCTTTCCAATCTGTAAGTAGACTACGTTTCCACAAGTCAAGCTGAACGCCAGAAACGCTATCCTTGCGAGAGGATATATATTATTGCGATAAATTGTGTTTTTTCTTTACAACGCAAAGTATTGCAGCTCAAGTCTTTCAAAAGTGCAATCCGTTTCCTGGCGTCAGGTTCAGGCGCTTCGCAGAACATACTGTAGAGTCAGTTGACTGTGTAGTTTCGTGGGCGAAACATGGGAGCCAATTGCGCACAGCAATGAATACATGGAGAATGATGCTGGGTGGTCAACAGCTAATGTAAAGGAGATCATTTACACTAGTTTTGTTGCAGGAAACGGTTTTGCAATGGAAGTGGATGAAAGCAAAAGGACGCGCACGGCTTATACCAGGGGACAGCTGTTGGAGCTGGAGAAGGAATTCCACTTTAACAAGTACATCTCCAGACCTCGACGCGTTGAACTGGCGATAATACTGAACCTCACAGAGAGGCACATCAAGATCTGGTTCCAAAACAGGAGGATGAAGTGGAAGAAAGAAGAAGCGAAACGACAAACTCAAACGGTTTCAAACAAATCCAAAACTTCAGTGCAGGAAAAGTGTTCAGTGGAAGCGGAAGAGAGGAACACGACATCCACCAGAAAGCACAGTGATTTTGCTGTGCCTGGAATCAACAGCGATATTAGACAATTCATCTCATAAAATAAAAGTAAAAATAAGTGCTGTTAAAATAAACCAATTGATCGTTGCCTGTCGCCCAGTGCTGATGAATGTTGTAGCAAGGTTTAGAATTTATCAAACAAGATTGTAGCAGGTGCAATCATTCACGTTTTGGGATATTTAACCTACTCTTGCGAAGCAAATGCAAAATATATTGACTATTTTATTAAACGTGTTTCATTGCATGGTATAAATTAGCCAAGTACGCAAGTCTCAGCGCTCCTCAGTCAGTGATGGGCATATCGATGTTTTTGATGTAATAATCCACCTGTTCAGACTCAAGAAACGAAACTTAATGTACACATTGCTGTCAGCAATAAACGGACAATAGTCTCTGGATATTTAATTCTCTGTTCAGTTTACATTTCGCTAAAACATATAGAAAATGTGGATGTGAAACGTACGTTTCTTTTGTAAAAAGATATATATATATATATTGCAGCTGAGATTCCTGTCAGTAGCCTGACAGGGGCAGGTAGATTTGTGGTTTAGCTGGACCGACCTTTAACATTAAATATTTGCTTCAGAGCAAACCTCAGCCCTCAGGGATTACTCGACAACTGTAATGTTTGTCGCATCGACCAGATCGAATCTATAATGCAATTGACACAGGGATCGAGTTTAGCTACAAAAGGCCCGTGTGTACTCTCTACTAGGTATGGTGATATATTACAACACCAACAACAAATTACATTTGTATAGCACCTTTCATGTTGGGAGGTTGTCCCAAGGCGCTGGACAGTCAGTGCTTGGGACCCGAACTGGGGGTGGGGATTGGGGCTGGTGGAGGGGACTGGGTGGGGGGGGGTTAGCAGGGAGATCAAAAGCACTGTCGAAGAGGAGGTCTTGAGATGGGTCTTGAAGGAGGCAAGGGAGGGGACGAATTCGAGGGATTGCAGGATGACGTTCCAGAGGGCGGAGTGGCAGAAAGTCCACCTGCCAATAGGGGAGGGGCGGGCGAGGCGGGGGACGTGAAGCAGGCCGGAGCCTGCTGAGTGGAGGGAGCGGGTAAGTTGTTAGGGGGTTAGGGGGTCGCAGAGGTAGGGGGGAGCAAGGCCATGAGGGCTTTGAAGGTGAGGAGCAGGATCTTGAACTGTATCCTCTGTGCGATGGGATGTATCCTCTCTGCAATGCACTTTATAAACCACAAGATACAACAACAAGATTTCATTTATAGAGCGCCTTTCACGTCGGGAGGATGTCCCAAGGCGCTGGACAGATAAAGACTGACTGGTGTCTGAAGGAAGAGTCAAAGAGATATATCTTTAGAGGGATTTTGACCACAGAGATAGAGGAGGCAAGAAGGATTTGGGTTGAAACCTTGCATATTGATAGGTCTAAAGAGTGGGGATATGTTTTTTTTTTGCAGCTGGGTGTCGGACACATGCGGAAACCCATAGGCCAAGTTTAAGAGTATCCAAACCAAACTAAGAATTCCATGTACAAAACATAAAATACTGCAGATGCTGGAATCTGAAACAAAAACAGAGAGAGCTGGGAAAACTCAGCGGGTCAGGCAGCATCTATGGAGAAAGGAAAGTGAGTCAACATTTCGGGTCCATGCCCTTCATCTGATCTTTATCGTGGACCCGAAACATTGACTCACTTTCCTTTCTCCACAGATGCTGCCTGACCTGTTGAGTTTTCCCAGCTCTCTGTTTTTGTTTAAGAATTCCATGCATCTCACCTACACATGGCGATTCCAGAGATATTTGTTGGAATGCAGTGCACTCTCTCTCTCTCTCTCTCTCTCTAGTGGGAGGCATCCTGCTTACCTAATTCAAGAAAGTATTAGCTGCAGGTTGGCAGGAACCAAGGCTTGAGGACTAAAGACTTTTGGAGTCTAACCAGCTAAAACTGCATAGTTTGCCATTGAATGCACTTCCTGGCAAACTTTCCCACTGCTTCTCCAGCTACAACCTCCCTACTCACGAGGGCTTTGGATTGCAGGGTTAACAGGAGCTGAGTGGGAAGACTTGTCCCAGTGACTGGTCTGCCCTTCCAAGTTCTCCAATGAGCCAGGCTGACTGTGCTATCATCAGCGGTGCCCTGGAATACTATGAACCCACCTGGCTTAGGGAACGCTACAGAGGGCCGGCTCAATTCCAACATTCCATTGCTAGGCATAGGCAGATCACCTTGGAACCAGTTCAGCTACAAGGAGACTCCACTTATCCCCCACCAGCACTCACCACCCCCCCCCCCACCTCCCCCAGAGAGTCTGAGGGATATGCAGCAGGCTGGCACAGCAGAGGGAGTGGCTGTCGGAGTAGGACATTAGGAAATCACAGAAGTAGAGTGGGGAAAGGTCATGGAGGCATGTGGAGATGCAGACACAGATCTTAAACTCGATCCGGTGGGGATAAGGAGCAAATTAAGCCAAGAAAGGGTGGAGGTGATCAGTTCACAATCGAGACTGGGAGAGGATGAGGACTGTGGAGTTTGGGATAGCCTGGAGCTTGTGGAGGGTAGAGCAAGGAAAGCCTTGAACAAAACATTGGAAAAGTCCAGCCTGGACTTGATAAAGGTGCAGATGAGAGTTTGGGCTATTTGGGAATGTATAGTTTACAGGAATAGTATTCATGATTTCTACTCCAGTCCCAACATGTTTACTGTTGACAATAATAATAAATATTGCAATTCATTACGATTTTTGTGGCATATTATTTATTATGCACACATTAATATGTCATATCAAAAAACAAAAAGCCATAAAAATGCTCACATTATCAAAATATATATTTAAAATGTGCTATATAATCTGTATTAAAAGGTGCAATGTGAGGTTTATGAATTACAAGAATAATTCCTGCATTTGACATAAGGAGTCTTTAAAGTTGGGAGAATATCTCAAAGTGCTTCACAGAATTTACTGCATAGTGTAATGACTGTATATTTTGTAGGCGAAGTTTGCAGTCAATTTTATCTGGGGGATTTGTGGCAGTTGTGTTATGACTTGAGATTTCACGGGGGGGTGGGGGGGTGGAGCGTTCCAGGCTGAATTCTATGGGTTCACTGTCTGTGGATATCTATAACTAATGGTACAACTGCATATTACATCATTCCCAATTGGAAACTTGTCTCACCAATGACCCAGCACCACTGACCCAATAAAAGGAAATGGTGCATTTCCTTGTTGTTTGAGCCATTATAGAATGGAGACTTTACATAATCCGGGTTGTGTTTCCACAACGCAAACAGCAGGCAAAGAAACATTCTTTGTGTGCTGTTTACGAGGTCGAAACACAACCCGATTACTGTACAAACAAGTAAATGGATTTGTTCAAAATATACTCTGATATTTATTACGTTATTAAAATCAATTCATGTTTCATGGAGCTTTGAGAAATATAGCTTATTGCTAATTTCAAAGGAATACAATGTGGCAGTAAGTTCACCATGGAAATTATTGTATTCAGCCTTCTATACCTGTTCAGTGTTAGTTTCATATCTAATGTGATAATATTGTAATATAATATGCACAATGTGAGTAAATATTCCTATAAATCACAAGGATAATATGAACACTGAAGATCACATCTGGATTTTGTCAAGTTGAAATCGCTGTTATTAGGACAGATGTTGGGAAATGCCTGAATTTTAATTCTGGTGACCAGAGCATTTGACATCTCCAGTTGAGCAGGTTTGCTTAAAGGTTTGCTTGGAGGGTGAGAGAAACATTGCCTGAACCAATGAAGGATTGGTTCAGGCAACAGCATTATTAGCCAACTATACTCACCTAGACTACGATGATGAAGTTGCCCAAGTTCAAGGTTTATACAAATGACCAGTGGTCACATACTCTAATATAACCAGTATTGAGCAGATGGTGCTTCAAAAAAAGTTAGAATTTTTTAAAATTTATGGCACATCACGTGTAAAATACAAAAGCAATTTATATTTCAATACTGACTTGTTCAGTAATGTTGCTGCCAAATAAACGTTGCAGAACAAGGCTGACTTTTGCCCTCGTATCTTGTGCAAACAGAAAACTGACACTGTACAACTACAGATAGGCCTTAAGTGTTCTGTCTCACATGGCAACGCATAGCAACACACAACAACGCACCTGGGAAAAGGTGAACGTTTTGATTAGTTGCCATATTCTGGGAGACTAAAGGTTCAAAGTGCACATATGAACTGGATTTGAGAACCCTGCAAGTTAGACATAAGGGAAGTTTCCTTATGTTTCAGGAACAAGTTCCTTGGATGAAGCAAGAACTACCCACCTTGTTGAATACACACTGACCAGGGTTTCTGCAGACAACATGCTGCTGTAGCACTATAAACAGGAGCAATGCAAAGAGAGTGAATTAAAGGTGATTTAAAATGTTATCGATCTGTGTGGGATAAAAACTGACTGACATACCAGTATCCTGCTTCAAAAACTGTGGTCATTGGTTTTCAAGGGCAAGACATGGATTCAGAAGTGGCTCAAGGGAAGGAAAAGAGGGTCTTTGTTAGGGGAGCAAGGTGAAAATGGGGAGAGATATTAAGCAGGGTGCATCAGGACTTTGTACTTGCACCCCTCCTGTTCCTCCTATGTACTAATCACCTGGATTTGCAGACCCAGTGTAAGATAATTACATTTGCAGTCTTCACCAAGTTGCGGGAATCAGTGGAGGCAGCAAAGCTCCTACAAAGAGAGCTTCAAAAGGCTGATGACTGGTAAATTAAATTTAATACAGGTAATGGAAACTACTACATATAGGATGCGAGAATAGGACACTCAAGTACTCCAGAGATGGCTCTGGTGGGGTTCAGCATAAATCCCGAGGCATCGAGGGCCCCCTGTCATCATGCAAACCCATTGACATCATCTCCCTTCCAACCTAACCTGCTGGAGGGGAGGGGACACCTCACCACACCACCCCTCCAGGCCCACACTGGCCGCCCTCCAGCCAGTATCCATGCTGCCAGGATGGGACATCTGCCCACTAGGTTTGGTAGAGGCCCCAGAATTGAGCTTAGCATGGGGCCCTCCTGGAGCAAATGCGGGGTTTGATGGATAGGAACATAGGAACAGGAGGAGGCCGTTTAGCCCTACAAACCTGTTCTGCCATTTAATTAGACCATGGCTGATCTGTACCTCAACTAATCCTTTCAATTCCAATTTTGCACTTTCTCCACGTATCCCTTAATATCCTGACCTACCAAAATCTACCAACTTCACTTTTGAAGGTGTGGATGGATCCAGCATCCACAGCCTTTTGGGGGAGAGGATTCCAGATTTCTACTACCCTTTGAGTGAAAAATACTTCCTGATTTTACTCTTAAATGGCCTGATTCTAATTTTAAGACTGTGCCCCCTTGTTTTGGATTCCCCCACAAGAGGAAATAGCTTGTCTGTATCTACCCTTTCGAATCCCTTTATCATCTTAAACGGGACAACCCCTCATGGATGGGGTAGAATTTGTAAAGGGAAAAACTGAAAGAGATCCAGAGATGTTAGTTGACTCTTTGTTCGCTGTATCAAAACAGTAGGCTACATTGTTTAGATCCTTAGATGTTATACTCAGACTGTATCATGCTCTGGTTCGACCACATCTGGAATATCACATCTAGTTCTGGTTATGGTGACACAAGGGAAGTTGCCTTATGTTTCATTATGTCCATCCTCTAGAAAGAGGCAGTGCAGAGAAGAGCAACAAGAATGATCCCCAGAATTGAGCAATGAGCTATGAGCAATGATTGGACAAACTAGGATTCAGAGAAGCACTAGCCCTGAAGACTCAGTCGTCAGAGAGGATAACTTTGAGGGGACCTCATAGAAGTGGATAACATTTTAAATGGGATTGAAAAAGTAAACCCAGAACAATAGCCAGGCTCCACTGGCTCCCCATCACTGAATGGATTGACTTCAAAATCCTCACTCTTGTGTTCAAATCCCTTTCACTCCCTGGCACCTCCCTACCTCTCCGACCTCCTCACTCTCCAATCCACTACCCGGTGCCTCTGTTTGACTGGCACTGGCCTCCCGCTTGTCCCTCACACTCTCTGCCCCTCCATTGGAGGTTGTGCTTTCAGCCATTACGCCCTAAAACTCTGGAACACTCTCCCGCAATCTTTCCGCCTTGTTCTCTCTCTCTCCTTTTTCAAGTCCCACCTGAAAACCTTCTTCTTCGACCATGCTTACGGCCACCTCCCTCACCCCGTTCATCTTCAACTGAACCAATCCTGTGATGTTGTGATAAGATTCTCTGCTGTGAAATCAAAGGTTCAAGGTTAATCCACAAAATCTTTCAGTAGAAATCTATCACCTCTCCAGCGCCTTGGGATGTCCTCCTGACATGAAAGGCACTATACAAATGTAATCTTGTATTGTATCACATTTGCAGAAAATTACTGCAATTTTCCACAATTCTGCCCAATTTTAAAATTTAAGATAAAATTGCATTCATAACTAAATACTAATATGGTCTCACAAGTCAAGATCTTTGAAATTGAGGGGCAAGACCAACTAAAACGTTCAGTCCTATGTGTGTAATAGTTGAGTTGGGAGGTTCAG
The DNA here is from genome assembly GCF_018977255.1 of Callorhinchus milii. NCBI lineage: Eukaryota > Metazoa > Chordata > Chondrichthyes > Chimaeriformes > Callorhinchidae > Callorhinchus > Callorhinchus milii. Next base: position 52,232,907 of record NW_024704742.1, read on the forward strand.
GATGATGGAGTAGTATGTTAAATACTAAAGTGTAGTTGTTTTTACTACATGGAATGTGCCATTTGAACTTTCCCAGAAGATGAGTTTAAAGGGCAGAGAGCTAACTGCATTTGCCTCTTTCAGGTGAGCGAGATAGATTCCATGTCACTGTTCCAAAAAAGAAAGGACATTTTGTTGGTATCTTGGCCAACAATCACCCAGATTAATTAGTCATTCACCACATGACCATTTGTGAGAGGTTTATGGGCCCAAATGGCTGCCATGTTTGCTTACAAAACTAATTACTAACATGGCATTAACTAAAGTGAAGCACAAATAAATGCAAGCTACTACCTAAAGGAAGTAAGAATCCGAAATGCATACATTTACCCATACCTGTTAATCTACAAAGTACACAGTCACTACACTGTATAGTAGATCCTGTGAAGCGCTTTGAAAATCCAACTAATGTGAAAGGTAAATATGTTAAATGCAAAGATTATTATTTATTTACACCTCGAACAAGATGAAGTTGTCCGAGGGAAGGGGAAAGCTGAAAGAGAGCTTGAGATCTCTTTGGTTGACTTGTCACTCACCATGTCAAAATAGTGCAAGGTAGCAATAAACAAGCCAAACAGAACGCTGGGCATCCCAAATCAGTTCATATCCCCAGAAGTCATACTCATACTCAAGATATACGCTGCTCTGACCAGGCCTCAAGTACACTCAAGTACACTCAAGTTGGCTGCTCAGGCAGTGTCAGAGCTGAGGAGAGCAATGAGGATAGTCCGCAGTGTTAGAGCAATGAACTATGAGCATCAAATGGACAAACTAGGGCTTTCAGTCTTCAAATTCAGTCTTTGATTTCAAGATCCTCACGCTCGCTTTCAAATCCCTTCATGCCCTGGCACTTCCCTACCTCTCCGACATGCTTTCCCCCCAACACACAACCCGCTGCCTCCGCTCGACTGGTTCTGGCCTTCTGCATGGCTCCCATGCCCTCCATTGCACCATTGGTGGCTACGCTTTCAACCACTATGCCCTGAAACTCTAGAACACTCTTTTTCTATACTAATTTTAAATGGGATTGAAAAGGTGAACCCTGAAGACCTTCCTATTCGACTGTGCCTACAGTCACCTCCCCCTCCCCCAGCTCAGAGTCGTGCTCTGTCACTGTCTAGAGCTCTGGGACCTACCTTGCATGAGCAGTGCTGTATAAATGCAAGTTGTTGTTGAAAGAAGATGTTTCTGAGGGGACATTATAGAAGTATCTAGAATTTTAAATGGGATTGAAAAAGTGAACCCGGAACAAAACTTTCGCATAAAATAAAGATAATTAAGAATATAAATTGCAAGTGTTTTGGTACTTTGAGTTGTTTTGTTTTTCCTTCTCATGTATTCAATTAGCAGCTGAAGTACAGAAATGTAAATATTTGTACAATGGGGCTACAACTGTAAACTGATCCTCCATTAATTTCAAAAGACAGTTTAATTATATAATTTGCTAAAATGCAATTAACGGGAAGGTACTGTAATTTAATATCCCTAGTGACCGGCAGATTAATATTACAGATAAAGTGTCTGGCATACAGTTTAATGCCTCAGGCATAAGTTACTTGATGTACTTTTCCGAGTTTACTGGAATCAGAGGAATGTAATTGAAAGGAAGGACTTTCGGTGACCGAGTTATTGATGGATAATGGGTACTTCATGACGTCAACTTGTATTACTTCCTGTTGCAATTACTCCAGCTCAGACCTCAGGGCTCTGTACTGTAAAGGTCTGTTTTTATAAAATAATAATAATTATCCTTGCATTTGATATAGCACCTTTCACATCAGGAGGACATCTCTAAGCACTTAACAGGATTTACTATGTATTTTGTAGGTGAATACAGCAGCCAATTTACGCTCAGCAGTGTCCCATTGACAGCCACAAAGTGAATAACCAATTTTGTCTGGGGCATTATTAACCAGGTCACTTGGAGAAACTTCCTTCTGTTTTTATATAGTGCCATAGGATCTTTAATAGCTACCTGACTATGTGGATGAGCGCTTGGTTTAATGTCTCATACGAAAGTTAACAACTCTAACATGGAGTCCTGTTGCGTATTGGTTACAGAACTTGCCTCCCAAGCGAGAGGACCTGGGTTTGATTCCGTACTCCACACGCCTGTTTACCTAGCAGTAAGTAGGAACCCAATTGTTTGTTGATTGGCGAATTGTTTTTCAGGGGGTAATAATTCATTCACAAAAAGAAATAATAATAATAATTTGGTCACTCAATCCACGGCTGTTTGTGGGATACTGCTGTGCACAATTGGCTGCCACATTTTTCCCAGAAAATATACAGTCAATTCACTTTACAGTATATTCTGTGAAGAACTGTGAGGCGTCTTGAAGACACGATAAGGCAACTATATCAAATGCAAGGATTATTACTGTTATTATTAACATTGCATCACAGCCCCAGCACTGCAATGAAATATCAAGCCTAGACTTTGAGCTCCAAGAGAATGCTACTAATTAAGTCATGATGACAAATAGTAGATAGTGACCAGCCCACAACTTGAGGTGGAAGGATTCCAAGGAAGGCCACTGCCCCTAAACAACGTTTTCAGGGCATGGTTTAGGAACCCAGACTCCTGTGGCAGTAGAGTTGTCGACTTATACCAGATATACATCAGAGACATGCTGTGGTTAAATTAACATTTATAGTACTGTGATTCTTTTTGAGAACTGGATTAGAAGTAGTTCCTGAATCCTGATACCTACTAATCACGTTGTGAGGACTCAGACTTGTGCTTATCAGTTAATTAATGACCAACTAGTGACTATTCTCTTTGAGTTGAAGTAAGCCTAAATTGGCTCCAAAGTGACATACCCGAAAAGCAAGATTCTAATTGAATTAATCTCTGTTGTGGTATTGGTCATCTGTTACTTAAGCCAAGCAGGTCCACAATACTTTAAGGCTTTGTTCATGATTGAGCAGTCAGCCTGACCCATTAATAATAATAATAATAATCATCCTTGTATTTGATATAAGCGCCTTATCACGTCATTGAGGCGTCTCAAAACACTTTACAGAATATACTGCAAAGGTAATTGACTGTATTTTTGTGAGCGAAACACAGCAATATCCCACAAACAGTTGGATTGAGTGACCAAATTATTATTATTTGACCATTAGCAGGATTCAGAGGACATCAGTCCCTGGAGGCTGTAATTCATTCTACTCAGCTCCTGTTAACCCTGCAAATCAAAGCTCTAACCTTTGAGTGGTCCTCGTTGGATGAACAGTGAACACATTGCCAGTGTATTGTAGATCATGGTAAACTGCACAGTTTTAGTAGATTAAATTCTAGCACATCTACACTCCTCAATGTACATTCAAACAAAGAATTGAGTCTTGCCATCCTGCACCCAAACACTTTGGGATTAGATAAGCAAGGGTGATCTGTCTTCTGGGGAGAGAGTGAATATACTTTATTTAGATATGTATCTTTACTACAATGAAAATCTTTAAACACAATAAAACATTGTCTAAACAAAAATATGAGTTTGTGTTATATTGCCGAAATGCAGCTGCTTGAGAAACATCTTTCCCTGTCCATAACACAAAGTCGTCCTGTTAAAGGCATTGGAAAATTTATCAACAAAATGCTCTCCTTTAACCACAAAGCACACAGAGTCCACTATGGTACGTACACCATATGCACACTGTGGACAGTATGATTTATAATAATAATCCTTGCATTTGACATAGCGTTTTATCACATCATCGATACGTCTCAAAGTGCTTCACAGAATATAAAGTGAATTGACTGTATATTTTGTGGATGAAACGCGAAGCCAATTGCGCACAGCAATGTCCCACAAACAGTCGGGAATTGAGTGAGCAAATTATTATTATTTTAACAATGGTAACAATATAATGATAAATATACTTATGCAATTTAAACAGTGTTTGTACATTTAAACAGTTATTAGATACCAAGTAACTTATTTAACCTCTCCTTTACGAAGGCAAAATTCTGGAAGAAATATTAGACTTGATTGTTTTAATGTCAAATGTTAATCTTACTATGAACATGGTTATTACATGCCTCTAGAAACAACAAAAAACTGGAACCATTTAGTGCTCAAACCGTATTCCAAGTAACAAGTCATTCACGTAAGTAAAACAAAAACTTCACTGTGTAAATCAAACATGAATATAATATAGACACTTGAAATGAGAATCACTGATATGGTGGTTCTGAGATATCAGCTCTAACGAAAGGTCATCGACCTGAAATGTTGACTCACTTTCCTCTCTCCATAGATGTTGCCTGACCTGCTGACTGTTATAACAATCCTTGCATTTGATATAGCGCTTTTCACGTCGGGAGGACGTCCCAAAGCGCTTCACAGAACACACTGTAAAGTGAATTGACTGTATATTTGTGGGCGAACGCGGCAGCCAATTGCGCACAGCAATGTCCCACAAACAGTCGTAGACTGAAAATGACCAATTTATTATTGTTTTGGTTTTGGAGGGATTATTATTAGTGTTTCCAGCGACTTGTGTTTTTAATCCAGATTGCCAGTATCTGCAGTGATTGGGTTTTTGTTTGGTTTGGTGATGTGGTGGTGTTGGGTTTGCTGCTGCCCAACTCTGAGCTGCTCTGCCTGGTTTCTCCGCCGGCCTGGAGCGCCCTCTGGTGGCTACACGATGCCAACATTGAGCAGTGTCAGGCTGTCACCCACCAGGGCATGTGTTTCCAGGTCTGAAGGTTGAAGCAGATGCTTATGGACTGTGAACTTTGCCTATTTGAAACGTGCACTTAGTCGATTCGAGGTCATCCATCACAAAACCTAACAACACGTAATATCAGTTGTGTTGACGTGTTATGGTTTCTTACAGCAGTGTAGTGTAATTGCAAATCTGCGAATAAAAGAGGATTTTTTTTGTACAGATCCACAACAAAGCAATCACTAAAGTGTGCGACTGAAGGAAAGTAGAAAATGAAGCAACGAAAAGCACGAAATGCATACAAATTTACGATGCCCGTTTTGCCATTTGCAAGGTCATGTCTTTATATTCATCAGTCAGCTCAGCCTTGTGAATCCCACCGATGGAGAAGCAAAACAAGGCGGAGAGGGGTCGGAGATGCACATAACCGCGTCGCCTTCTATGTTTAAAAGTGCAGTGCTTTTAACGTGCAGCGACACTGCAAACAAATGACCGACGGACCAAATAGAAATGGACTTAAATTATCCTTCAATGTCATTAAATAAACGGAAGAGCCCGTTGCCTTCTCTGGAGGAGACGTGACACATTGCAGATCAGACCAACAGAGGTGTTGTGTTCCTCGGGGATCATCGCAACCCGTCCGATTTCCCATCCGACTGTCGGATTTTCGCTTTGCAAAAAGTAGTAACGCAAACATATGACCATTGCTCGTCGTGTGAGGCAATCGGATCGCTGAGGGGGCGAAACCTCTTGTTAAAAAAAAAAACCCATTGCCAAAGTGTTGTGCAATTAGTTTGAAAGTCCCCTCGAGTCTGTGGCGAGTACTACGCAGGAGATTGTTGGTGAAACGATCAGCCACTCTCTGGGTCCTTTTTCATTGGAAGCAAAACAGAGTTTGTTTGTTTAAAAAAAGAATAAGATGAGGGTCACAATTACTCGGGAAACCCCCCCCCCCCCCCACGGGAAAGTTCGGGCAAATCTCATTGCTTGTTTGACGTTGTTGAGGACTCGTTCAGCAAAGCAAAAACTCATTCCTCAGGCAATGTTTATCTGTGCAAAGTAAGACAGCAGAGCGGGCAAACCTCCTCCAACTGGTCTTCAAACTAATCAAAACAACGCGTTTCTTAGGCAAATCATCGATTGGAACGCCCCCCAGTGCCCACCGCTTACTGCAGTATATTAAATATATTAAAGTGACAATAAACCGATTATACTTGGCTTAACGGAGTCCCCACATCTGTCAGCAAGTTTAGCGAAGGGGAAAAGAGTTATTGGGTCTATAAACGCTGAAATGGTCGATGCTTTCTCAAGATCACAACTGCAGAATGTGAACGGGATCTGTCTTATCCAAATTATCCATCCACCAACTCTACTTGTCAGTCGCTGCACAAGTAAATGTATACATTATGTTGTGTATGTATGTACTTGCCTACCTGTAGATACCCAACTCTCATGAGCATTTACTTTGCTATCTGTACTTATCAACCTACTTATAATTATAACAATGAGCTCAAGCTTCATCTCAGAGGAACTTATGTCTTGACATTTTCTATTCAACTTTAACCCCTTTTCGGTCTACAATGTGCCGCAGCTGGTCTGCACTGAATCACTCCATGGTATGGGGTCTCCTCTCCCCGTGGGTGTTTTCATGGCTGGGTCTACAGCTGTAGTCAGGGATAGGAAGTCGATCATCCGGTTCCATTTGTTTAACGTGTCTACAGTCAGCATCGCCTATATCTATATATATATATATATATACACCAGCAACTGGTGATTTGATGTGATATATTCAATGGATCGATTGGGAACTGGAACCACAATGACTTGGATAGTGATTCCTCATTCCAATATACACTGGTTGGTTTCTGGGTCCAAATACCCGAGCAGAGCTCCCCGATGGGTACTGAATACTGGTTAGCATGTTAGTCTTAAGAAATAGCTGGAAGAGCCACTGGTTAGTTAATTACCTTAACAAGTCTAAAAAACGTTTCAACGGGCTCTGTCTGGCCCTCTACTATTAATAATCCTTAGATTTGATAGTGTGTCTTATCATGTAGGTCTCAATATACTTCACAGGAGCAAATTTACTCTTCCCGCCCAGGTTTTGGAATTGTTGAATATCCAGATTGTCCGATTCCCAGCGCTTCTTTCCTTTAAACAATATTCAGCCAAGGAGGCGTGGGACTCGCCGTGGATTTGAGGATATTTTCAGAATCTCTTTTAGTCTGGATGCAAGAAAAGTCTACATGCGCCAGACATGATAAGGAAAGGCTTATTGGCACATGAGCTCTGAATTGAATACAACTCAAGAATGGGACAAGACGAGTGGAGATGGCGAATGATAGACAGTTCTTTGTGTTGACATTGTAGTTATAGGCCAGATTACAAATGGGATAAAGTGACCTTTTCCATGTTACTCAATTATGTGAATAAACCTTCCCACTGACACCAGATGTATTCCAATATTAAACCATTGTGGTGCTTTTTAATGGAGCTGTGTCTTTCGGGGCAGTGTCTTTGTGACTTAAAAGTATTGGCGGGAAATCAATGGTTATCTATTGTTAAATAATTATGACAGGCACCAAATTTCGAAATCCGTGGAGAAATAATAATAATAATAATAAAAAGAATCCTTAAATTTGATGTAGTGCATTACATCGCATCGCCGAGACGTCTCAAAGTGCTTCACAGAATATGCTGTAAACTGAATTGAGTGTACATTTAGTGGGCCAAAAAGCAAGTTGGGTCTGACAGAAAGGACCAGGAGATAACCAAATAGATGGGGGTGGTTCTGTGTGTATGTGTGTGTGAGGGGGTGGGGTTGGGTGAATAACTAACAGGGGACAAATGAATTGGTTGGATGCCATTGATCAAACCCTTTCTTGAGGCAATGAGCCCAGACTGGTACAGAACAATAGTGTCCAACGCTTAATTGCAAACAGATACCCGCCAGCTAACAAGTCTCTGCAAATCCACGGTTTATGATCATAAAGCAAAGATCGCCCGGTGGAAACAATTGAGCAAGCGAGTTATTTGTTGTCAATTATAAGCCTGGGCGAACACGAACTCATAAACCGAGAGTTAAAGACGGGATCAAAAGCCCCTTCGATTCCCAGAGAAGAAACCACTGGTTTACAGTGCAATTCACAAACTGAAAAAAAACACACACACACATCACAGACCCGGGGCTGTGTCCCGCCTTCATTCGGGGTCTGACTGCATAGCTGTAAACAAACCGAGCGGCTTTTAATGAAAATAAAAGTCACCCAAAGGTCATTATTTATATGGAGCAAATTGTCTGTCTGCAGAAAGACGGATAGCGCTCGCTGCATGGGGTGGTGGGCGGTCCACACAGCACCAAACTCAATCAAAGCAAAGCATCACTTGTACTGGGGCTGGGACGTGGGTCAGAGCTTCCAGTTTGGGATGTGACTGCACACACACATACATCTGGAATGATTAGCAGTGGGGTTGGTTATCAATGGCGTACCTTGAGTTTAACTCTGTCTGTCTGTCTGTCTGTCTGTCTGCAGTGTGTGTGTGTTTGGCATATCTCCTCTGTGTCACAGGAAGAGATGGCATTGGGACCCCCACCCAGTAAGCTTTCCAGGGACACATATGGTGTGCGTTTTAACGCTTTCTATCAGACACATCCCCCAGATAAGAAAGAAAACAAACAAACAAACAAACTGGCTTTTTTTTCAATTTGGAAAGGACATCTCTCTTACCTTATTTTCCCATTAGGACCACACAGCATTCCTGGGCATTTTTCAGGATTTTTACCCCCCCACTCCTAGTTTTCAGGGCAGAAAGGTTCCCCAAGCAAGATTTATCCTCTCAACTTAACGGAACCTTTCTTTTCGGGAGGAACGAGCTCGTGAAAAAAAGGAAACGCGTTCAGCAAGTTTACAGAGTGTTTTAAAACCATGTCCACAGGTCACTTTAACAAGAAACTCAATGTCGGAACCAGAGAATTATTTGGGGAATTAGATTCTGTAAATTATGTCTCCAGATGTTGATGACGCGGGACCTATTTATTAATCTGCAGTATTGACTGTCTCACGCCGATGTTTGGCTAATAAACTGTTAGTGACAGAGAGAAAATTCAATTAAGTAGAATCAGCCGTAAAGTGAGAAGTAATGACATTTCACGCACAGCACTCACTTGGTTTCCACAAGCAATGCCCTGCAAACCTTCAGACCAGAACCCTCAACTAACTAACTGGCCACACAAGGCAACGTTTTTTTCCTAAATGTTTGTTAACGACCTCAAGACGGGGATTACTGGAGGGAGGCTGGTAATTACAGTTTGATCGGTGCAATGGGCCCGGGGCTCATTCCTCACTCTGCGAGTGACTGACAGCATCGGCCTGTCTCTCCCTCTCTCTCCCTCCCTCTCCCTCTCTCCCTCTCTCTCTGCTCTTTGGCTGCACTGCAACTGATAAACAGGATGGCTCTTTGATATCTGCTGCGCTGCTCTTGAGAGATAATTTTAGTTTTGCAGATGCACATCAAAGGATTTCATCCCCTATAAGGCGTTTGTCACTGCAATGGGCAAAATAATAGTTTGGGGGAAAAGTGTGTGTGTGGGGGGGGGGGGGGGGGGGAGTTCTTTCAGTTATGACATGAAATGCCAAATCGTGGAATTGTTGTGGACTGAAGGGAAATGTTTGCTCTCTGCAGACGTCGTGTATAAAAGGATCGATTGGGCTGATAAAGTGAAGAACACATGCGGCTGGGACAGAAATGAGCCTCCATTAGATGTGTATGCAGATGTGCTGATTCAGCGCTTAATGTTTTTGAGAGTTAATTGCAGAAGGCAGTTTATGTAAAGGGATGTGTTACTGTACATCTGTTTCGTTTATCTCCACATCTCGAGTAGGGTCTGGAAAATAGCGAGTAGGATTTGAAAGCTCAGATCTCTTTGTCTTCAGATTTTTTTTCCCCTTTCCCATTTGGAACCGCTTTATCTTAATAGGGAAAATAGACCTCAGACTATATTTATACCGCTTGGATGCCAGGCCATCCACCAAATGTCTGCAGTCGCACAGAGTGATTCAAATGATTGTTACAACTCTACATATTCTGTGAAGCGCTTCGAGACGTCTCGAAGACGCGATAGAGCTCTACATCAAATGCAAGAATTATTATTATAAAATCATTTCCCCAGTTATTCCTCGATTAGAAGCTTAGTCTAATCAACTCAGAAAGATAGGGATAATGACTGACTGTTGACTTCTTAACTGTAAACATTCAGATTCTGACCAGGAGCGAGAACAAGAAACAGATAATTGTGAGTAAACAGAGACAATGAGGAGTGAGACTGGGAAAAAAAGACAGATACAGAGAGAGGAGAGGAGAGAGAGAGAGGAGGGGGAGAGAGAGAGAGGAGGGGGAGAGAGAGAGGGGGGGAAGAGAGAGAGGAGGGGGAGAGAGAGAGAGAGAGAGGGGGGGGAGAGAGAGAGGAGGGGGGAGAGAGAGAGGAGGGGGAGAGAGAGAGAGAGGGAGGGGGGAGAGAGAGAGGGGGGGAAGAGAGAAAGGAGGGGGAGAGAGAGAGAAGGAGGGGGAGAGAGAGAGGAGGGGGAGAGAGAGAGAGAGAAGGAGGGGGAGAGAGAGAGAGAAGGGGAGAGAGAGAGGAGGGGAGAGAGAGAGGAGGGGGAGAGAGAGAGAGGGGGGGAAGAGAGAGAGAGGAGGGGGAGAGAGAGAGAGAGAGAGAGAGAAGGAGGGGGAGAGAGAGGGGGGGGCGGAAGAGAGAGAGGAGGGGGAGAGAGAGAGAGGAGGGGGAGAGAGAGAGAGAGAGAGAGAGAGGGGGGGAAGAGAGAGAGGAGGGGGAGAGAGAGAGAGGAGGGGGAGAGAGAGAGGGGGGGGGAAGAGAGAGAGGAGGGGGAGAGAGAAAGGAGGGGGAGAGAGAGGAGGGGAGGGGGGGGGGAGAGAGAGAGAGAGAGAGAAAGAGGAAAAGACTTAGAGAGGAGGGGAGCAACAGTCACAGGGAGACTAAAGAGAGCGAGTTTTACATTTTGCAATTCCTCGACCACCTCTTAATCCGTATAGTCCAGTTACTCAGTTACTCCTACTCTGCCTGTGGTGAGATTGTCCCGTTTAAACAAAAAACAACAACGTCTGTCGTCCTCGATAATGTCACCGGAGCACTCTTGCCCAGTTCTTTCGGGGTAATACGGTATCCTGTTCGCATCCAGAACAAGAGGCTGTTCACATTGGCCTCGCCGTTGCCTCCAATAATTTCCTGGAGCACATGTGGAAGTAATAGTTGGCCTGTGCATTCACAGCGCAGAAGATATATTACTACAGCGAGCGGCTGCAGGCAAGATGGGAAACAACCCAAAGGGAAGGAAGGAGAGAGCCATCAAACCTGCAGAATGCCCGACCAGGGATACACTTACACACTCATTTGCATCTAATCTCATCACGTTTCTCCTGTACTCTCTCTCTCTCTCTCTCTCTCTCTCTTTGCCTCTCTCCCCACTATTTGATGCTCCATCGATAGTGAAGTAAGGCAATGGGTGAGATAGAGAGCATCTTCTTTAAAACAAACAAGCGCACACTCTCGGCGTCCCCCTCCTCTGAGATGGTTGTTAGGATTACCTCTAAACTGGACCCCCCCCCCCCCCACTCCACCCCATTGCCCTTTCCTCTACATAGCAAGGATTTCCCCCGCCTCCCCGTTAGGCTTTGCTGTACGTATACTCAAAAATGGTTATTTCACAACATATTTAAACAATCGTAGAACCGGTTCTTACTTTTCTATGCATTAATCTTTTTTTCAAAAGTATACATTTTATTCTGCAAAACGATTGTGTGCGCGGTTGCCAACTCGCACAAAACCCAAGGCAGCTTCCTCTACAGCTTGCAAAATAATAAAAAAACTTTTTTTGTTGTGTTCGCCCTCCATATAATGTGCATTTATTCGATGCACTACTGCACGTAGATTCCTCCAGTTGGCTCAAACTAATGCTACCCAACAAGTTTGGGCTGTGCTGAGATGCAGGGAATGCAGTTTGACACCATTTCGACGCTGCTGAGGGTTAAATTCATTCATAAAAGAGAAATGGTCCTGACGGCGCATTCTCCGAGGGAGAAGAAAAGTATTTTACTCCATGTAAAACTTTCCCCCAAAAAAACACACATATGGCAATTTTCTGAGCGAGGGATCCCTGGATGCTCTGTGTGGATAAGAGCTGCATATAGCCTGGCAGTCAGTGGGACTCCAGGCAGTGATTGAGTGCTGGCGACTCTTATTGTGAAGCCAACGCAGGGGCTTCATTTCCTGACAGTTATTTACTTAAAGCAGATGATTAGTTTTTTTGGAAAGGATGGACTGAAACGTTGAATCAATTACAAGACGCTGTTCTTTGCGCCCATTAGAGATCAGAGCGCAGCCCAAGCGCTGTAGGTGTAGGTGCCCACTTCTCCCCGTCACAGGAGTTTGCGGATTAACCACTTCGCACAAGGTAAGGGAAACAGCCATCTGCATTTCAGGGAAACACTATTTTTTTCGGGTCAAGAAATATAACGGAATTCGCTTTTCTTTTTTTTAAAAAAAAGAGCAACTACGAAAGCTCCAGATTGCAACCAGACCATGTCGACTGCGTCGCCTTTATAATTCCTTTTGCACAAAAATACACCCCAGGACCACAGAACGGTTGGCTTTCCCCCCCAACTTTTCACTCAGCGTTAATTATTTTTTTTAAAAAAAAAGAACACGAGTTAGAAAATTGTTCGAGGGCTGTGATTGCTGCGTTTGTTTATTGTCTTATTTATTTAGTTCGTTGGTCATTTAGTTATTTATTTATTTACTTGTGTATGCGTTTTGTTTGTTTGCGGTTATCGTTTGGGAGAAATTTTTTTTTGCTATTGAATATCTGGACTGATGGCAACACGAGTGTCGGTGTCGCTGCTGGCAAATAAAAAAAAATAGTTTTCCTTTGGGGGGTGGGGGAAGAGGGGGTTGGGGGTGGGGAGTGGGTGGGGAGGGGTGGGGAGGGGGGGGAGAGAGGGGCGTGTGATGGCTATTTGCTTTAGTCCTGGACTGACTGCTGATGGCTTCATTGCGCAAATGCTGTAATGACAAACACATTGGCGGTGGACGTGGAGACGATCGGGTGCCCGCGTCGGGGATTTAAGGAATTTCGGACGGGATACAGGGCGTATTTTTTTTTTTTACGCACTCCCTCTCCCTCTCCCTGGGAATTCTGCGCTGCCTGCCCTGGCCGGGAGGGATCGGAGAGGGGGGGGAGACACCGGGAGGCTGGGGCGCAGGCTCTGCCATGCGGATGAATCGCGTAACACACACCGAAGGACAAGGTAGAAGTTTGCAGAAGTGAAGGCAGAAATATTGGGACAAGCGCTGAGCTGAGCGGATTTCGGGAAACTTTCTCTGGGGACGGAACACAAAGAGCCAGGGAGGTTGTTGTTGGGGTAAGACACTTTGAGATGCAACGTGTTTTTTTTATTTCCTTATCACCATTTGCTTCCCCCCCCCTTTTTTTTTTACCCTCCCCCCCTTTTCCCCACTCTGCCGCCCTCATCCCTCTGGTTTACCCATCTTTGCTGATCTCTCCCCCTCTATCCCCTCCTGAAACCTTTCCCATTCTGAAATTCGTCCTGATTCCAGAAAGTTTTCGCTCTCCCACTCTTTTTGTTCCACTCTCCATGGGAGGGGGCATTCCCCCCCGCCAGACTCCCCCCCCCCCAACCCCACTCCGTGATAGATGTCCAGTCTATTTATTGCACTCTCCTCTCTTTACCAGTGTTTTGTTTTAACTTCGCATTTTGTGAAGTGAATTGGTTTCTCAGTTCTCATTCCCTCTCTCTGCACTCTCTCCTTCGTCTATTTCTTTTCAGTGCAAATCTCTCTTATTTCCTGTCACCCCCGCAACAACCCCCCCCCCCCCCACCTCCCTCCCACCCCCTCCGCCAATCTACAAGAAAAAAAACACACTGTCCCCACATGCTGCCGGATTTTCACGTAGGGGGTTGAAAAGCAACACACTGGCAGCCCATTTGGCTGGAAACTGTCACCGCTCTTTAGCCCAGTGCCAAACTCAGCGGGGGTTGGGGGGTGGGGGGGGGGGGAGAGGTGCAGCCTGAAGGGGTTAAGTCGAGCCAATCCTGTCCAGAGAAACCCCACATGAAACAGGAGGGGGAGAGCTCTCCCCTGTCGATTGCCTGCAATTTAAGGAGCAATGCCTCGCTGTTCCGTTTAGTTATGCAAAGGCTTAAACAATAGAGCTCTTATAAGACTTGCAAAATAAAACAATTTTTCCCCCCCTGCTCTCCCCAGGCAAATCTCTTCTGTTTGCCTCACTTAATCCCTTTCTCTCCACAGTCTAAAACCGGTGGTCTCAAACTGTTATAAATCCGTCCCTTTTATTTTGGGCAGAGAGGTCTGCAGTAATGCACCTCTATTCTGAAGGATTTAACCAATTATTAATTAATTAATGCTGCATTTATTCCGAATCCTTGTTCATACTGACTGACTGCTTACTACGTGATTTTTTTCCAATCCATGCAAAAATGTGCAGTTGAGGAACTGGCCAACAGTAACACCATCAGCAATCCAGTGAGACACAGAAATCGCAATTTTAAGGGTTTGAGCCGCTAAATCTTGTGGATGTGGCGAAATTGCCAATTCAGATTGGCGCCCAAAGCGATGCTTTATTTGCAGTCCCAGAGGTGTGGTGTGTGGGATTGGAGCGCCCCTTTCAGGTTTGGAGGGGGTTTAGATTGATGTAAGAAATCTGACATTGCAGTGTGTGTGCGGGTCGCAGGTCGTGGCTGTGCTGAGAGGCTCTGTCCTTGTCAGACTGGCGTCTGCTCCCACTTTGTGATGGACTCCAGGAGTTGAACATTAAAGGCGGGTTCTGGGTAGAGTCTGATAAAAACAGACTCAGCCGACATGGTGCCTGCTTTTTTTCCCTAAAAAAATTGTAAAGCTGCAACAGGCACCGTTGTTTTGTACAGCCCCCACCCCCACCCCCTCCCAAACACTACACAGAACATTTACTGCTGTACTTTCCTGCTTTTTTGTCGCTGTGTACATTTGGGGTGACTTGGTAAAGCCCTCGATTAGATTTCTCGCTCTCACTGTCTCCCTTGCCTCGGGGGGGGGGGGGGGGGGGGGGGGGGTGCAGAAGGCAAAGGAGATAGACAGTGAGAGAGAGATTAATTCGTGCAGCACTGCAAACCATTAGCAATTCAGTGTGACCCATATGTCTCAATTTTAAAGGTTTGAGCCGCTAAGTGCAATAATTTGCATTAACCTGGCAGAGTTCCTCTTTGTTTTGATCGTTTTATTTATTTATAGAATAGGCAAGTTGAACTGTGCACAAAGTTATTTTAGTTCCAGTATCTCAAAAAAAACACCAATCGTCTTCTGAAATTAAGGATTCTGGACAAATACTCCATATTCATTGCAGTCACAACATGTCCCCCTTTCTGTTTGGTGTCCTGGGGCGAACAAGGAAAGTGATCAACACTACTGTATTTAACAAAGCTGACTCCTTGGAGATCAATGTTCACATCAACAGGTTAATTTCCCCTTTTCTGTTGCCACCGTTTGGAGAGCGGTTATCTTCCCTTTAGTCACACAAGGTAAATTACCAGCATGTCGATCTACTATTTGCACTCTTAGTGCATTTGTAGATATTTGAACAGATGATCCTAACTTTGCATTGATACAATAGAAATGTGCCCATGATAATTGCTGGCTACGTTCGCAGAGTTGTAGTTTCCAGTGTGTTTGGAAGCTCTGTGAGTGTTATGTTGCAATGCTCCCAATATCCTACACCTCTCCTTTATAAACACAGCCTTTCCAGGTTTTAGTCTAAGTACAAACCGGGATCACGAGTTTAGTCTGGAATCACACAGGCAAAGGAGTTGAGCCTCTGTCATTGTCTAAGTCGCTCTGCTCTCTGACTGAAGAGGAAGACCGAGTGACATTAAAAGGGATAACAGAAGTCCTGGTGATGTCAGGACCACTTATTTTTTGCTGTGCGATGATATCAGAAAGATGCTGTTTCTTTGCCGAGGAAACCACTTGGTGACCCGAGAGTATCTGTGAGTCACAACCGTCCACCCGGACAAGTACAGCAAAACACACGCCGACTGCAGTGTTGTGACAATAAGTGACACAATATTGACCACCGGGTTGTAGGCTTGACCTCCCCTGTGCAGTAACACCCTCTTGTCTGAGTATCCCATGTGGATGAGTTTACTTCACACAGACATTTGAAATATGGAGAAACACAAAGGACGTTATAACTGTGAAGTAGATTTAATGGAAACTCTCTAAGGAAACGGGGATGCTGAGCGGACTTCGGATTACTCTGGAGAGCATATATTCTTAGCTGCCAATCTTGGTTTGGCAGAGTTATACCGTCTAAAGTAATACATTGGCACCATAATCTCCCCAAAGGGCTCAGTGTCTGCAGACAGACCCGGTATAGCTGCTTACAGTTTTAGTTCAATACTCGCCAAATTATAATCTAGAATTACTTCAATGCAGCAAACATGTTATCTCTTCTAAATAAGATGCACGGTGCACATCCTGTTGGAATCTGTATTTTAGAATATGTACAAAAAAACAAGCTCCTATTTATCCCAAACTAAATTGCAGGACTGAAATCCTGGGAAAGTTTATAAACCAGCGCCTGGGTTAAATTTAGCCCTGAGGTCTGACCTCTCGATTTGCTATAAGTGGGATTGTTCGGCTTCTCACAAACACGTTATAGTTTCCTTTCACGGTATCATTGTAGGCAAATTATTAGGAAACCCCCCCTTTTATATAGAATTTGACGCCTCAACGAAGTTGTGTATGTCTATCTGTGAATATAAAGTGCTCCCCCTGCCAAAAAACCTCCTTTGGGTAACAAGATTCATTACATGTTTAGTTTTGTAAATGTATCTGCGTTTGTTGCTAAAAATGTAAAAAAAAATACACTTATCAACCAAAGAATCAGTTTTTAAAAAACTAATAGAATATTTTCCCATTTAAACTGAAACACCTTATGTCATAGTTTTCTTCCTCCGTATATTAGTTTTAACATATTAGTATCAACATTTCTGAAGTTTTGTTTGGGATATTTGATTTTAAATCTTCATGGACAGAAGGTTTTTGTGGCTCGTTGGATGGACCATCGATGAAGTGCTTTTACTGCTGTAGTAAATGCACTATGGAGAACTTCGATAAAAGATGACTGTAAACAAACACAACAGTTTCCCCGAACCTAGAAGTACACATTTGTAAAATTACAGTGTTGAAGGTAAATGTATGCTTCAAACTATAAAGTTAGAGCTCGACTTTGTGTCTGTGCACTGGAGCCTGTGTGGTTGTAATTCTAGTCTGAATGTTGGGTGGGGGTGGGTTTGTGTACACAAGTGCTTCAAACACTGCACTGTAGTGGAGTCACAGCTACACCTTGTGGACAATTGCTCTGGTGCAACATGTTTTAACCCTTTATTGCACCGGCTGTTCCCTTAAAATGGGCTGCTTGTGGGGTTTTTTGTCAGACGGCAGACGTGCAAGGTAATCCTTATTAGATTTACACTTTTTTGCAGACATCAACGACGTAGACAGAACGAAAGTGGTACTGGTAGCAAAACGAGCTGACTGTGTTAACAGACTTATCAATTCTTTAATTAAAAATACTGTGATTTGATTAAAAACACTATATCCTGAAACGTTGAGTAATCAATATATATATAGACCCAATCATTATTTTTCTGTTGTTTGGGCGCAGACATAACAGCACGTTTACCGACATGGCACAATAATTATCACAGGTGATAAGTATCACAGATATTAATTCTACCCTTCTATCTCCTTCATGGTCACAATCTGGTTATACATTTAGTTATACATTTTGAAAATGTACTCTTCCAGTTATACATTTTAGATGTTTATGTTAAGATCACAGCAGTCACATTTAGTCCAAGATTTTTGCAAAACATCTTGCATGCTATCTGTTTTTTATATGTTGCAAATAAAGCAGTATGTTTTCAGATATTGAAATGATTTGGGAAATTCAGTCCTAAATTCAATCCATGAATGCTAACTCACAATTGCCTATTTTGTCTGGTGGGATATAAAAAATTACCTTCTATATTTACTTTATTTTTCTATTATTTGTTCCATGGTGGTTTGAAAAACGGTGTATCCTGCTGATAAATTGTGATTGAGATGAGCAAGTGCAAACGTGGAAACTTGGAATTCCCCAGGGGATCAATACATATACTTCATAGGGTAAAAGTGAGTCAGACAGATCACGACTGGGATTCATTGTCTGATCTGTACCACATTAGGCAAACAGGTTCTTTATATCTCAGTTATATTTCCTTCTCAATGTTCTGGTCCAATAATCTGTACAGGAAATCAAACAAAAGCTCCAAACTATTCATGTGTTTTCCACCACACAACCTTGGCCTCCTTCCCTCCACAGACAACATCTCCTCTTCTAGCCTGGCACAGATGTCGTTGAGTCAACACAGTATTTGTTTATCTGGGGCTTTGCCTTTCTTACAGTCTGAATACTGTTCTCAAGCAGGTACTGTACTTTTCTAGATGTTTTTTGAAGGAGTTAATGAATACAGCATTAATTACTTTTGCTGGAAGTGTGTTCCACAAAACCATACTCCATGGGAAATTGTAATTGTTTGCTTCACTTGAGGTTTGTTAATTCTCTTGCCCTCTTGTTCTGTGTTCATAATGTAAGTTAAATTGCCCACTTACATCTACATTATCTATGTTCTTCAGCATTCTCAAGGCTTGGATCATGTCCTCCTCAATCTTTTTTTCTGGTGCAATCAGTCTCTTGACTCTTTCCTCAAATTTGAGCTTATATCTGAGTGTAGTGACTGTGTATTTTGCTGGTGAATGCAGCAGCCAGTTTTCACACAGCAATGATTGACCATCAGCCAATGATTGAGTAGTCAATTTCATTTGAGAGATTGTTGGTTAGGACTGAGAGCAAATTCCTTTTTTTGGAATGATGCCATGAGATCTTTAACATGTACCTGAACATTAATAGGGCTGGTGATGTCAGAACGACTCCATATTCTGGAAAGATGAGATCAAATAGGACAAAGGGACTTCTTGATCCCCACCTTTCTGGAGCTGGTGGGCTGTAGAGTGGGGAGACTGGTGGGCGAGCAGCAAGTTGGAGAGTCTAGAAGTGACAATGGCAGGGATGAGGATTTTGTGGGTGGTGACTGTTTATCTTGGTTTGCCATTAGATCGTAGTCAGATGCCTGGGGATTAACTCAGAGCTGTGATAGATGGGCACTTTGGCTCTAGTTTCAGTAGCTGTGCATTAATGCTTTACCTGTGGTCTCATAGCCTCAGACTGCTGTTTAGTGTCTGGGTTCCTCAGACAGCTGGAGCAAGTTTCCACTTAACAAAGAGTTTATTTCCAGTCATGGCCTGGTAAGGCAGACTGTGTAACCATCTGAGAAACAGACTAGCTTCTGAAATATTGATGTAGCTTTATTTAGAAACTATCTGTAAAATTATTGTGCGTAGTACTAATCCTAAATGAGTCAAAAAGAACTGAAATTGTGCAGGATTAAACAGTATTTTGCTTCTGTTTTAAGACTATGAATAGTCGTAAGGGGAAATAGTCCTCATGTGTCTAGATTTACTCCATTTATGTAGAACTTCAGAGTATCTAGAATTTGGCAAATTCGTAAATACAGCATTAATTTGAAGCCGATTGTCTATTCTTTCCAATTTCTATTGAGTAGAACAAAAGTTGGGACCAGTAGAGCAAGAGGTTGTTTAAGAACTGCAGAAAACCAGCGTCAAAGTTAGACTGAATTCAGCAATTTGCCAAATTCTGAATACTCTGAAATACTGCATTAAGTAAATCTAGACCCAGCTGAAATTTCTCCCCATCTATGTGGATTATGGGCTTCCACATATGGGTTCAAAGTTATAACTCAATTCAACAATCTGCCAAATTCTATAAAGCTGGAATTCAACATTAAGAAAGTAAATCTAGTGAAATTATAGAATATTCCACAGATAATGGAGAAAAAAACGAGATTAAAACAATGATACGACTTGTCCATCTCAATATCTACTTCTTTGACCACGCTTTCGGTCATCTTTTCCCTCTACCCCTTGGCTTCCACCCCCAAGCACAGGTGCCCAGAAAGTACTATCAAGTGCTTTGGGACATCCTCCAATTGTGAAAGGTGCTATATAAATGTACATTTGTATTGCATTGCATTTGATTCCGCGCTTTATTGTGTTAAAATTTCTGAATGTGCTTCATACTGAGTTGCTTTGTGAGTGGAGAGAAGTAATCTGTTGTTTTGCAGACAGATCCATCAGCTAATCTGCACCAGATATATCCACCAATGCAGCAGAATGACCAATTCACATGTGTTTTGAGGAAGGGATATTTCAATGGTGTGTATGTGTGTGTGGAATATACTGATACAGGTTACCGGATCTCTCTGTTTTGTAAAACAATGACATAGATGATTAACATATACTAGAGAGGAATGGATTAATATCTAATCCTATAAATTATACCTCCAACAATATCTAATTATTTAATTGTTAACCTATTTATAATTTTAAAACCTAACCTTCTGACCCAGAGCCTAGAGTGCTACCAACTGTGCCAAAATGTTACGTGGCTGAAATCCTAATTGAACATATATTCTCTGATAGGAGAACTCTATTGGATGCTAATTATTATTTTTTCTAATGCTACCAAATATTCTATCACTTCCGCTCTCCCGTATTATATTATAAATTAACTGGTATCATATAGAAAAGTTGATCGTCTTCTTAAAGTGATCTAAAATAATTAGAAAGTTCCTTTTGTAAATTATTCTCTTGTTTCTTGCCCTTTTTGTCCTAAAATATGTTTGAGCTAGGCTTCTCTGACAGAGGTCTGGTGGGAGACTTGCTGAAAGGCATCTAAGCGTTCTGCTTGCTACTTGTAGGCTAGCAGTAACCCTATGAGGTAGCAATTCACAGAAACATGGTTGACATCAGAATTTCACAAAGTTTATGTGGAAGGCCAGGTCCCAAGGCCTCAGACACACGTCCCATGACTGTACTCAGTGGCACATATGTATTTTGGTACAAACATATTCAGGACATGTCCAATGTTTCTCCTCCTCTCACAGACAACTTGCTGAGTCTCCTGAACATCTCCCTCTAGTGGAAACCCTGCGTAAAATGGTCAAATGCTGCTTTCATTGTTTTCTGCTGTATTCGCCCTGAAATTCTCAAGATTTTAACCTTAAATCTATTGTGTTAAAATTTAAGATTATGCAGAGTTTTTAAGAGCAGCAGAGAACTGACTGCAATGTTAAGGCTATATTTAAGAATTTTCCAAAGTTCTGGTCAAGTTAAACTTTTATTGCAATGGATTTACAGCTAAGACCATGAGCAATTTAAAACCTCAGAACTGGTCTGTGATGTCTCATAATTGAGATTAGTGAAAATGGATGGATTTTCATAATATCTTGTGATGCATGAATTTTGGGAGATGAGAATAAGTGGATATTGGAGAGGCGATTAAGTGGAGTGGAAGCTTATGTGGAGTATTAAAGCCAGCACGGACTGATTGGGCTGAATAGCCTGTTTCTGTGTTGTAACTTTCTATGTAATTCTATTAAATAAGAGTATTGCTTTAGTGTGACAGGCTACAGCTATAACAACAGCACAAATATGAAGCTTACCCCATGACACTTAATATATTAATGTTGAAATATGAGCTTCTAGTGATCCTAGTAATTACATCACTGAGTAAATTGCGTGGAAGAAATGTATCATAAACTCTGAAGCTGAACTGATTGATTCCCTGCTTGTCAGCAGATATACTGAACAGAGTGGTGGTTGTCTGGATTTATCATGGGAAAATCCTATTGAAGGCTGCATAGCATTGGTCACTACATTTACTGATCAGTGGGGAATCTCCCTCTAATGTCTTCAGAACACCGTGCCAAGTCATTATCAATGCAATAAAATGAAGTACTTGTTAAACCCTCTTACTTGTTTAAAGAGTGGAAATAATTCACCGCTTCCTATCTCCTCCCTCCTTATCAAGCTTGATTCCTTCTTACAGACCTCATTTCCCCTTCACACTAAAAGATTATTGCATGGATGTGACTAACTATAAGAACACGACCATATCCTGCCGTTCATCGAAGGCAGCAATGAGCAGCAGTGATGCCTTTAGGAATTGCGTATGGTTACAAAAAAGATTATTATCAAGTTATGAGAATTTGGCTTGATTTCTCTGGAATAAAGAGAAGACTTTAAGGTGACCCAATAGAAGTGTTTAATATTATGCAGAGAATCAATAATAATAATCCTTGCATTTGATACAGCGCCTTATCATGTCTTTGAGACATCTCAAAGCGCTTCACAGAATATATTGTAAAGTGAATTGACTGTATATTTTGTGGGCGAAACATGGCAACCAATTGCACATAACAGTGTCCAAACAAACAGTGGTGGATTGAGTGACCAAATTCCTCTTTTTCTTGGAAGGGATTATTACTCCTGGGAAAGCAATCCACCAATCGACTAACAAACAGAGGCATGTGGAGTAAGGAAACTTGCCTAAGGTTTCACCCTGCCTGGGGAATCAAAACCAGGTCCTCTCGCTTGTGAGTGAGTGCTGTAACCAATACACAATTGTTCTGGGCATATTATTCAATATGATGAAGGTTGTGAGCAGGGAGCAACTAATTCCATAATTATCGATATCTGAATCCA
The DNA here is from genome assembly GCF_018977255.1 of Callorhinchus milii. Lineage (NCBI taxonomy): Eukaryota > Metazoa > Chordata > Chondrichthyes > Chimaeriformes > Callorhinchidae > Callorhinchus > Callorhinchus milii. Next base: position 52,255,378 of record NW_024704742.1, read on the forward strand.
AATCTTGACCGTATGATAATTATCACTGCTTATTACTTCTCACAGTTTCACCCTCGTACTGGGCTGTGGGAGGGACTGAGGTGAAAATATTGCCAAAGTTCTCTTTGATGCTTCTCCTTCACACCAACCTCAAAGATTCTGTTTCCAAGGGATGGGAGTGGTTGGTTCCGTCCAATTTTCAATGCCCCCCTTCCTCAAATGGGCAGCCACATTCATCTCTCAAGTCAAAAAAGTTAGAAGACAAATTGGCTCATTGAGTGGTTGAGTTTACTCTCACCCAGCACACTTCACTAACCTCAGCAGAATTGGTTTGTTTAAATAACAATTTCTCAAGAAAGAAAATGAAACCCAGATGTTTTCATACTATCAATAAGTCAATCATTTAAATTCCTTTCTTTGTAGCTTTCAAAATATCCATGTCTTTTCTATCCCAGAGCAGAATGTTCCCCAGTTTGCTGATGCTGAATATTCTCAATGCCAGTCTTTATTTCCTGAAGGAGCAGATAAAGTCCATAAGCATGCATATTTTCATTTTGTATTAATGGGGTCTATTCACAAAATTACATAATCTGTTTCCTTAATAAGACGCTCTTTGCTTTCTGGTCTTTTATTGCAACTTTTCCCAGCTGGGAAAAGAGTCGAAAAGCAAAAGTCCAGGCATTTATGTGGCCTTTGCCATCTTTTGGGATCTGAATATTAACTTTATTTTTTTCAATTTCAAAATTGTGAATCACAATCCGGAATTTGTAATCAACACAGCAGACTTGCTTTGCAGATATTGCAAGTGAAACCTTGTTGTCTGTTCTGAGACTGAATAATATGCAGAACACTTTGGAGACTAAGTTGAGGAAAGGTAATATGGAGATAAACAGCTATCTCCTGGATGAGTGGAGACCTGTAGCTCAGTGGTTAGAGCACTTGCCTTGCAAGCGAGAGACCTGAGTTCAATTCCAGACAGGGCGAAACCTTGGGCAAGTTTCCTTACTCCATACGCCTAATAATAATCCCTCTAAAACAAAAACAATAATAAATTGGTCATTTTCAATCCACGACTGTTTGTGGGACACTGCTGTGCGCAATTAGCTGCCGCATTTCGCCCACAAGTATATGGTCAATTCACTTTACAGCATATTCTGTGAAGTGCTTTGAGACATCGAGAAGATGTGAAAAGCGCTATATCAAATGCAAGGATTATTATTATTATTATAAGAGTGGGAGGACAGATTGCAACTTGAAAAAAAAGTGTCGTCTCTGTTTTCCCAAATACTACACTTTGTGATCATTTTTTCCAGCTTTTTCAATGATCAGGGATGAGATGATTTTTTTTTAACAGAGATCAGCAATACTGGTACTAAACCTTTAAGTCGTAGGAGCCAATATGCAGAACTCTTAGGGCAGAGCATAACATGAGTGTTAAAGAGAAAGAGAAAATGGAGAAAAGAAGCTCAGAGAGAGTGAATTAAGAAAGGAGACTTGTGTAGTATGGCAAGTGTTTTCTCAATGGAATACATTGGACAAGCTTGCCATATAACTCTTGATACAGTAAAAGCATTGGGTGGTCCTAGCAGAGGTTGGATATGGGAACAAGTGTGAGAATCAATGGGCAGATTTAAGTTAGTTTATTTAATTTCATAACTGTGGCTAGATGAGGTATACATCCTTTGACGGTTGGAATGTCCTTTGCAGGTTTCAAAATCCAGGCAGCATAACCTCCTCCCCTCCCCCTCCCCATTCTCTGAGCTACTTAAAGTGACAGATTGACTTTTCTTGGCTGCGATCAGCGCTGTTGGTACCAAGAACATGCTCATCTCTGCCAGCTTTGATCAGATTGTTCATTTCTTTGTGCGCGGGTGAGTCCCATGTGAAGACCAACCATAAGCATGGTGAGACCAGCATGGAGCAGTTCAATTAGTTCTCATTGTAGGGAGGACAAGCCAAGCAACAAAAGATACAGCTCAATGCCTCAGACAACCAAGCGATATCCAGCCACCTCTTCCATCTCCAATGGCAGGAAATGAAGCTGTATGAGAGTATTTGTCTTGAGTTGCCTATATAACACTAGTCCCTGTGTTTCAAAAAAAGTAACTGTTTTGGATTGATCTTATGATGATTAAAAAAAATGACTTTTTATTTTTTTATTAGGTCTGTATAATGGGATTTCTTAGCAAGAAAATAGAAAGTGTTACTTATCAGTGTAATGTAGATTCCCATTGCATGATGTACATTGAAACATTTCAACATGTTAAGATGCAGACCTTTATTGAAGGTAGCCTGTTCATTCGGATCAGGCCTTTATCAAATTAGCTTAGTCTGATTTTACATTTCTTTGAATGTCACACACATTTATCTGCAGTCATTCAAGGCAACTAAGCCAAAATAGACTGAAAAAAGTGAGGCCCTTTATAGTGCTAGCTCCATTTATGGATTACCTCTAGTCAATGGGCATGTGACTCTTGCTCTACTGATCCAGACTCTTATTTAGCTCAGTAGGACAGGGAAAGAAAATTTCTTGTATGTATCACACTTGTTTATGTCCCACCAGGGTCTCTGGACTGCTGTACTAACTGCCTCCTTCCTGTTTCTCCACAGTTGTTTTCCGCAAACATGAACATCTTCTTGAAGATACTTTTGATCTTGGATTGTGTCTTTCTAGGGGTTTTCAAAGGTAAGCACTTTACTGTTTTTGAGCACCTCATTCAGAAGCAATGCAAACATCTGTCAGTGCAATCCATGTGACATTGTGTCAGTGCAAACTAAGAATCCCCCAAATAAAATTGGTCATTAATTTTTTTGGCTGTTTGCGGGACGTTGCTCATTCGCCTACAAAATGCAGTCATTCACTTTACAGTTTATCTTATGCAGCACTTTGAGACGTCCTCCCAATATGAAAAGGGTAATACCAAATGTTAGGATTATTATTATTTTTTTGAAAGCTCCAGCAATTACATTGCATTTCATTTAGCATGTGGTGATATTGAAATGATCGGTTAATGGGATGACTGAAGGATGGGTGTTCTGGAAGGATGAGATCTGATAGGCTGAAGGGGATTCTTTATCCAATCCAATTTTGTGATCTTGTGATAGTTACAGAGATAATAAGAGCAGAGAAGCATATTCTTTTAGATCTAAATCTACTTCTGTCTATTTTCAGGACCCCAGGTTGCTACCTGCCAGAGTTTTCCAGATATTTATCCCAACAAGGCAGAAATAATCGTCAAGCTTCATACGTCATTCAGCTTGAAGTGTTCAGGAGACAATGAAGTGGACTGGGAGCTGCCATTCCCCACTGATTTTGTTACAGATGTCAAGAAAAAGAGTGAAGAGAATAACAGTGGGCAGTTTGTGAAATCACTTGACATCGAGAATGCAATGGGCACATTTACTGGGAGGTACATTTGCTATTATACTGGAAAACAAGATGACTACGACGATATTCTGGGCCGGGACATCTATGTTTTCATTCCAGGTATGTGCGTTTGTGTGTGTGTGTGTAATTGGACAGTTCAAAGGTGTAGATATAGTAGAGCTCCATTCAAATGCAATAGTTGTGTTTCCAATAAATTCCAACCGGCTTTATAATGGAGCTCAATCTCTGGTTAGTGTTTCTGCAACATGACTTCACATGACTGGTGAAATCACTACATGTCCATGCAGAAAAACAGCCAGCGTCCTGTGCTATAAAATACCTGAATTCCAGGACATATCCATTGCTGCCAACATTACTGCAGTCCACATCTTAGTAGTGAACCCGTGTCATATTGGGGACCATTATATTGTACCAGCAGTCTGGAACTCCATTGTGGCACCATTAGTAGTAACTGCCAGTAGATTCATTGTGTTGTTTACCCTGATTATGCTCTGTTGGATATGTTAGTGCAGGACTGGCTCTTCTGCATATCCTGGGTCCAGCACTGTTCTATTGTATATGCTGTGTACAGGAACAGTGTCCTGGATACACTATGTGCTGGAGTACATTCCTGGGTATCCTGGGACTCCTAATCAGCCAAATTGGCTTTCTATAGGTTAATAGAGTTGCACTGGCTACCGTACAATATTTACATACTTTAAATGTTTGTGCACCATATTCCATAAGGCATGAACATTATTGCATGGTGTGTTCTGATGCATGTAATTTAGCCAGATGCTGGCCAAAGCAGGCAGAGACCAACATTCTGTCTTGGCTAGCAGCTGTTACACTGTGGATGCTGTGGCAAGTTTCATTCATTGCTGAACCTCAGTGAGCTAAAATCTTGCCACAGCGTCCACCATGGTTTATGCACTTTACAGCTCATTGCTGAACTGATCAAACCCAAATACGAGGGGAAAAAAATGTTTCCCTCCATTCAGTCAGAATATTTATTACTTATTCTACTGGGGGTGTTAATCAATTTCATTGTGTGATCTGAAGTTACTCCCTGCACTAATTTTGGTCTCAAACACTGACTCCAATACTCCAGGAAAAGCTTTGAGCAATGTTTCTGTTTTTATTTACATCTTTTGATTTTTTTTGTTTTAACAATGATATGGATTTTGTCATTTTAAGAGAGTAAGTATAGTGCTATGAAATGCAGGAGGCAGTTCAAGAATCCAGTTCCGCAGTTAGAGATTTATCCTTTTTTATTCCAAGGTTTATTCTTAAATACAGAATCTTCTGATCAGTGTTGAATTCTCCTCTGCTGGTTCACCCAGTACCATATGTGACCCTTCCATGTGGAAGGAGAGAACAGTTTGAGCCGGATACCTCTCTCCACGATCTTCTGTGCTTTGTTGCCAATACGAGTGGGCGAGTTGGATGATGTTGTTTTTTCCTTCACCACAAGCTGGAATACCTCCCTCCAGCAAGCTGCCTGAGAGCAGCTGACACCCATCCAAACCAGAAGTCTTGATGGAGTGACTGGCGGCCTATGATTCTAGCTGTGTGTCTAACACTCAACTGCTTGGATTAGGTCACCTGTAAAGCAACATTGGGGAGCTAGCTGTATTGATCAAGAATGTATTGATCTGGAGAGAGGTTAGAAATAATTTTCTCACTCAGAAGGTTGATACGGTTCAAAATGGAACTGGATAAACACCTGAGAAGTAAAAAAAAGCAGTGATATGAGCAGGCTAGAGAGTGGGATTAATAATTGAAAAAGGAGAAAAACAGAAAGAATACATATTCTCAGTTGTTTAGTTTGGAGACTCGCAAGCACGGTAATGGGTTTCCGTGTATGTCAGGAACCCGGCTGACCTGGCTGTGTGAAGTCCTGTAGTTAGAACACTCGCCTCGCAAGTGCGAGACCTGGGTTCGATTCCCAGCAAGACGAAACCGTGGGCAAGTTTTCTTACTCCACAGGACTGATAATAATCCCTCAAGAAAAAAAACAATAAGAAATTGGTCACTTCAATCCACGATTGCTTATGGGACACTGCTGTGAGCAATTGGCTGCCGCGTTTCGCCCACAAATGTACAATCAATTCATTTTATAATATATTCTGTGAAATGCTTTGAGACGTCTAGAAGACGTGAAAAGCTTTATATCAAATGCAAGGATTATTATTTATTATTATTGTAAACAAAACAATGGCATAAATATAATGGCCAAATGACTTCTTCTTGTGCTGAAAATGTCTGTTTCTATTCTATAAGGTTTTACTTTGCAACATTCAAATGACATATGGTAGCATGACCTTATAAAGGGATATCTCACCGTAATCTTACAAGCATTGAATAACATGCACTCACACCCTTCAGGACTTTCAAGCACATGTTGTACTTTGAAACTTATATTTCACTGATTGAAACTTATATTTCACTGATTGAAACATGTAATGGCTGTTTGTAGCCAATATTAATTATTAAATGTTATCTTTTCCTAGATCCAGAACATCCGTTTGTCCCACAACAATGTTTGAACATGTAGTGATGGCTGCATTTGGTGACGTTGTGCTTATTCCATGTCGTGCATCTGATCCAGAGATCCAGGCCACCCTGTTTAACATAGAGAATAACAGCACAGTCTTTGGCATTTACGACCATAAGCAAGGATTCTCCGGTCATTTCCAAGAGGGAACCTATACCTGCACCACAACAGTTAATGGAGTGAAGTATGAATCACAAGAATATATTCTTCATACATTTAGAGGTGCGGCCCCTCTTTACAGTTCTTTCATTTCATTATATCAATGCTGATTGTCTGCAGCAACATTGTTTGCTGGGATCAAGCTTATCTGAGACTAACACAACATAAAGCTGTGGTCAATGTTGAAGTGGCCTATATCCTGTATTGTAGAAGCAAAGTGTTCACGATTAGGCAGTACAGTTCAATAATGGCTTGTGGAAACTTATTGATAGCAAATGCTTCTAAGAACAAAGTAGATAGGTATTTTTGTAAACTTGTGCCTTTTTTTTTCTTTCTAAATTTATATTTTGGAGGCTCATCAAGATACGGAATTAATGCCTAGCAATGGAAGCACAGTATTGAGCACTGCTAGATCAGACACTATATGGTGTCAAAAGTATTTCCAGTATTTAAATAACTCCCAATTGTCCTTTAAACCTCACATCCATGCTGTGACCCCTTAGCTTTTCTCACCTCCATCCACAACATTGCCCACCTCCACCACTATCTCTCCCCTCGGGCAACTACATATTCATAATGTCCAGGCTTGACTATGCCAACGCTCTACTTGCCGGCGATCCAATTTTTCCCTTCAAAAGCTACAGATTATCCAGAACTCTGCAGTTCATGTCCCTCACTAGGCTTCACTAGCCTATCACCCTCATCCTCACCTGGACCAATGGCTCCAAATCCCCAGTGGATCCAGTTCAAGATCCTTGTCCTAACCTTCAAATCTTTCTATGGTCTTGTCCCCCTATCTCTGCGACCTTCTCAAATCCTACAAATCCGGCCACTCCCTTTGCTCTGCAGGTACCAGCGGGCACCAGCCTGCTTCGCGTCGCCCATCCTACCCACCTCACCATTGATGGTCAGGCTTTCAGCCTATCTGTTGGAAATCCATCCCAGAGTTCCATTGGCTCAACCCTTCTCTTACCTTATTTAAAGTCCATCTGAATATCTTCCTCATTGAACCATGCTTTTGGTAATCTTTCCCTCCCCATCCTCCTCACCTCCCACCCCACTTCAGCTCCCACCCCCAGCTCGAGCGTAAACCCTGTACTGTCCTGCGCCTCGGTATGTCTGCCCGACATGAAAGATGCTATATAAATAAATCTCTACAACATAAATAAAATGTTGTTGTTGATATTAAAAAGAATGTATTTTCCTATTTGAATAAGAAATTGCAATTAATAACCTAAAAGTGTTATTTATGTTTCACTGCAGAGATGGATTTCAACACAATATCTTTATTAGAAGGATTTCAACACAACATCTCTGTACTTTCTATTTTTAGTGGCTGAGACCCTTGAGGTTGAAATAGAAGCTCCTAAAACAGTAGTGAAAGTGGGTGAACCTATTTCTGTGACCTGCATGGTAATGGATAATGAAGTGGTGGATATAGAATGGAATTATCCAGGAAAAGATGTGAGTAAAATAAATCTTTTCCATTCCTATGTTTGTGACATTTTCATACTGCCTTCCATTCAGAATGAGTATTAGTGAACACCTTAAATTTAGATCCATTCCTTTGCTTATTGTTGATCAGTAAATTTTCTCCCAATGTTCACATTTTCTTTCATTAACAAAAATGGGTGGCATCATCCTTGTGTTTTGGATGCCTATTGCAATTTTATTTTAGGTTCTGGAGGCAGGATTTGAGTACTACTCCCCAGGATATTGTCGGAATTAAGACAGCGGCTTATTTAGCTTGACCAAACACTGATCTCCATAATTGGGACAACTTTAGACATGGAGAAATCCTCAGGCACATCCCTTGTGCTGAAACCACTTGGGAAGATACTCATTCATTCTGAAATACCCCACTGGAAGAGATTGTGGTCATTCCAATTGGTTTCTTGTCTCATTACAGAAGAGGACTATTGCCATTCAAACACTTCGTGAAACAAGAATACCAAACTTAAAAATTATGAAGACCCTGCTCATTGAGAATGCCAGTCTGGAAGATTCTGGAGTTTATGAATGTTCTGTGGAACATGCAACCCAATTTACCAATCAATTGAGGAAAGTTCGCATCTCTGTCAATGGTATGTATTGGTTATATCCCACGTCTGTCATATTCAGATCATTCTGGAGTCCCAAGACTTGGCTCATACCAACCTGCATCTTTCCGAGTTTAGATCCTCTGGGAGAGAGAGTGTGAATCCCATTCCAGACCAAGGAACATTTCCATGCTTCTGGAATGGGCTTTGTGGGTGTTTGGCTTTACAATATTTTCTGTGAAGCGCTTTGAGATATCTCAATCTTTCTGCTGCCCCCCCCCACACTAAAACAGTCATCTTTTAGTTGCTTCTTTTTAATGGGATTTCTCAGTACAAATACTAAATGAAAAGACTAATGAGCGGTGAAAGACAGATTTCTCTTGACCGTTTTTCTTTCCCTTTATTATAATGCAAGTATTCTAAGAAGCCTGTTGCTTTATTGCAATTCAGTTGACATTCTTTCAATTTCGTTCACAGATAAAGGTTTCATCCACTTGAATCCTCACTTCGGAACACAAGAGTTTGCAAATCTGCATGAAGTTAAGCAGTTTGTGGTGGACATTGAAGCTTACCCAAAACCTACTGTACGGTGGTTAAAAAACAATGTCACACTGCATGAAGAGAACAATGAGGTGATAACCAACTTGGCGGATGTGCAGGAAACCAAGTAAGACTGCAACCTGTACAGGCTGTAAAACAAATCCACATAATAAAGCATCTTCGACACGATTGATGAGATAATGCTCAGGTAGAAAGAGTAATGAGAATAACACAGTTATTTATAATAACTTTTGCTTTATTATAATTAGAATTATGTTATCCTGCAGTATTTAACTTGGTATAATTTTTTTACATATATAAAGTGTGCCGAAGTAAATCCTATCTATCTCTCTACATAAAAGCTTTTCAGCGTGGTGTCACTGACGGCTCACTTGGGAAAGGCACTTTCCAATGTGGAACTGAACCACACGAATAAGACCCTGAGTTCAATGCTCAGTGTGTGCTGAATGTGTGCTGGATGGCTGATCTACCTTTCATGTGTGACAAATTAGGAAACTCATCACAATGCTTAATCGTATCCAAAACAGTCTTAGAGTTCCGCACATGCATGCCACCTACACATGGCAATGTCCCTGTGTCTGGAATGGAATCTGTTTTCTCCCTGGAGTGATGTGCCCTGCTTACCTATTCCAGAAAGTATTAGTTATAGGATGGCGAGACTCCGGTGTGTGTATTGGGACCCTGGAGTTTAACCACACCCTTCCCGATGTGAAAGGCACTATATAAATGTACATGTGTAGTTGTCAACTAGCTAACATTGCATAGCTTGTCAATGTGTCGTAGCATTGTCTGGCAAACTTTCTGCTTGCTTGGGAAGCAACTCTTGTCCAGCTAGCAGCACTCTACTCTTCAGGGCTTTTGCTTGCAGGGTTAAATGGAGCCGTGTGGGAAGAATTCCTGCTCCCAGTAGGCTCCTCCAAATGCTGTCAATGAGCTCGGCTGGCTGGTTATTAGCAGTGTGAATCTGCCTGGATCAGGAACTGGATACTGAGACCGCACAGATCTAATTTGGGTGGTGACAGGATTTTGACATTTGGGCTCAATGGTTTTAGGAAAGTTGCATGGGTTCTCAATCCCAATAGGTATCCAGTGAGCTTAGGTTTGAAATGTGGACGTGTGTGGAAGTAACGTAAGGCAAATATTTGGCTTGGCTGTGAAATCACTTCCACATTCACAGAACTTGCTGACACTCACTCATACCGAAACAAATTGAAATGTGTGATTGCACTTCTGTTAAATGAGAATCTGTTTACTGTTGATTTTCTGCAGGTATCAAAGCAATCTGACTCTGATCCGTGCAAAAGAACAAGATAGTGGAGCTTACACCATTGTAGTTGACAATATCGATAACATGACCACTTATACCTTTGATTTACAGGTTAAAGGTGAGTCCATGGTTTTTAAAAAAAATGTCTGTGATTTGTATAGGTGATTCCCTGGAGAAGACAGTGTTTGCATCCTGAAGGCTTTTGTATGCAGCAGTTAGACTGCTAGAATGCTGTTTAGACATCAGTAAGCTCGAAAAGCATTCTCACATTAGCATATGACACCTTGTTGTCATTAAGGTTAATTTAAGATAATGCAAAATTATGGAAATTCTTAAATTTGCTCCCTGTTCAGAACCAAGTTTTCTCTAGTTTTTAAAAAAGAACCAACTTCCAAATTAAGAATGTTTTAAAGAAGTGTCTGCAATTTCCTTTGCGTCAAAATGATCTTTCCAGTGGAATGTCAGGCCCAAAGTCTTAGATGCTGTAAAAAGGATGCTGTATTGTTATTCTGGTAGCTGTGACACTCTGGATTATTTTGTCTTTGTATGAGAAGCTTGATCTTCCAGTTTGCTGTAGAGATCAATCACACTGTTGAACAGAAATGCAAATAACTGGACAATTACTTGTGCCATAAACAACTTTAACAGCACTCACATTGATCGCTCTGCAATCAGCACTTGTTTTTGTCAGGCAACTGCAGATCAACTTTCTTGTGATACTCTTCTATTGCCTTCTTTCAGTGCCAGCTAAGATCATTGACCTTCGCGATGTCCACCACGGCTCTGCCAATGGCCAGATAGTTTCCTGCTTTGTTGATGGGACACCAAGTCCAGAGGTCGAATGGCTCATTTGCACGGATTTAAAAAAGTGAGGACTTAATCATTCAATCATGCAGCATATTTACGTGAGGAAACTACTTGCTTTGAAATTATATTTCTGATCTTGATATTTACTGCCTCTGATTCAAATAAAATTCTGCAGTTGAATAAAATACTTCACTAATATGACCTCCAAATGCCTGGAAAATGTGAATATGTATATTTATATTGTTGAGGTAATAAAGTGCTGCATGAGTATTGAGATGGTAAAGGAGGCTTAATGTGCTTTGTGCCTTCCCTTAGGTGTGCAAATGATAGCATGCTCTGGAACGTGCTGCTCAATAACTCTAGCGACATCAGCATCGAGACATTTGAGACGAAAGAGCACCATGTGGAGAGCAAGTTGACCTTTCAGAAAATCGATAACACAGTGGCCGTGCGTTGCGTTGCCAAGAATGAGCTTGCAGCCGTCGCGCGTGAAGTCAAACTGGTCTCTCATAGTAAGTGACAATGAGAGGTTGCCACTCCTCTAGCTCTGACTGAAGAGATGTCTGATTAACAGCCCAGGAGGCCTGAAATCCACCAGGTCGCAGACTGTAAGACCATTTTGTCTTAAATTTCTAAATTTGCACAGAATTGTGGAAAATTCTTAAATTCTGTCTTAACTTTTAAACTTTTTTTAGCAGGTCTTAAAAACAATTAACTTCCACATTTGGACTGAATTTGAGAATGCTTCACAATTGTGAACAATCTTAACTTTTAAGACAAAATAGTCCTTTAGGCCAAGAGTAAACTAACTTCCTGTTCGGCCTTGTCTATGGTCACCTTCCCCCTCTCCCTGGCTCGGCTTCAAGCTCCAACGTTGATAAGTGGTCAGAGATGCTATCTCAGCTGGAGGGCGCTATATAAATACAAGTTGTTATGATAATAATAATCCTTGCATTTTGATATTGAGCTTTTCACGTCTTCTCGACGTCTCAAAGCGCTTCACAGAATAGACTGTAAAGTGAATTGACTGTATATTTGTGAGCAAAACGTGGCAGCCAATTACACAGCAGTGTCCCACAAACAGTCACGGATTGAAAATGACCAGTTTATTATTTTTTGGTTGTTGTAAGTAACGTGCCGAGGCAGCAATTGACTGGTGATGTAATAAACCTATGGAATATCCCAATGGTTTACCCACAAATACTATTCTGGATTTTATATCAATGATTGGATTTGCTCAGCTTCATTTACTGTTTTTTGAACCAGTATCACCAGTTGGTGTTTCAGGATGGCCTCTTGACAACTATACAACGAGACACACATCCGGAATCTTACTGTACAAAACACTGCCTGCACATAAGAATTTTAATTGTACCATCTACTGATCCAGAGGCTTTTGCATAACACTAAACTAACTCATCACAAGTTTATGAAATGGAATCCTTTGTGACCGATATAGACCAGAGCATTTTCCAAAGGTGCTTGAACCTGATTTCCAGAATTTTGGGATCCAACAATGTTGCAGAATTCTCTGTCACTTGAAGTTATTATTCTTTCAAAAGAAATGAACATAGTACGAGAATGTACCGGGAGTGCCTCAATCGTCTTCTGAATGCAGTCGGATCTAATGCTCTGAAAATGCTAGGGAAGTGCATCTCCGCCAGCGGCTAGGATGGACTGTGTGGCAAACTATTTCAATACATTTGGATTGGCAGTGTCTATATGTGATGCAAACGACTGACAGATCTGAACCTTCACATAAATTGCTTTTTAGAATGTTCACAGCAATTTGATCTGTTTAATCAAATAAATCCTTCCACAGGGATATCTACTTTATCTGAATTGTCTCCTCTGGTTATGGGACGCGTTGTGCCTCAGAGAAAAAAATTGTTGTTATTCTAGTCAGTGAAATATTATGAGTGCAAGAACAAAAGGGTAGAGATTCCCTATGCTTTTTAATCTTCACCTGAGTTGATACAAATTGTCCAGGATGGTTGAAGCTACATTGCTACCTTTGCATCACAAAAGACTTGTATGTTTGTGGAATGGAATGCCTTACGGTTGACGCAGACTGGAGGATTTTCCGAAGGTGCTTCTACTCAATGTGATTGTAGTCACCCGACATTATTGGTAATCCTACAAATTTGCAGAACTCTTGCTCAGCTGAATTTTTTTTGAGAAATGGTCAATCACTTCCTCAATACAGTTGGAGCGAATGAATATGATGACCTGAAATTGATTGGATTCTCCTTTGGATCGGACCGAGGTCGCATTTACCTTTTCTGTTGGATGTTAAAGGTCCCATGGCACTATCCATAATGAGAAGGGAGTTCTCGCCAACAATCCCCAGATAAAGTTGATCATTGGCTTCATGGCTGTGTGTGGTACCTTCTTGTGAGCAAATTGGATGCCATGTTTGTTTACAAAATATTACAAAACAAAATAGGGATTAGAATGGATGACTTCTTGGAGGAGTAACAACAACAACAACAATTCCGGGGCTAACGATCCCTTAAAATAATAATAATTTGGTCACTGAATCTACGACTGTTTGTGGGACACTGCTGTGCGCAATTGGCTGCCGCGTTTCGCCCACAAAATATGCAGTCAATTCACTTTGCATTGTATCCTGTGAAACGCTTTGATGTATCCCGAAGACGTGATAAGGCGCTATGTCAAATGCAAGGAATATTATTATATAACTACAATTTGCATTTATATAGCCCCCTTCACGCCGAATGGTGTCTCAGAGTGTCTTCAAGTAAAAACTGACACAAAAAATGTGCTGTACTGTTGTACATTTCTATGATTCTATGGTTATTAAATAATTGTAATAATAGTAATCTTTGCATTTGATATAGTGCCTTATCGTGTCTTCTAGACCAAATGGCCAAAGTGCTTTAATACAAAGTCTTTACACCAATCGTCCCATGGTGCTAACTTTTACAGTTTTTGTGATGTGCAAATGAATCATCAATTGAACGTCTTCTCTTTAGAACTTGGAGATGATGCCTTCATTTAAGAAGAATCAAAGTCACTTCACTAACATCAAAAGGATTCTCATAGAATATGATCAGTAGCCAACAACAACAATTTGCATATATAACACTTTCACGTTAGGAGGATATCTCACAGCATTTCACAAGCTGACTGGGAGCCAGCATTGATGACTGTGTCATTTGTCCTTTCACTGACCAAAATGTGCCACTTTTTTTTATTTACATGCAGTCCATGCTGAGTTTTGTTGTCTTCATCGAAAATCTCAGGGTAGATTCCGTTCAGAAAGAGATGACAGCTGGGCCTGAAGAGTTGATAAATTGTGGCACTGGATGGATCCAATAACAGTTATGGATGCGGTCCATGAGGAACCCCCTTGTTATTATTGAGCACATTTACTTTGATTTCCCTTGGATGATTGCCATGTCCCAAGGTCCACAGAGCAGCCTTTCACCTTTCAATTCTAAATAAAGCAGACTATCAATGACTAACACTGTGATATGCACCAGAGGGAAAATATTCACATTGATTGACTTCTCCTACAGTTACTGCTTCCTTTTAATTATATTTCAAAATCTGCCGTTAGACACATATATGTTGTTGTTGCAAGTGACTACATCACCTTTTTGTGTTGTGCACAGATCTACATTCTGAACTAACGGTGGCTGCAGCAGTTCTGGTGCTGTTAGTTATTGTGATCATTTCTCTGATAGTCCTTGTCGTGGTTTGGAAACAGGTAAGAAATACATTTAGATCTCAGTCAATTAAAACGATACCATATTAACATTTCCAACTGAAAGCAATGGACTATCTGCTTTGCATATCTTTGTCAGAAAATGTCACCAATTTTTAAAATGAGCTCTATGGTTTCATAGAGGTGTGAAGAGATTGATTACTTATTCCGAATCTGAACACTGGTGTGTACGGGGTAATCGTAGAAATAACTCTTATAATCTCCTTTTGCTCGTATGCTTACCAACATTTGGCTACATGCATCTGGTTAATACATTTAGAGGCAAACGGATAATCCCCACCACCCCCAAAAACTTGAATGTGCCTCAGTTAGAATTCTGCAAGTATTATTATGACTACCATATGCTGATATGACTGTCCTGCGGGGAGGGTGGAGGGGAGTTGAACTGGTTGTAAGGTAACATGTTGGCAACAAATGGATGTATATCCTCAAGTCAACCCTCTGTGGGGGTGTGGTAGTCCAGTTCCTATGCTAGGTAGGTCCGCAGGACTCCAGGGCGCAGCTGATGACAGCCCAGTCAGGCTGGCTCATTGGCAGGACTTGGAATGTCAGACAGATCATTGGGGAAAATGTTTTTTTCTACTCAGTTCCTGTTAACCCTGCAAACCAAAGCCTGAATGGGTAGGTCCGAGGTGAACACGCAGCAGAAAGCTTGCCGGACAATGATTTAATTAACAAGCTATGTGGCTTTAACTGGTTAAAGTCCAGGAATACCCCAACGCAAACACTGTGGTCCTCAAGCCTGGGCTCTTACCAACCAATGCCTAATACTCCCTGGAATTATGCAAGTAGGATGCATTCCTCCATGGAGAGAGTGCACATTCCATTCCAGACACAGGGAACTAGCCATGTGTAGGTGGCAAACATATGTGGTACCCTCAGTCTGGTTTGAATATTCTTAAACTTAGCGATGGATTGCCCCATATGTCATGTACCAGTTGAATAGATATGAAATTCAGTAACTGGCATTTTGTCCTCCCCTCCTCCTGGGGACATCAAGTAGCAAATGGTCTGGAGGTGAAATAGCAGATGTACAGCTGTCAGCCTGACTTAGTTGGCAGCACTCTCGCCACTGGGTCAGAAGGTTTTGATTTCAAGCCCAACACTGGGACTGAAAACTCACAGTGCAGGCTGATTCTCCAATGTACTGCAAGTTAATTTTTAATGGATCTTTAAAATATTAGTTTTAAAACAATGTGATATTTTTTAACGGGTTAATTTTAATAAATTTTTTAATTTTTGATAATTATGGAATTTTTATCCCAATGTCCATTTAATTTGATGAAAAGGACTATTGGACTGCATTGATGCATTCATCTCCTGTTCTATATAGAAACCAAGATATGAGATACGATGGAGAGTAATTGAATCTATCAGCCCTGATGGACATGAATACATTTATGTTGACCCCATGCAACTTCCCTATGATACAAGATGGGAATTTCCCAGAGAGGGTCTTGTCCTTGGTAAGTCTTCACTGACTCATAGCTCAGAAACATTGAGTTGCTTGAATACCATTGAGTGCATATTGGTGGTTTAACAAGAGCTGTTAATGCAGAGTTGGTGAGAATGTTTAAGAAGGACTAGATAAACACTTGGCAAGTAAGGGATCTAAGAAAATGGCAGAGCAGGCTTGACGGGCCTTATGGTCCACTTCTGTTCCAATGTTCCTAACATGAATGTAATACTCTATGTGCAATGCAGATGCCATCTCACCCTTTGAATAACTGTTGCTGTCCACTGTTTATGAAGGGCTTCCTCCTTCTGAAAGATTATAGTACTGCAAAGACCTTGTGCTGAAATATTAAAGCAAAACTAGTGGAAAAATACTAAAAAGAATAGGAAACAAAGCCTTCTTTAAATATGTCTTAGAAATAAAACAAGTGGCATCTTTTATATATTGGCGCATAATTACCACTGTAATCCATGCTTCAAAATGAGTACTGAAGAGGGCTATCATTTTTATAAATACTCAAAGCATAACATTACAGTCAGCCATAATTGCTTCAAAGACACACCTATAGGGAATAGTGGGGTATAGGAGAGAGAAGAATAGGTGCGGTTCATGTGGAGTACAAACTCTACATAGACTAATTGAGTGAATGGTCTGTTTCTGTGCTGTATCTCATGAATTAACTATGTAACACCATTATGGTCTGGGACAGACCCTCTATAGCATGCTACGGACTCTCATAGTCTATGACAGAGTAGTTTTTTTGTCCACTTTATTTGATGCTTTATTTTGCAATGTGAGCTTAGGGCAAAAACTATTGTCAGTGGCGTGTGATTATTAAAGTTCTCCTGCTTTTTATTAAAGGTCGAATTCTTGGGTCTGGGGCCTTTGGGAAGGTAGTTGAAGGAACTGCCTATGGCTTGAGTCGCTCACAGCCTGTCATGAAGGTTGCTGTGAAAATGTTGAAACGTAAGTGAACTTGCTTGCTATACTTTATTTAGCATAATGTTGTATTTGCTTAGGGAGTTTTAGGGAGTTTCTACCATTGTCTTGGCTAACAACCCCTAAATAAAATTGGTAATTTGCTTCATGCTGTTTGTAGGATACTGCTGTGTGCTAATCGGCTGCCAAATTCAAAATACAAAATACACTGTCAACAACAACAACAAGATTCCATTTATAGAGCGCCTTTCACGTCGGGAGGACGTCCCAAAGCGCTGGACAGTTGGGTCAGGACCCGAGCAGGGGGGAAATGGTCAGGGTGAGGGGAGGGAAGGGAGGGAACGAGGAGGGGGTAGAGAGTCGAGAGAGAGCTGAAGGCACGGTCAAAGAGAAAGGTCTTGAGACCGGCCTTGAAGGAGGAAAGGGAGGAAGCAAGGTGAAGGCACTGGGGATAGAGTTCCAGAGCCACTACTCTTTAAGTAACTGGTGTGAAGCACTTTGAAATGTCCACTCGATGTGAATGGGGTCATATCAAATTCAAAGATTGCTATTATTCTTTGTAGCTTGTGTAAGATTTTACACTGTTTCAAGCTGTTTCATATGATTTCTACATTACATGTAAATTAAATAATAATAATAATTCTTGCATTTGATGTAGCCCCTTATCACGTCTTTGAGACGTCTCAAAGCGTTTAACAGAATATACTGTAAAGTGAATTGACTGTATATTTTGTGGGCAAAACACGGCAGCCAATTGTGCACAGCCAAATATACATGCATGGTGACAAGCCCAAACATGGAGATCATTTCATGTTATGCTGATGTCTCAGAGGTGAGGACTTTACAAGCACTTTTACCGACTTCACAATTTAATGAATGGTTTCCTGTTCTTAACCTCTATCTAAAATGATGTGACATTTATGTAGAGAGTATGAAATATGCGGTGAGATTAACAGAGAGGAAGGAGAGAGTGTCATGAAATATCTCATTATCTCATTGGTATAGGTTTAGTTGTTCTGCAGTAAGTTCCTAGGCAAAGGTTAAATTTTACTGAAAATGAATTGCTTTAACTTTGTTAACAATTGTAATTTAAAGTTGACTTCTATGTATTTGTTTTTCAGCCACAGCTCGATCTAGTGAGAAGCAGGCACTAATGTCTGAATTGAAGATAATGACCCATCTCGGACCACATTTAAACATTGTCAATCTGCTGGGAGCCTGTACTAAAACAGGTGGGTTTTGCCAGTTTATTCTAAAACAGATTTTTCCATCTAGTTTTTTTTCTGCTATATTTCCCAGTGCGATGAACCATCCACCCACTGATTCCTTCATCCAGGACCTTTCAGAGGAATGCATTCCACTGACTTTAGTTGTCTTTTCTATCAGGTCCAATCTACATAATTACTGAATACTGTTTCTATGGAGACCTGGTAAACTACCTACATAAGAACAGAGACAACTTTGTCAGCCGGTACTTTGAAAAAGGCATGAAGGAAAAGGACATTTTTGGTATTAACCCTGCTGATGAAAGCACAAGAAGGTGCGTCAATTAATGGATAAATAGTAGGCAGTTTCTTCCAATTATTCTTATACCCAAATAATAAGATGTGCATGTGTGTTTGTGTTAGTGGTGAGGAGAAGCAACTTGTGATGTGAGAATTATAACATGGAACATTAGAGTACAGACAGGCCATTCGGCCCAAGAAGTCCATACCAGTGTTTATACTCCAGTGACCCTCCACCTCTCCTAATCCCCCCTCCCATACTCCTCTATTCCCTTCTCTCTCGTGTGTGTATCAGGTTTCCTCTTAACCATGTTGTTTTTTTTTGCTTCAACTACAGTTTCTGGCAGTGAGTTGTACATTCCCACCACCATATGCGTTCTTCGAAACTCCCTTTTAAACCTACTAAATCTGTACTTACGCCACCTTTTTTGGACTCACCAACAAGTGAAAAACATCTTATTTCCATCCACCTTATCAAATCCTTTGACAATCTTAAAACACCTCTTATCAGGTTCCCTTTCAATTATCTCACTCCAGAGAGAAAAACTTCAACCTGTTGAATCTTTCTTTGATAGCTTGGTAAAGGCTATGCTACATTGCTGTACTCTCCCCCGATGCTAGAATATCCTTCTTGGAGTATTTTGACCAGAAACCCACACGGTATTTACTGATACTGTGACAGTTGTCATAAGGACAGATATTGTGATTACAACCTTCCCTTAAAGACATTCTTTAAGACAGGTTTGGGCATTTGGTGCCGGGCCACCATTACTCCTGGCCACAGGAGTAGCCTTTCAGCACCTCTTCACCAGATACCGGCTTAAATGCCGAAAATGCACATTTTGCATAAACTTCTAATTGTGTAAAAATTGGCTTCAGATAAGCAATTAAATTGCAATTAAATTGATATAAGGACATGTCAGAAATAGAAACTCAGGTTGAGCTGATCACAGGGCTAAGCATTGCTAAAAACAAAGATTAGGATTCAGTTATATGGTAGGAAAAGACCCGAGGTGGCTAACACCTACTCTTATTACCATGACAATTGGTTTCTAGAACCATCACCTCACGGAGATTAATGTCTGGTTTTGTTTCTGTAGCTATGTGATTCTGTCGTTTGAGAACAATGGCGACTACATGGACATGAAGCAAGCTGAAAGCACCCAGTATGTGCCAATGTTGGAAAGAAAAGACAGTTCAAAATATTCTGACATACAGCAGTCAGTGTATGATCACCCACCATCACACAAGAAGTCACTAACAGGTACGGTCATCGGCAGTACTGATGGTGTGTGAGACTTGTGGAGAACAGAAATGTCTGGAGTAGGCGAGTGAAGCCCAGTAACTCAATACAATTAGTAATGATGGTCAGAATCATTTAGCAGTGTCTTTTGGAGAGTTGCTGCTATTTGGCAGTGCTTCTGAAAACCTGTGGTGAGGTGCGATTTCAAAGCAACTATTTAAATCCTCGATTCTTCTGTAACTGCTGAATTTCCTCAGGATTTTGTTCTGTACCACGTTTTGTGATTTGGTAAAAATAGTGCCTCTATAATGACTTATTTATGATGAATTCCTCTTTATAAATATTGCTATTTTTAGTGATTGGTGCATAGTAGACCCATCTTCATGAGAAATGTTTGATACCTTGTATTTGCAAACACTGAATATGATCACAGAAATCACCTGGAAATTCTTTACTACATTACTTGAACAAAATTGCACTGTGCCAAAATGACACACTGCTTTTCTGGATTTCTGGCATAAAAAGGCTTCTCGATGAGTTTATCAGATATGCAATACAGCCCTGTTATAATAATAACGTTTGGATTTGATATAGTACCTTATACGTCTCAAAGCACTTCACAGAACTGTAAAGTGTTTTCACTGTATGTTTTGTGGGCAAAACGCGGCAACCAATTGCGTACAGCATAGTCCTACAAACAGTCCTGGAACAAATTATTATATTGGGCGGGGGGGGGGGGGGGGGGGGGGAGGTGGGAGGAAGATTATTATCCTCGGAAAGCGATCCACCAATTGATCAACATCTGGGTCTAAGGAAATTTGCCCAACACTTCTCAAGTTGAAGTTTGTTTCTAATGCTTTGGGGTTACGACAGTGTATGCGCTATCAACTTCCTAGTCATTAGATCACTATAATTGTGAGTTTCTGCATTGGACGTGTGCATTATACAGGAAATGATGTAAGTGGTGACCCAGAAGTCAGCCTCTTTTAATACAGGATCCAGAGGGTACGCAGGAAGCAAGCTTTCCAGTTGTGCACATGCAAAATTAACCTGGCCCTGTTATAAGGCGGGTTGAGATTTTATGGATCTCAATGACCACCTTATTTCAAGGCTTCATTGTCTTTCATATTCATTTAACAATAAATGCTGTTCACTCGCTTGATTTAAAAAAAAGGCTCAATAGACTATTAGTTGTTTTGCTCATAGTAAATGCAAGTTATTGGCTGCATTTTGACAGCTTTTGATACCTTCTAACGCATTCAGCTATTTTTCAGTATGCTTATTGATGGGCTTATTCCTAAAACCTCCCAACAATTGGTAACATTATTAATGTTTACCATTCTTATTTCTTTTCCTTCCAGAGTCAACTGAGCTTTGGAACCCACTTTTAGATGACAACTCAGATGGGATCAGCTTCATGGATCTAATTAGCTTCACTTTCCAGGTTGCACGAGGAATGGAGTTTCTGGCTTCTAAAAACGTATGTGGAGGCTTTCATCTAAACCACAATAACTAAGAACACTTGTTTATTGATTTCAAGATGCTCATTCATTTTCAAATCTCTTCACACTGGCACCTCCATAACTCTCCGACCTGCTTACTCCCCAACCTACTACCCACTGCCTCCACTTGACTAGCTCTGGCCTTCTGCATGACCCTTGTTCCCTCTGTTCCCCCATTGGTGGCAGTGCTTTCAGTCACTACGCCCCCAAACTCTGGAACACTCTTCCTGTATCCCTCCGCCTTGCCCCTTAGATCCCCACCTTCGGATTGCACCCGAAGACCTTCCTCTTCAACCGGTCAACTTTCCCCATCCCCCTGGCTCAGGGGTCATGCTCCACCACTGACAAGTATTTGGGACGCTACCCTGTGTGAGGGGCACTATACAAATTCAAGTTGTTGTTGCAGTTGTTGTTGTCATTGGTGCTTATGTTGTGCTAAGAATTTAAGGACCTGGTGTAGTGATTCTCCTTCCCTCTTCTATTCTTATACAGTGCGTGCATCGGGATCTGGCAGCCCGCAATGTACTCCTCGCACAAGGAAGGATTGTGAAAATCTGTGACTTTGGGCTGGCAAGAGACATCATGCATGACTCCAACTATGTCTCTAAAGGCAGCGTAAGTGTCTGGTCAACAGCCGCTTGAGATCTGATAATTCTTTCATTGATAACAAGAAAGAGAAATGAACACCATAAATTGTAAGCAACAACAATACAGTTCATGATCCCTAGTAATGCAAATCTTTTGCACTGATTTGGTTCTGGAGACTGGACTGGTGACACTTTGGGAAAATTTCAGCCCATTGACTATTACCTGAACACTGACAGACATCCCATTGATCAAGCTCATAGTGAGTGAGCTTGAACAATGAGCTCAAAAGTGACTGTGACCTTCACTAAGATGAGTCAGGGCTGTATCTTTTCTACTCCTGCTGACTAGCACCCAAGCTGATTTCACATTGAAAGAATATTAAAACTAAATAAAGAATATAAAAACTAATAAAGCTAGACCTATTCTTGCTGCAATACAGCTTTGTGTTTAAATCCTAACTCATCGCTTTGTTTACTGACACATTGCAGTATCTTAACAATACTGTCACTTTGAATGAGCTTGCATTTCTTTTTAATTTTTTTTGTAATCCTTTAATATGCAGACCTTCCTACCAGTGAAGTGGATGGCTCCTGAAAGCATATTCGACAATCTTTACACAACCTTAAGTGACGTGTGGTCTTTTGGCATTCTCCTGTGGGAAATATTCTCGCTGGGTAAGTTCATACGCAGGAAATCAGCTTGTTCAAGGAAGGCAGCATTGGATGTTTGCTTTCTTATTTATTTTTAAAAGTTATTTTTTTCTAAAGTAGAGTGCTGAAATTTGCTAAACACATTCCATTCCTTATTTGGGGAATGGTGCTAAATCATGGAGTCCTGTAGCTTAGTGATTTGCGCGCTTGCCTCGCAAGTGAGAGGACCCGATTTGATTCTCGCGTCAGGAGAACCTTAGGCAAGTTTCCTTGCTCCACATGCCTTTGTTTACCTAGCAGTAAGTAGGATCCCGGGGGTAATAAACCCTCCAAAAAACAAAACAAAAATATTTAATCACTCAATCCATGACTATTTGTGTGACATTGGTCTGAGCGATTGGCTGCCATGGTTCGCTTACTCAGACGATAATCGCCTAACTCAATCTGAGTTCAGGCGGTGAATAAGCCCAGAGAGGCCTCTTTCTGTGATAATAAACTTGAATGGAGGCCTCATTGAATTCTTCGGGCAACTCTCTTTAATTACATTGCTCCAGTGCTCCACATTCCCTTCATATTTTTAATTATCAAGTATCTGTCAATTCCTCAATTGACTGTACTGGAAAAGGTCAAAGCAGCAAGATAATAATAAAACCCCCCACAAAATACTGCAGATGCTGGATATCTGAAAACAAAATAATAATAATAGATAATAATAATCCTTGCATTTGGTCTTTGAGATGTCTCAAAGCACTTCACAGAATACATTGTAAAGTGAATTGACTGTATATTGTTGTGGGAGAAAAATGTATTTTAGTGATCATTCAGTCCACTTTTTGCTATTAAAAGAGCATTATAAACACTCCATGAATTTACAACAACAATGATTTGCATTTGTATAGATCCTCAGAGCAGAGTTTAATGGTTTGCCAGGCTACCTCTGTATAAAGCAAGTTAATTTTTCACTGCAGTATTTCACATCGGGCTGCCTTGCTTTCTCTAGGTGGCACCCCATATCCGGGAATGATGGTGGACTCCAACTTCTACAACAAGATAAAGAGTGGCTACCGGATGACGAAACCAGAACATGCGACTTCCGATGTGTAAGTATTCTAACAACACGCTGGAGTTACTTAGTTTCTACAAAGTGCTAATGTACAAACAGTAAGTGGTATGAATTGTGAAGCTGAATCCTTACTTTCTAATTATAACTCCCTCTGTGTAGCTATGACCTCATGGTGAATTGTTGGAACAGTGAGCCTGAGAAGAGACCTTCCTTCACTCGTCTGGCAGAAATTGTTGGGAACCTATTACCGGAGGACTTCAAGAAGGTGTGTCCTGGTACTTTTATTCAATGGCAACCACAATGATCGCTGAGGAAAAAACCTTGTGAAAAATTTTTAAACATCGGGTTAATTTGGTAACCAGATTTCCCCAGTTCTTAAAAATAACTGAGCATCTAAATTAAGGCCGAATTTGACAATTGTTCCACAATTTTGTGGCCCAGGTAAATTTTCCACAATTTTGTGCATGACTACTTTATTAATAAGGCCATATTAGTCCTTCATACATTTGCTGCCTGTGATGTTGTTTCAGTTGTTCACAAAATCTCTTAACGATGCAAGCAACAACAACCACAACAAATTGCATTTATATAGTACGTTTCACGTCGGGATGACGTCCCAGGGACACTGGATAGTAAATGGCTTCCATCTGAGCTGGGGATTGGAATCAAGAGGTTGACGATTGTGCAGCACAAACATTTATTTTGTTCTCACGGCTCTAAATCGTTTTTTTTATTGAGCAGAGCTACGAGCAGGTGAACAATGACTTCCTGAAGAGCGACCACCCTGCTGTTGCGCGGATGAGGGTGGAATCTGATGACACCTACATTGGAATCAGCTACACCAACGAGGATAAGAAGAAGGATCGGGAGAGCGGAATCGATGACCAGAGACTAAGCGCCGACAGTGGTTACATCATCCCACTTCCTGACATCGACCCCATCACAGACGACAGTGAAACTGCTTCAATAAGAAACCGACACAGGTAAAGTGACTGGAATCTGTGCTGAAGTATCTATGATTCTTCTGAAAGAGATAGTTTTAGTAATAAAAGTAGAGGACCTGCCCTTATTGCTAAGAATAATGATATTTTCTCTATATCCATATGATTTTCTATTATAAGGGACGTACCCATAAGAAAGTTTTTTTTTACAGAGCACCCAATATTTCCAGATTCTCAACAGAACATTTTTATTTATTTGAAAGGCACTATATAAAGGAAAGTTATAACTTAGTACAGAAAAAATCAAGGCCTAACAAGTCCTTTTCTTTTGTTAATCTGCACCACGCCTACTGGGCTTCTCACCATATACTTATATAGAATTACATAGAATATACAGCACAGAAACAGGCCATTCGGCCCAACTGGTTTAGGCGAGTGTTTATGCTCCACATGAGCCTCCTCCTGCCCTTTCTCAACTAAGCCTTCAAGCATAACCTACTATTGCTTTCTCCCTCAAGTACTTATTTAGCTTCCCCTTAAATGTATCTATGTTATTCGTCTCAACTATTCCTTGTGGTAGCAAGTTCCACATTCACACCACTCTCTGGGTAAAGAAGTTTCTTCTGACTTCCCTATTTGATTTATTGGTGACTATTTTATATTGATGGCCCCTGGTTTTGGTCTCCCCCACAAGTGGAAACATCTTCTCTATGTCTACCCTATCATAAACGTACAGAATTTTAAAGACAACAACAACTACAACAACAAAATTACATTTGTAAAGCGCTGTTCATGTCGGGAGGACATCCCAAGGTGTCGGACAGTCAGAGTTTTGGGCCCGAGCTGGGGGTCGGGAGTGGGGGAGGGTGGAGGACAGGGGGGGAAGCAGGGTGATCGAAAGCACGGTCGAAGAGGAGGGTCTTGAGATGGGTCTTGAAGGTGGCAAGGAAGGGGGCGAGGTGGAGGGAGGTAAGGAGAGGGGTAGGGATGGGGTCGTGGGAGCAGGTGGTCAGTTTACTCACAGACTTCATAAACTTCTCCCTGTCCACTGGTACAGTGAGGTTTTCCACCCCATTAAAAACAGCTGTCATCACTCCTATCCTTAAACCCTCCCAAGACCCGTCTCTGCTCTCAAGCTACCACCCCATCTCCAACCTCCCTTTCCTCTCCAAGATCCTGAAATGATCACTTCACTCCTTCCTCTCCCACCGCTCCCTTTACAAACTCCTCCAATCAGGTTTCCGTGCCGCCCAGAGCACAGAAACAGCCTTGGTCAAAATAACAAATGACATTCTGTGTATCTGTGATCAGGGCTCCATCTGTCTCCTCGTCCTCCTTGATCTCTCTGCTGCCTTCGACACCATTGACCACTCTATCCTCATCCACCGCCTCTACTTGAGAAAGGGCAGGAGAATGGTGCTGTGCTGACTGCTGTGGTTATGCTGCTATCGTCTCAATTATGTGATAAGGCACTATATCAAATGCAAGGATTATTATTATTATTTTCATTCTGACTTTCCTCTGTTTCTCTGCAGTTCCCAAACTTCTGAAGAAAGCGCAATCGAGACAGGCTCCAGCAGCTCGACTTTTATAAAGCGAGAGGAAGAAACTATAGAGGATGTGGAAATGATGGATGATGTAGGAATCGACCCCTCAGACCTTGCGGAAGACAGCTTTCTGTAACTGTTTGAGAACCAAGTCACTTGTAAAGGGAAAATAAACTGCACCTTCCTGCAGACAATAACTTCTGTATAACCACTTTGTGAGGCAACCCAAGGAGAGAATGTGAGGAGAGAACTTTGACGATGTATTGTAAAAGCAACATCGGAAATTCGAGAGCTATCCTGGGCAAACAGTATGATTCCTATCGTAGTACATATCATGTGCATATTTTAGTGCATTTTTTATTATGGTACTCTCTATAGTGTATGTGTGAGTGAGTGTGTTTGTGTGTGCACACACTGCCATTCCAATGGATACCAGAAGGCCGTACAAAGTCAGTGTGTGTTTCAAAGGCTTGTCTCTATGGAGGAGGGCAGTCCTTCCATTCTGAAAATTAACTGTATTGGTTACATTCATTCAGTACCATACAGGGTAATATGTGTTGCATTGCATCTCGGATTCTGTAGCAGTCGGAAAGGAATCATTACATAATGCCATGTCTTCTGTGTTCAGACCCAGAGTTCACCATCACTGTATTCCACATGTGTTCTCTTAGGTACTTGCTTCTTCCTCCTTATGAATGGTGACTTGACTTATTCCTTTAACAAAGCACAATTTTTGGAAGTCATTACAAGTAAAGAGCATGTTGCAGTACAGCAAGATTCCACCTCCAAAACTTTAGTTATCTGTGAAATTTTCTGCAAAAGCTGCAAATTAAGACTGTTCACCCGGATGAAATAGACTTGACTTGTTTTAACTGGCCTTCGACGAAGAGTGAACCGTGGGAACCAGCATCATCACTGGGCCATGGATTGAGCCAGAGCCTAAAGCTACCCAACTTTGTTAATAATATGCCAGGACTGAAGAACACCCCAGCCAAGCTCGGCTTGCGATCAACCAGTTGCACATCCTCTGTTATGAAGCAGACTTGGAGCATGTCAAAAGTATGGATATAAATCAATTGCTTTGCTTTTGAAGTGAAGTGAAAAGGAGGGACTTGTCTTTTGTCTGATCAAGGAACTGATGGCCAAATCCAGCAACAGAAGCAATCTTTGTTCTGAGTACAACTAAAATGGTACCAATGCTTGTTGAGAAAGAAAGTCCTTGGGAAAATCTCTGCCCACTCCACCTCTGTTCCCTGATGGGGAAGTCATCAAGCACATCATTACAGTATGTGTATAATGTAAATTATATTGCCTCTCTCCAATACTGTTGGCTTCAATGCACCTTTAAACCTTGCTGATTTCATAGCTTTATAACTTCTGTGAAGTCAGTAAGAGAAGGGCTCCATAAATAGTTATTCAAGGGGAAGGGTGGAATTTAATGGCTTACAAAATGCAGAACTGAAATGTAAAAGAAATCTACAAGTGAATATTAATGTTGAGTTAAATATAAAGTCAGCCTGTATTGACAAAGGTCCTGCTGGCTGCTGTTCCTGTTTTAATGACTGATGTAATAGATAATTCCATTGTAGCAGATGGTGTATCTAGTCATTAAGAGCAGTATGTTTGGCCAAATTCCAATATGTGGTCCATGAACTAGATTAGATTGTAGTCAACAAAGGAAAGTATGCCGGTATTTCCAAAGCTCGGAGTTTGATATTTGTAGGCACCAACAATTAGGTTTTCTGTCTTTGCATATGTGCTAAACTTCAGAACATTCCCAGAACTAGTTGTCAGCTTTTACATGTTGACAAATTCAGTTGACTCAAACACTAGCTTTTTGTGAACAACTTTGAATAATGACTATTCCTATTTTTGTCAAATCAAATGATTCATTGAAACATTGCTTCAGACTCAGCAAGGGGTCCCCAACGCATGAGGAGAGATTTCACCTTAGACTAGATTTACCCTATTTATGTAGCACTTTTAGGGTGCTTTGGCAAATAATAATAATAATCCTTGCATTGCAGAATACAGAAATACAGAATTTGGCAAAGTAATAGTATAGTAATCTGAGATATAATCCTTGCATTTGATACAGAGGCTTATCATGTTGTCAAGATGTCTCAAAGTGATTCACAGGATACCCTGTAAAATGGATTGTGTGCTGTGTGGCAGCTAGTTTCCCAATGACATTCCCACAAACAATTATAGAGCGCGTGACCAATTTTATCTGAGGGATTATTGGGCAAAAAATCAGGAGAGAGAAACTCCCTTCTCCATTCAAATAGTGCTGCATGAGATATTTAATGTCCACCTGAACAGGCAGAAAGAGGACCTCAGTTTAAACAACTCATCTGAAGACATCATCATAAAACCCAATCAAAACAAACCCACTGTTACAAGTTAATCAATTGTTGAATATAATCTTAACTTTGAAGTTGATTTTCTGTAGCTTTAAATCTTTTTTTNACATGAATCCAGGTTCAAAATTAAGAACGTAGTTAAGATTTCTGGATGCTCTAAAGTGCTACGTTAATAGAATCAATTTAGGTGGAATCTCTCCCCAGCAGTCTTACATTGTTGAAACACTACAGGCACACATTTGGTGGACCAATGTGCATTATTTTCAATGAGCCTTCCCATCTCCAAAGTGGACTGACTGTCAATAATGCCCAGCATTGTTACCGGGCTCTTAGTTTTGTGTTTTCATACTTTCTGTTTTTACAAAGCAAATCCAGCAGGCGGCGCTGTGACATATTCCAGGTACAAATGAGATCCACCCAATCCATATCAACTTTTTCTTCCTGTGTGTAATCCGATTTGTCTCATAATGTTTAGGAAAACAACAAGCATACAAGTCTGAGCTATTTTCCAAAACTTCTCCGCTTCCAGTTATTAATTTTCACGGGGATTACATTTTAGTGCTGCTGATCCTGAATTCAGTGGTGTTAAATAGCTCCCCATGAATTCATGTTACAAACATAGGAACAGGAGTAGGTTATTCAGCCCCTCAAGCCTGTTCCACCATTCTATAAGATCCTGTCTGGTCTGTACCTCAGCTCCAATAGTTACCTTCAAAAGAAAACAGATCCTTCTAGTTGCAACTGGAACACAAAGTGTAAGAACAGTCCAAACATAAAAAGCAATTTTCGGATTGTGTTGTCTGAGTGTTTCTCTTGCACCCAGAGGGATCTCTGTCAGTATATCTGAGGCCCCCAAATCTGCTGGTCTATTTTGTCTTAAAATTTTAAAATCCTGCGGAACGATGGAAAATTCTTAAACTCAGTCCTGATTTGGAAACCGGTTTTCTGCAGTTCTTAATAATAGCCGGCTTCCAAATAGCCGACTGAATTTCGGAATGCCATGAGATCTTATTTGCTATGGCCAGGTCAAGTTTTGGAGCCTCAAACTGTTAGTAACTTTGGGTTTTAATGGACAGCAGTGAAATTAAATGTCGTGTCGCCTTGGAAACATGATTTCATCTTTGATTTCATCTTTGAATGGCCTAAATGTTAAAATGTGGTTTAAACATTTATGCAACGGTCCTACCAAGTGATAAGGGACGTTGGATATATCTATGATGATGTTATACATCATATCTGTACATATATGTGTATTTCAGTGTAGTCTCTGGGTTACTGCCAAGCATTTATGTCTAGCTGTATCACTGCCTATGTTTATATTTTTGACTGTGATGTACTCCACAGGCACGTTACAATGTTGCACTTTTGAATGTCCAAAAAATATGTATTTTAAAATGTAAAAAAAATGAAAGATTCCAAAGGGATAGAGTTGTGAATGCTGGTATGAACTGTGTGTAGGTTAAAGTCTTGTGAACATTTATTATGAAATTACCACAACGATTTAAAGATTTTGTTTAACTTTCTTTATATTGCTGTATCAAAGCAACACTGTGTAAACTCAGATTCTCTATTTCAATAAATTCAGATGAATTTAGTGATTTGGTTTCAGCTATCTCTGTGAGACGGTGCTTTCCTAAGGAATGATTTAATGACCAGAAACAGGTAATATTGCTTTATAGTTATATCGATCATGTACCAAATATGTCTCTCTTTCATATGGCAAGCACCAGTTTCGATTTGATGGTGAGGGGGAATAACCTTTCTCTATGTTGCAGCGCACTATTTTATACATTTTCAGTACTTTCAGCAATGTGTGTCTTCAAGTATCAGTTACATGGCTCACTGAGCCTCGAGTGTCACTGCTCATGATCCTCACCAAAATAATGGAACAAAACTATTCTCACCAATTTCAATGTGGTCTTTGTTTTTTTAGACATTCAGCTATCCAGGAGTGAAGGCTTATGTACAGAATAAGACCCAGGATATAAAATTACTCTTGTACGTCAAGTGTAGCATTTTTGCTGATGTACATTAGCAGGATCATTTGCAGATGGGTTGCTTTTAAACTAAACAAGTGTGTTTTGTACTCATCAAGGCGTGGGCTGTCAGTGCTGGGAGAGGGACACTGCGTCATTCAAACACTCAAACACTTAAGTGGGAAGAGATGATTCTAGCATTATCTGTAAATTTACCAGCCTTGGTAAATGAGTGGGCCTAGGACTCTGCTCGCCAGTAAATGTTAACATTGTGGGAAAGGCTTACAATGGGGGGAAATCCTATCTCAAGCAGACACTGCCAACTATCAGACACAACAATGTGACAACCCACCGAGGCCTTGTAGGTATAGACAATCAGAGAACCAGCCTCAGTGTTAGCATGGAATACGCTCAGGCCAGGCACAGCAACGCTTAGCAATCGCACACCTGATGTGAGGGCTTTAACCTTCAAGTTTCAGAGCCAGTGGTGAGAGTGTTCCCAACCGAACCAAATTGACAAAGGTGTTTAAAAAAATGCTTGCTAGGAAAATACAACATGAATGGTACCACACCCTGAAT
This sequence comes from Callorhinchus milii, assembly GCF_018977255.1. Lineage (NCBI taxonomy): Eukaryota > Metazoa > Chordata > Chondrichthyes > Chimaeriformes > Callorhinchidae > Callorhinchus > Callorhinchus milii. Next base: position 52,286,217 of record NW_024704742.1, read on the forward strand.
AAAGCAACTCAGTCTCTACTCTGAATGATCCATTGCTGCACTGGGTAGTGCTTTTAACCACTAAGCCATCAAGAGGTTGTACACGCGTTTCTTTAGACATTATTATATAATATAATATATATAGGCTCGACAAAATATAACCAAATGGTGGTCAAACAACTTTTTTGAGAGGATTCCACTCTAAACAACGTGTTTCTCTGTCCATTGCTAAGAGTAATTTTCTTTTTGGAAACCTCATTTCAGTATTGGTTTGTCAATCTGAAAGGTTTGAGGGTTGCGGATCCTCAAATAATCCTCACACGATCTTTTCTGGTCACCCGCACTCAAATTCCAGTGGCAGATTTCAATCATTGTGGAACTAGGGGTAGCGTCACAGAGCAGCAGCCTTCTGGAGCGGATCATTATCTAAACTTCTAAATTAACTAATCCTGTGTGAGAGGAACTAATTCCTTTTTTTTAATTTAACATCTAAACCCCCTTTTTTTGCAAAGTATCACTACATTTTTGGATTTTACAATTGACAAGTCACCCAGAGTGGAGACTGTAGTTGTTTCTCTGGGTTGTTTTTACATCCTACTATCACATGGTGGTGGCCTAACACAGATTACTGTATTACTGTCCGTTCTGACGAAGGGTCGTGGACCCAAAACGTTGACTCACTTTCCTTTCTCCATAGACGCTGCCTGACCTGCTGAGTTTTTGTTTCAGATTTCCAGCATCTGCAGTATTTTGTGTTTTATTCATGTTTGACTCACTGCCACTTCTCTTCTAGGAATGCCTACCCTGAAGAAGCCTTGTGTTTGACCAGAATGTCAAGTTGTTGACAACCAGTTGTCTTTTCAAAGACAAGCATGAATCAGTAGACGAGGAATGAATAGGAGAAAGGTAGAAAAATCTTAATAATATAGAATCAAACATTAATAACATGGAATTATAAATGTTGCTGAGTAGGAGGAGGCCATTCAACTTGTCTGTGCTAGTTGTTCCACTGAAGCTAACTAACCTTATTCTAATTCCCTGCTCTTTCCCTGTACTCTTTCATATTGGTTTTCTTCAAATGATAATTTAATTCCCTTTTAAATGTTGATTGTTATAGTTGGTGGATCTAAAACGTGTTCTAACATTGTGGCCATCAGCAAAACTGCCTCCAGCTTCAGCATAATGGTTGGACCCAATCACAGAGAACTGGTGACAGCTAAATTACAGTAAAATAATGGTTCAAGGCCCACATTGAGACTTTGAACTCATACAGTCTAGGTTGACACTCCAATGCAGTGTTGGCGATGTGCTGCATTGCTGCAGGTGTTGTCCTCGGGTTAAACCAAGGCCCTGTCTCTTGTTCAGGTGGATATTAAAGATCCCATGGCACTATTGAATAAGAGAAGGGAGTTTCTCGTGGTGTCCTGGCAAACGGTCACTCAAACTAAAAAATGATCATTCACTTCATGCTGTTTGTGGGGCTTTACTGCATGCAAATTGGCTGCTGTTTTTACCTATTTGCGTACAAAAAAAATACAAAGTCACTCCACTTCACAGTATTTCCTATGAATCACTGTCATGACGTGAAATGTGCTATTTCAAATGGAAGGATTATTTTTATTATTACTTATAACTTTGACTTTTTAAAGTGTTCTTTCCCTCAATGTCGCCTGGCTCCTCCACTGTCTCACACCGCAGACCACCAAAACCCTCATACAAGCATTCATAAGATTGCTTGTCGACCTCCCCAACTCCTCCCTCCATAGGCTGCAGATCATCCAAAACTCTGCAGCCTGTGTCCTCTCCCACACCAGGCTCTGTGACTTTATCACTCCCATTCTCGCCCAACTCCACTGGCTTCCCATCACACAGAGGATACAATTCAAAATCTTGGTCCTCACCTTCAAAGCCGTCCATGGTCTTGCTCCCTCCTACCTCTGCGACCTCCTGACCCCTGACCATTCTGATCGCTCCCTCCGCTCAGCGGGCTCCGGCCTGTTTCATGTCCCCTGCCTTGCTCACCCCACTATTAGCGGGGGGCCTTCTACCATTCTGCATCCACCTCTGGAACCCCATCCCACAGTCCCTCCGCCTTGCCCCCTCCCTTGCCACCTTCAAGACCCATCTCAAGACCCTCCTCTTCGACTGTGCTTTCAATTTCCCTGCTTAGCCACCTGCCCTCCACCCTCCCCAATCCTGATCCCCAGCTCGAAACTCTGTCTGTCCAGCGCCTTGGGACGTCCTCCTGACCTGAAAGGCCCTTTACAAATGTAATTTTGTTGTTGTTGTTAAATTTCCAAGACGCAGGACAAGTAAAGGACTTATTCATTAGCTGGCCAACAATCCTGCAGGACATTTGGTCACTCAACAAGCACTGTGGAGTCCTGTAGCTCATTGGTTAGAGCACTCGCCTTGCAAGCGAAAGTAGGAACCCGTCAAGCGATTAGCTGCCGCGTTTTGCCCACAAAATATAATCAAGCCATTTAACAGTATATTTCACGAAGCGCTTGGGGACTTCTCGAAGACGTGATAAGGCGCTACATCAAATGCAAGGATTATTATATAAAAATGCAAATTCTTCTGCACACTTTGGGTCATGTGCCACTGCAATACCTTATCTTACCACCTGAGGGAGACAAAGCCATCAACATCACACGGGAAGGACCTGATGCTCTCACTCCATGGGCAGTTTATGCTTGTACAGAGTTCAGCGTTTCAAAGATGTATTAAGCCATGTGAGTTCCCCCTTATGCCCGATTCTTGGCATAAGAGGGTGAAATTAGACAGAATACAATTTTTTTTAAATATGCTGATCCTTGTAGTAATAATAATCCTTGCATTTCACCCTGGATGATGCCTCAAAGTACCATAGGATTTAATATAGAATGCAGCAACTGTGTATTTTGTTGGCAAACTTTGTCATTGGTATAGTTCCTTTAATATCAAAGCAAATCAAAGCATCTTAAATGTACTTCAAAGAGAATTATACAACACAATTTGAATGTATATAGTAGAAGGTTGTCTCAAAACGTTTACAATACTTGTGGATGAACAAGGCAGGTGGTTTTATGCATAGCAAGATCCCATGCCATGTTGTTGGTGCATTACCAATTTATCTGGAGGATTGTTGGTCAGGATACCAGGAGAACAACAACAACAACAACAAAATTACATTTGTAAAGCGTCTTTCACACTGGGAGGATGTCCCAAAGCACTGGACAGACAGAGTTACAGATCCGAGCTGGGGTTGTGGTCGGGGAGGGTGGAGGGCAGGGGAGGAAGCAGGGTGATCGAAAACACAGTCGAAGAGGAAGGTCTTGAGATGGGTCTTGAAGGAGACGAGGGAGGGGGCGAGACGGAGGGACTGCGGGATGGAACTCCAGAGGGTGGGGGCAGAGTGGCAGAAGGCCCGTCCACCAATAGTAGGACAAGCAAGGCGGGGGACGTGAAGCAGGCCAGAGCCTGCTGAGCGGAGGGAGCCAGCAGGATGGTAGGGGGTTAGAAGGTTGTAGAGATGGGGGGAGCAAGGTCATGGAGGGCTTTGAAGGTGAGCACCAGCATCTTGAACTGTATCCTCTGTGTGATGGGAAGCCAATGGAGTTGGGCAAGGATAAGGGTGATAGGGTCACGGAACCTAGTGCAGGAGAGGGCACGGGCTGCAGAGTTCTGGATGATCTGTAGTCTGGAGGGAACATGGGAACACAGGAAATTAGGAACAAGAGCACACAATTGAGCCCACAGAGCCGAATCCACCACAGACTATTCTGTGGTCTGCATACTATATCTTCCCTAATCCAATTTAAATCCACTATAAAGTTGTACAATGCTTTAGCCTTAAACTGCTGTCTTAAATTTAAGATGATTCAGTTTTGTAAAATACTTAAATCCAGCCTTCTAAAAAGTTCTTGTCCTCTTGACATGAAAGCTGCTATAAAAATGCAGTTTGTTGTCGTAAAATGGAAAACGCTCCTTATAGCAAGAGAGTCCTGCTTTTACAGTGTTTTAAATAGGGAAGTCCTTTCACATGACCTGTAGTTTTACACTACCTGTAGTACATTGAAGATTCTTCTTACAATATTCAACTAGGACTTTTCAGTAGTTTTAGTAAGTGGGGATTCTACTTTTACGTTATTTAGACCGAGGGACCTCTTTTTATCATATTTATGGTCAGGGGCACCTTGTATATTCGTATTATGAACTTATTTTACAAAGTGAATTATTTTTCAGTGTTTTTAATAAAAGGAGGTAAAAATCTCCTTTTGCACTATTTGCAAAAAAAAGGCTCTGTTAAATGCACCAAACTATATAATTTACAATCAATAAAAGGTATATGGTGTTCTTTAAATGAAAATGAGACTGTTGTATCGGAGATTCACATTGTTGATATGTTTATTCAAATACTATTGTTGTTTAGTCAGTATATGTGGGCAAATACCATGATACACAGAAAAGTGTGTAACTTGAGAACCAATGTTTTATCAGTACTTTGGAGCCTGAGAAATGCCTTTTGAATTTCTCCACATATATTTCATAGATTATAATCAGCTGGTATTAAATGTGCAAACAACACTTTTTGGTGCTAAGTTTCCTTCTCACAATTCTGTAACTTGTAGCAGTGGCGCGTAGTGGCAGTGGGCAGATCGAGTCGCTGTGCAGATTACACACTGTATTGTGATAGTGTGGAGAGTCACAGTGAGATCCCATCTCTTCTCAGATAGTGAAATGTGATGCTTAACATGTACTTAGACAGATGGCAGCCCCTCATGTTAAAATCTCAGAACGAAGGACAGCACATCTCCCGCAGGCTTGAAACTGTGACCTACTTACCCATAATGTTGTAGATTGAGTCACCCTGTTTGTATTTATACATGAAGCATAAGTTTGAAATTATGTCCTACCTCAATGGTTATTTTATATTATATTGGTGTAAAGTCAATAGTATCTGACATTACTGTTCTATTTTGGCCATCCTCCCTTTATTATAACATTCCTTTATTGGGATGATGGGCAGGCTGGCTGCTGCCTTCCACTGAAATGCTGTTTGCCCACAAAATATACAGTCAATCAATCCACTTTACAGTATATTCTGTGAAGCACTTTGAGACATCGCAATGATGTGATGAGGCGCTATATCAAGTGCAAGGATTATTATTATTATTAACTAATCACAAAGTTTCCTGTTAGTCTCTCTTCCTCCCTTGGGGAAGCATCTGTATCTGATGACTCAGTTTATAGAGTACCACATCATTGGCACAGTCATGGTATACCAGACTTCTTGAGTTGTATAAACTATATGCAGGTCCTGTAACACTGCCAACTGTATAGATTTTTAGACAATGGTTTCTACTTTAGGACTGAAAATGACAACTTCTCATAGACTGGACTGACATTGCTTGTTCAGGTGGGATGTTGGTATGTACAAGTTGGCTGCCATTCAATTGCAATCAAAGATAGATTGTTAGTAGATGGAAAACAGGGAAATTTGTACTAGGGAAAAGTAATGTTGGAATTTGATTCTTGAATACTCGACTTCCTATGGTGGAGTAGAAGGAGTGAAAGCCGAGGAGGAACCCAATCAGAAGGATGGAGAATATAGGCTGGGATGCCCAGTAGGTTGGAGAAATAAGATGTGGAAGGATTTAAAGACAAGATACGGAAGTTCTTGAGGGAGGGATTTATAGGTGAGGGTGAGAACATTGAAATCAATTCACTGGGTGATAGAGCCTGTGGAGCTTGACGAATACTGGGGTGATATTTGTGTGAGTGAGGTGCGAGCAGTGGAGTGGTTGGATGAGTTGTAGTTTATGGATAGTGGAGCTAGGAGAACAGCAAGGAACTTATAACAGCACTGAATAGAATGGATTTTTACTGCTGTTAGACTCCACAAAACGACTGCGGCATCCATTTTAGCATTGGTAAAACCCGCTCCTGGACTGCTCATAGTTTGACTATCTCTCTGGAATTGGACTATTACTTCCTCCTCGTGTCCCTAAAGTCATATTGTGCTGTTTTCTATAAGCATTGACCCGGTTAAGCATTTGAGTTTCATAAATTGGTTTCAATATGGTATGTTAAAACAGGAAGAAACACGTTTCGATGGCGAAGCCAAAATGTACTTGTATATTCATGCAACTTTGCTCCAAACAGTGGGAAAAGCACCATTCAGTTTACACAGGATTTCAGTTCTTACACCTTTTTCCTCCTGTGTAAACGATATTAATATGAAAAANCAGACATTTGAACCAGTTCAGGTTTCAGTTCCGATGCTGTCTGTTATTCATTCAGTTGACACATTGCCTTGTGTGTCCTTATGTTGCAGCATATTAAAATTTGTTCACTTTTTTTTCCTTGATTCAATGATATGCTATTTGTCTGCGAGCCCAAAGTGCATAAATCTTTGGTCAAAATGAACCACTGTACTTTTGCATGGATCTCCCAACGATGAACACAATAGGCTTTGATATGAAGTCTTCTTACTTCCTGTTTTCCACCTATTTACCTACTGCACCTGGAAACCCGTCACACCTCCTCAACCTGACACAAAGTAAAATGAGACCAGGCTGAAGGAGAAACTAATTTGAAATGCAAATTGGAGTTATTTTTTGCGCTGGAGTACTGAATCCATTTATACCTTACTTTGCAGGTTTCGGATGATACATAACAATTAATTTAAAAATTAAACAAAACTAAATTATTCATGATGGAATAATAAAGTATTATTATACTAAAATACTACTAAAATATTTAGAAGTGGCTAAAATTGTTACATTTGTCCAGTCATCATTCCTGAATCACATATTATGCACCCGCTCAGTGACCTCTGGTATCTGCCCAGGCACTGACAGCATCACCAGCCATGGATGCACACTCCACCTTAAGTCAGTCCGGAACCTTGGCATCTTGTTTGACGCTCAACTATCCTTTCTACCCCACATCTGTGCCATGACCCGTTCTGCCTTCCCCCATCTCCACAATATCGCCCGGCTCCGCCACTGTCTCACACCGCAGGCCGCTGAAACCCTCATACATGCATTCAAGGCTTGACTATGCAATTTCCTTGCTTGTCGGCCTCCCCAACTCCTCCTTCTATGCATAGGCTGCAGATCCTCTGGAACTCTGCAGCCCATGTGCTTTCCCGCACCAGGCTCCGTGATCCTATCACCCCCATCCTCACCTGACTCCACTGGCTTCCCATCTCACAGAGGATACAGTTCAAGATCCTGGTCCTCACCTTTAAAGTCCTCCATGGCCTTGCTCCCCCTTACCTCTGCGACCTCCTAACCCTCGACCATCCTGCCAACTACCTTCGCTCAGCGGGCTCTGGCCCTCTTCATGTCCCCCACCTCATCCGCCCCACTATTGGCGATCGGGCCTTACCCCACCCTCTGGAACTCCATCCCACAGTCCCTCCACCTCGTCCCCTCCCTCGCCTTGTACAAGACCCATCTCAAGACCCTGCTCTTCGATCGTGCTTTCGATCACCCTGCTTCCCCCCCTGCCCTCCACCGTCCTCAATCCCGACCCCCAGTTCGGGTCCGAAACTCTGTCTTTCCAGCGCCTTGGGACATCCTCCCGAAGTGAAAGGCGCCATACAAATGTAATGTTGTTGTTGTTGTGTTGCTGCCCTTTTTTCTTATGGTCAATAAAGCCCTACTTTCTATCATGTTAGGTCACTTTGGATCACAATATCCTCAGATCATAACTTTATTTTAAATTTGAACAGATCCGCGAAAAAAATTGAGCACGATCTGCAACATTCCAAGTGGAGCCTGAAAAAAATGGCTTTGCAAGGGGTAGTGTAATGGGATTTGCAAAAGAGTAACAAAGGATCAATTGCACTAATAGTGTTTAATTTGTAACACTGTATTTCTTAACAGGATTCCTTAATAATAAAGAAGGACTCTCCATTTATGGGTCTCGAATTCCTTATTAAAAAATCCCAATAAGAAATACTACAAAATTGACTTTAACCTTTAACACTTTTGAATCAGCTGAAGGTGAAATTCCACTTGGTCGTAATGACAATACATTTAATAATAATAATAATCCTTGCATTTGATATAGCACCTCATCACATAGTTAAATTGTCTCAAAGTGCTTCACAATTTATATTGTAAAGTGGATTCACTGTGTATTTTGTGGGCGAAACGTGGCAGTCAATTGCACACAACAATGTCCCGCAAACAGTCGGGGATTGAGTGATCAAATTTTTTGTTTTGTTTGTTTGTCATGCCATGGCATATTAATCAATATGGAATACACTACACAACTGAATAAATTGAATTCAATATTACTGCATCAGGGGAGTCTGTTATTTCTCTGCTCAGCAGACAAAAGAATCAGAAATTGCTCAAACTGTTAATGTTACAACAACATCAAAAAAATTACATTTATAGAGCGCCTTTCACGTCGGGAGGACGTCCCAAAGCACTGAACAGTCAGATGCCGGGACCTGAGCATGGGGGAGGGGTGGTGTAAGGGTGAGGGAAGGCAGAGAGGTGGGAGGGAGACCAAAGGCATGGTCGAAGAGAAGGGTCTTGTGACCGGCCTTGAAAGAGGCAAGGGAGGAAGCGAGGCAAAGTGACCGTGGGATGGAGTTACCAAATATGTTGAGCTAGGTAGACAAGGGTAATTTACCATTCAAGTTAGTTACGTTGTATAGTGCTAGATTAGAATCATGATTTTATTGAGATGTGTGAATGTCATTCGTGTTCAAAACCCAAACAAAAATTAATATTAATTGCACAAGCAAAGCAATTTACATTGATAAGACTCTGTTAAAGTTGATTAAAGAGACAGTATCCAGTATTGGGCATTGAGAACAACAATAATTTGCATTTATATAGTGTCTTTCATGCGGGGTAGTGCGTTGGAGCTCTTAACAGGGGTAGGGAGGAAGTGACTGTAAGCACGGTCGACAAGCAGGAGGCCGGAGCCAGGCAAGCGGAGGCAACGGGTAGTGGAGTGGGGTGTAAGCATGGCAGAGGTGGGAAAGCATAACAGGATTTGTAGATGAATGTGAGGATCTTGAAGTAGATCCATTCTCTGATAGGGAGCCAGTGGAACCTGGCGAGGACTGGTGTGATGGAGGTACGGAGTTTAGAGTTGGTGTGTATGCAGGCAGAAAATTCCGAATTTGTTGGAGTTTGTGGATAGTGCGGCTGGGGAGATCGATGAAGAGGACATTGGAATAGACAAGGTGGGAGGTGACGAAAGCATGGATGGTACAGTCAGAGGCGGGCAATGTGACGGAGGTGGAGGAAAGCAGTCTTGGTTATGTATTGGTTCTGGGGTAGGAAGCATAGCTGAGGATTGAACCTGGGGCACAGATTACACACAGGTTCAGTAAGTCTTAAGGAAAGGCCAGCGCGGTTGAGGAGGTCAAGGCCGCAGGAAAGAAGACTTTGACAGGAGCCAAGGAGTACAGCTTCCATTTTGTTGATGTTCAACTGCAGGAAGTTTGCATTCCTCCAGGTGTTGATGTCCGACAAGCAAGCTGACATAATATCAGCAGACCACAATTCACAGCTGGAGGAGGAGAAGTAGATGTGTGTGTCAACCGCCCTATGCCTGCTGTTGACATCATAGAGAGTGAGCAAAAATGAGCAAAAGAAGGGGTAAAGGATGGAGCCTTGGGGTACCCCACAGGTGACTGTGTGGAGCCGGGAGGAAAAAATGTTTGTGGAGACGAAGTGATGGCGGTTTGTTACGTAGGACTCGAACCAAGTGAGTGCAGTCCCACTAAGGTGGATGAGGGAAGAGAGGCATTGGAGCAGGATGCCATAATTGACAGTATCAAACGCAGTGGAGAGGTTCAGGAGGACGAGGAGTCAGAGGGAGCTCTGGTCACAGAGACAGAGGATGTCATTTGTGACTTTGACGAGTGCTGACTCTGTGCTGTGGGCAGGATGTAAACTGGGCTAAAGGGGCTTTAGTGCTTTAGTGGGGAATGGAGGGCAAGGTATGAGTGAAGTTGATTTGAAACAATGCACTCCAGAGCTTTGGAAAGGAAAGGCAAGTTGGAAATGGGCCAGTAGTTTTTCAGACTGGAGGGTTCAAGGGTGGGTTTTTTGAGGAAGCGAGTGATGCGGCTTTGAGGAGTGGGACAGATCCTGAGGAGAGGGAGTGGTTGATTATGTGAAGGCACGTTGCCAGGAGTATTTTCAGACCTGGCATTGCTAAGTTTATTGATTGGGAACAGTTAAACTGTAGAAATAGCAGGGAATTATTTGAATTCTTTGATTTTAGTCACGAAACACAACTTTTTGAAATAAAGCTGGCTGGGGTTTGCATGCTCAGCAGAATGCAATGGAAAGTTTGTACTATTTTGGTTTACTCTTCCATCAGTCTAAATGCAAAGTTGCTTGTCTAGATGTTAATAGGTAATTTGCTGTTTGGCACAAGGTTTGCATAATGAAATTAAAAAAAGGAGAAAACAAAGGACTTATTCTGAAGTGTTGCTGGAGACGATTTTATTGGAGAGGAATCGTTCAAATCAGAAGTTAAACAAAATAGTTTGCTTCTTCAAAATCCTCATCCTCACCTTCAAAGCCCTCCATGGCTTTGTTCCTCCTTACCTCTGTGACCTGCTAACTCCATGTAGACCTGTCCACTCTCCCTGCTCAGCGGGCACCGGTCTGCTCCACATCCCCCATCATAGGCGAGCCTTCAGCCTCTCTGCCTCCACTCTGTAGCAACTCCATCCCACATTCCCTTCACCTCGCCCACTCCCTTGCCTTCTGCAAGGCCAATCTGAAAACCCTCCTCTTCGACCATGCCTTCAACCACCCTCCTATCCCTATCCTTCCTGCCATCCATCCCTCCCAATCCTAACCCCCAGCTCGGGTCCAAATCTCTGGCTGTCCAGCGCCTTGGGACCTACTTCTGGCATGAAAGGCGCTATACAAATGTAATTTGTTGCTAGTGTTTTATTATCTATTCATTTATTTGAAGGGATTATTACCCCCAGAAAAGCAATCTGCCTAGCAACTAACAAACTGGGTTCCTACTTACTGCTGGGTAAACAGAGAGGTGTGGAGTAAGGAAATTTACCTAACGTTTCACCCCACCTGCGACTCGAAGTTGGATCCTTTCGCTTGCAAGGCGAGTACTCGCCTATCCCATTGGTACTATCGCATATACCACTGGTCCTGCAAAGTTCTCGATGCAAGTTAGTGCAGACAACTAATGCTAAAATGCATGTTATATTGGAAATGGAGTCACATATCTGAACAGTGGTTATCTTCACCTTCCAACATTGTTTTAATGGCACCATAAAAGTTTAAATCAGGACACTCAGCAAATAGTCAACATACCAGAATCCGTCACAGATCATGAAATCACCCATTGAGTTGTGATCACCAAAGCCAAAACTCCATGTCAAGGCCAAAACGATTATTTCCTGCAGTGAATGTTCACAGGGTTCACACACTTGCAGAGTTTTTCTTTTTTTTTAATTATAGCTTGTTTTGTAAATAATGTAGTTAGATGGAGCAGGAAACAATCTACCTTGTGAAAGGTATTGCCCCATGTCTTTTATCACTGATTTGAATAACTGCATTAGAGAAGACTGATGAAAATGTCCAAATTTGCACACAACCTGAAAATGGCTTCCTCAATTCATAGTGAGAATCCAGAGTTATCATAACATTGTCCCTGTAGATTCTCAGCCACCAGTGTACTAGATGTGGTACTAGATGTGAGGTAGGAACAGCAACAAGGAATCAATAGCCACCAACAGATCAAACGTAGAGTTTAGGAGGATCTTTCCACAGATGATGGTGAGAATATTGAATATAAAGCCATGGTTGAAACAGTAAGCATCAGTGTATTTAAGAGAAACAACAGTGGATACATCAAAGAGAAAGGAATAGAGGAATATGTTGTTAAATGGGTTTGAGAAATGACTTAGTGATTTCTCTGTGAATTGTTTTGTGAAGCTTTGTGGATTCTTTGGAGTGCTGCTTGCCACAGCTGAAGCATTGTGTGTGTGCTGGCTGATGATCAGAAACCTTCATTTCATTCAGAAATCCCTCATGGTTCTCTTGCCTGCACTCAGAAGGCATATTAACATTCAGAAAATATACTTTGTTCAAAAGACTGGAAGTGAGAAACTGGTAGGATTATTTGCTGGGAGTACAGGACAATGTAATGAAGTTACACTTGTTGAATAATACACAACATATGTCCACATCCTCAAGTACCAAATACCATCTGTTTTCTATGGAAACTAAACGGTAGTTTCGCTTGCAGCTACAGCTCTAGGAGGGTCATTCTCTACTCGGTAAATTTACAGCTTTAGTGGTGTGCACTCATAATGAGGTATAACCTTTCCTCAACCTCCCACAGCTAATTGCTGGGCTCTACTATGTTTCAGATTGAGGCTACAGTATATCTAACCTCACATTTATATACCAGAATGAAATGCAATTCAGGTTTGCCTCTAACAAGGTCAAACCTTCATCTATTTCACTATCTGATTTAACAATGTTACATTTAAATTAATACGATAAAAGGTAACAATCATGAAACAACATTTCTTACACTCTAATTTAATTGCTTGTGCAATTAATGCATGAAATCATACTTTATATTTTTCCTCTGGAGTTCCCATTTTTTCCCGTTTCTCCTCTGGATTTCTCATTTCTTCTCGTTTCTTCTCTGGATTTCCCATTTCGTCTCGTTTCTCCTCTGGATTTCCCATTTCTTCACGTTTCTCCTCTGGATTTCCCATTTCTTCATATTTTTCCTCAGGATTTCCCAATTTCTCCTCGTTTCCCCTCTTGATTTCCCATTTCTTCTCGTTTCTCCTCTGGATTTCCCATTTCTTCATATTGTTCATTTGGATTTCCCAATTTCTCCTCGTTTCTCCTCTGGATTTCCCGATTTCTCCTCGTTTCTCCTCTGGATTTCCCATTTCATCTTGTTTCTCCTCTGGATTTCCCATTTCTTCTTGTTTCCCCTCTGGATTTCCCATTTCTTTTTGTTTCCCCTCTGGATTTTCCATTTCTTCCCGTTTCTCCTCTGGATTTCCCATTTCTTCCCGTTTCTCCTCTGGATTTCCCATTTTGTCTTGTTTCTCCTCTGGATTTCCCAATTTCTCCTTGTTTCTCCTCTGAATTTCCCATTTCTTCTCGATTCTCCTCTGGATTTCCCATTTCTTTTCGTTTCTCCTCTGGATTTCCCATTTCTTCTCGTTTCTCCTTTGAATTTCCCATTTCTTTCTATTTTTCCTCTGGATTTCCCATTTCTTCCTGTTTCTCTTCTGGATGTCCCATTTCATCACGTTTCTCCTCTGGATTTCCCATTTCTTCATATTTTTCCTCTGGATTTCCCAATTTCTCCTTGTTTCTCCTCTGGATTACTCATTTCTCCTTGTTTCTCCTCCGGATTTCCCATTCCTTCTTGTTTCTCCTCTGGATTTCCCATTTCTTTATATTTTTCCTCTGGATTTCCCATTTCTTCCCTTTTCTCCTCTGGATTTCACATTTCTTCTCGTGTCTCCTCTGGATTTCCCGTTTCTTCATATTTTTCCTTTGGATTTCCCAATTTCTCCTTGTTTCTCCTCTGAATTTCCCATTTCTTCTCGATTCTCCTCTGGATTTCCCTTTTCTATTCGTTTCTCCTCTGGATTTCCCGTTTCTTCTCGTTTCTCCTTTGCATTTCCCATTTCTTTCTATTTTTCCTCTGGATTTCCCATTTCTTCCTGTTTCTCTTCTGGATGTTCCATTTCATCACGTTTCTCCTCTGGATTTCCCATTTCTTCATATTTTTCCTCTGGATTTCCCAATTTCTCCTTGTTTCTCTTCTGGATTACTCATTTCTTCTCGTTTCTCCTCTGGATTTCCCATTTCTTTATATTTTTCCTCTGGATTTCCCATTTCTTCCCTTTTCTCCTCTGGATTTCACATTTCTTCTTGTGTCTCCTCTGGATTTCCTGTTTCTTCATATTTTTCCTTTGGATTTCCCAATTTCTCCTCGTTTCTCCTCTGCATTTCCCATTTCTTCTCATTTCTTCTCTGGATTTCCCATTTCTTCTCGTTTCTCCCTTGGATTTCCATTTCTTCTCGTTTCTCCTCCGGATTTCCCATTTCTTTATATTTTCCCTCTGGATTTCTCATTTCTTCCCGTTTCTCCTCTGGATTTCCCATTTCTTAATATTTTTCCTCTGAATTTCCCAATTTCTCCTCGTTCTCCTCTGGATTTCCCATTTCTTCATATTTTTTCCCTTAATTTCCCAATTTCTTCTTGTTTCTCCTCTGGATTTCTCATTTCTTCCCGTTTCTCCTCTGGATTTCCCATTTCTTTATACTCATCCTCTGGATTTCCTATTTCTTCCCTTTTTTCTCTGGATTTCCAATTTCTTCTCGTTTCTCCTCTGGATTTCACATTTCTTCATATTTTTCCTTCGGATTTCCCAATTTCTCCTCGTTTCTCCTCTGGATTTCCCAATTTCTCGTTTTTCCTCTGGATATCCCATTTCTTCTTGTTTCTCCTCTGGATATCCCATTTCTTCTCGTTTCTCCTCTGGATTTCCCATTTCTTCTCGTTTCTCCTCTGGATTTCCCATTTCTTCTCATTTCTCCTCTGGGAGAGAAACCCCAGTTGCTTCGTTGATTGGCCAACAGTGTAAAGACCATTGAAATGGGCAGAGTGTTCGTTCATGCCCTTTATAACTCATAATAGTTGAATTCTAGTGTAATAACATTTGGGAGACCAAAAGTGATGGTCATTAACTATAACATCAATTGTTGCATTGGATATAGGGCCTTATAATATTATCAGAATGTCTCAAAAGCCCTTCACAGGACCCACTGTAAAATGTGGTGACTGTATTCGTAGATGATCACAGTAGCTGATTTGCACACAGCAAAGTTTTGTAGTCATGGAGTTAATGACCAATTTTATCTGAGGGGTTGTTATAAATGAGAAGACATTCCCTTCTTTTTTTCGAATGGCATCTTTAATGTCCACAATAACTGGTAGACAGAACCTATGTTTAACACACTCAAAAGATGGCACCTCTGACAGTGCAGACCTCTTCAGCATGACACTGGAGTGTCAGACTAAACTCTGAACTCGAAGTTCCAATGTCGGGCACAGCCCACCCCCAACCTTTGACTTAGTCAAGAGTGCCACAAACTGACCCAGGTTGTCAATGAACTAAGATGGAGGATTTGCACTTATTTATCACTTATTGAAATCAATTAATGTAAAGTTGTTATATCAACAAGACTAACACTTCACTATTATTGCACTTCAAATGTGTTTGACTATTTGTTGAAAGATGTTGTTGCCATCTTGTCAGCTGGGCTCAGTTGTTCGCATTCTGACCGGTGAGTCAGAAGGTTGTAAGTTCATTCCCCACATTAGGACTTTGAACTTACAGTCCAGGCTGGCACTCCAGTGCATTTCTGGTGTCCCACTACATCACCATAGCTGCTATCCTTCAGATCAACCATTAAACTTAGGTCATACCTACTTGTTCAGGTGACCATGAATAATCTGATGGCACTATTTCAAAAACAAAAGGGAGGTTCTCCCAGTGTCCTGGCCAACAATACCCCAAATGAAATTGGTTATTCACTTCATGGTTGTTTGTAGTACAATGTTGGATGGAACTTGGCTGTCATGTTAGCCTACAAAATCCACAGTACAGAAAAGCTTATGAAGCGCTTTGATATGCCCTCCTGAAGCGAAAAGCACTATATCAAATGCAATGAGGAAACCAAAATGTTGAGACTGAATTTTGAATATTGCATGCACGTTTTCTGAATTTCACTGAAAAAGATTTTGATACCAACCGGAGATAATTCAGTGAAGAGCCCAAGGAGGCTTCTGGGATTTAGAGTTCTAGGTTATGATAAGGGATTGGGATAATTTGTTCTATTTGCCAATTTGAAAAATCTTATATCAAGCCTTGGGTATGTGAATCTTCTGTCTCGCACTAGATAGTAGTCTGATAAGTATTAGCTAAAACTAAAAANCTGAACTTGAAAAGCTGTTTCGCAGCATTTTCCACTGCATGAGCAGAACAATTCAAAAGAAGAAATGTAACTTTTTTTAAAAAAACAGGGTTCAACAACAACTTGGATTTATACAGCGCCCTCCACAATGGACGGTATCTCAGAGCGCTTCTCACATTGAGAGTCAGAGAGACACAACCTACATAGGAGGATTAACCCACAGTGGAAGAATGAATTGTGGTCCGAAGGATAACAAAGAGAGAAGAGGTAATTCCCCAAGTGCAGAATAACTTACATTGTGGATATGGTATGTATATATATATATATACAGAGAGAGAGACAGGTTGCTTTATCTCCTCCCACAAAGGAAAATAACCATTCGGAACCAGATCATTCAGGGAAGCACAGGACACAAGAAAGTGGCAGAATCGCAGTATTCAAGTTGGTGACCTTAAAACTGGAATTCATCCTATTTACAGCACCTTTGTCTATCAAATAATTTGCATTTTCTGGTACTTCATAATGAATACATCATGTGGTTTATTAATTATTTGCATGCATGATGCCCACATTTGCATTTGTCGTTTTCAAAACTAGACTAGCTAAAAGACTAGCTAAAAGTAACTAGTCACTAAATAGCTGAATTGAATCTGCAGAACCTAATTTAGGTGAATTCAAACAGTGAGGTTTGGTTTAAAATGTAAATATTTTATTTCAAATCAATGCATATAACTGAATGCAGCAAGGCACTTTTTTATAAGAAAATTATGTTACTTGTATTAAAAAGTTTAAGCATTAATGTTCCATTGTTGATCATTACGTTCGGTTATAAGTTAGATGGAGGTAGAATAATAATATTTTAAAGGGAGCTATTTTAAAATTGTCAGACTTGAAGGCATCTGAAGTAGTTTTACATCATAAATGCATATACTGCCAGAACATTATCTTAACATCAGGGTAAGGTATCGAATAATATATAAATTGAAATCCTGTAATGCAATTTTGAAATTCCTGAGAAGAGCTTTAAGACATCTTGATATGATAAGGACAACATAGCAAATATAGGATTATTATTATTCAAATTCAAATCTCAATGAATGTGGATCAGGTAATTAACCCATTCTCATGAATTTAATGATGTGTTATGATCATGTTGGTGAAGGCGGAAAGTTTAGATCAGAGCTGAAGACGACTTTTTTTTATTTACTCGAGTTGTTTATTCTGGTTAAAAAAATCTTTAAAAGAATAGCATTTTTATGATAAAATCTGTTCTTCCAGTAGAAGGCTGAAACGCTTATCTACACATGCAAGTTGTCATATGTTTACCCATGTTACTGGTTTGTGTTTTACATTTGGTGGAGTTCAGTTGGCTCTCCCCAAAACAAATTTTGCCTTCCCTTTTCCATGGTGGCTAACGCCACTGATATCCAATTTGATTTAGCATTTACACTGATCCAATGTGCTACTACTGCCTGCCAGCTTCAGGAAATTGTATGTCCAATTGTTGGTCAATTTTATTCAAGGAAAACGCTTTAGAAAATGGCAACCTGATGAAAAAACTCCAGACATGTCGGAAATCTACAGCTTGTCAAACAGCATCTGAAAGAAAACGCAAAATACTGCAGATTCTGGAAATCTGAAACAAAAACAGAAGTCGCAAGGAACGCTCAGCAGGTCAGGCAGCATCTATGGCTAAAGGAAAGTGAGTCAAAGTTTCGGGTCGTGGACCCAGCAGCATCTATGGTCATTCTCCATAGATGCTGCCTGACCTGCTGAGTGTTCCCAGCGACTTCTGCTTTTGTTTCAGCATCTGAAAGAATGTTGGTCAAGTGTCTTAGCCAAGCATTCGCTCTTAATTTGGCTTGACCAAATGCTGTTTCAAACAAAAGTATTCCAGATAGCAGCTTAAGGTAGGGGTGGGAATGTGGTCCTTTGTATCCTCTATTTTTAGGTTAGTATTTGTGGGAAATGAGCGTGGGCCCAGAGCTCAGTTTACTTTTTACATTTGTTTCACGGACATGTGCCCTAGGGACTTGCTTTACCTTGGTTATTAAGTTGACATATGTCCTTAATTAATCATCATCATGGACAAAAAAAAAATTTGGAGGAGAGGAACTGGATACCATCAAATTGGACATCAGGAATGAAAATGAATGTGCATTGTGGTAACAATGGGGGGAGTGGGGTAGGGAAATGTGCAGTTGATGCAGGTCAGGTTGACCTGGACTAAATGCGATCCCTTTGGAACTCTGTGGAGTCCTGTAGCTCAGTGGTTAGAGCACTCGCTTTGCAAGTGAGAGACCTGAGTTCAATTCCAGGCAGGTCAGGGCGAAACCTTAGGCAAGTTTCCTTATTCCACACAGAGCCTAATAATAATCCCTCCAAAAAAAACAAAGCAATAATAAATTGGTCATTTTCAATCTACGACTGTTTGTGGGACATTGCTGTGCGCAATTGGCTGCCGCATTCGCCCACAAATATACAGTCAATTCACTTTACAGTATGTTCTGTGAAGCGCTTTAGGACATCCTCCCGACGTGAAAAGCGCTATATCAAAATACAAGGATTATTATTATTATTATTATTATTATAAAGCATCAGAATTTTTTTTCAGTGCAGACACTATCAACCAGACTAATAGTCGGTTTGATAAGCCCATAGATCACACACACACACACACACTGCCTTTGAGAAACAGGATAAAATATGCATTTCCTGCCTTCACTAACATGTGTAGGAGCGATTGTGCGCGTTTATAAACCACCACTGTTTCAACCCAAAGCGACTGGACTATAGCCCACATCTGCACTCTACACTGTGCAGCTGGAATATCCATCTGTTTACCTTTTGCATGTGGCCGACAGCAGCTGCAGTTTCAGTGACTGCGAGTATAATTTCATTAAAATGACTTTAAATTCAATCCCAGGGAGATTGTTGGTGGTGGTGGTGGTGGTTGGCTGGCTGGCGGTTATTGAAATATAACTCTTTTTGCACATTAAACAAAAGCAACAGTGTTAAGTTCAACAATAGGGCATCTCATAACTCAGTCCAAAAAAAAGGGGAAACGCGTCACAGGGTGAAGGCTGTGAAAACTGAATGGGAGCAGCAGCCCAGAGCAGAGCAGAGCAGATCTGAGCTGAGCTGAGCTGGGACTTAGCAAAGCTTGTCAGGAGTTTTAACTGCTGCAGGTGAATCAATGCAATACATCCCCAATGGCTCCTGGTTGCAATCCCGTAGTAATTCTTCTGATCATTCACCAAGGTGAGCCACCACCGTCTTCTTACTTTTCCTACACTCGACTGCTAATGTTAAACCCCCCCCCCCCCCCCCATCCCCACCCACCCCAGAGGGGGAAAAAAAAAGTCACGTTTGCAATGCAAAGAGCGCTTTGAATCCGGCTGTTATGGGAACTCGCTGGACGTGGGGATGGATGACCCGCTGAACATGTTTTGCAAACGGTTTGGAAACTTACTGCCGAAGGAGCCGCGTCCCCGACTGATCCACTGAACTGAACTGTGCGATGCGAAGAGCCCGGGTTTTGAGGTCCTGAGCTTTAAGGAGAGAGACGGCAGTGCCGATTGCTGTGGGGTTAGGGTTAGCGCACGGGGTGGGGTGGGGGGTGGGGTGGGGGTGGGGGGTTGGGGGTTATGTCGTGTGTGCGGGTATTTTAATAACAGTGCAAATGACAGTAATTAGACGTGTGTGTTGCCGCTGACCGGTCTGACCACACTGGGCTGTCTGTGTCTGTGTCTGTGTCTGTGTGAGTTGGGAGGGAACAGTGATGTGCGCCGTGTCCCAGACCAGAGGGTGGGACAGGACTGGTCCTGACATTGCTCAGCTCTGGGCAGCGAGTCCCACAGACACACCAGTTTCACTTGGTTATTAACTTTTGGCGGATCACTTGTTTCCTCAGTGGGAACTTTTGTCAAATACCTGTCTCCCCCACACGAGACATTGCTGACTGGTTAGCGGTGAGAGGACTCCCCGGTCTCCTCTGTCCCCCTCTCCCTCTCTCACCATCACACACACACACAGGCAGTGAAAGGTTGGTTTGTGCACCAGGTTATAGCTTTGGTCCCCTCCACCGTTGGTTGAACCGTCCGCACTCTTTGGCAATGAACCACTTGAGTTCCCGATGTGCAGGCAAACTGGATCTGAAGTCTGTCTGTCTGTCTGTCTGTCTGTCTGTCTGTCTGTCTGTCTGTCTGTCTGTCTGTCTGTCTGTCTGTCTGTCTGTCTGTCTGTCTGTCTGTCTGTCTGTCTGTCTGTCTGTCTGTCTGTCTGTCTGTCTGTCTGTCTGTCTGTCTGTCTGTCTGTCTGTCTGTCTGTCTGTCTGTCTGTCTGTCTGTCTGTCTTCTGTCTGTCTGTCTGTCTGTCTGTCTGTCTGTCTGTCTGTCTGTCTGTCCTGTCCTGTCCTGTCTGTCTGTCTGTCTGTCTGTCTGTCTGTCTGTCTGTCTGTCTGTCTGTCTGTCTGTCTGTCTGTCTGTCTGTCTGTCTGTCTGTCTGTCTGTCTGTCTGTCTGTCTGTCTGTCTGTCTGTCTGTCTGTATGTCTGTCTGTCTGTCTGTCTGTCTGTCTGTCTGTCTGTCTGTCTGTCTGTCTGTCTGTCTGTCTGTCTGTCTGTCTGTCTGTCTGTCTGTCTGTCTGTCTGTCTGTCTGTCTGTCTGTCTGTCTGTCTGTCTGTCTGTCTGTCTGTCTGTCTGTCTGTCTGTCTGTCTGTCTGTCTGTCTGTCTGTCTGTCTGTCTGTCTGTCTGTCTGTCTGTCTGTCTGTCTGTCTGTCTGTCTGTCTGTCTGTCTGTCTGTCTGTCTGTCTGTCTGTCTGTCTGTCTGTCTGTCTGTCTGTCTGTCTGTCTGTCTGTCTGTCTGTCTGTCTGTCTGTCTGTCTGTCTGTCTGTCTGTCTGTCTGTCTGTCTGTCTGTCTGTCTGTCTGTCTGTCTGTCTGTCTGTCTGTCTGTCTGTCTGTCTGTCTGTCTGTCTGTCTGTCTGTCTGTCTGTCTGTCTGTCTGTCTGTCTGTTTGCAAATCAATCATTTGGTGCCGGCAAATGCCGCGAGTGAGTTGAGTTTGTTGATCTGCTGGAAATTAGTATGGAGTGTGTGTGCTCAACAGGGCGCTGCAGCTCACAGTGCCTGAGCTGGAGGAGCCCCCGAGGAGACTGTCACCCGCGGGAGTCAATAATAGTAATAATAATAATAATCTTTGCATTTGATATAGCGCTTTTCACGTCGGGAGGACGTCCCAAAGCGCTTCACAGAACACACTGTAAAGTGGATTGACTGTATATTTGTGGGCGAACGCGGCAGCCAAATGCGCACAGCAATGTCCCACAAACAGTTGTAGATTGAAAATGACCAATTTATTATTGTTTTGGGTTTTTGGAGGGATTATTATTAGGCTCTGTGTGGAGTAAGGAAACTTGCCCAAGGTTTCGCCCTCTGCCTGGAATTGAACCCAGGTCTCTCACTTGCAAAGTGAGTGCTCTAACCATTGAGCTACAGGACTCCAATATCAATAGCAAGATTCCAGCTGGTCAGGTTCCAGCATTACCCCCAGTTCACACTCTGGTGTCCCCAAGCCTTGGCTCTTGTCAACCTGTACCTCATACTCTCAGAATTAGGCAACCAGGGAGAGAGTGCGCCATTCCATTCCAGCAATCTGCCTCCAAGATTTCCATGCGTAGGTGGGATGCGTTGAAATCTCAGCTTGGTTTAGATACTCTTAAGCATGGTGAGACACCCGGCTGACAAAATAAATTACCTTCGGGAGGCTGAGAGCTTCCTCGACCACACGAGGAATGGGAAATGGGCAATCAGGAGCAATGCCATCACGCCATGGATTGCCGGGGGGGTTGGGTGGGAAGTGAACAATAATAATCCTTGCATTTGGTATAGCACCATATCAAATCGTCAAGACACCTGAAAGTGCTTCACAGGAAATACTGTAAAGTGGATTGACTTTGTATTTTTTGGACGAAATACAAAGTGAAGATTAGGAATGGGAGGTTTCATTATGAGGGGAATAAATAAATGCTGCTGTAACTCAGATTATAACTCCTGACTAGTCACTTACCTCTCAGGTAAGATACTTAATAAAGTGGATACAGAAGGTATTAGAGACAGAGAGAACAGCCAGCAGTTGTGGTTCATTTAAGAACAAATGCTATAGCAAAGAATACGTTTCAGAGAGAGATCCGGAAATTAGGAGATAGATTGAGGCACAAATTAAGAGTGAAGTTAAGATTTTTTCATTAGCATAGCACTACCAGTGCTACATATTTAAATAAAATCTAAATAATTTCACTGGCCAGGCTTACTACATTTGACTACAGTCTCATTAGCTTTGCTTTTCTAGTCATAAACATCTGAACCATTTTGTTGTTGCAGCCATCCAGGTCTGACACATGCAGAAACCCATGTTTAAGAGCATCCAAACCAAACCAAGTTCCATCCAAATACACACGGAAACTACTGTGTCTGGAATGGAATATGCACTCTCTCCTCAGAGGGATGCAGCATCTTTACCTAATTCTGAAGAGTATTAGGTGAAAATTGGCAAGAGTTGAGGCATGGAAATTCCAAAGTGTGTGTTGGGGTATTGCTGGAGGTTAACTAGCTAAAACAGCATGGGTTGCCACTGAATGTATTGTCTGACAAGTTTCTCTCTGCTTGTCCAGCTAGGACTACCTACCTGTTATGGCTTTTGGCTTTTGGGTTAACAGGAGCTGAGTAGGAAGAATCCCTGCCTTCAGTGATCAGTCTGTGTGAACCACCAGCAGTTCCCTACTTTCATAGTAGGGGACTGCTGATGGTTTAGGCTTATTAAGGTAGTCAATCAAACTACCTTACCACCTGTACTGATTAAAGTATGGATACCTTGTGTTGAAAACTAGATACCAATATCAGGTTGAATATCATTGTCACTGGATTGTGATCAAGTAATGTTGTTAACATAATGCTAAAGTATAAATCAATGATAAAAGTCCAGACCAAGCTTCAGACACAATTTGGTTCAGCCCAGTTTCTTTATAATTTGTTCTTGTATAATTCCAAATGTCTGGTCTAATTGGTGCTCCAATGTGTTGTGCCACAAAATGATAGAATATTGTTTTCCATCTGGAACAAAGCTGTCATAATTCAGATTAGGGAAGACACTCCAGGGAATGCTTACGTGCCTCCTAGTGAGTGGCATTGGCAAACACAACAACAACTTGTATTTATATAGTGCCCTTCACACAGGGTAGCATTCCAGAATAGGTCTCAAGATCTTGGAATAGGTATTAACTACTGTACCTTAAAATGAGTAGGTTTTTTAAAATTTTATACCGTGACTAGCTGTACCTGCTGTAGCTTTGCTCGCAACCAAAAGATCTAATACAGAATGTAGATAGATACGCAGACAGATACACAGACAAACATTTTAGTTCAGACATTATATTCAGCTGGGAAGACTCCTTCTGGGAGGACTCCTCCAATATATTTTCTCTTGCCGTCTCAGTCTCGCCGGCTCGGTCTCGCGCCCCCCCCCCACCCGCACCCGTCTCGGTCTCGCCCCCCCCCCATCCCCATCCATCTTGGTCTCGTCCCTTCCCTCCACCCAACTTGGTCTAGCCCCCCTCCCCCCACCCGGTCTCTCCCCACCCACCCCCTCAACGCGGTTTTCCCCCCAACTTGGTCTCTCCCCCAACTCAGTTTCTCCCCACACCCCCCACTCGGTCGCCCCACCCCCACTCAGTCTCGCCTCCCCCCCCATTTGGCAACACCTATCCCCCATCTCAGTCTCGCCCCCCCGTCTTGGTCTCAACCCCCCCTCCCCTTCCCTTGTCTCCGTCTCGACCCCCTCCCCCATCTCGGTCTCGGCCCCGTCTCGGTCTCGACCCTGTCCCCCGTCTCGGTCTCGACCCCCTCCCCCGTCTCGGTCTCGACCCCCTCCCCCGTCTCGGTCTCGACCCCCTCCCCCGTCTCGGTCTCGACCCCCTCCCCCGTCTCGGTCTCGACCCCCTCCCCCGTCTCGGTCTCGACCCCCTCACCTGACTCGGTCTCGACCCCCTCCCCTGACTCGGTCGCGACCCCCTCCCCCGTCTCGGTCTCGACCCGCTCATCTTGGTCTCGCCCCCACCCCACTCTCCCACCCCGTCTCGGTCTCTTTCGCCCCCTACCCCCCACTATCTTGGACTCTTTCACCCTCTGCCCACCGTCTCGGCCTCTTTCGCCCCCCACAAAATCATGTCTCTACGTCAATCGGTTATTGAGATCCATCTTGAAGCGCAGCCAGACATTGTTTTATTAGTATAAAAGAAGATAGAAGAAGGTGCTTCACTAAGAAGAACTGATATAATTCTCTTGTAAGAATGATGCACAATAAGTCTTGTGGAATAGGGATGGGAAGCCTCTATTCAAATCGAATCCAAATAGGGAACAGATGTACCAGACTTTCATCTTCTTTCTTCATGCATAACATAAAAAATGCATTTTGTAATACAAGATGAATTTTGGGAAAAGAGGGCCTTTGACCCAGTTTTGATGTGTTGTCCAGAATACCAATTCACTCTTTCCTGTAGCATTAACAACAACAACAACTTGCACTTATATAGTGCTATCCACGCAGAGTAGCATCTCAGAGTACTTAAAGCAACTAATCACTCAGAGCGAAAATGTGTCCTGGCCTCAACCACTCTTCCTGGTAAACCCATTCCATTTGTTATCCATACTGCAAAGAAATTCATCCTGGTATCCGTCCTAAACTTTCCCTTCATAACCCTGGGCCCATGACTTCTTCTCCAGTTGCCTTGGCATATCTGAAAGATTTTATTCCATGTTTACTTGCTATATCCCATTAAACATCTTGCATTAGTGTATAAGGACCTCACTCTGGAAACTTCTTTGTTTTCCTGAAGAGCCCTAACTTCTCCGATCATTTCACATAGCTCATGCCTATTAGAGAAACGTCTTTGCTCTTGAGGGTATGGGTGGGTATGGTTGGCCCTTTAATGTGACAATGATCAGCTTTTATGTAGTAGGCCAGCCATGGCTTTGCCAGAGAACTGTAATTATGAAATTATTATGTCTTATGAATTTATCTGATTCAGAAATATCAGTCTGTTGCCTTTATTTTGTTTGGACACAGTGAGTGAGTAATCTATTAATATCTTACATATGATCCAATTTGTTCCTTAGCAAATTCTGTCTCATCCATATGCCACCTATTTTGCTTCCAAAATGTAAAACTTACATTTATCTGGACTGCATTTCATTTTCTAGTGATCAGTTAATGCGCACATGCCCTGTTTGGTTCTCTTTCTAAGAATATGGCTGCCTCTTCTGATTCCATAGTTACCCTAGCTTGATGCCACTAAAGCTACAAGTCCAGATCATGTACATTTTTAATAGAAATAAAACCTTGAGGTAACTCACTCAGTATCTATTCAATTTTCTTGGAACTTAACACAAATCAAATCCACATAAAATTTACTCATGCCATTCATTGATCCTTATTTTAAAATAAAGTGCAGCTCATTCTTTATTTAGATGTCTTTTGTACATAGATTATAACCGTGATTAGAGTGGAATGGTTGCTTAGCAGTAAATTGTTTGACCCTACTGTGCCATTGCCACTTGCAAGCTTCAACATGCCAAAATAAGGGGTTTGTACCATTGTGAGTAGGTACATTAGGTTCAAGCATTGCTGAGTGCAAGACATTTGTGATTGATTAGGCAGGTACCATCAACTCTAAGCAACCTATACATTTTAGAAAGAAAACACTGGTGTTAGAAAGCCCGTAACAAAATGTAAGTGGGAAAGGTTCCTTAAAAGTAGACTTTAGAATGAGATTATATCCATCCATTGATCATCTCCAAATGTCAGTTCTAATAATGTATTTAACTGATTTATGTCTGATTTAAAACAGGTTTACCAATCAGAAATCAACATTTACAAAACAATGGTGGAATTTCGTACCTTTTATTTTGCAGGTTTTTCTATACCTTTGATCTTTCCACCCGGTGACATGTTGATCAAGAAGATGGGTGATAACATCTATCTGAATTGTACAGACAAGTCTGAAGTGCGATGGCAAACTCCAACAAGTGCAAAGAAAGCCATTTATAGTCATAAAGTCAGAATCAATTCAGCACAGCCAAAACAAACTGGCAAATACACATGTCAGAATCGCAACACTTTTGAGACCACTTCTATTTATGTTTTTGTGGAAGGTAAGTAGATTTTATGATTCCAGTAAAGTCTGTTGTCAAATGTTTGCTATAAGACAACCAATTCATATGTTAAGTTGCAGCAATTTGCTAAGTGCTGAATTTACCCCCCTTCAATCGCAGGCCGTGTCCTCTGGTTTTATTGTGTGAACAATAAACTACCTTTGTACTATATCCCATAATATTGTTTCTTAAAAGAAAACCATCTAATCTGTGTTTGAAAGAATCAACCGTCTCCCTAGGGAGCCTGTTCCACAGGTTCACTATTCGCTCACTGAAATTGTGTTTGCATAGATTCGTTCTGAATTTACCTGCCTTCAATCACAGGCCATGTTGGTTTTACTAATTCTTGTCCTTTGGTTTTAGTATTCTATTGATTCAAGAGTTTATATTCAATGAAAGTTTGACATTCTTTGCATAAGTCATATAAAATATATGATCCCAACTGATATGACTTATATGAGGTTTAGTATGTTTACATTAGACCCTCTCAATTCAAACTTATAATATCCATATGAACACATGTTAGCAAATTAAGATAATGCTGTTTCCTTATTATCATTGTCTTGCACTGCTATGGTCGTTGGTTTTCTGAACTTTCTGCTTTTAGCTCCCAAGCAATATATTGTCCTACATTCTCTTCCATGCATTGAAAATAAACTAATCACAACAGGCAGCTACTTTAACCTAGACTTCAGGACTATGCAATTCTTTAAGCTGCCGCTTGCTTCCCTTTTATTCAACAATGCATTTGGTGCACCTGAGATGATAGGCATTTATTGAATGATCTATTCCAGTCCTTACTCCTTACTGTACAGACAAGTAAGGGATATGGAAAATACTGTAAGTCAGCAGTGGCCAATGTCAACCAACTAATTTTCTTGATAAAATATTTCTTGATTCATGGCCAGACCATAAACATTACCACTTAGTAATTACTGGAAACTAAATATTGATTTAAAACAGACTCACCAAGACTAGTGCGAATGTTCAATGGCCACTTCTTGACAGGCCACAGGCTATGAGTTGGCCACTACTGCTCTCGGTGGTCAGATGGTAATAGAAAGGTAGGAGGTGGCATGAAGTGATAAAACAGTGGAGCAGGTTCAGTGGGTCGAAGGAACTACTATTCTTATAGATTGTCATTTGTAGATTTGAATGAAGGAGAGTTGTGATTCCTCAGTACTACAGAATTATTGTACTATGTACAACAAATGTTTTATATCATACCATTTCCATTGCAAATGCTCACCAATGGAAATGATGGATACTGAGTAAGACGAGGGATGTGGCTGAAAGGACAGTCAAATATATAGATTAATTTAAGAAAATGCTGAATGTTATAATGAGTGTAGGATGAGATCAAATGGGCAAAGTACCCTTCTTCACCTCAAGCACTCTTAAGATCAAATGGTCAGTGTGAACTGTTTTTTGCTACAATTGTGATAACGTCTATGTAACTCTTTTCTAGACTCAAGTAGTTTGTTCGTAGTTCCGAAAGGTACACAGAAGATAATTGATGGAAAAGAAGGGGACAACGCTGTCATACCGTGTCGTGTCACAACCCCCAACATTACGAACCTCAAACTGCAGTGGATGGACGGCGAAGCAATGCACAAAAACCTGTCCTATAAGACTGATATCTACACAGGCATACAAATCATTAATTTGAAGAGGTATTATGAAGGATATTATGCGTGCACTGCAACAAAAGACGGTGAACAGAAAAGATCGGAAAAATTTAAACTGAATGTAATACCAGGTAATAACTTGTTTACATTCATGGAACAAGCATTAATGCAATATTAGAATCAAAATGTCTTAATTGATATGGATATCTGTTGACTCATAACAGAACTTATCAAATTAGTGTGCTACATTGAATTTCTACAAAGAATTGAATTTCTGATCAGAATTATTTCAGTAGTTACTTATGTACAAAGTATCCTTCACTTGAATGGTACTTGCGCGTGTATTTGTCTGCATGATGTGCCTAATGTTTTACCAGGATGTCTGTTTGTAGATTTTTCTTAGATTGGTTAGTTTGCTCGCCTTGCAAGCAAGCACAGTAACCACTATGCTCCGGGACTCCATTTCAGTGGGGTGACATCACTAAGCTCTTTTTGCTTTACAAACAAGTATATAATTAACCACTATGCTGAGAATATCCACAATGCCTGTGGTCAATGGGTTTGTATTTTGCTGTCATAGATCAAATATATGATTATTAGCTTTAAACTGTTAATCTTGCAGTCTGGCAAATACATTTCTAGTTACATAGAATTATAAGCCAACTAGTATTTGGATAACATCCTTCACGTAGAATAATATCTTAGAGTTCTTTACAACGACAGGGTTGAATGCTGAGCAAGAGAGAATGGAAAGGCAAAGTGAGAGGTGAATATTGGGATGGCTGCAGAAATAGGTTTTAAGGTGGGACTCAAAGACAGATAGAAAGGAGGTGAGATCAAAGGATAGAGGAAGGGAATTCTAGAGGTTAAGGGCATAGCATCTGAAGGTTTGTTCACTTATGATGGCACCGGTTGGTGGGAGACGCGCAAAAGCTCGAGTTAGCCAAGCAAGGAGGGTAAGCATAGAAGTGCTTAGGAGAAGATCAGATAGATGGGGAGACAAAGGGAGGTGAGGGTGAGGGCATTGTAAATAGAACTGCTGGAGATACAGGAGCAATGGAAGCTTGGAGAGGACTGAGATAATAGGTATGCGGAGCTTGCTGTGCGTGAGGATGATGTGGTGGTGGAGTTTGGATTATGTAGAGTTTATGGATGGTGGAGATAGGGAGACCAGTGAGGAGTGCTTTTGAAATGTCTAAGCAAGAGGTCTGTGGATGATGTTGCCAAGAAAGAGTATGTAGATGAGGAAAAGGAAGGGGCCAAGAATAGAACCTTGAGATTCACAATCACAAGTGACCATACGAGTTGGGAAGAAAAAAACCATAAAGAAGATTAAGTGGAAGAGGTGGGTCAAGTAGGAATGGAATCAGGAGAGTGCGATCCTATGGAGGTAGATGAGGGAGGAGAGATGATTGAGGAAGGTGGAGTAGTCAACATTGTGGCCAATAATTACATAGAATCTGTAGAAGCAAAACAGGCATTTGGTCCCACTAGTCCATCCTGGTGATTATACTGCACCTGAGCATCCACCCAACCTAACTAATCACACTCTTGAGCCTCTCCCACCTCTCTAGTCCAATCTCTCTCTTGTGAAATGGTTTATCCTAACTACATTTTTAAAGGAGGAGTTTTACACAGTGAATGTAGTTACAGATGCTTCATTGGATGCTATCTTGATGAATACTAATTTTATATTTTGTGGACATCATATGTTATACCAAACTGCACCTTTTGCAAACCTGTCAGATTGAACTCTGAGAGTAGGTCATGTTTGGTTTGAGATCTAACACAAATTGGTACAAATGTGGTCCTCTGAGTTTTAGACTAAAATACAATAAAATACTATAACTTTACTCATCTAATGTTCCAATATTTTTTGATATCTAATGCATAAAGTTGTTCGACACTAACAACCCTCATCAAACATTAAGACACACAGAATATACTATATCATAATATTAGCAAAAGCTGGCTATACCGGATAGATTGTAAGACCACAGGCTGAAGTCATTATTAAGAAAGGTGGACAGATCTCTTTACTTTTGAGTGCATTACCTTGTAATTGTATAACTCTGCTGCAATCTTTTTGAAAGAGAGGAAAGATGTTTGAACCGAATTCAACACAGGAAGTCATAAATGACAGTGAACTGGATTCCAGAACTGAGTCTTATTGGGATATTACATCATTGTGGCTTTGAAGATTCCAATCAAAACCATACAACTATTTATGACTCTAATTCTTAGGTTTTAATATTTCATTGAATAGGATTGCAGAATAAAGTCACAGTCAGTCCAGTCCATGTGTTGTAATTAAAATAAATTTTACAACTCTACTTTAATAAAAACAGAATTTTTTTTGGTCAACTCAGTAACTGACACATCCAGAAACCCATCGCTATGTTTAAAAGTATCTAAACAAAATTGAGATTTCCATACATCCCGCCTACACAGAGATTTATTTTAATGGAATGCTCACTCTTTGTCTGGAGGGATGCTTGCAGGGTTAACAGGAACTGAGTGGAAGAATCCCTGCTCCCAACTTCCGCTTACCTTCCCACCAAGGAGGATAGTCGTTAGTTGGTCAAGGCTATCATTGGCTGTGCCAATGAGAGTATCTAGAGTTTGCTTTCAGTTTGCATGTGGAATATTCATTTGCATTGAGCATCATAACTGACTTTTACTTTGCCTCTTGAGGTATGCAAATCCCAGTAACTTCCTTGTTTTATCCTTGTGTTTAGACGTGTTGTATAATTGACAAGTGTGTATTCAAAAGGTCGTCACTTAGCCTTTGAAAATGTATGGATTAGCTTTGAATTTCTTACCATCATAGTAATGTAGTCAGGCAATAATGGATGCCTATGTTGTACTTGTTTGGATGGCCAAGCCAATTGTAAGGTGAGAGCACAGGTTGAATCTTTCATTCAGGCTGCCTGTCCTCAGTTTCCTGATAGTTGTGGGCATTTACCCACAAAACACACAGTCACTCCAGTTTACAGTATACCCTGTGAAGCACTTTGGGATGTCCTCCTAATGTGAAAGCAGCTGTACCAAACACAAGCATAATAATAGTTATTATCCCTGTTTCATCATAATTTCACATATCACCGTATTTTGTATTTGTTCTTCCTACTTGTGGCTCTGCTGTTGGCACTAAGAATACGTCTTCACAATGCCTGTATTAGCATGTGAATTTGAAATTGGTACACAGAGACCTGAAATTAGAAGGCGGCCAACCCATGAAACACAGACCCACAAGGGTAGCTGGAAGAATGAATACCTCTTGCCTCATTGCCACACTGCCCTGACAATAAATCTTCACATTCCCTCAGCCTAGCCTTGAATGCTCACCACTGTGGTATCATACTCATGTTTTCCCCTTTTGCAAAATAATTTCTTAATGATTTAAGACTTTTAAATTCATTCACTCTTTACATATAAGCTTATGCACCAGTTGTATTTTTTTCCAAAGAAAAATTCTTGAAAGAGCAGCTTAGCTGTCTAAAACAAAGGACGCGGGTTACAAATGGAGACTCTTTTTAGTAACTGACCCAAAGGAGTAGATCATATTTTGGGAGTAGATCATGCTGGGATAGAATTTCCATTGGTTGGTGATGTATTTTGGTTACTGGAAGGAATCCCTATTTGTGATTCAGAGTCACTATAAGGAATCTGAAATTACCATGTTTTAGACCTGCCCTTCGCTTTATCCTGCTTTCAGTTGTCACCTGTGTGTCAGCTTGGCTTAGTTGATAGCACTTTCACCTCTGAGTCAGTTCAAGGGTGGGTTCAAGTCCCAAGTCCTTGCATTTGATATAGTGCCTTATCATGTCTTCAAGAAGTTTCAAAGTGCTTCACAGAATATACGGTAAAGTGAATTGATTGTATATATTTTGCATTTATACACTGCCATTCAAGCAGGGTAGCATCCCAGAGCACATCTCATGGCACTATTTGAAAAGAGAAGGGAATTTCTCACGGTGTCCTGGCCAACAATCCCCCAAATAATTCACTTCACGGTTGTTTGTGGGACACTGCTGTGCGCAAAATTGGCTGCCAAATACAGTCACTCCATTTCACGGTAATACCGGTGGGCGTTTGATACATCCTTCCAATGTGATAAGGCACTATACCGAATACAAGGATTATTATCTCAGATACATATATTCACAACACGAATGATAGAAATTACAGGAAGCCATAATACAATACAATGTAGAATTATATTTACGTAGCTGCTTTCATACAGGTCGGATGTCTCAAGGTGCTCTGAAACCTATCTTGGAGTGATTTTTCCACTGAAGCTAGGTGCTTCAAATTCTCTTCTCTTTCCCCATAACCTGTATACATTGTTTCTGTTCACATGTATGCGGATGACACCCAACTCCACTCCCTCTCCTCCACCCTCAACTCCAGGACCACTACTGCCCTGACAGAATGGCTTCGACCTGCTCCACATCCCCTGGCCTGCCCGCTCCATTATCGGCAATCGGGCCTTCAGCCTCTCTGCTCCCATCCTTTGGAACTCCATCCCACAGTCCCTTCGCCTCGCTTACTCCCTTGCCCCCCTTCAGGACACGTCTAAACCTCCTCCTGATCCTAATCCTTCTGCTTGGGTCCAAATCCCTGACTGTCCAGTGCCTTGGGATGTCCTCCCAATGTGAAAGGAGCCATACAAATGTAATTTCATAGTTGTTTCAGTATCGGCTTCAGTAGCCAATTATAGGGAGCATTCTGTGTTTAAACAGCCGTTTGCGCTGAAAAGCTTTTTATAAAGTTGATTCTTCAAGTGGTGATTCCGACCTTATGACCCCTAATTATCAGTGGGAATAATCTGCTATTTAACCTTTCAAAATATTTCAGAATTTAGATGATTTTTTACTGTATCCGATCACTCTCAACTTTCCAAATTCCAGTGGGAGTGGCCTCACTGCTTCAGGCTAACCTTACAAACTACTACTCTGAATCCCTGGTTTTACTTATGTGAACCTACTCCATACTCTATCCATGGATCTGATGACCTTTCTGTAATTTAATGCCTTGGAAGTTTCTTAGGCTTAAAATCATTGTGTTCAAATTTAAGAATGTGCAGAATTTTGGAAAAGTCATCATTTGGAGACCTATTTTCCGCAGGACTTTTTAAGAACTGTAGAAAACAAGCTTCCAAATTGAGACTGAATTTAGGAGTTTTTCAAAGTTCTGCATGATCTTAAAACGTAAGACAGTGGTCTTAAGATCATGTGACATGTTGTGCCTCGGAAACACATATATAGCTCTAACATGTGAACGACATTGAACTAAATCAAAAGGATATTCTGTTTCCTTGAGTTAAAGGTAAGAGTTTAGCATGGTTTGTGATATACTTGAAAGCAAATTAGGAAAAGAAAATATTACAATGGATACGCAATTGGTTGACTAGAAGAACCCGGGTATAGGGAATATTATCAGAGTGGGAAAATGTTACTAGTGGAGTTCTACACGGGTCTGTTTTGGGACCTCTTTTTTAAAATTTTTTAATAAATAATCTGGAACTAGGAGTCGCAAGCACAATGGCTAAGTTTGCAGATGACACCAAGCTAATGAATGTGGTAGATTGTGAAGCTGAACAAGATAGGTTAGGAGGAGTTGAACATATTGGGAATTGCAGATCGGTGGCAGATGAAATTCAATGTGGAGAAATGTAAAGTACTTCACATGGGGACAACAAATCCTGGAAAGGATTATTATTTGAACGGAAGGGAAATAATATGTATCGAAAATAAAAAGGAACCGGGGGTCCTGATTGACAATAAATTGAAGCTCTCCCAACAATGCTCCATGGTAGTGAGTAAAGCAGATGCTGGTATGTATCAAAAGAGCAATAGAAAACCAAAATAGTGGGGTAATCCTACCACTGTATAAATCATTAGTGAGACAGTGTACAGTTCTGGTCGCAACAGTACAAAAAGGATATTGTAGAAATCGAGAAGATACAGAGGAGGGCAACCAAAATGATTGAGGGAATGGAACGACTGGATGATGAGGAGTGACTAAGTAAATTGGGCATGTTCACGCTGGAAAAGAGAAGATTGAGAGGCAATATGATTGCTGTCTTTAAGATACTAAAGGAGCTAGACAACATAGATCATGACAGGCTGTGTCAACTTGTCTAGACTATGGGAACTCTCTCCTCGCCGGCCTTCCCGGCACCTCCCTCCACAAGCTGCAGGTCATTCAGAACTCTGCAGCTCATGTACTGTCCCGCACCAGGCTTCGCGACCACATCACTCCCACGCTCGCTCGCCTCCACTGGCTCCCCATCCCCCAGAGGATCGAATTCAAGATCCTCATCCTCACCTACAAGGCCATTCACGGCCTCCCTCCTACCTCTCCGACCTACTATCCCCCTACCTACCTGCCTGTACCCTCCATTCCTCTGGCTCCGGTCTGCTCCACATCCCCCGCTCCAACCGCCCTACCATCAGTGGCCGGGCCTTCAGCCTCTCAGCCCCTAGGCTCTGGAACTCTATCCCCCAGTGCCTTCGCCTTGCCTCCTCCCTTTCCTCCTTCAAGGCCGGTCTCAAGACCTTTCTCTTTGACCGTGCCTTCAGCTCCCCTCTCGACTCTCTACCCCCTCCTCGCTCCCTCCCTTCCCTCCCCTCACCCTGACCATTTCCCCCCTCCTCACTCCCTCCCTCCCTTCCCTCCCCTCACCCTGACCATTTCCCCCCTGCTCGGGTTCCGACCCAACTATCCAGCGCCTTGGGACATCCTCCCGACGTGAAAGGCGCTCTATAAATGGAATCTTGTTGTTGTTGTCTTGTGGTTGTCCAGATTAGTAAAACCAGAGGAAACGGCCTGCAATTGAAGGGGGTAAATTCAGAACAAATTAATGCAAACACTATTTCAGTGAGCGAATAGTGAACCTGTGTAACAGGCTCCCTAGGGAGATGGTTAAGAACATAAGAACAACAACAACAACAACAAGATTCCATTTATGGGACATAACAAATAGGAGCAGGAGTAGGCCATTCAACCCCTCTAGCCTGCCCCGCCATTTAATAAGATCATGGCCTATCTGCTAACCTAATTCCATTTACCTGCCCTATCCCCATATCCCTTAACCCCTTTAGTTTTTAAAAATCTATCAATCTCAGTCTTGAATATGTTCGATGGCTGAGCATCCACAGCCTTCCATAAATTCACTACCCTCTGAGTGAAGGAATGTTTTCTCAACTCAGGTCTAGAAGGCTGATCTTTAATCCTGAGACTATGACCCCTAGTTTTAGATTCTCCAACATTCTCCAACAGTCTCACAGCATATTGCCTATCAAGATCCTTAAGATTCTTATAGGTTTCTGTAAGATCACCTCTAATTCTTCTATATTCTAGAGAATATAGGCCTAGTTTACTCAACCTCTCCTCGGAGGTCAACCCCCTTATCCCAGGAAACAAGCTAGTGAACCTACGTTGCCCTCTAAGGCGAGTATATCCTTTCTTAGATAAGGAGACCAAAACTGCACACAATATTCCAGATGCGGTCTCACCAAAGTCCTATACAATTGCAGCAAGACTTCCCTACTCTTAGGGAGTAGGGAGTACTCTACTCTAACCCCTTTGCAATAAACGCTAACATGCTATTAGCCTTCCTAATTGCTTGTTGTACCTGGATACTAACTTTCTGTGACTGGCATACAAGGACACTCAAATCCTTCTGAACGTTAACACTATCTGGTCTCTCCCCCTCTAAAAAATAATCTGCTTCTCTATTTTTTCTACCTAAGTGAATAACTTTACACTTCCCCGGGTTGTATTACATCTGCCACCTTCTTGCCCATTCACTTAACCTGTCTATGTAATAATAATAATCCTTGTATTTGGTATAGCGCTTTTCACGTCAGGAGGACGTCCCAAAGCGCTTCACAGAACACACTGGAAAATGAATTGACTGTATATTTGTGGGCGAACACGGCAGCTAATTGCGCACAGCAATGTCCCACAAACTGTCGTAGATTGAAAATGACCAATTTATTATTGTTTTGTTTTGGAGGGATTATTATTAGGCGTGTGGAGTAAGGAAACTTGCCCAAGGTTTCGCCCTGCCGGGAATTGAACTCAGGTCTCTCACTCGCAAAGCGAGTGCTCTAACCACTGAGCTACAGGACTCTATATCCCTTTGCATTCTCCTGTGTCCTCCTCACAGCTTACTTTCCCACTTAGCTTTGTATTGTCTGCGAATTTAGATACATTAAGCTCTATTTCCTCATCTAAATCATTGATATAGATTGGTTGAAGCAGGAAGTGTTGATTCTTTCAAAACACAGATTAGATTATTTTCTTTTAGGAAATAACATTATGGGATATAGTACATAGGTAGTTTGGGACATACGTGCATGTGACTGCCAGGAAGGTGGAAAGCGAACTCGATGGACCTTGATCTTTTTTCGTCTAGAATTGTTTATGTTCTTATTAGAAAATAAAACCATCTAAGCTAAATTTCAGTAATCATGATTGTCTAGTTTATTTCTGAATCACTGAACAAAGCTTCCAATGACCAACAAAATCAATTCATTTTTAAAGCCTTAAGCACCAAAGGGATTTACAATAAGAATTACATTATAAATTTACCTTTATAAAGTGCCTTTTATGGGAGGAGGATGTCCCAAGGGGCTTACGATTTAATTTGTGACTTTTGCTGGAGCACATTTTGTTTGATGAAAGCAGTGATATCGATTTCAAGAGAAACAATTGTGGGAAAATGCAGGTTTAACGTATTATGTACGTTTCTTGCTGAATGCGACACTGCACTCTGTGTGGAAAAAGCTATCACCATATTTAGATTTACAAACAAAACAATATGTGGGAGATCTTTTTACATAGACTATTTGATTATATTTGCTAAGAATTTGTACATTGAATTCCACTGAAATGATTATCAGAAGGAAACACCATTTTATTGTGCATGCAGCACAAAACTGAGTTAGTGTTTGCTTGCTTCAGAAAATTTCACGGGACTCAGCAAAGCGTATAGCTGAATATGCCGACTTAAGATTTTTGAGCATTAATCTTTTATTTCTACATTCGAGATGAGAATTATGTTTTTCATCAGATATCAGTGTTCTATTTTTGTAAATAAATATTTAATTGCATTCATTTTACTTGACTGAGCTAAAGACTGAGGCCCTCGTGTCGCTTTACAAATTCGGGTACAAAGTGCTGTCTGCTTGTTCTCAATGGGATGAATTCTCCGTGCTTCGAAGCTGAATGAGCCGGTTGTTAGACCTGCAATCCTCATCAGCAGCAGTGAGTCATAATAAACTGCTCATTCAATCTTTCAGTCCCCACGAGACCGCCAGAGATCACTGTGGATAAAGACTTGGTGCTGCTCAAGAAAGGCGAGAAGTTTGAGACGAATTGTGAAGTAAAAAATGTAAACCATATGGTTAAAGTCTACTGGACATACCCACCAAGTGCAGTAAGTACCCTTTTTGTATTAGTGTGGTTCAATGCGCAGCATTCTCACTTTTGGATCAAAAAGTTACAGATTCAAGCTAGTGGCATTACCTCACTTAAATCTCTCAGCGAGCATTGTGAGATCAGTGAAGGAGCTGATCCGATTAATCCAAGATATCTTGGTTAGACAAACAGATTGCCTCACTTGTCAAAAAGGTCACCAGGTTCAAGCCCCATGTTCAAGCCCCATATTCAAGCTCCATGCTGCCCTATGTGCTGCAATGGAGCATTTGGGGAGTGTTGCGGTACAGCTGGTGTCTTTGGATGAGAATTTATACTGTTCAGGTGAATGTTAAAGATCCCATGACACCATATCAAAAGAGAAGTTTCTCCTATGTCCTGGGCCAATGATCTTCTGGATCAATTAATTATTTATCTCATGGTTGTTTGTGGGACATTGCTGGTGCAAATAGCTCCTGTGTTTGCCTACAAAATAAGTTATTAACTTAATAGTAATTGTCTGAAGGCTTTTAAGATACTTTAATGTGATAAAAATGCAAGGTTTATTTAACATCTGTTTTCTGCAACCCATAAATATAATTTTACCAGGAGAAAACACCTCAGTTATTTAAAGCTCCCTAGGTCTTTTAAACAGGTGCAGATCACACCAGACTCTCACAGATTATCAAGCTAAGGTTAACAATTGTTTTTATTTAGAAAAGGTGAAAAAAGCTAGGGAGAAAACTACAGTACTGCCCAGAATATAAACACTGCACAAGAAAATATGATCTTGTGGATCCAAAAAAATAACAAATGGATCTTGGCTCTTAATTCTCTCATTTTAAGCAGTTCGTGTTCCATAACTGAGAGCAAATTTTGCTTGCAGTTCTCTTTCTTTTTGTTATATTTAGTATTCTCATGTAACCATTTCAACTTGAAAAGGAAGTCCTTTCACTGATACTGATCAAACCAAACTGATGTGCTGGTGTGATCAAGGTTGCTTCACAAATGATAAATTGAGCACTTCCCAGAAACCTTTTGAAGCAGAAAAATTTTGTTTTCCGATTAACCCACTAGCTCTTTTCAAAGAGCCGACATTTCTTGAAGCACAGACAGACATTGTTGTTTTATTAGTACAGACAGCTTTTTATAATCAAATTAGTTTCACTACCAGTGAAATTGTTATGTATGGAAAAGGGTAAAACCCATTTGATGGCTTTAGTATTTTATGAGAGCAATGTGACTGCATTTACTTGTTTCAACTAGAACACAAAGAATAAATTTCCTTCTGGGTCGAGACTTACTCTCTTTATATAGCATTTCAGAGGGTCCAGATTTTGGCAAATTCTTAAATTCAGCCTTAATTTGAAAGCCTTAATTTGAAAGCCGAATTTGGTAAGAGCTGAGTGGGAAGAATCCCTGCTCACAGTGACTGCTCTCCCTTTTCAAGTCCTACTGAGAAGTCAGGTAAGCTGGACTATCATCAGCAGTGCCCTGGAGTATTATGGTCCCACCTAGCTTTTTTAAGAACTGCAGAAAAATGGCTTTAGTGTTAAGACTTGAGTTCAATAAGTAGGTAGATGGTGCTAATGCTCTCACACATTTTATGCTGAGCTGCGTTGCCCACCAGGAAGCTTGCAGGGAGTTCCTGGTACTTGCCAACCACCTAGTGTGAACTCAAACTCGTGCTTGTTGGATGTCAGATGACTAACAAGTGACTATCTTACTAGGGGGAGGTGAGCGGGTCCTCCTTGGAGCTATACTGGCTCCAAGGTGATATGTTTGGTAATGGAATGTCAGAATTGAGCCAATCTTCGGTGGTGGTCTTGGTAGTCTGGTTCCTGAGACATGTGGGCCAACAGTATTCCAGGGCATTGTTGATGACTGTACAGCCAGCCTGGCTCATCGGCAGGACTTGAAATAACAGACCAGTCACTGGAGGAAGAGATTCTTCCCACCCAGCTCCTGTTAACCCTGTAAGGGAAGCCCTAACAGGTAGGGTGGTCCTAGCTGTACAAGCAGTGGGAAAGGTTGTCAGACATTGCTGGTTAGACTCCAGCAGTACCCAAATGCATATTATGGGGTCCCGAAACTTTGGCTCTTGCCAACTTCTCTCTAATACTTTCCAGAATTTGGTAAGAAGTATGCATCCCTTCAGAGAGAGAGAGTACACATACTGTTCTAATAAATATCTTGGGAATTTCCATGTATAGGTGGAATGCAAGAAAGTCTCAGTTTGGTTTGAATGCTTTTAAGCACGGTGATAAGTTTTCGCTGGTGTTAAGCACTCAGCTGACCCAAAGCAGGAAGGGTTTCAGCTGTGAAGAAAGCTTTATGTTATATGAGAGGGTTATATGTTTTATAAATAGAGGCCTAGAATATAAAACCAAAGAAGTAATGCTTAATTTGTATAAATTATGAGTTGGGCAGCAGTTAGAGTACTGTTTCTAGGTTTGGTCACCACATTTTAGAAAGAATATCAATTGCCATAGACAGAGTGCACATGAGATATCCTTGCATGACACTATGGATGAATAGATTCTTATCCCATTCATATGCAAGAGAAATACCATTGTTGCATTTTTTTTAAACTTACAAGTGTTGCTAGCAAACATGCAGTTCTTTGTCAGCTATTAGAACATGTGAAAACCTCTCCTTCATCATGAGAGGGGACAGATTCATTGTTATTAGATGTCAAAGGGTTACCCTGGCCTGGGTAGTGTGTACATTGAGTGCTTGGGACTTGAGCCAAATTCATCTCATTAATGTCAAACACTAACTTCAGTTTAAGTAAAGAATAACAAACCAATTAAGAGATTATGATACCTCTGAAGTAAGGCTAAGGAAAGTGATTGAACGTAAACAGTACCAAAGCTTTGAGTGAGATGTGTTATTTCCAACTGCATTGCTAAATTTGGGATGAGGCCCAGATTCAAATCTGAATTAATTACTCACCTGCAGCACCTTGCATTTCTGTTGCATTTCATTGTCTTTCTTTCGGGTTGTAAGGCATGGGTGTGAAGAACTATTAAAAAAAATTGTAAAGTGCATCTAAATGTAAGACAACAATAACTGGTGAGAAGGGATTATCACAGATGCCAAGCAAAATTAATTTGGACAGTTCATACTGATTGATAGAAAATAATGGTGGTGAACTAAGTCTGACTAATTATTACCATCAGTGTGTTAACAGTTCCAGAGATCGCTTTAATGCAAAATCATGTGTTTATTATGCAAATAATGACTGCCTTTAGGCAAAAATGCTTTGGAAATCATTCAAAATCTGCACTGAAGCTCTCCTGAGAAAAGAGAAATTCACAACTTGCAGAGGAAGGCTATTCACCATTAGGCTTTATTTTAAATGTAAAAATATAACTATTTAAGAATTCAAAGGAGAAATTATAGGTTGGACACTCAGCACAGATGTATCCTCTGGGTGACAATATACCTAAAAGTGCTTTATTTGCTGTGAACACCTGACAGATATATTTTTCTCAAACATTGTTTCCAGGTCCCTAAGGTGAATAAGTCTTCCCATCATATTCAGGATTACTATCGTCAAGTTCAAACTTTGAGTATCAATTCAGTGAAAGTCAATGACACCGGAAACTTTACCTGTGTGGCTGAAAATGACTTTAATACTTCAAATGCTGTTGTATTTCTGAAGGTCGTAGGTAAAGTATTTTCTTACAATTTTAGTAAAAGTCCAAGAAAATGCTAGGCATGTTTTGGTTTTAGAATTCAACGTTCGTCACACACATGCAAGATAAAACAGTTAGCCACTTTTCCATTAGCAGCAAATCGTGTTCAATTTAATATTAAAATTGCCTCTCAAAACAATTGGATTGGCTTACTGTGTTGAGTTCCTGTTATCTCAGATTTTGAACTAAATTAAGTGTTCAATGCCCCAAAACATGTTAATGCATGTTTGGTTTTTCAGCCAAGTATATTTGTATTGCATTATACAAATATTTTAAATGCATGTACAGATAGGTTTGAAATATTACAAATATTTCTTCTTTGCCATCAACATAGCAGTTGCTTAGATTCATAGAATCCTACATTCGAGCAGGTCCACATTTGTGAACAATTCTAAAGCTTGAAGCAAAGTAAATAATGGGGAACATGTTACCAGATTCAGAAAATTAGGATCTTTTAGGAAACAGACAGGGACAAATGCAATTTAATTTGGACAAATGTAAAATAACTGATATGGAAACAAGGAACCTAACAAGGATATATATGTGAAATGGAACTGCAGCACATTGATTGAAAATGAATTTGGATGTTGTTATGGAAAGATGATTGAAGATGAAAATATGGCTACATTGACTAAAACAAACGAGTATTGGCTTGAGCTAGGAGGATGGAATACATATCAAATTAGGCAATATAATATAATTGGTAGTAATTATACCTCATCTAGAATGATTGGTCCAATATTAGTATCGTTCAATTGGAAAGATACTATTGCTCTACAGAGAGCGGCATGCAGATCAACAAAATAAGCAAAATGTTTGAAATAGAGGAAATTGGTAATCTTATTGAATAAGAAATTTAGCATCTTCTCATAAAAATTACCCAGAATAATATTTCTAGATTTTGATTTCTTCCTTGTGATATGATGATGATTGATGAAAATAAATCATCATCAGTTTCGATTTTAGTATTTGAAATTTTAATAATTAAGTAGAGCTCAAAATTAGGATATATAACAATGCTATCACAGATATAATGCGAAGGTATCGTTTTTTCATGTTTATTTCTTAAATCTATGTAATACTTTCAGAATAAAATGTATTTGATTTTATGTGACTATTAGTAAAAAGTCATTTTAAGAACAAAGTGTAAGTGAATTAATGTGAACCACATAATAAGATTACCAAAGCATTGAGTAATCTGGATTTATGCTTAGATTTGCTTATTCATGAAAATTATTTCTGACATAATGTTCATCTTGTCTAATTCTCTCCGACTAGCTGAAGGATTTGTAAAATTGCCAAAGCTAGATAGTAAGCCCTTAGATGTAATCCTTGGTGGAAACCTTGTGTTGAAAGTGGAGTTTGATGCTTATCCCACTCCAGAACAGACCTGGAGACGTATGGATGGAATGTTATTCAGCACATCAGACCATTACGTTAAATCTACAAAACACAGACACAGGTACCGGTCATCAAAATGTGTGTGTGTGTGTACATAGAGTAGAGCACTCTAAGGGGTCAGGAGAATTGCAATATAAGATGGGTTAGTTAACATCAGTGATAATTGTTACAGTGCAACTCTGTTATCATCCGCTTCCTTATACCCTTATAGTACCAATTCGGTTATAACACAATTGCAGTGTGAACCCCATTGGCTGCGCACAGCTGCCTACTCTCTTCCCATGCCTTTACTTGAAAATGGCTGATCATAACGTTGCCAACGTGGTCACTTCTTATGTGCAGCAACAGCACAGCAGGAGGATGCAATGTCAATGGGTATCTGATGATTTGGAAGTTTACCTTTTTAGCTCCCCAGATTAAAAAAAGGGCCAACTTCCAGATCGTAAGATCACCACTTCTGCCAAGATTGGTTTGGATGAAAAAATCTTCTGCTCACTTGATCTCATCCTTTCATCCCATCCTATCGTTTTCTGATGACAGCATGAAACTGTTTTTAAATCAGTATGGGCCTCAAACAGTCTTTCTGGCAACCTGTTCTAATTATTTATGATATCTCACCTGAAATTGCTCTTTGCAACTCTAAACGTACGTCCTCTTGTTCTATTGTCTTTGCGCTTCCTAAAGTATTGTTCTAGGTTTACTTTTTCTATCCCATTTAAAATGTAACACTCCTTTATAAGTTCCCCTCAGAAATATCTTCTATGAAGCTTCAAGAGACGTATCCTGGTTTAATCATTGCTCATTCCTCTAATACCAGGGATCATCCTTGTGGCTGTCCTCTGTCCTCCATCTAAGGTCTGGCCAGCTGGCCAGGTCTTAAACATACACTTATGTCTTGGCAACAAGAAGTATATGCAGTGCTGTAGGTACAGCTTGGCCAAAGCACTGTCCAGCTTGAGATTGACTTCTGGGGATCCCAACTTAACTGACTTGACAATATAGCCAGCATCCTGTTTGTTTTGTTTATTGAGTTTAAAATGATATCCTGTGAAGCACTGGCTTCAGGGTTAGATACAGGATGTAGTTATCAAGACATACAAACTTAATTATCAAGTTTTATTGAGCAGGGATAGGATCAATATGCATGAAGCTTCTGGCTGATAACTAAATATTAATGCTTAGGATTTGGATTTTGACCCTTCTAGGTAGATCAGCCCTGTGAGAACATGCATACAAAAGAAATACATTTCAGAGCTTGATGTATGATCGAAAATTTATAAAATAAAATCACTCACCTGATTGGCAAACAAATTGTCAATGCTGAGACCCTTGAGAGAAACAAAACGCTTGCCTGAAGAAGAGTGTCACCTTCTGGTGTTTCTTAAAGGCTTCTTAAAATAAGTTAAAGAATTTTTAAGGGACACTATAATTTCATCTCCCTATTTCTTAATATATTCAATTTTATTGAATCCATTGTAAAACATGAGATTTTCCACCACTCTGTTTCTATGCTTAGAAATAATTCAATTAATTCATTAAAGCGCTCTAAGATGCTACCCCCTCGTGAAGGGTGCTATGTCGATACAAGTTGTTGTTGTTGTGATAGAATTGATTAAATATTGTTCTTTTTGCTGTCATGTTTTATTCTTAGGTATGTGAATGAACTTTACCTTGTTCGGGTGAAGGAATTAGAAGGAGGAACCTACAACTTTTCTG
Organism: Callorhinchus milii; assembly: GCF_018977255.1. Taxonomy (NCBI): domain Eukaryota; kingdom Metazoa; phylum Chordata; class Chondrichthyes; order Chimaeriformes; family Callorhinchidae; genus Callorhinchus; species Callorhinchus milii. The sequence continues at coordinate 52,330,243 of NW_024704742.1, forward strand.
CTTCTAATTCTGATGCTAGCTCAACAGTTTCATTTGATGTACGGATCAACAGTAAGTAAAGAAATGTAACACTAAAATACACAAGAGTAGTGTATTCCGAATGCAAATCAGATTGGAATCATAAAGCAATAAACAAGACACTAAGGATTATTTCAGAAAAAATATGCCTGTTTATATCACATTGAAAGCTTTCACATATAACACATATCAAGTGTAGTGACTGGTTTTGTGGACAAAAGCAACAGCTATTTGTACGAGCAAGGCTTCACATGGTGAATGATCGATTATTCCGGAGAATTGTTGTACAGAGTACTGGGAAAAACTCCATTCTCTTTCTGAATGAGTGTGATTGTGGGTTTAATATCTTATCCTTTATATGACATTTTAAAGTGAGGTACTGTCTAACTTAAGTTTGACTTTATGGCTATTTGTGAGACATTGCTGTAGGCAAATTGGTTGCTGCATTTACATACAAATCCACAGTCACTACACTTTATAGCAAAATCCTATGAATCACTTTGAGATGCTTGAACAATTTGAAAAGTTGCTATATCAAATGCAAAGATTATTTCATTATGATAATGTCTGTATGAAGGATGACACCTCTGATATGTAGCATGCCTCCAGTATTGTACTGGAGTGTCAGCCTCGGCAATGTACCTGAATTTCAACATGGGGATCAAATCCACATCCTTTGTTCTTAGAGGTAAATGTGTTATGAACTGGGTCAAACAGACACTAATGTGAATAATTGTTTCTCATGCAATATTAAACTCATATTATCAGAGTTATAGCACAATAAAAGTATGAACTGTAAGTATATAAAAAATAATCATTTAATATAGTGCCTTATCACATCATTGAAACATCTGAAACAATTTTACTAAAAATTGTAACAACTGTGTAATCGAATGGAGCAGCTAATTTGTGCATAACAATGTCCCACAATATCCACAAAGTAGATTACTAATTTTATCAGGAGAATTGTTGGCCAGAAACTGCTTTTTCTTTCCAAATAGTGCTATGAGACACAGCTAACTTTAATGTCTCAGCCAAAGGACAGCACTTCCATTAATGCCTCATTCTTCCTGCACTATTAGAGTGTCCCTGATATGGCCTTGAAACCACAGTGTTGGAACTGCTGTCCTTTGGATGAGACTTTAAAGTGAAGTCGTGTCTGCTTGTTCAGGTGGATGTTAACAATCTCAAAACAAAATTATTATTTTGGGTTCAAAGCACTCTCCAATAACCTGATCCTCATATTGCATTTTAGGCAAGCCAGAAAAAAATATTCTTCAGAAAACCAACGAAAGCACAATTCGCTGTGGAATAGCAGGGTTTCCAATCCCCAAAATAGAGTGGTATTACTGTCCTGGAGTGCAGCGACGGTAAGTCATTGGTGGCATCATTGCTATTATAGAGAAGGGGGAAATTTCCCTTTGTGTCTGTGAGGGTGAGTGCCGTTTGCCCTGGATGCTTGTTTCAAAGATTAACATGTGTTGTGCTCAATCTAATCCAAAATTGCACTGTCCCTTTCAAGTGATCAATATGTCAATCAATATTAGTCTTTGACACAGGAATAGTTATTAAACAGATTAAACAGATCACTAGAGGGAAAATATGCTCAACTCTTTCTTTCAATAGAGATTTCAGTGTTGGTTTGTTAAAGAGGCTTTGAGAAAAAGATTAACCTTTATTTTACAGATCTCTTTTGGCTGTTCAATTGCAGGTGCTCAGAAAAAGGAATCAAGATACCGAGCAGCACCAAGATAAAAGATCAAACCAGATTTGGTCCAGTCGTAGTGGAAAGCATTATAAACACCACTGTACTGAAGAACAACGTTACTGTGGAATGCTTTTCTTACAATAAATTTGGCGAGCATTATGATGTGATCCATTATCTAAAAGGTGATAATATTTTGTTGGAAAATGTATATCTGACATGTTGAAGTAAAGTGTAGCATAGTGCTTGGAGCACTCGCCTCGCAAGCGAGAGCATCTGGGTTCAATTCCTGGGCAGGGCTAAACAGTTTCCTTACCCCACATGCCTCTGTTTACCTAGCAGTAAATAGGAACCCAGTTGTTAGTCGATTGGCGGATTGCTTTCTGGGAGTAATAATTCCTTAAACAAAAATGCGGTCACTCAATCCACTACTGTTTTTGGGACACTGCTGTGTCCAATTGGCTTCCATGTTTCGCCCACAAAATATACAACAACGCTTTGAGGTGTCTCAAAGATGTGAAAGGATACTTTATCAAATGCAAGCATTATTATATAAAGTGAATTTGCTGACTTTCCCATTCAGTGACTTTGAGCAGCTCAATTCAAGCTGTACAAATTCAAGTGGTTAATTTGGGCAAGATATCAAACAACTTTATTGATCATATTCATGAGTATCCAAACTAAGCTGAGAGTTCCATGCATGCATCTTCACATGGTAACTCCCTTGTTTGGAATGGAATATGCACTCTCTCCCTGGAGGGATGCATCCTTCTTATCTAAATTTGGAGAGTATTAGGTGCAGGTTGACAAGATCCAAGGCTTGGTGGATCCCAGAGTGTGCTTTGGGGTACTGCTGGAGTTTAAGCAGCTAAAACTGAATAGCTTGCCATTGAAAGCACTGTCTGGGAAGCTTGATTCAAAAACAAGCGATTGATTCTAAAACAAGCACAATCATTTTCAATAAAAGGATAGATTCTAATCCAGAAAATTTGCAACAAAGTCTCTTCATGTTTGTTTCAGTCAAATTTGTATCTTGTTGTTTATCTGTATTGCATCAGTGAAGCAGCTTCACCATAAGGGCTGTAATGATTTAAAGAAAGGTCCTACCAGCACCTTCACATGACAACCAGAGATGTGCTATGAATCCTGGTAAATTGTCAGTGTCACCCCCATTTGGAGTAAAAATGAATGCTTTCTTTACTGTTTCTCCTTCGCCAGAAAGCAACCAAGGGAGATAGATTCCTTCTCAAATTTCGATTATCTGTAGTTACCAAGATGTGGCTGTCACAGACCATTTGGTAATTACATCTGTTTTGTATCAGGCATCAGAACAATTGACTTATTTACCTAGTGAAACTATTTACTGTTGCCACCTGAATAGTTGCTGTGTTTAAAGCCTTTAATCCCCCATGTGTGGAGCCCACAGTACCAAACCCATCAGGAAATGAAGTTATTGACCCTTAATGGGAAGTGAAATGGAGTTCTGTTTTCTAATTTTCCACGTCTGATTTTTCTGTCTTGTTTCCTCAAGTGTGCAATGTTCTTTTGAAGAGACAGATTGATGCTGTGTCACTTATTGAGTGCTGCCTGCAGCACTTGCATTAATGCTTAGTTTTGAGGTTACTTCAACATAGTGTGGAAGGATATGAGTATGCGCTGACCTGCTTTCTGAGTCTTCACTTAATTCATCACAAAGATACTATCTAATATACTAAAGTGCAGTCAATCTGTTTCAGTTGATGGGCACATTTGCTAGCCTCTAGATGGGGTGTGAGAAATTGCAACACCGTAGATTATACACTGAGCTTTAATAACAGCTTCATTTTCGTATAAAAATTAAACAATTTAAAGTGTTACATTTTAGTAAAGATTAACACTGCTAAATATTAATTTGATTTAGAGACTTTTAAGCATGGTGCTGGCTTTCTACATATGTCAGACGCCTGGCTGACTGAAAACATAAATTGACATATTTGCTATGCCTGAAGTTCGTATATTGGCCAGAGGAGGTGTTGTGAACAGTCTGCAGAGAATCTTGTCTGGATGGAATATTATTATTAATAATAACAATGAATAAAGCGCATGATATTATTACTGCACCAGGATTATAGGCCTGCTTGTAGCCTGATGATACAGTATTTTTTATTGCAGAGCTCCATCTTTATGAATCCTATAACAATAAAAAATACCTCTGCAAACATTAACTTCACACCTGCAGTTGCTTTTTGTGAAATAATTATTTGTGACTTTCTTGCGGTGGTTTTATTCTGCTGGCAGTCGAAAGTAGCGACCGCCTATGCTTTTGAAAATAACACTTCTCTTTTTGAAGTTGCCAGCATTACTAACAACTTGCTCACCCATGCTGAATAGGTTTCGGTAATGAATAGACCATTGTGCCTGGAGCTAAAGTGTAATTTAATCTGAAGCTTCTTGAATCATATGTTTGTAAAGCACTGAAGTAACCTTTAATCTTGTTCTTTGTTCTTTCAGAAAAAACAGAGTCGCATCAGCTCTTTACTCCACTGCTGATACTGTTTGCTGCAACGGCAGGCTTCTTGTGTTTTATTTTAGCAATACTGGTTTACAAATACCAGCAGGTAAAGTGCAGCGAGGTGCATTTCTGTGGATTTTTTTTACTCTTGATTGAGTGTGATGCATTGTGATTGTGAGCATTGATGTTATTGTGTTTATCTTCAGAAACCCAGGTATCAAATTCAGTGGAAAGTAGTTGAGGGGATACATGAGAATAACTACACGTACATTGATCCAACACAGTTACCATATGATGACAAATGGGAATTCCCCAGGGATAAACTGCGCTTTGGTGGGTTGATATTTTATTTGTTATTGTTCTAGACTGAAGGTTCACACATTCACTATGAATTCAGCCAACCTAGAGTTGGTTAATAATTCATTTGTAAATAGAGTAAAGTCCCAAATTCAATTAAACTGATGCTTCACTATTCTGTCTGAACCCTTAGCTTGTGACAAGAAATAAGTGTTCTTAATGTTACTTTAAATATTTTTAAATATTCAAACAATATACTTTGAAGGTCCCAAGGATATGATAGTCCTGTTTCGCTTAAAGTTTTAAGATATTGGAAAAGGGAATCATATATTTTTAAATTCTGTTTCATTCCTTGTTACCAAAAACTCTTAAACAGCTGAAAGTCGTGAAGATATTATAAATATTGTTGCCAGATCAACACTGATACCATCTTTCACTGCATGATGAGAGATATCGCCAGTGGAATAATGAATAGAAGTATTGTAACTAACTCTCAAAATACGATTATTATCTACGCCAGTGAAATTTTCCAGTGGTTGCAAAGAAATTATGATGTATTGCTGAGTGATTATAATAGGCTTGGATAGTCAGTGTCCATTTCTGTATTTTCCCACATTGCCTAGGTCTATCTCCATATCACGCCCATGATGCAGAAACAGTCATTTATGCCTTTGACTTGTCAATTGCATTTATTGGCAGCCTTCTGTAGGACACATCCTTACTCACATGAGGCCTTCCACGCCCATTACCCCTGTCTTCAACAGTCTCAGCAGATGGACTTCAAGATCCTTACCCTTAACTACAAATCTCTTCATGCCCTTGCACTTCCTTACCTCTCTGATCTTTTCCAGTCTCATGTTTTTGCTCACCCCATCTGCTCAGCAAACTCGATGCTGCTGCACATTGCCTGCCCCTCCATCCCACTCTCAGTGGCTGAACCTTTGGCCACTTTGCCTCCAATCCTTTGGATTCCCTTCTTCAACTACTCAGTCTCAAACCTTTCTATGTATCTTCAAAAAACATTTAAACATTGGCTATAGTCATCTCTCTGCTCTAGCTCCCAGCCCTGCTCAGTGTTTGGCATCATCTCTGTAAAGCGTTCTAAGATGTTACTCTACGTGAAGAATGATATATAGATGCAAGACCCTGTTGTTATTTAAAGGAGGCTATTGGTGCAGAATATATGCATTGGTAAATTTTGAGGTTGAGCATGCAGAGATGGCTATCTGGGGAGAGTGTGTAGAGGGACGGAACATTGCAACATTATTAACCTATCCACAAACTGATGGTCTATTATGATATTCAGAGAGCCAGCATGTAACTACCCATATATTCTGATGCCTGAAAACTTAGTTTATTCCTTTGCAAATATAATCTGCTAGTACTAAAAATAGCTGCATGAATACTTGTGGCTTCCTGCAAGCTGTGTGCCTGTGCATGAAGCAAGCAAATGCACAATACTTTGGTAGCCATAAGCCTACAGGGCATCAGCACTATAAACAAATCTATTCTCTATATACGCTCCCTTCAGTGTTATAACTTTGTTGAAGTTGATGATAACAGATCATTCATTTATCTTAACGAAGATAAACACTCTTTGGTTTTGTAGGTAAGACCCTCGGAGCTGGAGCCTTTGGAAAGGTGGTTGAGGCTGCTGCTTATGGGTTAACGAAAGCCGACTCTGTCATGACTGTGGCAGTAAAGATGCTTAAACGTAGGTGTGCAATTAATACTGGAGCTCTAAGGCTCCAAATTCTCATGATTTTAGCCTAAAGGCTACGTCTAAAACTTTAAGATGATGTGGTGCCGAATTTTGGAAAAATTGTAAATCCAGTCTTCATTTGGAAGATGGGATGACCTGTGGAAAAACAGCTTTCAAGTTAAAACTAAATTTGAGAATTTTTCTAAATTCTGCATGATCTTAAATTTTAAGACAATTGTCTTAGGCTGGGGATTTTGGGGCCTCTGAAGTGTAAAACCTGACTTGAGGTGATCTATTACAACTGTATATGTGTCTTTGCAGCAAGTGCTCACTCTACTGAGAAGGAAGCCCTGATGTCGGAGTTGAAAGTCTTGAGTCACCTAGGCCAGCACATTAACATTGTGAATCTGATGGGCGCCTGCACTGTTGGAGGTAGGTTCGTTCTGCTGGGATTACAAATCAAGGTCATTTGAATCCAATTTGAAGTGAACTGCAAAGGAAAATTGCAGGAAATGTAACTCAAACAAGGGTGCAATTTTTTTTGTCTTTAGAATGAATCTAAAGGCAGATCTATAATAATAATAATAATCCTTGCATTTGATATAGCGCTTTTCACGTCAGGAGGACGTCCCAAAGCGCTTCACAGAACACACTGTAAAGTGATTTGACTGTATATTTGTGGGCGAATGCGGCAGCCAATTGCGCACAGCAATGTCCCACAAACAGTCGTAGATTGAAAATGACCAATTTATTATTGTTTTGTTTTTTTGGAGGGATTATTATTAGGCGTGTGGAGTAAGGAAACTTGCCCAAGGTTTCGCCCTGCCTGGAATTGAACTCAGGTCTCTCACTTGCAAAGCGAGTGCTCTAACCACTGAGCTACAGGACTCCACCTATGATAGTAAGAGACCGCAACTCCTACTTTAGACATTACATTTCTAGGATGTGGAGTAAAGGGGAATGAGCTATTGGCATTCCCTCAGTCTCTCAATGGAGATTGTGACTAAGCTGTTTCAATACTGATATATGTGAATAAGGACAGAATTCTGAAGCGAGGTAACATCAGTTCATGGTGCATTTCATGGTAGACCTGAGGTATCTATAAAGAATGTTAAAGCTCAAACAAGGTATTTCTAATGTTTTGGAACATGACACAAGTGAATTGAATCCTACTTTTGATTTGTTAGCAGGAATAATTAAATAATAATACTTGTATTTGATGTAGCACCTATCATGTCAGGGGGAGGTCTCAAAGTGCTTCATGGGATTTATCGCAAAATGTCGTGCTGTATTTGTGGGCGATCATGGCAGCCAATTTATTCATAGCAGTGCCCCACAAATAGCCATGACATAAATGACCAGTTTTATTTTTAGGAATTGTTCGCTCGGACATCAGGAGAAACTTTCCTCTTTTTGAATAGTGTCACAGGAACAGGAAGACGGGATCCCAATTTAACCACTAATAATAAACCTTACATTTGGTATAGTTCTTTCATATTGGGAGAATGTCTCATAGGATAGCCCTTTATAGAATTTATTACTATAATGTGTAGTGACTGTATATTTTGCAGCCAAACACAATAGCTAATTTGCACACAGCAATGTCCAATAAATAGCCATGAAGTGAAAAAACAATTTTATCTCAGAGTTTGTTGATCAGGACACCAGGAGAAAAGATCTTCTTTGGATTGCCTCCAACTACATTTCAATAAACCAATGACAGGCTTGGTGAACATGGGCTAGAGCTGAGGAGGATTAGGGCTAATTTGATTGGGGTTTGTACAATACCGATAATTGACAAACTTGAAATAGACTGAATCTTCTCACTGCTAGAGCATTTCTTAATGCATTTCCATGTTGATGTTAACACAAGCATATGTTAATTAACATGACCAAAACTATCCTCCTGGGGGGAAAAGAGATAAGCGTGGTCTCCTTGATGCTGAACTGGCTCCAAGGTGATGTGCTTGGCAACAGAATGTTGGAATCGAGTCAGCCCTCTAGATTTGTAAGGGCAGACCAGTCACTAAGAGCAGGGAATCCTCCCACTCAGTTCTTGTTAATCCTGCAAGATGAATATTTTCTGGAATTAGACAAGCAGGATGTTTCCCTCCAGGGAGAGTATTCACATTCCATTCCAATAATTTATCTCTGGAATTTCCATGTGTAAGTAGGATAAAAAATATATAGCTGGAATGCATGGAATTCTCAGTTCGGATACTCTAAAGCATGGTGATGGGTTTCTGCATGTGTTTGACACCTGACTGACAAAAAGTAGTAGAATAGGCTCAATGGCCAAATGGTCTCCTTTCACCCCTAAGGTATCTAATTTGCTGCTATTTGATAGCAGATGTATTTATTAAAAAAAACAAAATTATTGAATTTCTAATAATTTGTGATATTTCTGAAATTATTTTAAATACATGTGTAATTATTGAATTTCTAAAATAAGAAAGCACATTGTTTTGTTTCACAAATACAATATATACATATTCCAAACTAACTAACTAATACAACATTCAGAACTAACTATTCCTGAATAAAGACCATTTCTGTCTCACTCAAAATCCTCCTCCTCTACCAGCCCCCTAAAACCTCTCCCACCTTCATCTCCGATATTTCTACCCTCCTAACATCTCTCTGCCTCTGCTCTGATCGCCTCATCATCCTGGGCGACTTCAACCTGCACTTCTCCCCCTCCGGCTCCATCTCCTTGGACTTCTCCTCCCTCCTCTCCTTGCTCAACCTCTCCCTCCACATCAACTCCGCCACTCACATTCACGGCCACCCACTCGATTTGGTGATCACCCGGGGCCTCAGTGTCTCGGATGTCACCATTACCGACAAGGCCGTCTCCGATCACCACTTCATCTCCTTCACCACCTCCACTCCCTACCTCCGCCAGAACCACCACCATCTTCTACCGCCCCTGGAAGAAGTTAACCCCACAATACCTAACCGCTGCCTTGGAGTCCTCTGAACTCCTCTCCCTCTGGCATTCATCCCTCACTGACCCCTCTTCTGCTCTCACCTTCCTCCACAACACCCTCTCCTCCACACTCGACACTCTTGCCCCCATCACTTCCCATACTGTTTCTTACTCTCGCTTCTCCCCCTGGTTCACCACCCACCTCTGCTCACTGAAGAGCCAGGTGCGGGCCGTTGAACGCACCTCCCTCAAATCTGGCCTATCGATCCACCGGCAAATCTGGCTGGACCTCCTCAAAATCTACCGCTCCACTTTAGCCTCGGCCAAGTCGTCCTTCTACTCCAGGATAATCCTGGAGGCGAAGAACAACCCCAGGCTTCTGTTTTCTACCACATCCCGACTCCTCCGTACTCCCCACCACACCACGCAGGTCATCTCCTCCAACCTTCACTGCGAGGAGATACTGGATTTCCTTGAATCCAAAATCAAGGGAATCTGCTCCGCGGTCACTGCCCATCCAACTTCCACCCACCCCCCACCCCTTCCCTCCCACACTCCCACCCCTCCCCATCCTCCCCTACACACCTTCGAACCCGTTTCCCCACCCTCTGTCACCAGCCTCATCCTGTCCCTGAAACCCACCACCTGCTCCCTTGACCCCATCCCCACTCCACTCCTTATCTCCCAGCTCCACCTCCTTGCCCCACTTCTCACAGACATCATCAACCTGTCCCTCTCTGTTCCCATTCCCCTAAAAACTGCCACCATCACTCCCACATTGAAAAAACCCTCCCTTGATGCATCGCAGCTATCAAGCTACCGGCCCATCTCCAACCTCCCTTTCCTGTCCAAGGTCCTTGAAAGAGTTGTCTCCTCCCAGCTGCGCTCTTTCCTCTCCACCCATTCATTATTTGAACCCCTTCAGTCAGGTTTCCATGCTGCCCATAGCACAGAAACTGCCCTGGTCAAGGTCACTAATGACATCCTGACCATCTGCGAACAGGGCTCCCTCTGCCTCCTCGTCCTCCTCGACCTATCGGCCGCATTCGATACGGTCAACCACTCTATCCTCCTCCACCGCTTGTCCTCCCACCTCAACCTTCAAGGCCCTGTCCTTAAGTGGTTTAGGTCGTACCTCTCCCACCGTCTTCATTTTGTTTCCACTAACGGGTTTTCCTCCGGCCCCCGCACTGTCTCGTGCAGCGTCCCTCAGGGCTCTGTCCTCGGTCCCCTCTTCTTCACCCTCTATATGCTCCCCCTCGGTGACATCATCCACAGACATGGGGTAACTTCCACATGTATGCGGATGACACCCAATTCTACCTTTCCTCCTCTACCCTCAACTCCACGACCACCGATGTCCTGACAGCTGCCTGTCCGACATCGAGTCCGGACGAGAGACAACTTCCTTCAGCTCAACATGCGCAAAACTGAGGCCCTCCTGATTGGCTCACGTCAGCGCCTCCGCACCTCAGGCGCTGACAGCATCAGCATCCAAGGCTGCACTCTCCACCTCTCAAAGCCAGTCAGGAACCTCGGTGTTCTGTTTGACCCTGAGCTGTCCTTTCTCCCTCACATCCGCACCACAACTGGCACCGCCTTCCATCACCTCCGGAACATCGCCAGACTATGGCACTACCTCACCCCTCACGCTGCTGAAACTCTGGTCCACGCCTTTCTTCCTCCCTTTCCGCCTTTCTTCCTCCCTTTCCTCCTTCAAGGCCGGTCTCAAGACCTTTCTCTTCAACCGTGCCTTCAGCTCCCCTCTCGACTCTCTACCCCCTCCTCGCTCCCTCCCTTCCCTCCCTCACCCTGACCATTTCCTCCCTGCTCGGGTCCCAACCCAACTGTCCAGCGCCTTGGGACGTCCTCCGACGTGAAAGGCGCTCTCTAAATGAAATGTTGTTGTTGTTGTTGTAAAGTAGCAGTGATGCATGTGAAAATGTTTTGTTTTACTCAGATAACAATAGATAAATACCCAAAGTGAATACCACAATAGCCTCTGCTTCTCCTTTTCCTCACCAGCAAAACCTATTGAGCTACCAAAAGGTGGTTTGGCTGGAATCCTAGTTTATATGGTTAACTGGTGGTGGTATGCTTGCCGTCAAATTCAAGCAATGCAGATCCCTAGCAGAAACAAATCTTAAATGGAACTTCTTCACGTATGTGCTAACTTCTATTTGTGTGTGTGTACATTTGTTGTTTTATTACTACTGTACACTACAGTCAGTCTGCAGCTGGACAAGCACCTAAGCCAATGATAATCTTACATTTGATATAGCGCCTTATCATGTTGTTGAGATGTCTAAAGCACTTAACAGGATATACTTTGAAATGAATTGACTATATTTTATGGGTCAAAACGAGGCAGCCAATTGCATACAGCAGTGTCTCACAAACAGTCGTCGATTGAATGTGCTCGTCCAGCTGAAAACTGACTGTACCGTATAGTAATAATAAAACAACAAATATACACACACAAATAGTAGTTAGCACAATAAGAAAACTAAGCTTACCTGCTTGAAAGTCAATGAGGATGAGGAATGCAATGAATTCCTAATGAGAAGGGATCCCAGCTGGGAAGCTTCGCAGTAGGTGGTCTTACAGTCTGGAATACAAACTACAGTTTGTAAATTGTTCCAAGAATCAACTGGTCAGTTTTCTATTTTTTAGACCAATATTTGGGCACATCAATGCAGGTTTCAAATACTTGGAATAGAACACTTATGTACTATTAGCTCTTAGTTTTGGTATCAAACACATTTAGTTCAGGTGCAGGTTAAATGCAGAATAAATCATATTCAACTCTCTATACAATAAAATGTATAGTAAATATTGCCTTCACATCCCAAAGTGCTTGACAATGCAATAACCATGCTTTTGTCTCAACCTCAGAAAGGCATCTACTCTGCAGTATTTGCAGATTGCTGTACAGAGAAGATGTGGGCTGCAGTAAATCATTAACATACGTAATGAATGAATAAAGAGGCGGATGCCTTTGGTAGTTACCTGGAGAGGTTGTTAAGAACAAAGAAATTAGAACGAATAAATGATGTGCACTTTGATTATTGTCTTGCTCCAATAAACCAAGAAATATCAATGTTATAAAAGGAGTAGCTTTTAAAAGAAATTGTGAGAGAGATCTACAGCGTTCTGATGGCTTTGTTTGGATTACTTGTCAGCACAGCTAAAATTCGTTTTGACTTGTGCCGTGTCACTTGTCTATGATCCAGGAAACATGGGACTTTTATTTGTGGAGATTTGGGAGATTTTAGAAATTACATTGACCTGCCTCCTAAAGAGCGTTCAGCTTGTTCAGCTCTACTTTCTAAAGGAGAAAGCAGCAATTTCTCTCTCTTTTCTCCCACCTGGCCTGGATAGTAGCAGCATATTTTTGTGAATCAAGTAATCATTTGGGATTTCTGACAGTTGCAAAACAAAATAGCCATGTTTAAGAGTATTCATACCTGATTGAGGGTATGTGAGTGTGTGTGTATGGATGTGTGTGTGTGTATGGATGTGTGTGTGTATGTATGGATGTGTGTGTGTGTGTGTGTGTGTGTGTATGCCATCTACACTTGGAAACTTCCCTGTATCTGGAAATGAACACTGTCTCGCTGGAGGGCACCCTGCTTACTTAATTCTGGAGAGTATTAGGTGAATGTTTGTTTGGGGTACAGGTAGGATCACCCTATGTGTTAGAGCTTTGGTTTGCAGGGTTATAGGAGCCAAGTTGGAAGAATCTCTCCACTCCCCCAGTGGTTGTTCTGCTCTCCAGGTCCTGTTGATGAGCCAGGCTGGCTGGTCTGCTGTTTCGTAGTGCACTGAAGAACTGCAGGTCCTAGCGGCTCAGGAACTGGTCTATCATGACTGCCACATCGGGTTGACTCAAATCCTTCATTCCGTTGCCAAGCATGTCATCTTGGAGTTAGAGGAAATCTGTTTACCTCTTGTCTTCCCCCCATGATTCTCAGCAACTGGATTGTAAGCAGGATTTCCTCAAATTCCGAGGCCTTAGCTGTTTGTATATTTCCATTGATTTTAAATAGATTTACTGTTGTCTTCCAGGTCCGGTTCTGGTAATCACTGAATACTGCTGTTTTGGTGACCTTCTGAACTTTATGAGACGGAAAAGAGATTCATTTATTTGGCCAGAAAATGGTGAACAGGATTCAGGAAAGATGCAGTACAAGAATATTCCAGATCCGAAGGACCCAGAGAGGTAACGTCTAGAACCCCAAAGCACAAATAACTGTTGTTATGTAGATGAGTGACATATAAAACATCTTTTTGTTTTGTCAAACAATTTTATTGATAGGAACTAATGTTTGAAAGATTCCTATGATATAAGCATTTGTGATCCCATATGTATCACACTTGTTTTGAATGCGATTACTACTTTCATGCTTATGCCAAATAAATGACACACAAATTATTGTAATAGTAGACTCATCCTTCAGATGAGATCCCGTCTGCTTGTTCAGGTGGACGTTAAAAATCCTGTGGCACTATTTGAAATGAGAAGAGAATTTCTCCCATTATCCTGGCCAACAATCCACCAGATATAATTGGTTATTCATTTCACGGCTGTTTGTGGGACATTGTTGTGTGCAAATTGGCTGCTGTGTTCGTCCACAAAACAGTCACTGCACTTTACAGTATACCCTGTGAATCACTTTGGGATATCATTGTTTAATGAGTATATTGTATAGCTAACTAGTCATTATCACATGTATAAAAATATACATTTTCTACTATGAAAGTAACAGTAATGGATGTGCAGTACTCGAGTCCTGTAGCTCAGTAGTTAGAGCACTCGCTTTGCAAGCGAGAGACCTAAGTTCAATTCCAGGCAGGGCGAAACCTTGGGCAAGTTTCCTTACTCCACACACCTAATAATAATCCCTCCAAAAAACAAAACAATAATAAATTGGTCATTTTCAATCCACGACTGTTTGTGGGACATTGCTGTGCGCAATTAGCTGCCGCGTTCGCCCACAAATATACAGTCAATTCACTTTAGAGTGTGTTCACGTCGGGAGGACGTCCCAAAGCGCTATATCAAATGCAAGGATTATTATTATTATTATAACATGAAAGGCACTATATCAAATGAAAGGTTTATTATTGTTATTGCTATTAATAGTAATATATACTGCATTCACTTGCTCCTCCAGATATGCAAAAGTAGCAACACTGAATGACAGGATCAGTCACAATTTACCTCTCTATTATATATGTAGCTGGTATTCATGGAAGTGACAGCTGATATTATAGAGGCTTCAAGTTGTGATGGTTTCAAAGTTGTCAAAGTTGCCATTATTAATAATAAATCTTGCATTTGATATGGCGCCTTTTACTTCAGAAGGAATTCTCAAAGCGCTTCACAGAATTTACATAAAGTGGAGTGACTGAATTATGTTGGTCAGTGGTAGCTAACCCATGGTCTATGGGCAGGAAGTGGTCCAAGGGGCCATCGAGATGTAGCCTGCTGAACATTTGCACTTGTCAGATGTGGAAACCGATCATAATGTTTAAGAGCACTAGTCTAGGTAAATTTGTTTTCAATAAATAGTGTGTTTCCTTGATTGATATTCTTTGATTGAATATTTCTTGATTTATGGAATAAAATTCCAACATTTAACAGTTTTCATTTGTCAACAAATTATGATTGATAAAAATGTTTCAACTGTAATATAGTTGGCACGATTAATTGACAAACCACTCAAGCAAAGTGCTATCTTTCTAATGCTGAATACAGATGCTCTCTACAGATAGATGAATAGAAACGTCAGTCTGCGTTTGTTCAGTTGTTTCTTAAAATCACACTCAGACTCTGTTAACATGATATTTAATTTTAATGACATCCTGGGGTCGAATAGCAGCTTAACAGCAGCAGGTCAGTGAAGCTATTTCTACTGGGAATAGACTGTTTGCACAGGACACTGAATAAACAAACGGGGTTTAGTGCAGTACTGGTTTAATTGGGGAAACCGAGAGAAAAAATAATACTAAAGAAAATACTGCATTATCTTTGTTCTTATTTACATTGGGAGATAGGGAAGGAAGTGAACGTGATTTCCTTGGGGCTCAAGTCATGATGTAATGTAATCATAGAAATTTACAGCATATAAGAAGGCCATTCAGACCATTGGCTCTTTTAAAGAGGCTCTTTTGGTTCCATTTACATGCCCTTTCCCCATGCCCTTGTAGTTTATTCCTTTTTCAGATATTTACCTAGTTCCCTTTTGAAAGTTAATATGAATTCTGCCACAGGGCATTATCTTAGTGAGTATGAAAATACAGTCCAGGGTATTGAGACACAGTAAAACAAGACTTATGATTACTTTCCCAGCACAAATGTGCAAACTAAAGTCAATTATTAAAAAAGTCTATTTCCAAAAACTTAACATTTTGTTGATTTCTGGGCCATATGACTTTCATTTAGGATCCAAATATGTAAGGAGGTATTTGAAACCTGCTTTTATTTTAGTTATCCAGTCTAAGACATCCTTGGTCTGTACATTAAAATCAACAGCCTCATAAATACGTCCTGTGCCAAATAACTCACTCCATCTTATTTAAAAGTTCACTGCATATCACTTCCTAGTTCTTAAACCCAACAGGTGCATTTAGCATCAATGCAAATAGTATGCGAGATGCAAAAACCTAAGAGGTCCCATTGCACCACAGAAACAAATACAATGGCCATTGGATAACATTGATTGATTGAATTCATTATTTGAAATTTGCAACAGTATTTTATTTCAGTTATTTCTTTCTTATTGCAATAACAGTTGTGGATCATACATGGAAATGAAGCCCAGCCCTGGAGCTTTCCCTCAAATGAACTCAGACAAAAGAAGATCCATGAGCAAGGGTAAGTTATGTCAGTGTATGGATGGATTGTTAGTCAGTACGTGCAAATTAGATCATAGAACAAAACAAAAGAAAACATTGAGCTATGAGCAATGATTAGACAAGTTAGAGCTCTTCAGTCTAGGGAGAAGATGACTTAGAGGGGACCACATAGACTTACACAAAATTTTAAGTGGGATTGAAAACTTAAACCTAGATCAATACTTTAGGATGGGGGGGATGGGGGCGTGGGGGGTTTATACTGCGGACAGTATTTAATTATCAACTGGCTTGATTAATTTTCAGCAATGTGATAATTAATACTCACTCATGGTAATCATCACATCACATGTCACATTTTCCCTTCCCCCATTCTCCTTTGCTTGAGGTTTTGGTGATTTGTACAAAAACAAGTAAATGAAAGATTTGCATTATGCAGGCAGTCTAAACTGCAATTCCATAATTATAAATATGTATGTACAAGTTCAAATTGCAGACCTCACACAATGCTCACTTATCCCATGTCTGAACCATGTTAACTCGGTTGGCTCCACTCCATGCCCTTCTCTGCACCCTGTGAAATCATTGACAAGAAGTGGAGGAGACTGTAGTATTATTTAATGGTCAAATCAGATTTATTCATGGAGTCTTGTAGCTCAGTGGTTAAGAGTACTTGCCTTGCAAGTGAGAGACCTGGGTTTGATTCCCGGTAGGGTGAAATGTTGGGCAAGTTTTCTTACTCCACATGCATCTGCTTAACTAGCAGTAAGTAGGAACCTGGTTGTTGGTTGATTGGCGGATCGCTTTTCCGGGGATAATAATCCCTCGAAAAAAACCAATAATAATTTGGTCACTCAATCCACGACTGTGGGACACTGCTGTGCTCAGTTGGCTCCTGCGTTTTGCCCACAATCAATTCACTTTACAGTACATTTTGTAAAGCGCTTTGAGATGTCTAGAAGACGTGAAAAGCGCTATACCAAATGCAAGGATTATTATTATTATTATATGACTGTCATGTTTGCCTATAAATACAAAAGCTATACTGACAGTGATTACCTGTGATGCGCTTTAAGACATTTCAACATGACAAGCTCTCTAAAGATTCTTTCTATATCCATCTTTCAATGTTCATTCAAACCTATAGAATGTTGCAACAGTTTCTTATTGACGATCTTAACAAAACCTTAAGTTCTATTAGGCTTTATTTCAGCTTCTTTATTTGCAAGGATGTGAGCATGACATGTTGAAATAAAATGGACTGAAGGGCTTTCTTCATGTGGACCTCCGTTGTGAGCTTTTGATTATTTCTGCATGTTTATCACTAACTGATGTAATGCTTTGGTTGTCTAGGATCATACAGCGATAAAGAAAACAACAATGAAGTAGTTGAAGACTACACTCTGGCTCTGGACATTGAAGATCTTCTGAGTTTTTCATATCAAGTTGCAAAGGGAATGAACTTCCTTTCCTCTAAGAACGTAAGTTGATATTGTAAACATTTACTCAAATGTAAATATGATGGTTCCCTTTCAGTGATAAAATCAAATGGATAACATACACAGGATTCCTTACAGTGTTCTTCCTTGTGCAAATTATGAGATGAGGAATACCATAAGAAATCGAAATTTGTTACTAGTCTCTTAATGTCACTCTTAAGCATTTTCCATTACTCTCCACTCTTCTCTCGGCCTTTTATATCCCACAGCTGGCTTTTCCCAATCAGTTGGTCTCCAGTAGAGAACACCCAGGAAAATTCACTTGGTCAGTTTTCTGGTATAGGCCAGGATCATGGCTAGGTGGGATGTGTTGAATTTGGAGTTTGGTTTGGATACTCTTAAGAGTATTGATGAGTTTCTGCATGTGTCAGACACCCGGCTGACCAACCAGAAATCCAAACACGGAGTTTTAATTTGGAGAAATACCTGAGTTTAAAAACTCCATATTTGAACTCACAAACCACAATCCTGGAATTTGATCATATAAGGCTATTTAATTATTTTAATAATAATAATAAAAAATAATAATCCTGAGATTTAGAATAGTGCCTTTCACATCAGGAGGACATCTCAAAGAGCTTCACAGGATAACCTTGGAGCTTTTGATTTTCGGGTTTTAAAAAAGTTCATTGTTCAGGATTTAATTTTAGTTTATTTGTATAATTTTTTGAGTTCTAAAAAAATTTTCACTTACTTTTAATGGAAGATTCAGATGTGCTTCTCTCCTCTCGATGTGCGCAGCTGTGCCTGGTGAAGTGTTTGTGAGAGGAGAAAGGCACTGTGTTTCGTGAGGGCACCCTCTCCCCTCTGTGTTTGCAGGCGTGTCTGGCACCCAGATGCACCTGTGCACATGGAGGAGAGAGAGGCACCTTCACTCATGTCAGTGCGTCAGGACAGGAAACAATTTACAGAGTTTGCAGTGTTTGTTAGATGATCACCAATTTCTATTTTTTTTTGTATTGGGGCTGTCTTGATCAGTGTTTTTCGGTTGAAACTGAAAATCAGAAGCCCCGGATATACTGTAAAGTGCAGGGTCTGCGTTTTATGAGCGGACCTGCACTTGGGTTTATTTTACTTGGAATTGGAGACTTGAAGCAGCGTAATGAGTAAAGAGAAAAGCTCAAGAGTAATGTTAATTGAGGAATTAGTAACACACTTGTGCGTATTCCGTAACACATTTCTCATCTTAATGCAAGGAAAGGGTCTCAAAAGTACCGCCAGCCTTGCCCGTAGATTGTGTCTATTGCTCAAAATTGTAAAACTTTTTAAAATGTCATTACAGTGTATTCACAGAGATCTAGCAGCAAGGAATATCCTCTTAACTCATGGACGGGTTGCAAAAATATGCGATTTTGGATTGGCCAGGGATATCCGGAATGATAGCAACTATGTGGTAAAAGGAAATGTAAGTAAGCATGGAGAGTAAACCATCAGAAAAGTTAGTCCATAGCTTCAATGGACTGTGCCATAGCAGCATGGCATCATTGGACCAGTAGACACTCTCTTCTAACCCGTCCCTGGATTGACAGTGATCCCTTCAACATTATTTAATGTCTAGGGAGTTCTGACTCACCTACAATTGGCTTGCTTGGGATGATAGAATACCAATATGGTGTTATTCCTTTTTCCAACAGGTTTCCAGGCCTCTACCTGGGCTCTCAGTTGGGAGTTGCACTAGAATAAAAGCTGCCTTTTCTCCCCTGTGGTATACATTCCAAACATCCCGATACCCCCATCACTGACCTAGAACCAGTAACTCACCAGCAATTATGTTAAATGACTCTTATACACTCTGGCACAATGCATTGGAAAATATAGGAGCTGTACCATTTTACATTTATTTTTACATTTATTGAATGTTTATATTTTTAAAACACTAACACGTTCAGAAACATTGTTTCTATTACCTTAACTATCATTTCTTGAACCAAGGCTCGTCTCCCTGTGAAATGGATGGCACCGGAAAGTATTTTTGACTGCGTGTACACCTTTGAAAGTGACGTCTGGTCATATGGCATTTTACTGTGGGAAATTTTCTCATTAGGTAAGCTTGTGCTTTTTCTAACATTGTACTAATCTCCCATACCCAGACAATTATGTCAGATAAACCCAGCAATCCAAAAAGAAACAATATTTGTTACTTGAGTCATTTCTGGTCAATTTTAAGTGTACAGAAGTCTCTGGTACCTTTTCAAATGTTTTTTTTTGGTCATTTCATTATAGGGAGCAGCCCTTACCCTGGCATACCTGTGGATAACAATTTCTATAAGATGATCAAAGAAGGCTACAGGATGCTGAACCCTGAGTTTGCCTCTGAGGAATTGTAAGTAATGTGACCGCTTCTCTTTAGTGTTGACAATACTGTAAATTGTCTTTTGTGAGGTTTCCATTTTGTAGGGTTTATTTTATCACAACAAATTCAGTCAATTATTATATTTTAACTCACAGTCTAGGGGGCGACTCCAATACGGTGTTGGGCGAGTGTCAGCCCTTGAATGAGATGTTAAACCGAGGTCCTGTTTACCTGTTCAGGTGTAAATTAAAGATGTACTTTTTGAAAAGAGAAGCAAATTTCTCATGATAATCTGACCAATAATCACCCTGATAAAAGTTGCCATCACTTCATGGCTGTCTGTGGATTACTGAGGTGTACAAATTAGCTGCCGCATTCACCTACAAAATACAGTTACTAAACTTTACAGTACAATCCTGTGAATTGCTTTGAGACGTCTTCCTGACTTGAATGTGCTGTACCAAACAGAAGGATTGTTACAATGGTAAACATTATTCTACTTTGCAATCAGTGTGTCAGCATGCTGTAGTAAGCATCTGTGTTAAATAATTAATTTTTTCATGGTTTAGATTTTTATTTCAGGGATAAGGAAGTCATGTTATTGCAGCTTACTTGGTCACCGCTGTCCGTTATAACAAAAATAAATCTTGCTTAAGACTTAAGCATGTGATTTTTCTCACCAATAAATGGTTTGCACTTAGTTACAAACAGAAAACTTTGAAGTTCATTTGGCCCATTGTGTCTGTGCTGGCTCTTTTAAAGAGTAATCCTTTCAGTCCCATTCACCTGCCCTTTCTCCATACCCCTGTAATTTACTTAAAGGTACTCTTAACACCAAGATACTTTCATCACTGAGAAAAGGTTCCATGAAAATGTTTGATAAATGATACGTTTCAAATATAAAATGATAGAATTTCAAACATTGAGTTATTTTCCCTCTGTGAACAAAACTAATTTGCCTCTTCCATTAAAAGGGTTTTTATGCATATGCAATTGCTTTATTTGGACAGGTATGAAGTCATGAAAGCTTGCTGGGATGCTACCCCTTTAAGAAGACCTACATTTGAGCAAGTGGTGAAGATGATTGAAGAACAGCTGTCGTACAATTCAAAACATGTAAATAGCAGACACAGCACTGTGCTGAGTGCAATATGTGTGGGCAGACAACAACAACAATAACAAGATTCCATTTATTGAGTGCCTTTCATGTCAGGAGGACGTCCCAAGGCGCTGTACAGTTGGGTCAGGACCCGAGCAGGGGGAAATGGTCAGGGTGAGGGGAGGGAAGGGAGGGAGCGAGGAGGAGGTAGAGAGTCGAGAGGGGAGCCGAAGGCTAGACATAATCCAGAGTGGTTGAATATTTCCTAAGTGTGGTAGCTGCTAGGCTTGTGATAACTGCCAACAACATTTTCATAGCACTATGCCATCTACAGAAAACTGTATGAACTAAGGGGTAAAATTTACGATATTCTTTCTGTTAAATAGCACGAGGAATATATGTTAAATGAACACTACTAAGCTGTTTGGTTACTTAGCTGATGTTAACTCACTCTCTGTAATCAGAGAGTTGATCCCAACCCCTCTGCTCTCCTGCAGGCCACTTCTTCCTCCAATCCACCACCATCCCAGTTAAACAAAATCCTGCAGGAAACCAGCTTTGTACTGTCAGTTTCCTGAAGTAGGGCGTTGCAGTGCCCGATTTTAAGTTCAAAAATAGACTTTTTAAATTGGGATTCCTTTGGACTCTACCATTGTGTGAGAGGAACAACAACAACAACCTGTATTGATATAGCGCCCCTCACGCAGGGTAGTATCCCAGAGCGCTTGACAGTGGCGGAGCATGACTCCAAACCAGGGGGAGGGGGTAGGTGGCTGTAGGCATGGTCGAAGAGGAAGGTCTTCAGGTGTGACCTGAAGTTGCGGAAGGAAGGGGCAGAGGAGAGATAAAGGAAGAGTGCTCCAGAGTTTCGGGACCTAGTGGCTGAAATTCCTTTGTTGGAGGGGAAGGAAAGATAGTTTCCCTAGCTTAGTGGTAGAATTTCTCCTGGTACAGTGAGCTTCTCCAGTGAGTAGCAGAACCATACAGACCGAGAAGCTCACAGATCCAATCCCTGTTCTGTGTTCATTTAGCTCCTCTCACACACTAGGGATGGATCAATTTATTTGGAGGATTGCTAGCCCATTTAGAAAGCACAAGCAGAACTTTTATTAGATAAAAAATAAAATGTAGCTATGTCTCTATAACTATTCAAAATTAAAAGTATAAACTGCAGCTAGATCGGAGAAAATAACTTAGTGGTCAGAGGACTCGCCTCGCAAGCGACAGGATCTGGGTTTGATTTTCGGCAGGATGAAATGTTGGGCAAGTTTTTGTATACACACGCCTTCTTTTACCTAGCAGTGAGTAGGAACCCGATTGTTAGTCAATTGACAGATCGCTTTTCCAGGGGTAATAATCATTTTTTAAAAAAAAATAATAATTTGGTCACTCAATCCGTGACTGCTTGTGGGATACTGTTGTGTGCAATTGGCTGCTGCGTTTTGCTCACAAAGTAAAGTGTCAATTCACTTTAAAGTATATTCTGTGAAGTGCTTTGAGAATTCTCGAAGACGTGATAAGATGTACATCAAATGCGAGGATTATTATTATTCAGATCACTGAGCCTGTTCCACCAGATTATTAGATCTTGGTGGATTGTTTAATCCCAATGCCCTGCCCTTTCACTTTACCCATTAAAACTTCTACTGACCCTCTAGTTCTAAAGTTTAATAATGATCAGATCAAGCTCTTAAATGAATAACCCTACTCTAATAATTAATGTCTCACCTTGCTTTTATAGATCTATTCCAACTTGGAGTTGACTTTCACCAGCAAGCTCGAGTTTTCCAGCCGTTCTTCCCGCCTTAACTCAGCTGGAAGCAGCAATGCTTCCACCCAGCCCTTGCTCATGAACGATGATGTGTTCTTTGAAAATGGAAATAAACATGTACGAATTTAAGACATTGAGTAAAGCAAAGTAGCACACACCCCTGTGCCCTGCTGAAACCATAAAAAGACTGAATGTATATTTTAATAACATTTTATGTACATAGAAATAATGTTGGAATTGTGAAACTACTGTTTTGTGGCTCTGTGTAACCAAGTATTGTTTTTCACATCTTTTGGGATAATGTACACAAAGGTAGTTGTTTGTCAATATTACAAGGCTGTTTGGAAGATGTGTCACAAATCAATTACACAAAAGGATGGATTTTTTATATATCACAGAAATTAAGGCTTTGTTGAAGTGGATCGTTAAAGCCATCTAAACCTTGTCCACACTTTGTTATACAAGGAGTAATTTACTGTTGATCTGTGTTGTCCACACTGTGTCTGTGCAATGGTAGCAGATGCCAATACTGTGCATCCACTTGTATTTGATGCTGCACTGACCACATTGTAAAACCACTTCCTTTGATATGGTTGTATGTTGCCTTACTGTTAACATGACATTTTTGAACAGTTACATGCATAACCTAAGTTCTTTTATGGAGTTTATAATCAATTCTTTTTTGCCTCTTGAAAGATCACTTTATTTTTTGTCTTAAGCGCCTTGATTATATTAATCCCTCCATGTTGTCGAACTGTCTTCTACCATAATAGGTTAGTAGAAGTACATGATTATTCAAAGGATTATGTAGAAACTTTTAATAATTTTTTTTGATTGGAGGATATATAATGCTTCACAAACACTGTGCTGAAGTCAGTGTTAGATTTGCTGTAAAGGAAGCAAATGGTGCTGTACTCAATGAATGGATGATTGTCCAGATATGTTATGAGCCAAAGGCAGAGAACAATCAGAATTGTAATAGCTTTTTTTCTTCAAAGGCAGCTCAAAGAACATAGTCTCATTTGAAACCATTCCCCTTTTTACCGCTCAGTTTTAATCATAGAATATCAGACATCAGAGCAATGACAATTGCTGTCAATGGCCGTTGAGTCCATCAAGGAAAATTGTTAACCAGGCAATTGGACTGTTCTCAAGGCTTTTTACAAACCGTTAAAATTTGTAAACTAGTCTAGTGATGGACCTCTTTGGACACACACTGGGGGAATTACACTTTTAAGCAACTTCTACATTGTCTTTCTGTAGCTACTGTGAGCGTATTGAGTGCCTTTAATAAAGGATTAATTTAGAGGAAGTTAAGATTGAAGTATGGCCAGCTCAACTTCTGTTTGGGAACAGTTACACATCCTCATTTTAGTTACCTTATTACGGAACTACTAATCTTATTTACTGTAAAAAGAAGCTATAACTGAATTGCAATAAGCTAAATAAACTGTTTAAAGCTACAGTAATTAATAGTAAAAAATGATGCTGAATATTAATTGTTTTGTTTGTTTTGCTTGGCATTGAATTGTGAACAATACAGTGTGTTTTGTTTGCTGATTGAGATAAGTTACCTTAGGGGTACAGTGATTGCATTGTACAGATCATTGCACTGATATACCTGCTATCTCATAAACTAACAAAGCAGCCAAAATTCCACCAGGTCTTTCTCGCTGAGACCACCCACTCTCAAAATGTTAAAGTGATGCAGAATTGTCAATAATTCTTCAAAATTCAATCTTCAAAAAGGCAGAAAATTGGCTTCCAAATTAAGCTTAAATTTATCACTGTACCATAATGCATGATCTTAAATTTTCAGAACCTAACACTCACCATTTAAAATAAGTTATTGTTACAATGGTAAATGTTGCTGTGAATTATAGATCTTAAAGTGGTCTCTAAGGTTTTTATTTGTTTAAAATTTATTTTCCAGGTTTAATCTGTAATATTATAATAATAATATTTTGGGATACAGTATATGAGGAATTTGAGACATGACAAGTGTAGCATGCTTGGAAGAACTAAGCAACTTTGGATCTAAGGTTTCAAAAGCTTTCCAATGTGATGGTAAACTAATCCATATAAAATTAATTGCTATCAACATCTCCATTATTGTAGCGACTACCAAGATGGTAGAAGGAGGACTAGATGGATCTTAGGCTTTTTTCCTCTAGCAATTCCTATGTTTAGCGATTGTTGAATTTGACCTCTCCTTAGAAGACTTTAGTAGGGAATAAATATTAAATAAAGATAAGTTATCTCTAGGGTGTAAATTTACAAAAGAAATCACTATCAAATTTAAAAAATGATGGTGGATAGTTGGTTATGAAAAGGAAGCAAATGTTTACTGGAGAAGTGTTACCTGGTGGGTGACAATTTTATGCTGGTGTTAGTTAAGAAATGCAGTAGATTTTTGTTTTTAAGTTTGCAACTCAATGAAAATGTTCTGTAAGCTTATACAATAGTTTAAATTAACTGAGCAGAGCAGGTTAACTTGTTTTCTGATTTGCGTGTGTGTTTTTTTAAAAAAAACTGTTTTGAACAGCTGTTGTATTCCTTCTTCTGTTACTTTATTTGAGGAATTATCCCAAATCTGCCTGTTTTTGAAAAATTGTGCTGTTTGTTAATTGTATTGTTTGGTTATTTTTGCAATTCACTGGAAAATACATGATAGCATAAAGGAGGCTTGGAAATCCATTTTTATATTAAGATATGTTTCAGTAACCTGAGATTGTTCTTGTCTAGATTATTCCTATACTTCTGCATCAGACAATATGATACAAATCACACAGTGGCAGACAAGGCTTTCTGGGTTTGATCAGCTATAAAGTGAAGAGATCCATGCTCTCGCTCATCCAGAAATAACCTCTAAAGTATTCCCTAAAATGGTCTGAAGATCACTTACTTTTATTTCTGGGCTGGACTTGATAGATTGAAATAGATTGAGCCCATGGCTTCCAGGCCGATCATATAAAATATTTTTTGGGCAAGGAGATAGTGGATTTTGGCTCTCCTCGATAGATTGCCACTGGGAAAGAAATAGCCAACAATAACAAGAAACTGATACAGGCTTAGATTTTACCAAGAAACATTGCCTGGCTCAGATTAAAACCAAGTGGATGTTGGGACCTGGAAATGAAGAAAATACTTACCTGCAGAGGTGTACTGCAACCTGGTGATTTATGCTGATGTTTTTATACTTGCAATAAATAAGGAATATCCAATATATTCAGGAGAAAGACTGCTCCTCATAACTGCCAATGAGAGACCTAGATAAAGTGACTACAAATAGCTGGTCACTGTCTGCATGAATACATATATGACCTGTAAGAATAACATAAATATTTGAATGCAAATACAAAGATTATTATATTTGCTTTTGATGAACAGTTTCTAAGTTCTTTGTGTATAAATTGTATTTTGCATTTTCTAAATGTGCACATCTACTGTATAGCAATACACTGTTTAATATGCAAACATTTTTTGTAGAAAGATTTGATTAAAGCAGTGTGTTACTGTGAAGTGAATATGTTTTATTCAATAAGCAGACAATATTATTACCATCAAAGGACATTCCATGTGTTTACTCATGGTTAACGCACCCCATAATTTAACTGGCTGCTATGTTTCACACACAAAAATAATCAATTCACTTTATTGTATATTCTGTGAAGCAATTTGAGACATCTCAAAGACATAATAAGGCGCTATATCAAATGCAAGGATTATTACTATTAATGCCCCCTGATGTATTGGGGAGGGTTTATTGATATTGCAAAGATGATTGAAGAACTTGGGAACCTTCATTTGTGAGGAAAGGCTTCCTGAATTGAACTTTCAGGTCTTCAACAACAGCAACATGCATTTATATAAGGCCCTTCACATAGCATAATATCTTCACAGTGCTTATTAGCTGAGTGGGGGGCTGAGCAGAGAAATGGGATAGGAGAAATTCACAGAAATAGGCAAATGCAAGGAATTTGTAGATGAGGATGAGGACCTTGAAATTGATCTGTTGGGAGCCAGGGAGCTAGTGGAGCCTGGCAAGGACTGGGATGATACGCCTGTGAGTTTAGAGATGACCAGGATGTGGGTGTTGGAGTTTGGGATTAGCTGGTGTTTATGGATGGTGAAACTAGGGATACCAACCAGGATATTCTAAATATATACTAACTTTTGACATGTTTGACACGTGTAAAAGAATAACAATGCAGTTTGACGTGTAATGAATATCAGTGGAGCTGAACAGCTTTCTGAGCCCATGCAAAATCACGATGCCACAGCACTGGCGACCACACCCCATTTTTTTTAATCTCAATGGTCTGACAAACAGTCTTCCAAATAAAACTGATCATTTGCTTCATGGCTGTTTGTGGGACACTTCTGTGTAAACATTTGATGCTGGGTTTACCTACTACCTTGCTAAGCCAGTCCAGAATCTTGGCATCTTGTTTGACCCTCAACTATCCTTTCTAACTCATGACCTGCTCTGCCTTACCCCACGTCCGCAACATTGCCCAGCTCCGTCACTGTCTCACACCTCAGGCCACCGAAACCCTCATACACGCGTTCATTACATCGAGGCTTGACTATGCAAACTCATTGCTTGTCGACCTCCCCAACTCCTCCCTCCATAGGCTGCAGATCATCCAGAATTCTGCACCCCATGTCCTCTCCTGCACTAGGCTCCGTGGCCCGACTCCACTGGCTTCCCATCACACGGCGGATACAGTTCAAGATCTTGGTTCTCACCTTCAAAGTCCTCCATGGCCTTGCTCCCCCCTACATCTGCGACCTCCTTACCCCCTAAAATCCTACTCGCTCCCTCCTCTTAGCGGACTCCAGGCTGCTTCACGTTCCCAGCCTCGGTCGCCCCACTATTGAGGGGCAGGCCTTCTGCCACTCTGCCCCTACCCTTTGGAACTCCATGCCGCAGTCCCTCTGCCTCGCCCCTTCCCTTGTCACCTTCAAGACTCATCTCAAAACCCTTCTCTTCCTCCCTGCTTCCTCCCCTGCCCTCCACCCTTCCCAACCCCAACCCCCAGCTCAGGTCTAAATCTCTGTCTGTCCAGCACCTGATGTAAAAGGCCCTTTACAAATGTAATTTTGTTGTTTTGTTGTATGTACAGAGGCACTAACTTTTATAGCAGTGACGGCTAACCTATTGCTCATGGGCCAGAAGTGGCTCACAGGACCATAAAAAACTGACCATTTAGTCCTAATGAGTCTATTTTAAATCAATGTTTTTTTTCCAATAGCTACTGAAAGACGATCTTTACAATGTGGCCATAAATCAAAAATATTCAATCAAGAAAATGCATTTGGTTGGCAGACCAAAAAGGTTGACTGCTTTATCATGTACTCTATGAAATGTTTTGAACCATCCTCCTGATGGGAAAGGCGTCATGTCAAATGTAAGGATTATTGAATTTCCCTACCTACCATCATGTCATCATGACTACTGGCCTAACTTGTTTGGGTGTGTGTTGGTGGTGTTGTGGGTATTTACTTGAAACTAGAGTGGTTTGGACCACAATTTTTGGTGATATGGTAATTAGCACTTTGAAGTATCCTCCTGGTATGAAAGGTGTATAAATGTTAATTTGTATTGTTTTCGCACATCAAATGTCTCATTTTTTTCTCCCCATAGAAACTCTTAGTTCTCCACTGAGAGATTTTAGTTGCAAAGTTCATTTCTCACGATGAGATCACCACAAGCCTGGCCTACATTTGCTAAAATTCAGTTTCTTTCCTTTTTCTTTCCTTAACAAAGTAATGTTAAGTGGTTAAGTGGTCTGATGGTTGGATTTGTTTTTTTTGTGTTGAAATGCGTTAACCCTCGTTTTGCAGTTAGTGGACCACAGTTATAACCTGCACAGCTGATGATTCATGAGGAGGAAGGAAAGTATTTCGCCATCACCTTGTTAGCTGTTACAGAGAACTGCTGCTATGTTTAGTAAAACAGTATTTAACGTCACAGTGTACTCATGCCACTGTAAAAATAGCTGTAACTGTGGGTGAATGTGATATTGCCCACAAATGTCCATTTATCCAGGTCAAGCTGTTTCAGTAGAAAGTTCAACAAATGTTGACTCACTTCAGATTTGCAGTGAAAAAAAACAGCTTATCTGTACAAAACCATATGTGATGAAACAGAGACGAAAGTTTGGGGATTGTGCCTGAAGGATTTGATGCTTGATCTACAGAGTTCTTACAGAACATGTAGGGTTCATTTCGAGGTTGTAGGAATGGTTGGAGAATGAGATGAACAAATATTCACAGATGACACTGACATCTGTGCCTTGGATAATGGAATGTTGTCTGAAGGAAAGCAGGTTAAATGGTGGAGATAGGTGTTGAATTTTCCTTTGGCTGTCTTTGGGAATTTGAGCATATATGTTTTCTCCAGAAGATGAGGTGGGGCTGGAGTTCAGGATAAGGAAAGCTTTCTGTGGTCTGAGTTTGGAGAACACTTGATGGGCTGAAAGGCTGTTTCTCCCTTCAGGTTTTCTTGTGTACCTATTTGTGGGAAGCATTATACTAAATGCATTATACTTACTTGCTCACTATTATTATTTGACGGTTGGGGCTGTTCATTCCAAAACCAATCAATAATTAAAGAATTACACTTTTTTGATGATGTGATCACATTGTATACTGCATCTTCCAACCCAAGGTGCCTCAGTTGGTAGCACTTGTGCCTCTAAGTCAAAAGCTTTTTGGTTCTTGGGTTCGAGCCCCACATCAGGACTTTGAGCTTATATTTTAGGCTGACATTCCAACCCCTTGATGGGTGTGTGTCATAGGTATTGGCCTTTGGATGAGATGTTAAACCAATGTACCAGCTATCAGTTAGGATGGACATTAAAAATTCTATGCACAACTCAAGAATAAGTTTCTCCGGGTGTCCAGAACAAGAAATTCCCAGATTTAAACAAATGTTCACTTCATGACTGTTTGTGGGATAGTTTGCAAATTGATTACCATGTTCACGTGCACAATCACTTGCACTTTATAAATCCTGAATAGTAATAATCCTTACATTTGATATAGTGCCTTTTACGTCGGGAGGATGTTTACAGTGTTTCACAGGATTTAATGTAAAGTGCTGTGACTACATTTTGTGGGTGAATGTGCGAGCTAATTTGTACACAGATATGTTCCACAAATAACCGTGAATGACCAATTTTATCTGAGGGAGTGTCGGTCAAAACACCGAGAGAAACTCCCTTCTCTTTTTGACTGTGTTTATGGTCACTTCCCCTCTCTCCCCAGCTCAGTGTCATGCTTCTCCATCATTAAACACTCTAATATGCTATCACATGAAGGGCGCTATATAAATGTAAGTTGTTGTTGTTAGATAGTGCCATAGGAACGTTAACGTCCACCTGAACAGGCAGAAGGGATCTTTATTGAACATTTCATTCAATGAATGTCATCTTCGACAATGCAATGCAATCTTGTATCATCTTACATAGGATGTCGCACACATATTCTACAGCTTTTGATATTAAGAAATAGGGAAAAGTCATTTTGTCTTCTATTGACTACATTGAATAATAAAAACAATTTGTATTTATATAGCACCATTAACATGAGCAGCATCTCAGAGCTCTTAACAGAGCTTGATGCTGAGCTGGAGGAAGGGAGGAGGTGAGTGTAAGCACGATTGAAGAAGAAGGTCTGCAGTTGTGATGTAAAAGAGGGGAAAGAGGGAGAAAGGCGGAGGGACTGGGGGAGAGAGTTTTGAGTCGTAGTGCTGAAAGCACGACCACAGCTGGTGGAGCAGAACGGATGAGGGACAAGCAGGAGGCCAGAGTGGTGGAGTGGGAAAAAAAGCAGGTCAGAAATGTAGGGAGGTGTGAGGGCATGAAGAGGCTTGTAGATGAGTGAGGAGATCTTGAAATCAATCCATTTTGTGTTAGGGAGCCAGTGGAGCCTGGCAAGGAGTTTAGTGTGGATGAGAATACAGGCAGCAGTGTTCTGAATCAGTTGTGGTTTATGGATAGTGGTGATGGGGAGACTGGAGAGAAGGGCATTGGAATACAATAACAATGTTAAGTGAAAATTTTTTGATCATTCTTGTAAGAGGAATAATGTTAACATTTTTATCTTAATTGAGGAAAAATGTTGGAAGAAGTCTTGTTTTTTAAGATTTGTAAAGGTTTCCAGGAACTTTCCTTTGTAGACCAAAACCTCAAAAGTCACTATTTTGCTGATCAACAGATAAAGACTGCAATAATAAAAAAAATTGCATTTAATATAGCACCAAATTAAGTCATTGAGATGTCTCAAAGCGCTTCACAGAATACACTGTAAAGTGAATTGACATTGTATTTTGTGGACGAAACGCGGCAGTCAATTACTCACAACAATGTCCCACAAACTGTCATGGATTGAGTGGCCAAATTATCATTCAAAATTATTTTATTATTTTAATTACATCTGCTACTTGCAAACGTCTGAGCTCTAACTAGTGGTATTTCATAATGGGATTTAATTCCCTTCAAACCTGTAGGAACTGCTCTCTAGACTTACAGGTGACCAAAATGTCTTATTTTTCAGCTGCCCTATTATCTAAAAAAGTCCTAATTTCTTTAAGGCTTACTAGACATTGTTATGGTATAATGCTTGCATTTTGGTATCACAACTTTTTGGTCACCCTGTACACCCGGTGATTAGAAGTCCCCATGTACGGGACTCAGATTCCTTTCTAAGAAATCCACCAGCCGTGCTCTCTCTCCTTCCCCCTCTAGCTCCCCTCTACTTCATCTCATAAAGCAGCTCTGTGGATATTAGAAATAGCTTTTTAATATACATTTATAAAAACAAAGAATCACAATGCTCTACTGGATGTTCACTTCATGGAAAATTAATTGTAGTTGAAATCTGTTCAGATTGCAGGGTAATTTTGTAAAATAGTTGGTACAGCAAAAGAGAATGCAAATTCATCCACTGCATTCTGATTATCAACTGGGTCTTTCATAACCGAGTGAACTGGGTTTCCTGCTAAGATTTATTAGCCTGCCACCTTTCACTGTGCTGGTTTCTGGTTTGCGGTTTTGTAAAAATTAAACTCTCTCTTCTGGTCAAGAAAAAGAATAAGAAATTTGGACCAAACATGGAACAGAGATTGTTTACTGCAGCCAATATGGTTTAGAGTTGTGGGAAAGAAGGAACCCAAATTGACCTGGCTTGTTAAGTTTAGAAGCAAAACCCTATTTGGGTAGAATCATTTTAATTACTGTACAAATGTTGGAGGCACCCTGACATCAAAAAGTAAAACAAACAAGAAAACAGAGATCACTGAAAGTTGATGGGACAGAAATGGGTCACAACATATCAAGATGCATAAAACAATTTGTTTTTTTAGCAGTGCAAATTAAAAGTCCTGTGGGAAAGATATCCCTGTATTTTTCCCCTCTCAGTTGATTAGTTGAAATACTCACAGTGGTTACATATGAAAGATTACACTTATATAGTGCGATACATTGGAGAGTATATATAAAACTATAAACTCCTTCAGAAGAATAGGTGTGGAAAGTGGGAAAATAAATAGAATGGTTGATCAGTCATAGTAGTCACAGTACTTTAGTTTGCTTGGATCCCCTCATTCCAGCATTGAAGATGTTGAAGACTGCTGTGTAATATGAGCAAATTGAGCACCTCGGTATTATTATCAGCTTCAAACATCGTTCTCTGATATCATTTGATTCCTTCCTCCTACTTTGCATCTGTGCTCTGAGACACTATCCTGTGTTTAACCATGGGAAAGGTGCAGTATAAATGCAAGTTGTGGTTTGATTGTATTCTTAGAGTGCTGCAACCAGCATCAGATATTTTGACACAGAATGAGACCATTTGGCGCACCATTTGGCTTTACTCCATGCTAGCTCCCCACTGAAATTAATTGCTTCAATTGGAAGCTAGCATGGAGTAGCCACAAATCCTATTTCCCTGCACTTCACCCCATTATGTTTTCAATTCTTCAAATGTGTATTTAATTCCTTTTCGAAATTATAGAATTGACTTGGCTTCAGTGACCACTCGTGGTAACATATTCCAGATCCTAATAACATTTTGTGTAAAAGTAAATCTCAAACCTATGATTCTAATATTAATCTTGAGTTTCTCCTCCTCTCCCTCTGTTGCCAATTCACTCACTGGTTAAAGTAGTTTTTCATTATTTATTCTTTCCACCACTTTCACATTTATGTTTTCGTCTATTAGATCATCTCTTAACCTCAATGATCCTATTAGGGACTTGTGCTTAACATCGATTTACTTGCAAAGTAATTGCACAATGTTCACATTGTTATTTGATTATTAATATATAGAAAATCTTTCATTGTTAATATAGTATTGATGTGGAAAATACTTGAAAATCACACTTAAAATCTCACTGAGCGTGTCAGTCTGGCTAAGTTGGTAGCATTCTCACCTCTGAGTCAGAAGTTTGCAGGTTCAAACCCCACTGCATTATTGGAGGTGCCGTCCTTCAGATGAGATGGCAATCTAACATTCTGGCTGCTTGTTCAGCTGCAAGTTAAAGATCCCATGGCACTTTTCGAGAAGAGAATTTCTTCCAGTGTTGTGGCCAGTAGTCCCTACATAACACTGATAAGTCACTTCATGGCCGTCTATGGGACATTGTTGTGTGCAATTTGGCTGCTTTGTTTGACTGCAAATACACAATTACTACACGTTGTGATAAATGTTGTGAAGCTCTTTAAGATAGCTTCACATTGTGTTAAGGCATTATAACAAATGCAAGGATTATTATTATTAAAGAGCATCAGCTATTACTGTTGGCTGTAAGTCAATCGCTGTGGGTTTTTTGCATTCACAGCCAACAGCTGAAGAGTCTGCCCATGTTTTATCACAAATGGCCTGATTACTTATTTATGTACTGAAATACATTCATGTACAAAAAGGGGCAGAAGGACAAACCTGGGAACTACAGGCCAGTCAGCCTAACATCAGTACTGGGGAAACTCCTGGAGATTAATAATGCAGTACTCCCCAGCAGTCTAGACTATTAGCTCAAAGTCCTGATTATGGGGTTTGAACCTGCAAACTTCTGATTCAGAGGTGAGAATGCTACCAATTGAGCCAGACTGATACCCTCAGTGAGATTTTAAGTGTGATTTTCAAGTATTTTCCACACCAATACTATATTAACAGTGAAAGATTTTCTATATATTAATAATCAAATAACAATGTGAACATTGTTATAATCCGGGACAGAATAAATCTTCACTTAGAAGAATATGAGTTAATTAGGGACAGCCAGCACAGATTTGTTAAAGGCAAATCCTGCCTAACAAATCTAATAGAATTTTTCGATGAGTCACGGAGAGGGTGGATGAAGGTAGTGAAGTTGATGTAGTTTATATGGCCTTTCAAAAGGCATTTGACAAAGTGCCACATAAAAGACTTGTAAGAAAGATAGAAGCCCATGGTATAAAAGGGACAGTGGCAGCATGGATCCAGAACTGGCTGGGAGACAGAAAGCAGAGAGTTGTGGTGAGCCGCTGCTTTTCTGACTGAAGGGAAGTGTACAGTGACGTCCCCCAGGGATCGGTATTAGGACCACTGCTCTTCTTAATATTCATAAATGATCTGGACTTGGGTATAGCAAGTACCATTTCCAAGTTTGCGGATGACACAAAGTTAGGTAGGACAGTAAACAGTGAGAAAGATAGTAGCCAACTGCAGGAAGACATAGACAGAATGATAAAATGGGCAGACACATGGCAGATGAATTTCATTGTGGAGAAATGTGAGGTAATGCACTTTGGAAGAAAGAATGAGGAGAGGCAATATAGGCTGGTAATACAATCTTAAGGAGGGTGAAGGAACAGAGAGACCTGGGAATTCAGGTAAATGAATCTTTGAAGGTGGCAGGACAGGTAGATAAAGCTGTAAAAAGGCCATATGGGATACTAGGCTTTATTAATAGGGGCATAGAGTACAAAAGTCAGGAGGTTATGGTTAACCTATATAAAATACTGGTTAGGCCTCGGTTAGAATACTGCGCCCAGTTCTGGGCACCACACTATGGAAGGATGTTAAGGCATTGGAAAAGGTGCAGAGGAGATTTACGAGGAAGGTATGAGGAATGAGGGACCTTGATTATGAGGAAAGGCTAGAGAGAGTAGGATTATTCTCAATGGAGCAGAGAAGGTTATGAGGAGACCTAATAGAGGTCTTCAAAATCATGAGGGGATTTGATAGGTTAGAAAGGGAAAAACTGTTTCCACTGGTGGGTGTGTCGGTGACTTGAGGTCACAGATTTAAAATAGCTTCTAAAAGAAGCAGAGGGGAGGTGAGAAGAAATTTTTTCAAACAGCGAATGCATTGCCTGAAAGGGTGGTGGAGGCTGATTCGATAACAACTTTTAAAAACGCGGTGGATGGGTATTTGAGGAGGACGGGTTTGCAGGGTTATGGGGAAGGGGCTGGGGAATGGGATTGACGTTACATTGCTCTTTTCAAAGAGCTGGCACAGACTTGATGGGCCAAATGGCCACTTTTTGTGCTGTACGATTCTATGATTCTATGATTCTAATGAATTAGCAAATTAAAATTCCCACTAAGCCCTGTGGGAAAGTAGTGAAAAATCCAACACATTGGAAAATCATCACCTGCCAAATATGTAAACAATATCACTGCTTTTGGGACACCAATAGGTTTCTCAGTTGCAGATGTGGTTGCCCTGATGTGGCTGTATTGAGAGTTGACTTTGGCAGGCAGCTGTCTATTTGAGGTTGCTGCCTTGGCAAGCATGATTAATTTGCTGAATCACAGGAAACCAGTGAACATATAACTATGCATCTCTTGCAAAATTTGTATACATTCCAGGTTATTCTAGTCGAATTGGTATAGCCATAGAACTTTGAAGTAATCATGTATCAAGCCTGCAGGTAAATTATCAATGTGTTCAAATCCATTCACTCCCTGGCACCTCCCTACCTCTCCGACCTCCTCACTCCCCAATTTACCATCCGGTGCCTCTGCTTGACTGGCACCGAGATCCTACTCGTCCCTCGCACCCTCTGCCCCACCATCAGAGGTAGTGCTTGCAGCCACTACACCCCAAAACTCTGGAACACTCTCCCTCAATCCCACTGCCTTGTCCCCTCTCTCCCCTCTTTGAAGTCCCGCCTGAAAACTTTCCTGTTCAACAGTGCTTACGGCCACTTAAATCCGGCTCGGGGTCAGGCTCCACCACTGTTAAGCGCTCTGAGATGCTACCCTGCTTGGAGGGTGCTATATAAGTGCAAGTTTGTTGTTGTTGTTTTATCACTTTTTAGTGCTATACGCCAATAATTGGAATTCCCTTTTCAAGACCCAATGGCAAAGGTTGGTAAATTTGCCAACAATCAGCGAATAATGCTGTATAATCTACAACAACAACAATTTATACTTTCGTAGTGCCCTTTAAGTAGGATAGTGACCATGCTACTGTTAAAGAGGTAAGTCTTAAGGAAGGACTTAAAAATAAATAAAGAGGGGGTGAGGTGGAAGGATTGAGGCAGGAAGTGCAATGAGTGTTATGGAGCCAATATCTACAACAACAACTTGGATTGAAAGCGCCCTCCATGCCGGACAGCATCTCAGAGCGCTTGATCTACTATCAGTATCTGATGGCTTATCTGACTAAACCTAGAACTAGAGTTGGTGATATTATCATATAAATAAAAAAAAGAAGTCGCTGGGAACACTCAGCAGGTCAGGCAGCATCTATAAAGAAAAGAAAGTGAGTCAATGTTTCGGGTCCACGACCCTTCGTCAGTTTTCAGATTTCCAGCATCTGCAGTATTTTGTGTTTTGTTTATCATATAAATAGTTTGCTAACAGAAGTATACGATGGATATTTTGGAAGTTGATAAAACTAGTCCATTAAATACATTGGCCTCCAAGGATTTGTAGTTTTTTTCTATGATCAGAGTCATCAAATTCAGAAAATATTTTAATGAGATTCTAGCCAAGCTCTGTCTCATCTATGGAATACATGTGCCTCTTATTTTTACTTCCTATATGAGGTACCTTGCATTTATCTGTATATTATGTTAGCCAAACATAGTAGCTCATCTGTGCCAGATATGTCCCACAAATAATAATGAGATGAACCTCAAAATGAATCAAATTCCTAGGGAATCGGCTCAGCTGCCTCTGCCTTCCCTGGACCCTTCCCTACTCCCTGGATTCGAGGAAATCCAGCGTCAACAACAACAACAACAACAAGATTCCTTTTATAAAGCGCCTTTCACGTCAGGAGGACGTCCCAGTTGGCATTTGAGGTGAGGATGGGTGAGGCGTGAGAGGGTGGGTGGAGGAGTCGGTTCGTGATGGAGAAGAGGAGTCTGTGGTTGTCCTTGGTCTCCAAGATTGTCTTGGAGTAGAACGACAATTTAGCGGAGGTGAGGGCAGAGCGGTAGGATTTCACATGGTCCAGACTAATCTATTCGGTGGACAGTTAGGTTTGATTTAAGCCAAGTGCGCTCAGCAGAATGCTCCTGGGCTTTAAGGGAGTGGAGGTGGCTGGCGTACCAAGGTGATTTGCGTGAGTAGGAGTTGGTTCAGGAAGAGAGGGGAGCAAGGGAATCGAGAGTGGAGGAGAGGGAGCTGTGGAGAAGGGTGACTGAGGAAGGTAGGTCTGTGCGGGAGGATGCGCAGATGACTCTAAGGCAGCTGAGAGTGAGGGGGGCAGATTTTTTTCCAGCGGCGGTAGAAGATGGAGGTGGGTTGGGTGGCATTGGGGAGAGGGATTGAGTAGTTAAAGGAGTTGAAGTGATGGTCCGAGATCGCTTTTTTGATGATGGTGAGGTCCGAGACGGAGAGGTCCCGAGTGATCACCAGACTGTGGATGTGGGTGGTGGAGTGGATGTGGAGGGAGAGATTGAGGGAGGAGATAAGGGAGGAAAAGTCAGCAGAGGTAGAGCAGGAGGGGGTGAAGTGAAGGTTAAAATCGCCAAGGATGAGGAGGCAATCAGAGCAAAGGGAGAGGGAAGATAGGAGAGTGGAGAT
Organism: Callorhinchus milii; assembly: GCF_018977255.1. Taxonomy (NCBI): domain Eukaryota; kingdom Metazoa; phylum Chordata; class Chondrichthyes; order Chimaeriformes; family Callorhinchidae; genus Callorhinchus; species Callorhinchus milii. Next base: position 52,367,937 of record NW_024704742.1, read on the forward strand.
GTCAGGGATGAAGGTGGGGAGGCAGTAGATAAGGAGAATTTTGAGGGAAAGGTTGGAGGGTTGATAAAGGGTAAGGTCCTCAAACGAGGGGAATGTTCCAGAGGAGTAAGTGCATAGGCCGAGCAGGGGACCGAGATGACAGCCACACCTCCACCATGACGGTTAGGTCGAGGGGTGTGATGGAAGGTGTAGCTGGGTGGTGTGGCCTCAGTCAGGGGGAAGGTGTCACCTGGAGTGATCCAGGTTTCATTGAGGGCGAGAATGTCGATATGTTCATCGACGATGAGGTCTTGGCTGGTGTGTGTTTTGTTGGAGAGGGAACGGACGTTTTGTAGACTGATGCGGAGGGGACAGTTGGTGGTGGAAGATGGGGGGCGAGGCGGGGGAGGGGAGGGATGGTAGGGATGTGGATCAGGGAGGAGAGGTTGGCCCCTATGGTCGGGGACCGGTGAGCCTTGTGGCGAGAATAGGGGATAGAGCAGTCAGAGTGGCTGCTGTTGGACAGCTAGCGGCGACTCCCATGGTGGGCCTGACGGAGGATTTGCAGGCTGGAGCAGAGGGAAGCTGTGGGACGGTCGAGCAGGAATAGGAGTGGGGAGGGCGGTGGGAGAGGAGGAACGAGTGGGAGTAATGGAGGGTAGAGGACAGGGGTTGGGGCATTGTGGGGAAGCAGCTCGGGTCGGTGGCGGCAGCCATAACGCGCACGCCGAGATTAAAAGCAAGCGGCGGGGGTGGGGGGGTTCAGCAAGGCATGGTTAGCCCACTGGTGAGAGCATACCATTAAGGCAGCAGGGACAGCATGAATTAGGAGCTCAAGTTCTTGAATGATGCTCAAACCCCCAGTATTCTGATCCAGAGGGGAGAATGCCAGTAACTGAAAAAAAAGACACACATTTACAAGAATTGCTTCCAGACCTGTTTCTCATTATTTACTTAGTTTTGCAATTTAAAAATGGAAACTATAGCAACATTTCTCAACAAAAGCTTGTATTGGTGTATGAATAGACTTGTCAAGCTGTAGCCAAGGAATTCTCTCATGCAAGTCAGTACAAGAAAATAGATCCTTATTTTGTTGTGACATTCAATTATTATGCAGATGAATAAGTGCTCCGAGATGCCATCCACATGAAGGGTGCTCTATGAATGCAAGTTGTTGTTGAATTTCTCATCATAATTTATATTTGGAACAGTAAAATGAACAAAACATACACACTGTTAAGCTATTATGAAAGGAGGGGAAGAGGGAGGTGAGTGTAGACATGGGTGAAGGCATCTTCTGTTTTTTAGGCAGCTTTTGAAGACATCGATGAGCAAGGCTGGCTGGTTTGTAATCATGAAGTACTGTGAACCAACCTGGCACAGAAACCAGTCTACTGAGACTGCCACAGAGGGTTGACTCGATTTTGATTTTTTTGTTCTGTTCAGATTGCAGTTCAGCTCCAGGGAGACCCTGATTCCCACCTCCGTGAATACCAACCCCCTGATTACCAACTCCCAAGGATGATAGTCATGCAGTCAGAACATGATCTGGAATCAATGGTAGAAATAGATTTGGGTACCATTTTTGGATTCAAACTAACCCCATTTGTGAATAATGTCACCAAAGGGAAACATTTAGAAGATGAAAAGGAAAGGACTGAGGACAGAACAACAACAGCTTGCATTTATATAGTGCCCTCCACCTGGGCGGCATTCCAGAGCGCTTAGAACCCTGAAGTCCAGCAATCCTCAATGCTATCCTGAATGAAGGGTACTACATAACTGCAAGTTGCTTTTGCTGTTATTTAGGTGCTCTGATGGTGATCATGCTTGGGAAAGAAGAGAAGCACTTCAAAGAAACAAAGTGGAAATGATGGATCAAGTAAGAGTGAAAGCAGAAAAGTGTGGATGAGGCAGGATCGATCAAGCAGGATCGAGAGGTCGACAGTGTCAAAGACAACAGAGAGGTCGAGAAGAATGAGGAGGTGACTTTGTGACTTTGATGCTGTCTTGGTACTGTGGGTTGGGTTGAAACTGGAGAGGCTGAAAGAACGACACATTCCATGACTTTTAAATTATACACTGAAGCTTAATGATCCTGTAATTTTACTGACTACTGTTCAATCAATGACCTAACCATAAATGTCAAATTTTCAAAACACAATGAAACACAATGAAAAAAAATACATCTGGAAGACAAGGTATCTTGGTGCTTTTGGGGGAACGTCCCTCCTGGACGTGAAAAGGCGCCTCTATAAATGTAACTTTTGTGTAGTCCCTACTATCGGTGGTCGGGCCTTCAGCCTCTCAGCCCCGAGGCTCTGGAACTCCATCCCCCAGTGCCTTCGCCTTGCTTCCTCCCTTTCCTCCTTCAAGGCCGGTCTCAAAACCTTTCTCTTTGACCGTGCCTTCAGCTCCCCTCTCGACTCTCTTCCTCCTCCTCGCTCCCTCCCTTCCCTCCCCTCACCCTGACCATTTCCCCCCTCCTCTCTCCCTCCCTTCCCTCCCCTCACCCTGACCATTTCCCCCCTGCTCGCTCCCTTCCCTCCCCTCACCCTGACCATCTCCCCCCTCCTCGCTCCCTCCCCTCCCCTCCCCTCACCCTGACCATCTCCCCCCTCCTCGCTCCCTCCCCTCCCCTCACCCTGACCATTTCCCCCCTGCTCGGTCATGACCCAACTGTGCAGCGCCTTGGGACGTCCTCCTGACGTGAAAGGCGCTCTATAAATGGAATCTTGTTGTTGTTGTTGTTGTTGTTGTTGTATGCCTGTTTCCAGTGTTTCCTCAGAGAAGCACAACTTATTCTTATTCTGTGAAAAAAATGCCTATTGTGCTCTATTCTATTATCAATTTCCACTTAGGTATCAATACACATGAAATAACAAGTCAGGAATGAATAACCTGTCTCCCATTATGTTCGAACCTGGAGTCCTGTAGCTCAGTGGTTAGAGCACTCACTTTGCAAGCGAGAGACCTGAGTTCAATTCCAGGCAGGTCAGGGCGAAACCTTGGGCAAGTTTCCTTACTCCACACGCCTAATAATAATCCCTCCAAAACCCCCAAAAAACAATAATAAATTGGTCATTTTCAATCTACGAATGTTTTTGGGACATTGCTGTGCGCAATTGGCTGCCGCGTTCGCCCACAAATATACAGTCAATTCACTTTACAGTGTGTTCTGTGAAGCGCTTTGGGACGTCCTCCCGACATGAAAAGCGCTATATCAAATGCAAGGATTATTATTATTATTATTAACCTGTTAAATTCACATTCCTGTGCACCAAGTGAGTGGCAACATTTCTCCAAAGTGTATATAAAAGAAACACAGAAATACGAATGTGCAACAAGAGTACTCTATCTAAAAATCTCTAATACATCAAGATTTTACGTTTCATTTCATTAAAACTCATTTAACACCAACAGCTTCCATTCCAAGAATATCATTGATGTTTAGCGAAACATTTTTTAATTAAAATAACTCTGGAGTTTCTAACAGATTCTTGTAGTGTTGAGAAAACTTTGGGGACAAACATTAGCTGAGTGTTTTCTCAGATCACATATAAATACTAGTATCTTTAGTATCACAACCTACAAGGCAACAATGACTGCTCATTATTCCTGTGAGGAGTTTTGAGACATCCTACCAATGTGAAAGGCATTGAATCAAATGTTAGGTTTATTAAATAATTTAGCATAGCAAAATGGATTGGAATGTTGTTTCAACAAACATTTATCAGAACTTTAATAGCCGTTGCTGTTTCTGTAAAGGAATTTTTAAAAACAGATGTTGCAACATAATTGTGTGTACAAGCTGCAGATCACCCAAAACTCTGCAGCTCGTGTACTCTCACGCACCAGGCTCCGTGACCCTATCAATTCCACCCTCGCCCGATTCCACTGGCTCCGCATCTCCCAGAGGATTGAGTTCAAAATCCTCGTCCTCACCTTTAAGGCCATCCATGGCCTTGCCCCCTCCTACCTCTCTGACCTGCTGACTCCCTACCAACCTGCCCACTCCCTCCATTCAGCGGGCTCCGGCCTGCTCCATGTCTCCCACCCAACCCGCCCTACCATCGGTGCCAGGGGTTTCAGCCTCTCTGCCCCCACACTCTGGAACTCCATCCCACGGTCCCTTTGCCTCGCTTCCTCCCTTGCCTCCTTCAAGACCGGTCTCAAGGCCCTTCTCTTCGACAGTGCCTTTGGTCGCCCTCCCACCTCTCTGCCTTCCTTCACTCCTACACCACCCCTCCCCCATACTCAGGCCCCGACTTCTGACTGTTCAGCGCTTTGGGACGTCCTCTTGACGTGAAAGGCGCTCTATAAATGTAATTTTGTTGTTGTTGTATGCCTGTTTCCCAGTATTTCCTCAGACCATGACGTGCATTACATAAACAGTGTAATCATCGCCATTTCACAGGGACCTTTTCATCAAACTAATAATAATCTTTGCATTTGACATAGCACTTTATTATGTCTTTGAGATGTCTTAAAGTGCTTCACAAAATATACCGTAAAGTGAATTGATTGTATATTTTGTGGGTGTAATGTAGCAGCCAATTGCGCACAGAAGTGTCCCGCAAACAGTCATGGGTTGAAGAGATCAAATTTAAAAAAAAATTTTTTAAGGAATTATTACCCCTGGAAAAGCGATCCACCAATTGACTAACAACCAGGTTCCTACTTATTGCTAAGTAAACAGAGGCGTGTGGAGTAAGGAAATTTGCTCAACATTTCATTTTCTTGGGAATTGAACCCAGGTCTTTCGCTTGCGAGTTGAGCGCTCTCACCACTGAGCTACAGGACTCCATAAAACAAGGTGACAATCGTAGTGTTTCACACCATTTTCTCAGGTCACTCAGATACTAAAGTTCTGATGAATGAATTGTTCATGGTTTTCACTGTTTTTACACTGAGTTGGGTAGATTTTGTTTTTTCATATTCACCTCTTCTGGGTGTTCCAGCCTAAGTAACACTGAACTGTCATATTTATTCAGTTCAGGCGTCAAACTACACAGTTTAATATTATCGCTGTATGATGTGAACATCAACACCTGATGAGTGTTGAAGCTGAACAGTAACCTCTAAATGTTTGATGTTAAAGTTGGAATTACATCCAACAGTGATAGTTGTAGCTACCATTCATTTTATTCTGTAGAGCAATCACCTCAAGGCAGGTATTACTGGAGCAAACTGTGTCAACCATTAATTTTTTCCCAACAAAATACACAGTCGATACACTTTGCAGTATATTCTGTGAAGCACTTTGAGACGTCTCAAATGCGTAATAAACCACTGTATCAAATGGAAGGATTATGTATTTTATTATAAGTATCTCAGTTAATAAATCAATAAACCCAGTTGATAAATCAACTCCATGTTCAACATATTAGCATTATAATTATAATAAGGTATGAAATTTTGGGGTAACATTTCCAAACTTATATGTTTTGCTTCACATTGTGTTGTACACAATCCATTGTAATTATGAAATGTAAATCATTGCATTGCTTTACTTTGTATATTTACATATTTTTTCAAGATAGAAGTTATGGATATGATTGGTTTGGAGGAAGACTATTTAATATAAGATTGGCAGCATTTTATGAGTACTTTAATTTTCTAGATGGCTGTGCCACAAAATGTCAAGAATTCACCTCTCTTCTCTGCCCAAACCACTGAGGCTGCTCAGAATAAACAGTAAGGGTTAAAGTGTTCAGAATTTCATTATCTCTTACATTAGGTTTATATCATTCATTTCTTCCCTTTTGGCCCAATTACAGGCCAACGTAATATTGAACTATCATATTTATTCTGTTCAGGTATCAACCAAGGCTGTTTAAAAGAATCTCTGTATGAAGTAAACAAGCTCCACTGAAGCATCTATCAAATGCAATGTTAAATTCTTTTGCAGCACAAGGAAGCTCTGAATTTTTCAAAACTGTGGGACCTCGATGGCAACCCCATTTATCTCAGAAATACTTCACTTAACAGCAATGACTCATGAAGTGCTTTGAGATTTTTTATTAATGTGATAAAGCACTATAAAAATGTGCTTCTTCCTCTCTTTTACTATTCGTTTCGCCCACAAAACATACACTCAATTCACTTTACAATATATTCTGTGAAATGCTTTGAGACATCGCGAAGACGTGATAAGGCACTATATCAAATGCAAGGATTAGTATTATTATTATATTCTTATTATTCTTGCTACTAGTAGTAAGGGTTCATGTTAATGTATTAAGTTAACAGTAACACCACCTGGAATGCATCTACTATATGGATGCAATCAGATTAAAATGTAAAGGGGTTAAAGATTCCGTATTTTCCCTTTCTTCGCTTGGTACTTTTTTTATTTTAGCCTTATGAAACTTTCGATTGGATTTTATGTTATTGTAGCAATCCCATATATGGGATTGTTGCTGCTGGTGTGGGTATATTTTGTCCACTTTGACAATGCGGGTGGCAAAAGGAATTTTTTTCCATTATCCACATACTTACTCAAAGTGTATTAAACTCGCTACTGTACTGAATATCATTCCTAAAATCCAAAACGCTACATATCAAATAGTTCTTCACATAAATATAGGGAACAAATAATCAAAAGTGAATGGGGTCTGAAGGTAGCGCTTGAATGCCTGGTTAACAGTAATTCAGCAGTTGCAAAGAGGAAGCAAGAAGCTTAGCAGATACATGCATCCAAACTTCCATGAACCACAGCTGCTCGGAAATGGGCAACCCTTTTGTGGTTTTTTGTTCTTTGTTTTGGGGAAGTGCACCAGTGCACACTTTGCAATGCTTACACTCAGATCAACCATCTGCAATCTGCCTGAACATGAAGACCACAGTTAGTTAAGAATAACTATTATCTTATCTGAGGGTTTACATGGCTTCCTTTCATCTTGCGCTGTAATCCAGCTTGTGTTTGCACAATAGTCTCTTGCACAATTCAGTAATAAATTCAAATAATTAGCTCCAAAATAACTACTGTTCTTGTCTTAAAATAATTCTTCAAAATGCTTGTATTAAACTTCTGTCATTTTCCCACAATAATGTAAAACAAAGTGATACATGAAAATGCACTTTCATAATGAAAAGATATTTTCATTCTTCTTATTGATTCAGGTTCTAGGTCACATTTTACGCAATAAGAAAGATAGGGTATCATGCTGTTGCAGAGTTGATGTTCAAAATCATTTTGTTAACTAATTTAAAAAAATTGGGTCTAAAATCTAATATTCACAAAATAAAAGTATTTGCATCGATGTGACATCCAGCTTCGAAACATCAGATTGCAATAGTGTAATTGGAAATGGGTGGTTCTCAAACCCCAGTGAGCAAAGTCCAAAAATAGGCTGGTGAGCAGAACCTGGTGGGAATTGGCCAGAAATGCACTCATTGGTCTTTCTTTGGAATTTGCCAATTTGGGCTGTGTGAATCACAAAGTTTTGAAAATCTTGCATTAATCTCACAATTGGATATTTGCAAACTGGAAGTGACCACGTTACAATTTGCGATAGTTTCATTTTAAACCATATTGTGATTCCCAATAATCCAGAAATTCGTCATCCCTAATTACCTTCGGAAGAAACAATGTGTGCTGTGTCTCCCATAATACAAAATTCTATACTACTACTTCTGAATATTGTCTTTGTTTATGTTTAATCGCCTATAACATATAGTCACCGCACTTCACATTGAAGCACTTTGAGACATCTTACTGATATGAAAGGTGCTGTACCAAACATAAGGCTGATGATATAATAAATATTACCAAGATTTGCTGACAGAAGGGAAAATGTTTAAAATGTGTTCTTATAGAGGAGACGTCAGTTTGTGTTCAGTCCGTGGAGTTGTACCTTGGCACAGACACCTCAACATTTCCTTATCCTTCTTCATTGTGAACTGGTAGGTTTTATCATAATGCATGAAGAGCAAATACTTTGAGTCCCAGGAGAACTGTGTGCAGTAACTACTGTCTAGACTAACACAAAGACACCACTTAAAAAAGATATTTAAAGCTCAGTGACAACTGTTGGGTTGAAGAACATTAGCGGGATGTTTAAAGTCACCCAGCTTTAGGATCTGAAGACAACGTTGCCTCAATACAGTTTTATGCAGTGGTTAAATAATCTCCAAGAAACACAGTATTACTTGTTGTTCTCCAACCAAAGTTGGTAATGTTTTTACATTCTTCTTAAAATATGGATTGTGTCAGGATCTGGAGCTGGTTTGCAGATGAAGAAAAGCTAATCTGTGAGTTTTCACATTAAGAATATCGCAGCTGGCAGATTGGCACAGTTATGATTCAAGTAGTCTTATAATAATACAATAATCTTTGCATTTGATATAGTGTCTTATCACATTTTTGAGACATCTCAAAGTGCTTCACAGAATATACTGTAAAGTGAATTGACTGTATTTTTTTGTGGATGAATTTTGTCATTTAATGCTTTGTTCAGAAGAAGGGAAGTTTCCAAAGACGGTGAATGGATCTGCTGCATTAAAGAAGGTACGTTGTGCAAAATAAATCAATGGAGTGAGAAACAACAAGATTTAAATGGTTTTGCAACTATCAATGCAGGAATACCTGGTATGCATCTAAACAGATCTCCTGAGCAGAAGCAATCTAATTTGGAAATAATATTAAACCATAGGATTGCAACTTGAGTCTTATGATACAGTAAGTAAAATTGACGCCTCACCAGACTGAATGTTCCACTTCTCTTAACTTAGCCATAAGAGTGCAAACATCAATAAATGAGCCAAAGAATAAGTAGGTCAAGATATACTGGGGCACAAAACATAATTGGAAGGTTAGGTTTCTAAGGAGATGCTTACAACAACAACAGAATTACATTTGTAAAGCACCTTTCATGTCAGGAGAATGTCTCAAGGAGCTGGACAGACAGAGTTTTGGACCCGAGCTGGGGTGGGGGAGGGTGGAGGACTGGGGGGGAAGCAGGGAGATCGAAAGCACGGTTGAAAAGGAGGGTCTTAAGATGGGTCTTGAAGGAAGCAGGGGAGGAGGAGGGGCAGAGGGACTGCGGGATGGAGTTCAAGAAGGTGGGGCAGAGTGGCAGAAGGCTTGCCCACCAATAGTGGGGCGAGCGAGGCTGGGGGACATGAAGCAGGCTGGAGCCCGCTGAGCGGAGGGAACAAGCAGGATGGTAGGGTGTTAGCAGGTCACAGAAGTAGGGGGAACCAAGACCATGGAGGACTTTGAAGGTGAGGACCAGGATCTTTAACCGTATCCTCTATGTGATTGGAAGCCAATGGAGTCGGGCGAGGAAGGGGATGATAGGGTCATGGAGCTGGTGCAGGAGAGGACACCATCTGCAGAGTTCTGGATGATCTGCAGCTTATTGAGGGAGGAGTTGGGGATGCTTAAAAAGATTTGTTAGTTATCCATTGAAAAATCTACTTTGTGGTTTAGACGATGGTGAGAAAACCCAAATAAAGAAGACAAACATAAAAGGAGGGCATTGTCTTGATGTGGTGAATTCATGCACGGTGCCACTTAGTGGCAGGATGCAGAATTGCTATGGCAATTCCTCAGGTAACAAATCCGAAGAACTCAAGAAGGGATGGAAAGAGGAAAGGTCAATTGTCTTGTTCAGCTTGTTACTTCTCCAGACCACATTAATCTATTCCATTGCAGACTCACCCACTATATTATGCACATCCCCAAAGGTAATGAAGCTAATATTCTACAATATTCACCAATCTCACCTCTCTACTATTCCCTTCACTGACAAAATTATTTTGCTTCCTCCCTTCCTCACCCTGCACCCACACCCCACCCCCCCCACCATTCCACAGTTCAACAATTATGTCCCTTGGAGTATCTGCTTTATTCTGCAACTATTCTCGCTTCCTCCAATAATGTTCCTAACTAACTGTATATCCACTTATTTTTTGAAACTTTTAATTGGTTGCTTTTATTGGGAATCTGTTACGCATATTGACTACTCTGTGGGGAAGTAAGAATCCTTCTAATCGCTTCTCCTGCTTGAATCTTGTTCATTTTAAATCTTCAAATCTTTAGTTCTTCTCTCATGATTCCAGTTAACAGCCTTCTTACATCCACATCACCCATGCTTTTCAGTATTTGAAGGCCTCAGCTGATTGTTAGGAAGATTTGGCAAGTGAAGGAGAGATATCGCTTCACAGTCAAACAGAAAGCAAGATAGTTCTTGATAAGTAATAGTCATCTATAGCTAGTAGATATGGCACAGACAGTTTCCTTCTGGGCTTAAGTTTCTATGTTTGAATAATTCTTTAAAGCGACCTGGTCTTAATTAGCACAAGAAATACCTGCAAATTTGCTGCAGTTTCTTAATTGAAAGCTCAATATCTGGACTTACAACCACATTACTGGCCTGCAATGGGAAATTGACCATATCAAGTGGGATACCATGATCTTTTACTAGCAAGCAGCTGAGTATGAAAAGACGGCTGTGGGAGAATTGAAGCCTGGAGCAGATTGCTAAGTAAACACAAGTTCTTAAATACAAGGCTGATGCTCAATAGAAAATGGTGATACATTAGTGGACACCTCAGTATTGCTTGTGCTAATTTTAGGGAGAAATTTACATGAGTTTGGATTTGCTCTATTTATCTACCATTTGGAGGGTGCAAATTCATCCAGAATTTAGCAAATTGCTGAATTCATTTTGAAGTTGAGAACTGAATATAAGAATTTACCAAATTCTTGTTGCTCTAAAATATTATGTTCATAGAAATAATCTAGACCTAGGTGAAATTTCTCACAGGCCTTAAGGAATATTGTAAATCCTCCTCCTATGTTTGTAATAACTGGTTAATCAGCAGTTTTGCACTGAATGAGGTTTCCAGGTTTCCTTTCCACATAGAATTGTTTGTGGCACAGTCCTATGGAAAGGAAACAAACATTTTCCTTAACATGATATTTATGAAAGTTTTATTTAAAAAATATTTATGTAGAAATTCCATCTGTATCCAGATTTACTCTATGTCTTAAATACAGCCTTAATTTTCAAGCTGTTTTTGTAAGTTCTTTTAAGAAATGCTATATAAATAGAACAAATCTAGTTGCAATTTATTTCCAAAATAGTAAAAATGCCCCAAAATTTGGGCGTGTACAATGAGATGTGACTTTACAAGGTGCCTTGACACTAGAAATGTTCTGCTAAAAAAAATCGAAACTGCAAAATCTGTTGAAACTACAGTTAACATAAGGACAACCATTTTTTTGAAAAAGCAACACCTCCATTGCAGACAAAAGACAGATTAGCCCAGGTTGTACCTGTATTAGGACCAAATACAATGCATCCTTCTCCTCCCTCAACTAACGTGGATCATCTTGTAAAATATGTAAAAATATGTTAAAAAAATCAACAACCATAAGAACAGAAGTTGTGGTTTGTGTTCACAAACTAAGCTGTGGGTTCAAGCCCCACATTGGGACTTTGAACTCACATAGGCTCACACCCGATACAGTTCAGTGCCTGCATTGTTGGAAGTGCCTTCCTTCAGGTGAGATGTTAAACCAAGCTCCCACCTGCTTGTTCAGATGGACTTCAAGGATCCCATGACAATATTGGTAAAGAGGAGTTTCTCCTGATGTTCTGGCCACCTATCCCTCAGATAAAAAAAATATTTATTTGCCTGTCATTTACTTCATGGCTGTTTGTGGGAGATTGCTCCCGTGTTCTCCTACAATTGGCTGTCGTGTTCCCTACAATTCGGCTGAATGGCCTTCTTCTGTGCTGTAAGTATCTATGGTTCTATAGTAAAATACACAGTCACTACAGTTTACTATGAATCCTGTGAAACGTTTTAAGATGGCCTCCTGAAGTGGTATATAAAACGCCTTGGGATGTCCTCCGACATGAAAGGCGCTATACAAATGTAATCTTGTTGTTGTTGTTGTTGATATAATGATGCTATATCAAATGGAAGAATTATTATTATTTCTCAAACTTAACTGAGTGAGCCACAATTGAAAGTTTTACGGGATTTCACTACTGGCAGAACTGTCAACTCACTAAGATTTTTTGAAGCATGTTTTTGGCATGTTAATTGTAGGCAGATACCATCCACCCTCTTTTCACAAAGGTTGAAAAAGAACCAATTTTAATTGCGCTCAATGATTTGACATTGTTGACTATATTAGAACCTTCTGGTTGCATTTTATACATGACTTTAGTTGCACAGTTCTCCTTCCACTGCAGGCAAATGAAGTCATGCTCTTCACTTCTGGCAAAATACTCCCCAGGAATGCATAGGAGAATACAGTTGGACTATGATTTTCAACTCACAACCTTCCAACCCAGCTGTGTGAGCATTACCATCTCAATCAAGTTGATACAGGTGGAGAATCACCCTCCCTATAAGAATAAGTTTTTGAGAACTTTAAGCGGAAGAATTCTGACAAGTTTTAATGTAACATTTTCTTTGAGAATCTGTCAGTTGTCTTGCCCACTTTTTGGAAATCAGTCATGATTTCATGCCAACAAGCTAGACAGAAATGGTGCTTCCTCACAGCACACATAGTTCAATGGTGAATTTTGGGCAACACCCAGAGGAAGTAGGTATTAAAGTCTTTTTTTAATACTGCATCAGCCACTGGGGAGAAATTTGTGGAGTATGATGTGATAATTATCTACGCTGATGATGTTCAGTAGCTTTTTTTTCTCACATTCACCCACAAAAAAATAGTCAATTCACTTTACAATCTGTTCTGTGAAGCACTTTGAGACATCTAGAAGAATTGAAAAGCGCTATATCAAATGCAAGGATTATAATTATTATTATTATTTTATTTTATTTGAATTTCTGATGAGTGATTAAATGGCCAGCATTATAAAGAATTTACAAATTGACTTTTTTTATTGCCAGTTCATCTGTGGTCCAAGGGGCTGTTAAAGAACCCATGGTGCTATTCAAAAGAAAAAAGGAGTTTCTCTTGGTTTTCTGTCCAACAATCCCCCAAATAAAATGTGTCATTCGTTTCACGGCTGTTTGTGAGACACTGCTGTGTGCTAATTGGCTGCCTCATATGCCTACAAAATATACAGTCACTAGACTTCACAGTAAAAATCGTGTGATATTCCTTGAAATGCCTTAGCAGTGTGATGAGGTGCAATATCAAATGCAAGGATTATTATTTTCCAAATTTTTATTATCAACAGTATTTCAAAACTGTACTGATGTGTGATGAATCATTGCTGATGTACATGACACCTTTTTTTCTCATTCGATTATTATTATTATATATGGACCTACAAAAGTAACTTAATTTTGATGCAAGAAAGTGAGAATTTCATATGTTTAACATTAGATTTCTGAAATGTTATCAAGTCAACTTAATTGGGATTGTGTGTACTGGAAACCCATTATGCAAGTAGTTAGTTAATTGGCTTTGAAATCCCTTTGTTTCTATCTGAGATTATGTGCAACATGTACATTTGCATAGTTTAAACATTTTCAGTTGCAACCGTTTTATCAGGAAGGAATATCTGTTTGGAATGTCAGCAGGTCAATTGAGGACTAATATTGGCAAAAGAACATCTGTTCCCAATGCTGGCAGGAAATTGCTAAAGCTTACCAACAGTGACTAATCATGTCCAAGTAAAACCAACCGACTGAATTTATAATACCACCCTTTGCACCATTTCCTCAGAAACTGTGGCCTTGTTTTTTTTGAAAATGCATGTTGATCCCTATCATACACCACCAGCCAGTCGGTCAAAAAGTGACAGAAGTTGTAGGAACAAAAACATCAAGAATAATAGCAATGGGTGGCTGTTCATTAATCTGCCAAGTCCACACGAGTGTCCAAACGATCACTATTGATGCACCCAATAATGTTGGTTCTGCTAATATTCTTCATCCATATGTTTTACATCTGGGATATTGTTGTGTGGAAACTGGCTGACTGATCACCTAGAAATGCACAGTCACCACACTTTACAGCAAATCCTGTGAAGCGCTTTGAGACATCCCCCGGATGCGAAAGGCACTATACCAAGTGCAAGGATTATTATTATTAATTATTATCAAGATGGCTTTTTGTTAAAATAGATATATAATCCACAATTGGTTGTGGAACACTGCTGTGCTCAATTGGCTGCCGCATTTTGCACACAAAAATACACAGTCATTACACTTTACAGTATATTCGGTGGAGCGCTTTGAGACGTCTCGAAGATTTGATAAGGTACTATATCAAATGCAAGGATTATTTCTATTATTATTATTATTTAAATTTTTAAAAGAAACAGATTTAATTGTCTGAAAATGATTTTGATCCTGTTATTATTTTCAGGTTGGTGACACCAGGCTCAGGATCCAACTGATCCAAAACTTTGCTGCCCACATACTCACCCGTACTAAACCAAGTACCCCCATCACTCCAGTTCTAGCCAGGCTCCACTCCTCCCTGTCACCTAATGGATCGATTTCAAGATCCTCACAGTCGTTTTAAAATCCATTCATGCCCTGGCACCTACTTACCTCTCCAACCTGTTTAGCTCCCATCCCACAACCCGCTGCCTCCACTCAACTGGCTATGGCCTTTGGCATGTTCTGTGTGTTCTCCATTCCACCATTGACGGCTGCGCTTTCAGCCACTCTGCCCCAAAACTCTGGAACACTCTTCCTCTATCCCTCCGCCTTGCTCTTTCCTTCCCGATCTACAGGTCGCGCCTGAAAACCTTTCTATTCGACCGTGCCTATGGTTACCTCCCCCGGCTCGGCATCGTGCTCCACCACTGTGAAGCGCTCTGGGATGCTACCCTGTGTGAGGGGTGTTGTATAAATCAAGTCATTGTTGTTGAAGTTGTTGGATAGTTTCTGGCAGCAGAATTCTCCCCCACTGATTTAGTGGGACAGAAGGTGGAATGCTGTCCCACTAAATCTATATATATATATATATATGCAACACAAAACCTAAAAAATAAGTTGGAGAGTCAGAAAGGACAAATGTACCACCATCATTGTAAGGTCAGTCAGAAGTCTCAACAGTAGTGAAATAACATTTCCTGCATTGTTTGTTACTCACCATATAATTGCATAGGCTGTACAGCACTGAAACAAGCCATTTGACCAAACTAATCCACTGTTTATATTCCACATGAACCTCCACCTTTCTTCTCCCTATCTCTCCCATACCTATTCCCTTCTCCCTCATTTATGCAATCAGAATATAAGAAGGATTGGGACCCACAAAAGCTCAGTAGACATATCAGTTTTCTTCCAAATACTATGTGAAGTCTACCCTATCAGTATTCTTCAGGGTCTTATAAGGATAATACACAAGAAGAAGTTTAGTTGAGCAAATCTCAAGCAATTACTCGACATCATTTGAATTGTGTTAACCCCTGAAAACACACTCCAGCCTGGTGTTCTTTTAAACAGGTGGAACTTGTTGGACATGAAATCACAATAATTACAGCATAGAATGAGGCTATTTGGTAATGTCAGCCTCGCTCAGCACTCTCACCTCTGAGTTAGAAGGTTGTGGGTTCAAGTCCCACATTGGAACTTTGAGCTCATAGTCGAGGCTGACACTTCAGGACAGTGCTGGGGGTGGGGGACGGGGACGTGTTGCATTGTTCGAGGTACATTCTTTGGATGAGATGTAAAATTAAGGTCCCATCTGCCTGGGACGCTACCCTGCTTGAGGGATATATAAATGCAAGTTGTTTTTCAGGTAGATCCGCACTATTCAAGACGAGAAGGGTGTTTCTCCCGGTGTTCCAGTTAAGAAAGAAATGGTCATTCACTTCATGGCTGTTTGTGGGACCACTGCTGTCACAAATTGGCTGCAAAAATATACTGTCACTGCACTTTACAGTGAATCATATGAATTGGTTTCAAACATCTTCCTGAGATGAAAATTGCTATATCAATGCAAGGATTATAATATTACTTTTTTTTTGGTGATGATGGTTATCAGATTGGACAATAACATAAAACATATTTCTGCAGCTCTTCAGTGAAAATCACGTAGCACAATCATATGATTAGAGTAAAAGCAAGAGAAAATTCTCACTGATTATTCTCCGATTTATTTCCTTTTTCCTTCTACTAGAGTATGGCTTTTGGTACCTAGCAAAAGTGACCATCATTAATATTGAGCATAGGCAGTGTTGGTGGACTATTTCATTATGGGGGCATCATAACCATGCCTCATCATGCCCTTACCTGGCATCTATATTTGCATATATTTTAACAAGTGATCTCTGATCTTGAGCAGGCACCTGGTTGATCTTCCCTTCTCTAACTCAGTGGTATTGAAGTCAACAGTAGTACTCCTAACTGCTGCCCAGATGAGATCAGTTAACTCGTCACATGATTTGAACCTGCAACATTCTGGCCTTGTGTTGCTCCATGTACATAATGAACCACTGGGGGCACTGAAGTATTATTGTACCACTTGAAGTTCACCGAAGTACAATTGTGCTAAGTGATTTTTCCTTTAAGTTTTAAGTACTCCATGATTTGCACTGAAGAGCTATTGTTCTATAATATGCATGATTTCCACTGCAATAATGTCACTTTATTCCATGGTAAATACAGGAGAATTCCATAGTCAGCGTTTGAAATACCAGATAATCTAAAAATAGCAGTTTCTGGCCAACAAACCATATGTGACATAAATATTCTACTGCTTCTGGCCATTTTCCTGAAAGCCCTTTTCACACTTTTGATTGTAATCCAAACTATGTTTCTTTGACTATGTTTTCCACTCCAGGCCAGTTTGGCTTTTAATATAAATTTCTATTTCAGTAGAGTCATATAGCACTTGACTAGGAATCTGTTCCCTTATTCTTTTTTTTCTCCATTTGCCAGTTAGTTTATTTAGTTCTAAATGTTGTTTAGGTGTCACTTGGATGTACAATAAATCCTGCAGTAAAACAAACTAAGCTGTTTTCCCAAGGGTATTCCATTCATTTGGGGATGTGGATATGTCTGAAAATACATGCAAACAATAATTGTAGCGTTGATGGTTTCTGTTTTAAAGCAAATATAAAGTTTTGCTACCTATGCCAAATAGAATGACTCAGAACATGCTTTGCATATCACCCCAAAAAAAATTCTACTTTAAAAGATTTTCTGCTTTAATATTTGTTAATATTTTCTACCAATATATTGCCAATTCAATTGAATTCAGATCCCCAAAGTCATATTGATGATAAATAGTGCTCTGGTCAGGTTCTCCTAAAGTAATTCATAAAGTTCTGGTCACCCAACCCTGGAAGCAGTGCAGAGAAGAGCAATGAGGATGACCCCGAGGGTTAAAGCAATGAGCTATTAGCAATGATTAGCTCTTCGGTCTTGAAAAGGGATATCTCAGAGGGGATCTTATAGAGATACATAACATTTTAAATGGCATTGAGAAAGTCAACCAAGGCCAATACTTCTGTATGCACCTAGACAGCAGAACAAGAGTTTATGATTAAAAAGAGCAATTTTAAGACCATGGGATGTATTTCTTTACACAAAGGGTAATTAACGACTGATCCAGGCCATGTAGTCATTATCAACTGATTCAGGGCATGTAGAAGAGGTCCCAGTACAAATACCCGAGGGACCCTGCTTAATACAAAGCTCCTCTAACAATAACCTTCTGCTTCTTTCCTTTTAGCCAATTTTGAATTTGTGTCTACTTCTTGCCCTTGATACCCAGTGATGTCAGTTTGTGGTGCTATCCTTTGGATGAGACATTAATCCAACGTCCCATCTGCTGTTCAGATGGACTTTAAAGATCCTATTGCACTGTTTCAAAAGAGAAGAGAGGTTCTTTGGGTGTCTTGGCCAACAATTCTCTAGATAAATTGATAGTTCATCTCATGGCTATGTGAGAGACTTTGCTGGACCCACAATGGCTGCCATGTTTCTCTTTCAAACAGTCAATGGACTCGACAGTAATTACTGAAAAGCCATTAGAGATCTTTGATGTATTGTGGCATTACAAATTGAAAGTTCTTTCTTTTTAGTTACTTAGTGTACAGTACAGAAGTGGCCATTATGTACTGAAGCTGAAAAACAATGTACTATAGTTAACATTATTGGGTCAGTATTATAAATATGCTTTTTCATAGATTCTCTATTATCATTAATAATAATAACTCTTGTATTTCATAGCACCTTTCAAACCAGGAGGATGTCTCAAAGCACTTTACAGGATTTACTGTGTGTGTTGCAGGCGAACATGGCAGCCAATTTGTGAACAGCAAAGTCCCACAAACAGTCATGAAGTAAGCTAGTATTTGTATTTGAATCGTATCCCCTTTCAAATTCTATTCATTATTTCACCATTTGTACATCTGTATAGATAGATATATGTATGCAACTGTATTATGCCCCTTATCTTTTCATGTGACTTAACATAATTAGTGCATCATTTGCATTTTATTTCTCATTGTTGGACACACAGATGTGCACACCCCATCTATTCTTTTGCACCTACAGGAGAAAATAAAACCTTTGCACAAGTTTTCAGAATTGCACAAAAGCAAATGATGCTGCACTTTGTGGT
Source organism: Callorhinchus milii (assembly GCF_018977255.1). Taxonomy (NCBI): domain Eukaryota; kingdom Metazoa; phylum Chordata; class Chondrichthyes; order Chimaeriformes; family Callorhinchidae; genus Callorhinchus; species Callorhinchus milii. The sequence goes on from NW_024704742.1 coordinate 52,386,445, forward strand.
TAAATGTCAACAGGATGTTTGTGTGTCTCATGTTCTTTCTGAGAATAACAAAACAGGAAATGAGGACAAGTAAAGATGTTAGTTCCTCATTGGTCAACAATTCTCTTGATAAATTGGTTATTCACTGGGAATCATTGATGCATTCTTGCATTATAATAATAAACCTCGCATTTGTTAGAGCGTTTTTTATGTTAAGAGGATGTCTGAAATGCCTTTACAGAATATAGTGTAAAGTGTAATAGCTATATATTTGTAGGCAAATGTGCCAACCCACTTGCGCATAGCAATGTCTCGTGAACAAGCATGAAGTGAAAGAAAAAATATTTTCCTTTCAAATAGTACCATGATTTCGTTAACATCCACCTGAACAGGCAGATGGGACTTTGGTTTAAAGTCTCATTTGAAAGATAGCAATAAAACAATACAACACCTCCGCATTGGAATGTCAGCCTAGATGATATGGGTTCACAGTCCCAATGTGGAGCTTCCATCCCCTGCTGCCTATTATATAATTTTGTGATTTTGGAGAACTACCTCACTGCAAGCCTGAATGTTATTTTGAATGAAGATAGTGGAGTCCAATACGCAAATAGTCATAAGAGGATTTGTTGATATAAAAGCACATACTCCTTTGACCCCCATGCCAACCAACTGCAATTCTGCTTGGGCCTGATCTCTTTTCTGGCTTCCATGCTATCAGATTATGGCTACAGTGGACTCCCCTAAATTGGTATCTTTCTGTCTCCAATTTCAGAGATGCTGAGCTACCACCTGGGATTTATGTTATTTTACTTTCTAGCTTTAGGGATGGCTTTAAACTATTTTATTTTGGTTAATATTTGTTTTCTGGGCTGGAGTTACTGAAGAGGGGCAAAATTGGTACTCTCCATGGTCCACAAAGAAGTTTTTTACTGATAGGCCAATGGCCTTGATCCCAAGCCATCCAAACAGTAAACATCTATTTGTGTCTGGGGAGAGTGCAGAAGTTCATTAATAAAATCCTAAATTAGATCTCATAATGTTTTTTGTCAAAACAGGTCCATGAATTTCATTCCTTATCCCATCATGGTTATCAAGGAGATAAGTGTATAAGTATATCTCAGGTTGTCGAGTGATTTTATAGGCTGGATATCCTGCTCTTCTTGGGCTCCAGACATGCAATCATTTTAAACAATCAAGGAAAGAAACAGAACAAACAGATAAGGGGGACCCTTGACTGGGCACTGTGCACTGCTAGCAAATAGGAAACACGGTCACTAGTCAACAACCACTCACGCAATAATGTTTCCTTTCTATCCAAGGAGTAAAAATACATATCTTGAGCAGGAGCAAGTTTTCTGACTACATAAGCAAATCCTTTGGCACCCATTCAAAATCTCTATGGTTTATTTGAATACAATATTTTTCTTTCCTAGATCTCAACCTTTTTATATTTATAGCTTCTTTAATGTGTATCGTGTCATTAAACAGTCTGCGTCAGCCTGGCTCAGTTTATAGGAGTCTACGTCAGCCTGGCTCAGTTTGTAGGAGTCTTACCTCCGAATCAGAAGGTTGCGGGTTTTAAGCCCCATGTTAGGACATTGAACTCATTTATTCTCTTCTGACAATTCAGTACTGCATTGTTGGAGGTGCTGTCCTTCAGATAAGACATTAAATCCAGGTTCTGTCTGCCTGTTCAGATGGAAATTAAAATCACATGGCACTTATGAAAAAGAGAAGGGAGTTTCCACCAGTGTCCTGGCCAACAAATCCCCATGTACAACTGGTGATTCATTTCATAGCTGTTTGTGTTGTTTCGATGCTGTGCGGAAATTGGCTGCTGCATTTGCCTACAAAATGCACAGTCTCTAAACTTCACAGTAAAATTCCTGTGAAGTAACTTGAGATGTCTCAATGACATGGCAAAGTACTATATCAAGTGCAAGGATTATTATTTCTCACTCTTTAACATCAGCATTTCAATGTTCTATTGACTTGTGATGAATCATTACCGATGTACATGAAACCACCTTCTTTCCTCATCAATATTTCTCTTCAATTTTCTTCCATTTCATTCTTCTCCCGAAAGAGTTTGAATCTTTTTTCTAAGATTAGGGTTCCATGTGTGCTGACACTCTCTGTTGCCTTGCCCAAGTGACCATTATTCATGCTTGGACCTTGACAGTGAGTGTTGACAGGATATGTGACCGTAAAGATTTCAATCAAGTCCAATCCTATTTTTACTCACCATCTATACACACTTATACAGGGATTAAGAATGGAAACTTTGGGTGCATTTTCCCGTTCTAATCAAAGCCCGAAAATTGGAATACCCCACCTGCTGTTTCAAATGAAACCAACTAACTGCACGGACTGAGATTATAGTCCGTATAGTTCTGATCTTTATAGCTCAATAGTACACCGGGTACTATTCACTAGGCCATGGGTAAGGGGAAATCGGACGCAGTAACAATATTTACAAGAATAAAGGAGATGAGTTCAAGATGATAAAATCTCCAATGACACAACCAAAAATAAGAAAGCAGAAGTATTCCTTTCAATGAGGCTGAAAGAAACATATCATCTAATTGGTGGTCTTGTGTTGAGTTTTGTAACCCAACTTGGGGAAGCTTTCTTACTTTTCAGATCCTTGTCAATTGTATGTCTCTCACTCTGACTGTAAATGGATTGCCAGTATGAGCAATGCTTCCATGGCTGATTGACTGAACTCTGCAACTAGAGCAGTTCTGGCTTTCATTATAGAACTGAATACAGAGGTATAATTAGAAAACTATTTCTCAGTCATCTAGGTGCGTATGGAGAGTGGAGATAAAACCCAAATCAATATACATTTGGGGAAACTTTCTGTTAATATAATAGACTCGAACATTACAGCCCCATTTTTGGAATTCCTGTACATTAAATACAGGCAATTTCAGTCCGCGATCCCATTGAACCATTTCCTGTATCCCCACAGATGTGTGTGATTCCACAATGCAACATTGTTATTGCGACTTCCACTTCAAATAGTGGGAATGATTTGATCCTTCCTGCAGTGCAAGAGAAAAGAATCAGCTGGGGCTTGAACTACGTCTTAAGAAGTGTAACTAGATGTTTGTTTGGTTTTGCATATCCTCCCAGTGGGAACTCCAAGGTCTAAATACAACCAAACCTCGCTGTTACAAACTTACTCAGATTGGCAATGTACAGTAGTGCAAGTCACTGCCTGAATCCAGGATGTTCTAAAATCCATCTAAAGTTATCCTTGCTTACCAATTTTGCCACTTCTAAATGTTCAGAACTGTATTTGTATGTGTCTGTGGTGGTGGCAGGGGGGGGGGGGGGGGGGGAGGGGGCGGTGGAAGGGGCAAGCTCAGAACTTTCCGCAGGATTGTATGTATGGGAGATGGGAATTTTCAGGACTCCTAATAATTGTACTTCCACTCCTTAAGATAACTGGAGAAGTGTAATGAACATTTCGAACCACAGAAGATTCGGAGGGTGGATTTCAGTACACAATAGGTTTGTAGGAGCAACGGATTTAATAGCCAAATGGATTTTCTTCATAATAATAATCCTTGCATTTGGTATATTACATGATCACATCATTGAGATGTCTCAAAGCACTTCTAAACTGTATTTTGTGTGTGAAAATAAATTGATCTCTTTATAATGACATAGCAAAATAATAATAATATTCCTTACATTTGATACTTTATCACATCATTGAGACTTCTCAAAGCTCCTCACAGAATATACTGTAAAGTGAATTCACTGTATATGGGCAAAACGGTGCACCAATTGTGCACATCAGTGTCCCACAAACAGTCATGAATTGAATGAACCCAATTTTTTTTAAGGGATTATTAACCCCAGAGAGCAATCTGCCAATCAAATAACAACCAGGTTCTTACTTACTGCTAGGTAAACAGAGACATATGGGATAAGGAAACTTGCCTAAAGTTTCGTCCTGCCCGGGAATTGAACCCGGGTCCTCTTGCTTGTGAATAGATTATTATTTTAGCAATCTGCTTTTCAGAGAGAGTTTGTTAGGGTGGCACATGACCAGGTCACATTCACGTCACAGAATAATTGATTTGGTATAATTGTTAAACTCTCTAGCACACATTCAGGTAGAGTTGAAAAGCAAAAAGTGCTGGCTCCACAGTCACCAGGGATTAAGGATTCCGCTTGCAGGAACTTTTACAAGCAAAGATAGTGAAAAGTCTCAAAATTGTGATGTCATCTTTTACTGTCATCAAAGCTTTATACTATTCTAGTCAAATACAGTCGAGCCCTGTTAAAGACATGATGTCAGAGAATCATCCAGTGCACGACGCACACGTGCAGCGCACAGGAAGCGATGTTAGTGCTACTTCCTGTGCATGCATAGAAAGCCATTTTTAATGTTTTATTTGTGACTCAGTCAGTGACACATTGGACCCTCTGACTGCTCTGTAATAAGGCTCCCCTGTATAAACACGTGCCTTGCATGGAAATTGTTAAATAAATCATCAGAATTGTGAAATGGCTTAGAGAAATAACATGGACTTGGTTCGTCACACTGGTTCCAAAACCAATGGAAAGAATGTTAATAGTTAATATCACAATGGCTGTGAAAAAAAAGATTGAACCAAACTGCATAGTCTTTTGTTCGACACTCTTTTTTCAAAGTTATAAAGACTATCATATTTTGAACAATGATTATATAATAGCTTTGGAAACCCTTCAGAGAATACTGGCTGATTGGTTCAGCTTACAGCATATTGTACTGACATTGCTGATAAAGTAATAATTATAATCCTTGCATTTGATATAGTATTTTTCACATCAGGAGGATGTTTGAAACTGCTTCAGATGATTTTACTGTAGTTGTAGTTGTCCTACAAAGTGTACTGTGCATTTTGTAGGACAACTTTGCAGCCAATTTGCGCACAGCAATATCCCATTGAATGATCAATTTTATTTGGCAGATTGTTGGCCAGGACACAAAGGAAAACTCCCTTCACTTTTCAGATAGTGCCATGGGATCATCAAAGTCCAACTGAACAAGCAGACAGCATCTTGGTTTAATGTTTCATCTGAAGGTAATAATAATAATAATAATAATCCTTGCATTTGATATAGCGCCTTATCACGTCTTCAAGACATCTCAAAGTGCTTCACAGAATATAATGTAAAGTGAATTGACTGTATATTTTGGCATCTTCAACAATACAGTATACCCCCAACATTTTATTGAAGTATCACCCTAGACTGTGAGTTCCAATTCCTGACATACAGCTTAAAACCCATTACTTTCTGACTCAGAGGTAAAAGTGTGACCAACTGAGCTGGGCTGACAGAAAGTGACCAAAGTCAGACTTTATTATTTCATATATTAAGTTGCCCAATAAAGTCATTCTAATTAATGGACACCACAATTGTAATGATTGAGTTTGTAGTACTCTCAGAGATGAAGAGTGTAAAGTGAATACAACACATACAATGATTGTTCAAATATTGCCATGTTCCATATTACGAACCAATGTGTGGGCCACCTTCTAAAGCCATTTATTTTCATTTAAATCCTTGGAAACATTTACTTCCTTTGTCCATGTAACTCACGCTTTAAAAAAAGGATTAAGCAGTATATAAACTTTGCAATAACTTTAGCTACTACGTCCCCTCTCTGACTGTCTTTAAATCCTGCCTACAAACCTACCTATTTGAACGCATTCATAGTCACCTCCCCTTCCCCAAACTTCCTCCTATTTGTTCAGTGTCTGACCCCATTTTTGTAAAGTGCTTTGAGAAGTTATTCTACGTGAAGGGCGCTATATAAATGCAAATTGTTGTTGTTGATAATAACTACCATAATATGACAGTCAAAGAAAATTGTTGCATGTTTGAAAACAGAAGAATGCTGGGAAATCAGTAGCTCTGTGACCTTCTTTACTGTTTAAAGAGCATGAAGGACCAAATGAGCATTGTTCCTTTGTCTGTAACACAAGTAAAATCAACTTGTGAAACAAAATGTGCTGCTTCCTTGTGAGACTGTCAGACATTACCCGGAGTTTTGTTTTGCACCTGCCAAAAAAGGATAAGGAAAAATAAAGAAAGAGTAAACAAATATGCTTAAACACCTGCTCCCATTCATCCATCGCACTGAATCTATTTATACATCACTTTGATGGACTAATCTTTCATAGAGAGGTTCATTCAACAAAATGTAACCTTGCAGCCTGGGAAAGCCAGATGTTCAGGAATATTCTAGTGTAACTCAGTTCCATGTTTTTTTTCACACAATTGTTTTGCCACATTATTTGTTTTCTCCCTGTTGTGTTTTCCTCTCCGCAAAGCAGCTCCAATGTGTCATCTGCGTGTGTAGGACTAGTGCCTTGTATTGATAAAAGATGGCTGGCTTCCTTTCCTGTGCAGCTGTTGTTTGCAACATAAATGAAATGAAGTTGTTTTTACAGCAAGGTTTTATCATTAAAGTTTGGCATGTTACAAGATTCTCAGCTACTGCCCTTAAATGTAAATTAGACCTTACATATTCAACTTTCTATCTTATGAATATAGAATATTAGAAAATGGTGGTTTGACAGGAAGCAGTATGCATTACAGAAATTCCACCTGGTCTTGCTTTGGCCTTGCTTTGAGTTTTATACACATTAGCTACCGCACGTACTCACTTTTACATCCTCAAATTGTTGGTTGACTACTTTTTTGAAATGAAAAATACATTCTTAAAACAGGAAATTTGTATAAACTGGAATTAGTTTCAATGTGTGGTGATAAAATATATTGAAGTCTAAAGTGAGATATTCTTAAATTGGATTTGAGTCAAGAATTGGAACTTCTGTTTGCAAAGCGTGAAATGACAAATGATGAATTACAAGTGATCAAATTCTGAAATAAGACCTGTAAGCAGTAACTCGACAATGTTCCTTTGGAGTTTTCTTACCGGACTTTCCCAGAATATCCCAATTGATAATTCGCCATTTGCAAATTTGTGAATTTAAGCAGGGATTTTAGCAATCAGACATTTGCACACCACAAGAAAGTCATAAAGAGAGACTTGAATGCAATTTGCAAATATCACATTTTTAACACTGTTGAAATTAACTTTTGAGCTGTATCTAAAAAGATTTATAAGTGCTTATTAATAATAACTATTAAAAATAATAATAATCCTTGTATTTGCTATGTCACCTTATCACATTTTTGAGATGATTCAAAGTGCTTCACAGGATGTACTGTAAAATGGATTAATCTTGTATTATGCGGGTGAAACACGGCAGCCAATTTGCACACATCAGTGTCCCACAAACAGCCATAGAGTGAGTGACCACGTTTTTTTATTTCGGGGATTTGTTGACCAGAACACTGGGAGAAACTCTCTTCTCTTTTCAAATAGTGCCATGGGATCCATAACATCTATCTGAAAAGGCTGACGGGACCTAGGTTTAATGTCTCATTTGAAGGATAGCTTCTCAACACACACATGCAACACACACCCAGCACTGCATTGGATTGTCAGCTTAGATTGTATAATTCTATATCCCAACATAGGGCTTGAACCCTCAACCTTCTGACTCAAGCGGCAACAGCATTACTACTGAGACAGGCTATCTCATAAAACTTTCATCAAGGTAAGAGGGAGAGAATAAAGCGCCTCCCATTTTGTATTGACATGTTACAGACTTAAACTTTCCTTTGCATTGCCCTATTTCAGTTATGCACATTGGGTAATGATCAGAGTTTGCACTGCCATAGTTGAGGAATTATTGATAATTTGCACCTGAGCTAAGCTCACCAGCATGCAGAATTTGTAAATTTCTTAAAAACGGTCTTAATTTGGAAGCTGGGTTTCTCCATGTTCTTTTCAGAAAGACAGAAAAATGGCTTCAAAACAAAGACTCAATTTAAGAACCTGTCAATTTCTGCACATTCTGAAATACTAAGAATATAGTATATCTAGATGCAGGTGGAATTTCTCCTCTGACCTCAAAGCAGAGCAAGCAAACTTGGGTTCTTATGTGAAAAGCAGTTTACATTTTATTTGCTGAACACTTGCTCCCTCTAGTGACTAATGAAAGACAAATCTAACTTTGGCACTGGCTGCACTCCCAACCCCTTGTGACAATGAGACAGATTTGATACCGATTGAACAATTTTTACATTCTTATTCCTAGTTTTCTTAATATTGAATATTTATTAAGTGGCTAAATATAGAGATGCAAAGAGCATTTTTCAGTTTTCAAATTTGTCCTTCATTTCTAAAACCCTGGAATGAGTTGTTGCCAACCAATTTGTTCACACCTCTCCCTCCACTCCTTACTTGTGACCCTCCAATTCAGTTTCCACCCTGTTCGCAGCACTGAGACAGCACTCGCCAAAGTCACAAATGATGTCTTTTCTCTCTGTGACAAGGGTTCCCTCTGTACCCTGGTCCTCCTGTACCTCTCCGCTGCCTTCAACATGGTCGATCATACCATTCTCCTCCACTGTCACTCCTCCCTCACCCATCTTAGTAGGATTGCACTCTCCTGGTTCCTACTTAACCAACTGCCATCATTTTGTTCCTGCTGACAGGATTTCCTCCCGCCACCGACAGGTCACCTGCGGCATACCCCAAGGTTCCAAACTTGGCCCCCTTCTTTTCTTCATTCACCTGCTCCCTCTCAGTGATGTCATCTGCAGACACAGGATCTAACTTCTATATGTATGAGGATGACACCCAAATATATTTCTCCTCCTAGTAGAAATATGAAGATGATGAATATGACCACTCCATCACTCCCACCCTCGCCCGACTCCACTGGCTCCCCATCCCCCAGAGGATTGAGTTCAAAATCCTCGTCCTCATCTTTAAGGCCATCCATGGCCTTGCCCCCTCCTACCTCTCTGACCTGCTGACTCCCTACCAACCTGCCCGCTCCCTCCATTCAGCAGGCTCCGGGCTGCTCCATGTCTCCCACCCGACCCGCCCTACCATCGGTGGCCGGGCTTTCAGCCTCTCTGCCCCCACACTCTGGAACTCCATTCCACGGTCCCTTCGCCTCGCTTCCTCCCTTGCCTCCTTCAAGACCGGTCTCAAGACCCTTCTCTTCGACCGTGTCTTTGGTCTCCCTCCCACCTCTCTGCCTTCCCTCACCCCTACACCACCCCTCCCCCATGCTCGGGTCCTGACACCAGACTGTTCAGCGCTTTGGGACGTCCTCCCGACGTTAAAGGCGCTCTATAAATGTAATTTTGTTGTGTTGTTGATGTGACTGTTATCACTGGGGATATAATTAGCATAATTTGGGACATTCCACTCATAGAGATGCCTCCCCCAATCTTTTAAATGTTTTTGTCCAGAGCCGATTGGCGATTGAGAATGAGGGGTAGCTGTTACTACCTTCCTAAGTAAGAAGGACAAAAGGAAAAAGAAAGGAAAAGTGTATGATCGAAAGTAACCAAGTAAAAACACTCAGTATTTTCTTACACTATATGGAGCGCTATATCTTGAGTACTTTCACTAAGGACAACAGGTCTGAGGAAACACCTAAGCTCTGTCTTTTTAATGTACCTATAAATACAGGTGACCGAGTTATCTGCTTGCGCTCATTTGCTGTTCACATCCAACAACAATTTATGTGGAAAACAAATATGCACAGCAGATTTTTGTTTTCTACATAAAATGCTGTTGTCAATACGATTTCCTTTAACCTGTTTTCATACTCATTAGAATTTTTGGGAATTCTTCCAAAATTCTAAGTATCATTAGCATTCAAGTTATTTTAATGAAACGGGATATCCTTTTAGGATATTTTGGTAAAGGAAACATTTGCAGTTTTTTTTCAAAGTTTATTAATAAACAGATCATGACTGCTACCTCAGGCTTCCAATGCAATTTGCAGAATCAAGTTAGAGTGTTTGGAACTTGAAACAACAGACCTTAAAAACTTGAAATAAAGAACATGTGATCAAAGCCTATATTCACGGTCCAGTAGCTGTACACTTTACAACCCCACACAATGAGTGTTTTATGAGTAGGATATTGTACTTAGCAGCTGCCCATATTATTTTCCAATTTAATAGATTTCCTGATATAATGGCATATAATAATAATAATAATATTTACCTTTGATATAGCACCTTATCATGTCGTTGAGATGTCTTAAAGCGCTTCACAGGAATATACTGTGAAGTAAATTGACTGTATGTTTTGTGGGAGAAACGTGGTAACCAATTGCATACAGCAGTTACCCACAAACAGTTGTGGATTAGGGATTCACATTTTTTTCTTTTTCTTACCCCATATGTAATGGGGTAAAAATGCAACATTTCATTAAAGATAATTTCTCCCAGCTAAGTTTTGGCAGAAAGCAATCTCTGTTGCCATCGGTGTTTGAAATTGCAGCTAAAAATCGGATGTCAACTTAGCTCAGTTGTGAACCAGCAACTGGCTCAGGGATCAAGAAAATAAAGTCAAGTCTGCTAAGCGGCAACCAAGATCCTCATCCTTACCTACAAGGCCATTCACGGCCTTGCTCCCTCCTACCTCTCCGACCTACTATCCCCCTACCTACCTGCCTGTACCCTCCGTTCCTCTGGTTCCGGTCTGCTCCACATCCCCCGCCCCAACCGCCCTACCATCGGTGGCCGGGCCTTCAGCCTCTCAGCCCCGAGGATCTGGAACTCTATCCCCCAGTGCCTTCGCCGCCTCCTCCCTTTCCTCCTTCAAGGCCGGTCTCAAGACCTTTCTCTTTGACCGTACCTTCAGCTCCCCTCTCGATTCTCTACCCCCTCCTCGCTCTCTCCCTTCCCTCCCCTCACCCTGACCATTTCCCCCCTGCTCGGGTCCTGACCCAACTGTACAGTGCCTTGGGACGTCCTCCCGACGTGAAAGGCGCTCAATAAATGGAATCTTGTTGTTGTTGTTGTTGGTGTCAAAGTATTTTAAATTTGAGCATAGTACCAAACCATTATGCTGAAATCCAGGGGATGGGATGAGATGGGGAGTTGGGGATTATTCAGGTTCAGCTCAACAACAATAAAAACTATTTGCATCTATATAGATCCCCTCGCACAGGGTAGCGTCTCAGAGTGCTTGACAGCGGCGGAGCACGATGCAGAGCCGGGGGAAGGTGACCATAAGCACGATCAAAGAGCAATGCATGGAAAATGTGTTATGAAATGTTGCATTATTCATACATATGTGTGTCAAAATATATGACTGATAATCATTTGGATTTATACTCGACATAGCAGAAAATAAAATAGCTATTGATGGAGTGGCTATTCTGCATCATGTGATTTAGAGAGAACTTCACTTGGATGTTTCTCCAGTGGTAACCACCAGGTGATGCTATAAAATAACTTTTCACATTTTCCAGGTTAATGACTTGTCATTTGGAATCAGAAGATCTGCTTGTTTGTTCATTTTGAAACATTCCAAGTTAGTTAGTTAGTTAGTTAGTCATTCAGGTATGTTAGTTAGTTATTTAGTTAATTATCAGTCAGCCAACCAGCCTGTGAATTAGTTAGTGACTAAGGTTCTATTAATTTTAGAGCAGCTTTCAATATTTCAGGCATAGTGGCATCATTTACGGATGAGGAAACGTTATAGGTGTTTCAGTAAAACAAACAAAATTACAGCAAAAATATTTTATTGATTGCAATTGAATTTGCGCTTATTAAAACCTTTTTTTATTTACTTTCATCTCCTTCAGTGAAACAGGAAATTATAGTTCATTTCATTTGTTTCAGTCTCCTACCAGTGAAATAGGAAGATGTAGCTCACTATTTAGAGCGGATTCCTTTACATGGCATTCTTATGATCTTCATGCGCTCTTTTTCAGCAGGCATTAGCTCCCTCCACAAGCCTTTAAACACATAGGGTGCTAAGTTAACATGCAATGTTTACAATGGATTGTTTTAAATCTCAGAGTGAACCCCTTTTTCTTCCTGCTTCTAGGTATTATGAGGAATGTTGTTGCTATCCTTGATGTGCGTAACACGAAAAAGATTCCATTAAAATGTGAAGGCTGATCAAAGTACTCCCATGTGTTCATCCAAATCGCAATCTAAATTGTTGGCCTACAAAATACACAGTCACTACATTTTACAGTATATTCTGTAAAGCGCTTTGGGACTTTTCTTGCAGTGTTCTTGTCAACAATCCTGCGGATTAATGGGTAATAATATAATTTACATTTGATATAGAGCTTTGCACGTCTTCTAGATGTCTCAAAGCACTTCACAGAATATACTGTAAAGTTAGTTGATTGTTTATTTGTGGGTGAAAAGCCACAGCCAGTTGTGCACAGCAATGTCCCACAAATAGTTGTGGATTGAGTGACCAAACTATTATTGTTTTTTTTAAAGGATTATTATCCCCAGAAAAGTGATCACCAATCGACTAACAACCGGGTAAGGAAACTTGGCCAACATTTCGCACTGCCAGGAACAGAACCCAGGTCTCTTGCTTGCGAGGCGAGTGCTCTAACCACTGAGCTACAGGACTAAATATCTGGAATGTTAACAATATTAAGCCATTCAGTTGGAAAAGAGGTACAGAGGCACTCACGTTTGATTTTAACGGACCATGACAGGTCCATATAATGAAGGATAATTGGAAACATTGATATTAAACAATCTCTGAAAGTGTACAGCATCACTTTTGTTTTCAAACCCACTGACAGCAAATCCCCATTCTGGCAAATCAGATTTCTGTGTGGTCTGCATTGTGCATAGTGAGGATAAACAGTCAACCTTTAAATCTCCTATTCAATTTCCTCCATGCTTTTCTGTGGTATTCATCTCATGGCTGTTTGAGTGCCTTTCTATGTGTAAAATAGTATATGCTGACAGAAATAATCACTACATTTGGCAGTTATTGCTCTGAAGTACTTTAACACATTTTGATATTTTAAATACCTAATCATCAGCGGTCATTTTCTGTCACTCAATGTCGGTACGTTTCTGGTACAATTGCTAATGTTGCCAAATAATGGCAATTATTCATACATACGTTGGATAAAAATACATTTACACTATGAGATCGTCCACAAAGCAGGTGGATAGGAACTCAAACAGGAAAATAACAGCACTGCTCACTCTTACGGTTTTCCATACCGGTTTCTACAAAGTTACAATATTTTCAGCTGTTTCATGTTCAGTCATTCTGTATGTACAGTAGAACTGCTGCAAAACTATTTTTAAATTGATACTTTGGGCCTTTATGAAGTTAAGCCAGGAGCATCAAGTCATTTGATAAATTCTAAAGGATGCAGGATATCCCATGTAAAACAGGGCTATGTAAGTCCGAAGGATGAATTCATTTAATTTCCATATTTGCTTTGATGGGTTTGCATTAAATTGAAGGTTATAAACAAGCTGGTTGGCAAGCAGGTGTGAGATGGTCTCACAACTGGAAGCTCCAAGCTTGAATCTCACTCTTGCTTCATTTTTAAACACTCTACTTTCCAGTACATCAAGTCTGTGGAATTCCTGAAGTCCCTTTGTCTTCTTAAAATTTCCAGGCTTCTAAAGTTCAAGCTGTTTAAAAAACTGGAAACAGCTTCAAAATCACTGGATTTAAGCATTTTCCAATCTCAAATGTTAAGATGATGATTTTGAGCCTAAGACAATATCAATTCTTCAGGCCTTCAGTTTCTTCCACTAGATGTTCAGGGAAAGCATGAGTTTCTAGAGTACATTGGTGGGATTGGCTGCCAACTCTCCCAGTGGATTCTTTCACCTCCTGAGTAGATTCACAACCAAGGGTCCACTATCTATTCCCATCCCACTGGACTGCAGGGAATTGATCGACATTTATGCCAAGTGTAATTGGATGACCTCAGTAAACTGATACTGAGGACTATCACATGCAGCAAACTAACACTATTTAAGGGTCTTCGCCACAAAACAATGTTCGGAAAGCTTTCCTGTGGTCTTTGTGAATACATATAACTCAACTAGCAATTTCTGGTACATTGTTTGCATCATCATTCATGTCTCCATGAAATGTAGAACAATTAAAAGATACAACACTCAAGACGTGAACACTTGGCAGAAACTGCATCAAATAAGTTCTTGGTTCTGGAACTAATGCTGCTGAGACGGAGTAAATCTTACAAGTGGGCAACTTGGTGGTTTCGAAATGGAGCTGACAGTGGATCTTATTGACTACTCCAGCAACTAAACCTGGCTAACATGTCCCTGTAGAAGATTGTGCCTCTTGAAATATCTAGCACTGAGATCACTATAACATTTCTCACAGATCATATTTTGCTTTTGTGGTACAATTTTACAATGCAATTTAATATGTTACTAGTTGATCTTAAAGCCACAATATTGAATAGGTCCAATTTTCCACATAAATAATAAAGGTTTCGTAGTATTAAGTCCCAAACCATGGTTTTTTTCAAAGTTGTTCATGTGGTTTCTAACATTCCCCAAGAGGTGTCACAATGTAGTCCACTGAGAGCTGAGATACAGAAAACAACTCAAATCTGTTTCCACTCAGGCTGTGACCTGGCGAAGGATAAGTTCAACAAAATATCGACTGCTTTTCGTTAATTGTTTTCTGAGTCTATTTTGTTAATAAAAGTGCAGAGGATGTTTTCATCCCAGCAGGCCATGTGGTTAGATACAGAAAAGTCACTTTTCACCACGTCAAGGAAGCAATGGTCTTTACTTGTTGACAGGATTCTAGCCAGACAGCCGTTTGACTACAAAGGTTTTCTCAAAGTTTAGCATTAGACAATATCTTTGTCGCAGGCTATTATAACAATAATTACGTTTGATCGAATACCTTTCACGTCAAGAGGACATCTCAAAGTGCTTCAAAGCATTTACGTTTGGTAACTACGTAATTTGGAGATTGAAATATCTCTTTGAAGTGTTTTGTTTCATATTTTAATTCTTGTTTCTTTATATGCAACGGTAATCCTGTAATATTACAGGCATCTGCATGAAGCCATTATTGATCTGTCCTATTTGCAACACACATCATGAAATCCATTTATTCTTCTGTGGTCCAAAGAGTGACAGTTCACAACATGATTCAAAAATAGTGACTAATTTACTTTCCTAGCAATAATTATTCCAAGTATAATTATCACATCGCTGCTGCATTTCCTCCCTCTATAGTACAGAATCAATTGTACGATATGTTTCATACAACTTGATTGTGCAGAAACACATTTCCAGTATATGTTTGGAAAACACAGCAGTTGTGTTAGAGGAGTATAAGCAATACACAGCAGTACCCATACGGTTAACACATGCATTTGAAATTGTAACCATCACTGTTTTCAAAGAATGAGAAGAATCGATTGGACCTCCCACTGCTCACTTGAGCACAAATCATCACTACCCCTACTTGAAGCTAGCAGCAGCAGAGCCACATGCACTAAGGACGACATTGGTAACACCAAGGAAGCGTGGTTTAAAGCATTGAGGGCTTTTTAGCACAGACAAAGGCTCTAACCTGGGATCTTCCTAGCCAGCATGACGTAAGCAGCACACCACATGGTGTATTTATTGACAAATGCCCAAGGGTTTAATAATAATAATAATAATGATAATCCTTGCATTTGATATAGCGCTTTTCACGTCGGGAGGACGTCCCAAAGCGCTTCACAGAACACACTGTAAAGTGAATTGACTGTATATTTGTGGGCGAACGCGGCAGCCAATTGCGCACAGCAATGTCCCACAAACAGTCGTAGATTGAAAATGACCAATTTTTATTATTGTTTTTGGTTTTGGAGGGATTATTATTAGGCTCTGTGTGGAGTAAGGAAACTTGCCCAAGGTTTTGCCCTGCCCGGAATTGAACTCAGGTCTCTCACTTGCAAAGCGAGTGCTCTTACCACTGAGCTACAGGACTCCACCAAGAAAGGCAAGCGGATGAATATTGAATGCCTTTACAGTTTTCAAAATCTGAATTATTTTTCATCAAATAATAATAATGGCTAGTGTTAAACATTATGAATCATATTAGAAAAATGTAAAGAAGAATAAGTGACAATTGTTTCCAGTATATATAGAGTGTTTTGTGTATGGCTATATCGGTCCTCGAGTCTTAGCCAACAATTTCTAGATAAATTGAACATTCATTTCATGGCTATTTGTGAGATGTTGTTGTGCACAATTTGGCTGCAGTGTTTGTCTACAAATACACAGTTACTACACTTTACAGCAATTACCCTGTGAAACATTTTGAAATGTTAAAATACAAAAGTAATCTCCGCATTTTATATAGTGCCTATAATATCAAGATTGTCTTAAAGCTGTTCACAAAGTTTTGTGAAGTGCGGTGACTGTATATTTGTAGGTGACATCTTTATAGGCACTAAATCAAATGCAAGGAAAGATTATTATTTTTTGTCATTAAAACAATGGGGTGAAAAAGACGGAATTACAAGGTATGTATTTTTATCTGGTTAAACTCCAGGAATATTTCAGCACATATTCTGGGGTTCCCAAGCCTTGGCTTTTGCCAAGCTGTGCCCAATATTCTCTGTAAATTGGTAAGCAGAATGCATCCCTCCAGGGAGAGAGTGTGCATTCCATTCCAGACCTGGAGAAATTTCCATGTCTACATATGTGGAACTCTCAGTCCGTTTTTGGATCCTCTTAAGCATGGTCTATGTATGTCAGATGCCTGACTGACCAAAAAAAACAGATTACTGGTGCATGTGGAACTGTGAGTTCTGGAAAATAAATGGTAGTTATCAGCATCTGTTCTAAGGTATTAACAATGCACTTCCACAGCTGAGATCTGATGAGCCTCAGTAACAATGAAGGGATCTAGTCAATGCAAAATAAAAATAAATAAAACTCAGAGGTCACTCAGCAGATGCCTGCTTTGAGTTCCAGCCAGATTTAAATACATTTCAGATCAAGGCACTTTTCCGGCCATATGCAACCTGCAAAGGGACCCCTGATAACAAACATTGAAAGTGGGTATTATAGCAGGCAATGGGTACCATGGTTTTGACTCCCTTCCACAGTCTCAGGTATTGACGGGGTATAAAACCATGCAGAGGAATTTTATTTTGGTTATTGTATTGTATTTCCTGGGAGTGTTCGCCACCTCTTTGGATATACTGGAAAAGTACTGCATGCCTGAGAGAAAGCAACAAGCCAGGTTAACAGTATCACTCACTAACTCCAGAACCTGCAAGAAGGGAAGAAACAATTGCATAATGTTAACAAGCATTTCTACAGCAGTCAGACAATATAGATTTATGGAACCCATTTTTCCTCTCTCTATACATATAAGCAATATCTATTTGTCTGTCTGTCTGATCTGTCTGCTTAAGAATGTAATTGAATGTTATAAAATGAAATGTAGTCCTAAATGTCCAAATTATTTATGAAATATTATGTCTTATATATTAGGTTGTTCATTTATTATGTAACTGGCCAGAACTGAACAGTTTAGTGGTAAAGTCATGCAACTAAATAGTTCTACTGATTACAGGCACAAATCACAAAGAACCTTCACAGCCCTCTCTCCTAGAATGTATACCTGTAGTTAGTTGCCTCCATCAGGACACTGAGTGAGTTAAGTAGAGTATAGTGCCTGATAGGATACATTAAGGTCTGAGGAGGGAACAGTATAAATGGGGCAAATGATTTCTTCTTTCATGGTTTCTTACATTCATATGACAAAGAGACCTGAGTTGAATCCCATTGTCCACTATCATTTGTAATAATGCTTCTAGTGGGGTCACGGATTACCAATTTCAATTTATCTAAAGTAGGAAGGGGAGCTGGTCATGGGATCAAGTCACAGACCTAACAAGCAATGGCATTGGCAGCACCTATTCAAATGTCAGTGGGTTTGATCTTCTCACTGCCAATCTGAAGATAAAATGATAGTCACAAAGAGTCAATCACAAGATTTGGAGATAATTAGAAATAATCTATGGGATTATGAAGAAAACAGTAATTACCATTTAACTATGGTTGTGGTGAAAATCATGGCTGTATTTTGCATGGGATAATTTTGTACTGTTTCCAATTTTCTGACATCTGAAGACATTAACTCATGCTGGGGTTTGGTTCCACAAGTGGCAGAAGGCCTCCAGTGCCTTGCCAGTGTCCAATCCTCGTTCAGGAGCCTCCTCAATAAGTGCTCATGGGAAAAATAAGTGAAAGGTTAAAATGATCATAAGCATAACATGGACATTTAGAATATCAGGACACCGGGGTCATAAAATTCCACATGAACCTTGGTTCAAACTCATCATCTTAGTTTTGGAAACAGTTTTCAATTCATTTTCAATTTAGAAACTGATTTTCACTTACACAGAACCTGAAACAAAAACATAAGTCACTGGGAACACTCAGCAAGGCAGCATCGATGGAAAAAGGAAAGTAAGTCAACGTTATACCGAACCTGATCCTGTCCTGAACTAATGTTTAGACAAACATACATTGGATTGACAATCAAGATAAAATAATAATAATAATAATAATGATTCTTGCTTATCTCATCATCGAGACAGCTTTACTGTGAATTGCAGTGACTATGTGTTTGTAAGAAAACACGGCAGTTAATTTTCACACAACAATATCCTTAAAATAGCCATAGATTGAGTGATCAATTTTATCTGGGGATTATCATCCACAACACTGGGAGAAATTCCCTTCTCTTTGTGTGTAGTATGACAGCATCTTTAACTTGAACATGGCAGACAAGAACTCATTTAATGTCTTATCCGAAGGATGTCACCTCCATCAATGCCAGCACTGCATTGGAGTGTCATCTTAGAAGTGTTAATAATAATAAAAATAATACTAATAATAAGTCTTGAATTTAATATATCGCCTTATCACGTATTCAAGATGTCTCAAAGCACTTCATAGAATTTTTGTTTTGAAGGAATTATTGACCCAGAAAAGTGATCCACCAAACAACTAGCAACCAGATTCCAACTTAGTGTGGGGTAAACAGAGGCCTGTGGAGCAAGGAAACTTGCCCAATACTCCAGTGGAAACAAAAGCTGATTTTTCCCATCCCATTAGCTGACTCAGCACTGACTGTGGTTTAAACTTTATTGGTCTCGCTATCACAGCAAGTGGTGCATTTACTCCCTGGAGGAGTAAATGGGGTAAGTGATCTTGATCTCCTTCCTTTGGAGGAGCACACATTTGTATGGTTCTGTATATAGAATACAAACAAATGTATTGCACCAATTGTAACAGTTAGTCCCTTTATTTCAAGACTAGTTTTTTTTGTGATGAAATTTGCTTAATCTATGTAGCAGAAACGGCACATTTGGACAAGTCCATGAATTCTACAGTTTGGTTTTGGTCACCAGGGATTGTGGCAACAAGTCTCTGACCTTTGCCCTCCAATGAATCAGACACTTGCACGTGCTTAATGTTGGCTTCATGCTTAGTCTTTAGATAAATACCCAGAGAAGTAGTTTATACACTGAGTATGTTTTCCTGAAGAAAGGGGATCCTTGGAGTTTGTTCCATAAACAAGGGTGCCACATTGAACAGGCAACAGAAATATTTATTCTGAAAAGGATCTTTATGCAAACAAACACAATTTTTCACATAAAAGGTATCAATAGCTCAGAGTCACAGAGGCAAAATTAGTCTTTAAATAAATAGACAACATAGGCTCATTTTTTATGTAAAAAATTAAATCAACCTTAAATTAATCTACTAGACTTTGTTTTTGATATCATCCAGCCTGAATGTTAAACTGGTTCTGAGTTTGTTGCATTTTGGATTTCTCCATTGTAACCTGTCCACTTTAATTTAATGTTTTCCCTTAATTAGGTATTCACTGCTGCCAGGAACTAGTGTCAGGAAGATAATTAAGCAATGAATTATTGTGAAAATTATTCTATTGTTAATTGAAAATTAAATCTTGTATGTTGTGTTAAACGTTTGTACTGAATATTTGAATGTAATTTGAAAACAAATCCAAAGCATTTCTTATTCTAGGTATTACACTCAGACAAATAGTATACAGTAGTTGGGCCCTAATATTTTACTTAATAAGAATTTGGAAAATACAAGTGATGTCTATTTTACAGATGGAGAATGTGCTGTTTAAGAATAACACTTTTGAGATTTCAGAACTAAAATGATTGAAATCACAGAGATCAACTGAAAGAAATGTCATTGTGAACAACCAGAACCACAGCAGGGGGGTAATAAGACAGCTTTGCTCTGTGTCTGAAGGGAAATTATTCGCTCCCAGAAATGGCTCCATGTACGATGGTAACCCTGGTGATATGGGAAAATCTAATTGTCCAGAGATAAAATTGTTGGCATGGCCTTGTTGTCTGATAGGAATAGTTAACAGGGGTGAGGCCCACCGCAACAACCTACGTGCAAAGCATTCTGGAAGAAAATGAGAATAAAATAATTTGTCTATATTTCTAACCTTTCTAGGTCCTATGGTTTCCAGTGAAAGAATGTGGGCAATCATAATCCTGAAGCACATATGACCAGATATAATGTATAATGTGATGCAATGTGGAGTTACGGGTAAATAGGTATGGAATGCATATTTAAGCTAAGTGTAATGTGGTGTTTGAAAATGGGCAGACAGTAATTTTCCTGCTTTATGGCAACCCTTGTTATATTTACTGAGCCTTGATGGTGCATGCTTATATGGCCTCTAATTTGTGGCATATCTGAAAGGGATTTCTAAATTCCTGAATACCAATTCTCTCTCGGATCCCAGCTGACCACGGAAACTCCACTCTGGAAGTAGATGCCCTCAAACAGAGTTTCCATCAGTTGCTGTGACGTCCTTTTGGTTATTGGAAAAAGACCCCATTTGCCAAATTTGGAATCCTTAATAAAGAATCCTATTTAGGAATCCGAATCCAAAGTATTGCAAGTTAGACCTCAGTGTCCCAATGTAACCAAACACTACCCAAAGTAGAAACAAAAATAGATGTTTCTCCTCTTCCGTGCCCATGTCAAACTGTCAAATGAACTAAGGTGAAGATATTATCGCTTAGAAGATTATACACCCTGAGGCAGGCCGGGAATGTGAAGCCATAGGTAGGCTATACCTAGGTAAACAGATCTAAATAAGAAAAATATATCAGGGTTGTATGTGTTTCAGTGAATTAACAGCAATGTAATCAGGAAAATCCATCTGTTTGTGGTATTTTAAACTATGAGTAGCAAAGGGAGCTTGTTAAGTCAGGAATCATAAAGTGGAATTATTGTCCAATTCTGTATCTGTAAACACTGTAGCAGGTACCATCACAGTGCAAAACACTAAATAACCTGCTTCTCTTTACATTTTATGTTACAATAACTGCATTATGCACTCTGAGCAAACAAATCTTTAAAGGTACAAAGGCCAGAAGGACATAACGGTTATCTAGAAGGGTGGTTGAGATCAGGACCCTGGATTGATTTAAGAAACAACTTGATACTGTAATGGGAAGAAGGTAGGGTTGATATTCTGAAAGAATGAGATCAATACCCATGAGTAGCTACGACTATAACCATATTTGAAAAGGGATCTGAATCCAGTATTTCAAGATGAATGTTATGAAAAGATGTAGAGGAACAGGAGATAACTGAGATTAGAGTAATTGGTAGTTAGAGTAATTAATCAATAAAGAATCCAATTTTGCTTGATGTGCGTCATGTTTTTACTTTTATTATCACAATCTTTGAATAACACTCTTTGAATAAAAAAAATGTTCTTCCTATTCTCTGCAACTATGTTCCTACTTTCAACTTCTGAAATGCCAGTCCCTTCAGCCGAACTAGCATTGATCAGATGGCATAGAGTACAAGTTTGCGATATTTATGACAGTTTATTACAGTGAACCATTAGGATCAAGAGGGAGGTCTTACTGGTGAAGATAGATTGCACTTGTTGCTGACGTTACTGCAATCTGTTTTGTTCCAGGTGGAAGAACCTCTTTGGCAAATCAACACCTCAATCAATAAACAAATCATGTCAGTCACCTGTTACAACATTGCAACGGATATAGGAAATCCAGTGGGATGAAGTGGTCAGTGTACTCACCGGGGAGAGACAGAATGTTTGTGTACAAAATTTATAATGATAAGTAAGAGCATGGAAAGTCTGTTTACATTAGTTTTTGGTGAATCAATAGACCAGTAGCACAGCAAGTGAAATAGAATGGAGTATTTAAAAATCTTAGCCACTTTTACCTGCCGATCTGTCATTTAGAGAATCAGGCATCCTCGAAAGATTTGGGAATTCTGAATACTGTAGTATATTGCAGAAAGACAAGGTACAATGTTATGTTGCTGTTAAACGGTGATGTAAGTAATGCTTCATCTTCAACCTTAATTCTCTTCTGATTGATCCCTTAATTCCACATCATGTTCAGCCTATAGGTACTGTTGCTGTTGGAAAGACACAGCTGATGATCACTAAGAAATGTCCTTACATCAAATTGCAAACATAAAATGGTTGAGTTGACACACTTTGATACGAACGTTTTAAACCCTGGCATTCCTTACATAATAATCCTTGGATTTGGATTGTTATCCTTGTATTACAATAATCCTTACATTTGATATATGATCCTGTCATGTTCACATTTGCCTTGTATAGTTCCGATACCATGGACCCCTTCAATTCTCCTCCACTGCCTCTCCTCTCACCTCAACCTTCAAGGTTCTGTCCTTGAATTGTTCAGGTCTTATCTCTCCCACCGGCTCTAATTTATCTCCGCCAACAGTTTCTCTTCCAGCCTCCGCACAGTCTTGTGCAGTGTTCCTCAGGGCTCTGTCCTCAGTCCCCTCCTCTTCAACCTCTACATGCTCCCCATTAGTGACATCATCCACAGACATGGGGTCAACTACCATATGTACATGGATGACACTCAACTCTATCCCTCTGCCTCCACCCTCGATTCCAGGACAACTGACTTCCTGACAGTCTGTCTGTCAGCCATCAAATCCTGGATGAGAGCCAACTTTCTGCAGCTGAATCTCAGCAAAATTGAGGCCCTCCTGATTGGCTCGCACCAGCACATCCGCACCTCAGGGACTGGCAGCATCAGCATCCATGGTTGCACACTCCACCTCACCAAGCCAGTCAGGAACCTGGGCATCTTGTTCGACCCTCAACTGTCCTTTCTCCCCCATATCTGTACCATGACCCGCTCTGCTTTCCCCCACATCCGCAACATTGCCCAACTCCGCCACTGCCTCACCACTCAGGCCGCAGAAAACCTCATACTCGCATTCACCACCTCAAGGCTTGACTACGGAAACTCACTCCTTGTCGGCCTCTCCAACTCATCCCTCCACAAGCTGCAGATCATCCAGAACTCCTCAGCTCATGTCCTCTCCCACACCAGGCTCCGTGATCCCATCATACCCACCCTCGCCTGGCTCCACTGGCTCCCCGTGCTTCAGAGGATAAAATTAAAAATTCTTGTCCTCACTTTCAAGACCCTCCATGGCCTTACTTCATCCTACCTCTCTGACCTGCTAACCCTCTAATCAACCTGTCAGCTCCCTCAGTTCAGCAGGCTCCGGGCTGCTCCAGGTCTCCCACCCGACCCGCCCTACCATCGGCGGCCAGGCTTTCAACCTCTCTGCCCCCACTCTTTGAAACTCCATCCCTCAATCCCTTCATCTTGCTCCCCCCTTGTTTCCTTCAAGGCACGACTCAAGACATTCCTTTTTGACCATGTCTTCAGCCAGTCTTCTACCTCTCTACCCTCCCTCATCCCAACCCTGTCCCCCTGCACTCGGGTTCTGATCCCTCACTGTTCAGCGCTTTGGGACGCCCTCCCGATGTGAAAGGCGCTTTTCAAATGTAGTTTTATTATCGTTATTGTGATTGCAATTATTTGAAGGCAAATTTAGTGGCTAATTTTGTACAGTAATAACCTAGAAACAGCAAACAAGTGAATCTGGGGATTGTTGGCCAGGGATTACAATGTGCTCTTATGAATTCCATTGACCTAAATCTCAGATGCTCAGTTAATGTTTATGCTTCATTTAAAAAAAATCCTAGAGCAATTAATAATATACTTGCAATGGATAAGTATTG
Source organism: Callorhinchus milii (assembly GCF_018977255.1). Classification (NCBI taxonomy): domain Eukaryota; kingdom Metazoa; phylum Chordata; class Chondrichthyes; order Chimaeriformes; family Callorhinchidae; genus Callorhinchus; species Callorhinchus milii. The sequence goes on from NW_024704742.1 coordinate 52,410,452, forward strand.
TATTTTATATTAACCAAGAGCTGATTTTTACATTCAAATATTTATTTTTAAAAACAATTGCACAGATCATATTGATTTCATAGAATCATGGAATTATTACAGCACAGAATGATGCCATTCGGCTCATTGTGTCTGTGCCGGCTCTTTGAAAAGAGCTGTCGAATTCAATCCCACTTCCCTGCTCTCTCTCCATAGCCCTGCAAACTTATCCGCCCCAAATAATTATCTAATAATTTCCTGTTAAAGGTTTCCTTAATGTGCTTTGACTTTTACTGGACTATCATTTTCTATCATTTGTTCTAGGTGCAGTTCCTCCCTGTTTATAATCATAATAGTTTCACTCAGTTGGTAGCAGGTTGGCCTCTGTTATGGAAGATTGTGGATTCATACCCTATGTCAGGACTTGAGCTCATAGTGAATGTTAAAGATTTCAAAACGCCCTTTGCAAAGGGAGGAAGTTTCTTCTCACATACTGACCAACAGCCCTTCAGATTAATTGATCAGTTGCATAGGAGCATAGGAAAATACAGGACTGAAAAAGCACATTGGGATCTATCGGGCGCTTCACTGCATAGCTATTTGTGAGATAATAATGGCTGCCACATTTGCTTATAAAATTATTCCTTACAACTGACAGCAATTACTTGCAAAGCATTTTTAGACATTTCATCTTGATAAACAATGATAAACGTGCAAGTTATTTCTTTACCACAAATTGGATACTTAGCTCAGTTAATCTTCCTTCATTTTACCACATTACATTTGAAGCAAAATCCTTAAATACTTTTAAAATGGAATTAGTTCGTTTTTTTATTAAGACAATATTAACAAGTAGAGGGAGTGAGCAAGCGAGAGAGTGGGACTAGACTAGGCTGGCTCTCATGAGTAACACCAGTGCACACTTGGAGCTAAATTGTCTGTTTCTGTGTTGCAAACCTTCCATGGAGTCAAAACAATGTTGTTTCTAAATGCATCCGGTTCCTTATTTATTGCCATTGATTATAACAGAAAGCATTTAGGAATGTCGTGATTTCAAGCCCTGTGATTCTCTGTTGGTGAAGGGAGCAGTGGAAAGAAAGCTGAAGCTTGCTGAGTCCAACAGGTCTCAGGTTGGAACTAGTTTGATCAACTATGAAACCAAATGCACAAAACAACAACAACAACAACTTGGATTTATATAGCGCCCTCCATGCCGGACGGTGTTTCAGAGCGCTTCACAGTAACGGATCCCGGGACCGAGCCAGGGGGAGGGGAGGAAGGTGACCAAAGGCGCGGTCGAAAAGAAAGGTCTTCAGCCGAGACCTGAAAGTAGGAAGAGAGAGGATGAGGCGGAGAGAGAGAGGAAGGGAGTTCCAGAGCCTCGGGGCATAGGGGCTGAAGGCACGGCCACCGATGGTGGAGCAAAGGACTCTGGGGACAAGGAGGAGGCTAGACCCGGTGAAACGAAGGCAACGGGCACTGTTGTGAGGAGCGAGTAGGTCAGAGAGTTAGGGGGGGTGCAGAGGAGTGGAAGGATTTGAAGACAACGGTGAGGATGTTGAAGTCAAAAACCTGAATAATATAAAATACGATGTGACTGAAAAGTGTTGACAGACGTAGTGTGCAAGAGTAATAGAAAAATAACCTGAGCACTGCATTCTGCTCCTGAAATCCCAGTGGAGTGCAATAATACGCGTTGTCAGGTTCCCTCCTCATGCCTTCAATTAACATTGACATTAACACCCAGGCTGTCTAATATATCGAGTGACCGCTTCAAACATGATACTGATGTTGTTTAGAGGCTTGTTGACAGTTTTATTTTCAAAACAAACAGCCACAGGCCATGGATTCAGTGGCATGACTGCTCTTTGGACAAATGGGCATCCAGGCCAAGATCTAAGAAAATTTCCCTGCATCAGGCCTTCAGCTAAAGGAAAACCATATCTTCACAGTGCTGTGTGACCATCACCAGTATATGAGATAAAAATGCAACGCTTCATACCAGATTTGACTGAGAATAGATTTGATCATAATCAGAACATTAAATTTGTTATGAAATGTTGTATTTTCTTATAGACTCTTTCCATCACCTAAAACAGAAGAATGCAGACAAAGGGATTTTACTACAAATTCAATTGTAAAGTAAGTAACTCAATAGATCTTAGAAAATTGGACCACAAAGAAAATAGTGACCCTTACTGAGTTTAAATATTCTTTCAGCTGACCTAGGAGTAGGAAATGAGATGAGCAAAGTTCATACCTCTTGTTACCTCTTGCTGGTTTCTTGAAGAAAAGGTATATTTAACTGAATGATCTTCTTCAGAACCTCATTTTTGTTTATGCTTTAAACTTCAGGCACAGCACTGCCAAACTCCCGCTCTCCCAGATCTCCCTACACAGTGTCAGTGCTTTACCCTTCACACCATGCCTCTCTCCACCTCTCCATCTCTTTGTTTGTCTCTGAGACTTCCTCCTGTTTCTCTATTTCACAGTGTATCTCTTTCTCTCTCCCTCAATCTCTGATGTTCCCTCTCCCTATGCTGGTATGTTATCTGTCTCAGATCACAGATTGACCAAACTCTATTCCACACTCAAAGGGAATCCTACCACTGGTTGCAATATATGCAGGTGAGAAACTCAAGATTTTCACTGACATTTCACTCATTTAATTTCCAGGATTTCAGGTCTAGTGCAAATAGGTGTAATGTGGTTCAAGTGCTCTGAGATTTTACATAAATGCAAGTTGTTGTTGTTATCTGGAGCGAGGATATACACTGTTCTTCCGGAACTATAACCCCTCCAACCTGGTATTATTCGTGTGAAACAACACTGCAATCTTTTTCTGGCTTTGTTGTTCTTTCCGTAAAAGTTGTTTCCAGAGCCAAAAGGAGCATTCTAACGTGTCGTAACCGATATCTTGTATAAAATTAACAACACAAGGCCAATGGTTCCCTTGAGGGAGGAAGGGGAAATCGAAAGGCAAGTTCATCCACAATGTTCACTTCCCATCAGCTGGTTCAGGATCGACTTGCCTGGTGTATAGCTCTTCGTTGTGTAGCAATGTAAATGTATAGCACGAGGGGGCTAAAAGGAGAATCTTGGGATGTCCTCCTGACATAAAAAGCACTATATAAATGCAATTTGTTGTTGTTGTTGAAAATTATTTGATATTTGGGGAGGGACAGGCAAAGAATGAAGAAAAATACAGTAAACTCCTGATAACTAGATCCTGGCTTAACTTGTCGCTACCAATTATCATATTGTCAATATGCTGGTCGTATATATGTGCACATGCCTAAATCACCACTCCTGATAGCTCGTCATTGAGCCCTTTTCTCTTGGAGTGATAAGTTATCAGAACTATATGAAAGCCGTTCATTTGGTCTTGATCGGATGACTAGTATAAGAACAATTCCCACAATCTGCATTTGGCACCTTTTCTATTGCTTCTGCAGTCATTTCTGGTGCACGTGTTCAGTGACTAATACCATTCTTCCGATCCTTCCATGTTGCTGGATTTCTCAAGTCGATTACCTGCACTTTACTTCAAGTGGTTTCTACTTACATTCCTGAATCCCAAGTATGAATGAAGTGGAAAAGTGAGCAGTATTCACCAACATCCCTGGAACCACAGTTCACGGGGAAGTTTGGGAAACATTAAAAACTAATGAGATAAACAAGCAAAAACCGGGGAAAATAAGTGATGGGGATATTTCCAATATTTCTCTCTCACTCTCCCACCCACCCCTCCAGTTGTAAGAGATTCCGGTCTGTCTCTGTTTGATATGCTAACTGAGGTGGCTAAGGTTTTCCCCTGTATTAATAAACTGATTGGTTCATGGACCAAGTCTGTCTCTGTTCAATTCCTGTTTGGCTCAGTGTCTATAGTTTGTGCCACAATATATATCAAGAACCATTTGGAATGTGGAGTCCTTTAGCTTACCGGTTAGACCACTCGCCTCACAGGCGAGAGGACCTGGGTTCAATTCTCGGGCAGGGCGAAACGTTGGGCAAGTTTCCTTACTCCACACGCCTTTATTTTGCTAGCAGTGAATAGGAAAATAGGAATCAGGTTGTTAGTCAATTGGCGGATCGCGTTTCCGGGGTAATAATCTCTTCAAAAAATATATAATGTGGTCACTCAATCCATGACTGTTTGTGAGACACTGTTGTGCACAATTGGCTGCCGTGTTTCGCACACAAAAAACATACAGTCAATTCACTTTACAGTATATTCTGTGATGTGCTTGAGACATCTCAAATATGTGATAAGGGTTAAATCAAATATAAAGATTACTATTATTGTTATATCACATGCAAGCATTATTATTATTATTTGCTTCTTCGTTGACACAATACACATTTGTGGAATGCTATAATTAAAGTGGATATCTGATTATTAGTGGATTATGCAGTGAGCCACACCAATTTACACTGTATTGCAAAAACTAATGCAGATGTCCCAACATTGTTAGACAAAACTTTACTTCAAAAAGAGACACTGATAAATGGAATGCACATACTTACAACAAAAGTCGTCATCTGTTTACAATTTACATTTCAGTTGTGACTAATATGCTAGCTTCTATAGAGAGCTATTAGCTCTGAACTCTAGGCTGACGACATGCTGTTTAAATTAAATTCAGTTTTGCTTGGACACTGACCAAGACCACTGTGAGAAGAAGTGAGGGCCAATCGGATCATTCTTATCGTGCTTCAATAACCGCAAGTTTCCATGCAAATTAAGCGTGTGTTGTACAGGACGTTTGTCTGAAAAGTTTTCCTTCATGGCTCTGAGCTCCTGGCCATGGACCAGAGGAGTATCTTTTGGCCAGTTTACGAAGTCCAGGACCAAGTAGTGGGGTTAATTGTGATAAATAGGGCAAGCAGCTGCAGTGCGGGAGGTCTCCTTGCTGCTCAATATCCAGGATGCAGAGAATGTCTATTTGCCAAAGCCCTTCTCACGAGGACATTGTTTAAGGAGGTAGTGTTAACGAAGCCTGGCATTGACTTTGGAATTTTCACCCCAACGTTTCAGTGGAGATCAGAAAGATGATAAGGAAGGTTTATACTGTATGTACACTGCTTATGGAAATATCACATTTGTGCAGGTATTATGTAGAAATTCTTTTGGATCATGAGCAGAATATTACTTGAAATAATATGACTACAGTATTTATATCAGCAGCTCATCATTCCAAAGAAAAATGATTCTGTTTGACTCTGTTTAGATTGCAATGATTCAGGAACCTGTGTTTGTGATGTCTTTTCGATTTATGTGTAAGGTAATTCTGCATTGTATTAGCACTGAACTGTATTGGGCAAGGTCCTTTTTCAAAGGTCACACTAAGGCAATGGCAAAGCCAGGATGTATGCCAAAGCTCCTGTTGACCACCAGTACGCAGTAATGGCCTTACTTCTTCAAAGGTTACAATAATATCTTGTGAATGCTGCCAGGAAGTGTTTAAAGAGCCAGGCGTTCCTAGATTTGTCTGAAAGGCAAAGACATTTCTAAATTTAGTATAATGCAATGCAATGTGATCAGCCATTCCAGTATCCTGAAGGGCTTACTTAGATGCACACATGAAATGTGAAGGTCAAGTTGTTTTGAATATGAACCTTCAGCGTTGATGTCTTTTGTTGTGCTGCTTGTATATAAATATATAGCGTTACTCAGTGGTATAGGATGTGCACAGCTGGGCTATTCGTTTGAGATCTATGACAGGCTGAGTACACCCAGTTGTTCAACTGCTTTATCCACATGTTAGACACATTCACATCTTACACACAGATGTTGAATTTTACCATTTGCCCATTGAATGAATGCAATACAAAATTACATTTGTACAGCGGTTTTCACGTTGGGAGGACATCCCAAGGCGCTGATGTATTTGAAAGTATGCCTCAGATTGTGCACAAAGTTGTGCCCTTTTCTCCTGACATGTTTCCCGATTGCCTACACTGACCATTTATGTCTTATGACAATTTAGGTTACCCTGGAAACATTCAATTTTCTGTTGCGATAACATCTGAACTAAAGTCAAGTAGAAAGTCGTTTCATTCAATCAAGACAATCAGGAGTTATTGATAATAGCTATCGAACCTTTGATAAATCTTCAAGACGCATCTCAAGACCATGCCTTCGGTCACCCTCTTACTCCTACCCTCCGCGTCCTCCACCCATCCTGATCCTAACCACCAGCTCGGGTGCGGATCCCTGACTATCCAGAGCCTTGGGAGGTCCTCCTGACGTGAGAGGCGCTATACAACAACAACAAGATTCCATTTATTGAGCGCCTTTCACGTCGGGAGGACGTCCCAAGTGCTGTACAGTTGGGTCAGGACCCGAGCAGGGGGGAAATGGTGAGGGGAGGGAAGGGAGGGAGCGAGGAGGGTGTAGAGAGTCGAGAGGGGAGCTGAAGGCACGGTCAAAGAGAAAGGTCTTGAGACCGGCCTTGAAGGAGGAAAGGGAGGAAGCAAGGCGAAGGCACTGGGGGATAGAGTTCCAGAGCCTCGGGGCTGAGAGGCTGAAGGCCCGGCCACCAATGGGAGGGCGGTTGGGGCGAGGGACGTGGAGCAGACCGGAGCCAGAGGAACGGAGGGTACGGGCAGGTAGGTAGGGGGGTAGTAGGTCGGAGAGGTAGGAGGGAGCAAGGCCGTGAATGGCCTTGTAGGTGAGGATGAGGATCTTGAATTCGAGAAATTATACAAATGTAATTTGTTGTTGTCAAACCACCGTAATGTATGATTGCAACAATCGACATAGGATATGTTGTGAAATGCCACAAATTTCACCTCAACATTTCCAAAATAAAGAAAGGTGCATGGTTGTGTGGAAATCAACTGAATGATTCTCAAAAAGGTGATCTGCACATTTCAGACGGAAGTAGATATGCATCAAACAAAGGTTAGTTTCTCCAGGAGAAGGAATAAATCCATATGTTTTACTTGATGAGAAAAGAGAAGAAATCTTGGAGGGTTTAACATACACACACACAGGCTATTGGAATACACTTTATCTTTCAATTCAGCAACTAGGCAAGGTACTAGATGGGTGCCAAGCTGTGGTGAGATACACAGGGGAGAGATGAAATGATGATAACAATGATTTATGTAAGAGCCGCTACAGACAACCTGTCATGAAATGCCAGTGATTTCATGAACTGGATGACTGTCCCCTTCCCAACAGAGGATGCAGTCAGTTGAGAAATGTGTGCCTCAAGCAAGGGAACGAAAGAAGAAATTTTAAAAAAAGCTAATAAGTTGTATTAACAGCATTTTCTTCTGTTACTGATTGAGATTCCTCAGTTCTGACTTCCCATTGACCCAGTTGGTATTTCTCCATTTTCCACACCTAAGTTTAAGAGTCTGAGGTTTATGGTTTGTTGACTAAAGCAAGCCACAGAGTTTATGGAGGAGCTGTCAGCACTTGAGAGTGGCTCAAATGGATGCCTCCTGTGCACTCATCTTAAAATAGTCGCTGGCAAAATTGATGTGTGTACATAGCAATAACTGTTAAAAAGCAAGATCCACTTAGCAGCTTTGGCTGGTAGTTTAAAACCAACTTTTCTAAACTTATATAGGGCCTTTTGCTTAGGAGAACATTTCCAAGCATTTTACAGAATGCAGCATGGGGGAAACTCATCCTGGACGGGATAGAGGTTAGCTAGCCAAAGGTGCAGTCAAAGAGAGAGGTGGGTTTTGAAAGCAGAGAGGGGAGAAGCAAAGTAGAGTACCAGGGAACGAGATCAGAGTGTCTGAAAGCTCAGTGAAGGTTTGCAATGCATATCCTGTAAAGATCAGAATAAATAAGCAGATTGTCATAGTTAATTGATTAGAAAGTTAAGCTTTTCTACTTTTTGCACTTCCTCATGGTACAAATATTGTCTAATTTATCTAGTGCACTGCAGGTAGAGATATCTGGACTATGAGGTTTAATTGCTTTGGTACACAGTATTTCAATGGCATTTGCAAACACTTACTGCCAAGGTAGAGATTTAAGTATAGCAGTCTTAACACTGCACCATAACTGTCTGTTAGGAGCATAGAATTCTCTTAGCCATCTGTATTTTTATTGGTTTCATGCTGTGTTCATGGCTGCAAAGAATGTACATTATTAAAGTAAGAGGTCAAAATATGGTTAAGTGAATGATACATGGCAATTTTCTCCTTTCATAAATCTTTTAACAGTGTTTGCTTAGTCCGGTCTCTTCAAGCATGTTTGAATGAATTTTTGGGGGAACAAGGGAGTGGAAGATCAGAATTGCTCCTGCAAGGGTTAAGGGGGAAGTTAGACAATATATTTTTCAACAGAGGGTTATTAGAACATGAACTGCTTGCCATTGCTGGCTATTGAGGCTGTCAAAGAGAACTGAGAAGTATTTGAAGAAAATAATATGAAAAAAGGACAGGGAAAGAATTGTGAATTGGGATTAGATTATATAACAGTCTGCGCTGATCCTTCAATACAATGTTTAGGGAATGCTGCATTGTCAGAGGTGCCATCCTTCGGATGAGATGTTAAACAAAGTCCTGTCTGCCTGTTCAGGTGGATGTTAAAAGGTCCCATGTCGCTACTTGAAAAGAGAAGGGAGTTTCTCACAATATCCTGGCCAACAATCCTCCTGATATAATTGATCATTCCTTTTATTGTCTGTTTATGGGACATTGCAGTGCACAAACTGGCTGCAGTGTTTGCCTACAAATACACAGTCACTACACATTGCAGTGAAATCCTGTGAAACACTTTGAGATATCTCAATGATGTGATAAGGTACAATATCAAATGCATGGATTATCATATCATTATATAACTATAATGGAGGATACAACATTGGCAACAAAATGTTGCATTTATATAGCTCCCTTCACGCAGGATAGAGTATTGAAATGTTGTACAGTGGTAGGATTGGAATCTGAGCAATAGTTGGAGGCGAGGGAGGTGATCATAGACACAATTGAAGAGGTAAGTCATAAAGTGGGATGTAAAGATAGATGAAGAGCGGGTGAGGCGAAATGATTGAGTATACACATATATATGGATATATTATATGGTTATCGTACCAATAGAGCTAAATGGCTTACTTCCTTGCTGTAATGTCTATGATTCTATGCAGTACTAAAATACAAATCAAACTGATGAATTATCCGTGAGAAAAGAAATGTTGATGATACATATTTTGCAATGATGTTCCTGTTGTTTTAATCAAATTATCAGCAAAACAAACAGACATCTATAAATCACAAGGAAAAATGATTTCTCTTGAGAATTACTATTTTTAACCAACGTTGATTAAAAACTTCCTCTAGTTTCCGTGTATTAGATCATTCCAGAGGAAGCTACTAACTTAAAAAGGAAGGTAAACTTTGAGCGAGAAATCAAGCAAATCAAGCAACAGTGGTATTTATATAAAAGTCTTAAACATTCACACGGATATCTAATTGAATGCCTAAATATTCCAATCTATGAAAAGTCTCCTGAGTTGACCATAATGATGTTATTGAATTAATTGATCCTGGAAATTCAGCTCTATAACTTCCTTTCACATGCAAGCTCTCTGTGAGGGAATGATTCCAAAAAAAGCTAAGTCGCTGAAATGCACTTTTTATTCCTCAGTCTAAGATTTTAAAGGTGAAGCTAAATCCAATCTTAAATAAACAATTTACAGCAAGGGCTTTTTTTTGCAATATTATTTATCTGTTAACTATAGTGTGCTTCTTACTTAATCAAAAACATTGGTTACTCTTCTCTGTAAATTGCAGGATTGTATTATAATTTCAAGGGTCCATTTCATGGTATTCAGATTGACAAAACTGTATGAAATATTGTAGTAAGCAAATTATTGTACTGCAAAAGGGTAAATATTAATTTTGAGTATTTAGCTGGGGAAGGACAGGATCTTGGGTGTAAAAATTCCACCCAGGTCTAGACTTACTCTAGAATTTTCTTAGTATTTCAACATGTGCAGAAGTTGGCAAATTCTTAAATACAGGATGAATTTTCATTTTGAAACTAGATTTTTCTAGTTTCTTTTAGGAATGACATAAAAGGATTCCAAATTAAACTAATAAATTCACTGTTATATTTCTTCTTGTTATATATTTCATAAAGCTAGTGTATTTTTGCCTATAAACCACTGAACTGCTTTATATTATTAACAATTTAAAGATTAAGACTGTATCTGAATCATGGCTCTGTCAATTGTTAATTAGAATTTGATACACTTTTTAAAGAAATAAATGTAACTCAATATTTATTATAATAATGATATTCCTTATAATATTATTATTATTATTAGTCTAGTGGTCTTCTCGTAGGGAGGATATTCCAAAACAGTTCACAGGATATACACTAAAGTGGCAGTGACAATTTTGTGAGTGAACGCCCATATTTTGTATGTGCATAAAATAAATCGTTATAGGAAATTGACTCACCTTTTGAAAAAATATATAGGTCTAGATCTATTCTGTTGATATAGCATTTCAGAGCTTCTCGAATTTGTTATTAACTTGAATATATCCTTCATCTTGAATTCAATTTAATGTAACTTAAGAACTACCAAAACAAAGATATCAAAGTTAGGAATGAATCCAATAATTTGCAATTTTGCATGCTCTAAAGCACTAAGAAAATATTTGATATTTAAACCTAGTTTTAATTTCTCTCTAACTAACAGTCCATAAATGCATTCATTAAGTTACTCTAAAAGCAGAACTGTGCTGATGTTGCAGCTGTTCTGAAGAGTGGAGACTGACTTGAACAAGAAGCACAATCTGTAAACTTTATGCAGACTGGCTTGATAATGTATCTTTGGCTAAATGTGACAGGATAATAGTTCATAGTGCACAATATCTTATCTGAAACATTTTGCAATGAAATGGCTCTTAAGCTGCAGCACTGGAACAATAGTGTTATTGTGACACTGAAGCAGCCTTTATGCTAAAATTGTACTTAACTGCAATAGATAAGACATGGCTGCCACAGTCAAAACAGGAGAATCCTTTTTAATTGAGAAAATAAGTGGACTCCGTATTTGATACATAAGTTTTCCATTACTGTCATCCTCTGCTGCCTCATCTTATCCAGTCACGGATGTTCCTCAGCCAGTCAGGAGCCATTTCACACTGGTACTAATCTCTGATCAGGAAAGGAGCCACTTATAACTGTAGCACAGACTCCGGCACAGGAAAGCTTAGTCAACTGTAAAGGAAATACTCTAAAATTCATCAAATTCTCTATTACATTGAAAGAATGAGCTTTGTAAGTTAAGGACCAAAAAGGATACTGCCAATGAAAGATAAGGTAGTAAATGTAAAACCATTGAAAGGAATCAGACATTTTGCCTTGATCACATGTACAGTTCAAGTACATTTCTAAAATTCAACCAAAGAAAGTGAGGTCTTATCCGCATTTTCAAGGTTATCTTGATTTAGTGTGAAACTTGGTATAGCACCTCCAATAATACAGTGCTTCACTGGAGTGTCTGCCAGAATTTGAGCTAAAATTTCCAATGTGGAGCCCAGATCCACAATGATAATAACAATCGTTATGTTTGACATAGTACCTTTCACGTTTGGGAGGATGTCTCAAAGCATGTCACAGGATAAACTGTGCAGTGTAGTGACTCTATTTTGTAGGTGAATGCAGCAATCTTCTACAAGCAGCCATAAAATGGGGAAGTAATTTTAAGGATTTGTGGGCCAAAACACTGAGAAAAACTCCCTTCTTTTTGAATACTGCCATAGGATCTTTAACATCCACATGAACAGACAAATGGCACACAGGACTTTGGTTTAATTTCTAATTTTAAAGACAGTACCTCCAACAATGCAAGCCCCTCACTGCCCCACACTCGCGTGTGTTTGAACACAGTTAGTTCAAGGGCTATTAACCCAACCTGCATTTTAAAGCCAATATATAAAATGGCATTGAATATGAGCAACATGATCAACATTAGAGATTGTTAAAATATTTTTTCTTTATTTATTCCTTGATTTGTGAAATAATATTTTATAAGGTAACCTTCCCTATATATTTTTTCCTACTCTAAACCTGTAAATGATCTACACATTTCCATAGATGTTCGTCTGCTAGAAAGTGATTGTTTTAAATGTTCATATTTACATCCAGTGATATTGTACTTCTGTTTTGGTGCTTTCTATATTTTAGCCTTGATATACTTTGATTTACAGAACCTTGAGGAAGAAAGCAATCTATTTGCAAACAGAATGGAAAGTACTGATGTAATCACAAAATTCCACAAATTACAGGAAAGATACCAAAGGGAAATAAAAATGTAGTGCAAGGTATAATTTGCACTAACAGCAGCATGGTCTTTTCAAATCCCATTAGTTGCTTTTATCTTAAGTGCTCAGATTCTTATCAAAGGCCCATGGTAAATTCTGGTGGTGCCCACATTGACTGAGAGCAATCTCCAGGGACTTAATCAATGTCAAAAGTGTCCAGGCTGCAGGGCTAACATTATTTACTGATAGAACAATGTTCGGAAAGTGTTACCCAAACACACTGCAGATATCAGCTGTAGAAGTCAATATGTATTTGGTTGGTATACATTGAGTATCAAAAACAAATGCAACCCCAAGTCTCCTCTTCAGTTAAAAAGTCAGGTTGAATGAATATAATCAGATATACTCTACTTTTTTATGTTACTCCAAAGGATGTTGTAGAAATGCAATTTTAGACCCAAAAAGTTTAGTCAAATCTGGATTATAATCTTTCACGGCTTTATGGAAATCTGAAATAAATGTAATGCCATTCTAAGGGAGGAACATAAAATGCACTGAAACCAGCAAAGAATGCATGCTAGACCCTAAATTGAATTACTTGTCCATGTGAACTTTGTCAATTCCCTTTAATAATTGTTAAAACCTCAATTAGGTCACCTCATCGTATCCAATTTCTGCAAGGAAATAGATCCACCTTCCTTAATCTTTACTACAACAGCAATAAAATTACATTTCTATAGCGCCTTTCATGTCGGGAGGACGTCTCAAGTCACTGGACAGACAGAGTTACGGACCCAAGCTGAAGATTGGAGTGGGGGAGGGTGGAGGGTAGGGGGGTTAGCAGGGAGATCGAAAGCACGGTCGAAGGGTCTTGAAGTGGAGCTTGAAGGTGGCGAGGGAGGGGGCGAGACAGAGGGACTACAGGATGGAGTTCCAGAGGGTGGGTGCAGAGTGGCGGAAGGGCCGCCCGCCGATAGTGGGGTGAGCAAGGCGGGGAACGTGAAGTAGGCTGGAGCCCGCTGAGCGCTGGTTAGGAGGTCGGAAAGGTAGGGAGGAAGCAAGATCATGGAGGGCTTTGAAGGTTTGGACCAGGATGTTGAACTGTATCCTCTGTGTGATGGAAAGCCAGTGGAGTTGGGCAAAGATGGGGGTGATAGGGTCATGGAGCCTGGTGTGGGGGAGGACACGGGCTGCAGAGCTGGATTATCTGAGGCCTATGGAGGGAGGCCGACAAGCAATGAGTTTGCATAGTTCAGCCTGGATGTAATGAAGGCGTGTATGAGAGTTTCGGCGGCCTGCGGTGTGAGACAGTGGTGGAGCCGGGCGACGTTGCGGAGGTGGGGAAAGGCAGAGAGGGTCACGGCGTAGATGTGGGGTGGAAAGAATAGTTGAGGGTCAAACAAGACCCCAAGGTTCCGGACTGGCTCAGTGAGGAGTGTGTAACCATGGATGGTGATCCTGTCAGAGCCTGAGGTGAGGAGGCACTGACGGGAGACAATCAGGAGAGCCTCGGTCTTGTTGACATTCAACTGAAGAAAATTAGCTCTCATCCAGGACTTGAAGCAAACTTTTCATATCAGGGATTACTGGTTACTTAGGTCTGTACCCTGTCCAATGCAGGAATAGTCTTTCTATGCTAAGGTTATCAGAACTGGCATGAAACAACAAAGTATAATTTATTTTGATTGATTTATTTTCTAATACTACCTATTACTTCAACTGATTTTTTACTGTGATACTTTACAGTGATACGTTTGCAATTATTGTAAATCATGTTATTATACTGTTACTTATGATTCATAATATTCTGAGTAATTATATTATGGCAGATTTTTTAATAGCTCACATCTTAATGGCATCCTGACAAAGGCTACATCATGCTGTGATAGTACTGGGGTCTAAATATGCAGTGATGTCCAATAGGAAATGATAATAATACCCTTGCATTTGGTAAGTGTATAGAAACCCAAGTACAATTCATCATTGCTGAAATCTAATACAGTTTTAACAGAATTCTACTTTCAGGAGCTTGCTTCAAAGCTGTAAAGTGCAGTGACTGTATATTTTCCAAGTTTTCCGGCTCAGACATGATGAGCTGAATGGCCTCCTGCTGTGCTATATAATTCTATGATTCTATGAATGTGACATTGTTTTGTTTTCCTTATGAAGGAATTCCATTAGAAAATATTACATATTAGATCCTTGTGTTTAATTTTCTTTTCAAATGGCCAGTAATAAACCATGGTACAAGCTTTGAATACTGGGATATTTTTAAGTTGATTCTGCATTAATATTACTTTATTTTCAATAGTAGAGCTAAACTATCTGGTTGACCACTGTCCTGCCATTTGGTGAGTAAAGTTGGCTGACGTTGGTAATCTATTGTTTGCTGGTAAATATGCAGAAACCCATGTACAATTCGTCATTGCTGAAACTTAATACAGTTTTAACAGAATTCTATTTTCCATGCATATGAACTTTCAGCATGTAATGATTTATTGGTTAACGTCTCCTATTCCACTTGGCAGCTGGCCATAGGATTCCTCCTAATGTGCAGATAATGCCAGCAACATCTGAAGGAATAATTACTTGATGTCTAATTGACCTTTTCATATGAAGCCATTTAGGTTGCAGGCAATACTGTAAAACAGGGCTTGTTCTTTTCCGTTAATGCAGATTTTCTACTCTGTCCTTCGAGTCTTAATTCTACATGTACTGGTAAAGGAAAATTGTATCATATCTATTTACACAAATGCTGAATCAATGAATTGGGTTATTTTGTTCAGAATTGCATCCACGGCGGTTTGTGGGACACCGCTGTGCACATTTGGCTGCCGCGTTTCGCCCATAAAATATACAGTCAATTCACTTTACAGTATATTCTGTGAAGCGCTTTGAGATAGCGAGATGTGATAAATTGCTATCTCAAATGCAAGGATTATTAGATTATTATCCCAATAATTCCCACACTGATAGAGCTTATTGAAGTCATACTGATACAAAACATTATTTGGGACCAGGAACTATGTATCTAGAGTAATGTCTTCCTTCACTTGACTGGAAAGCAACGAGTTAAATTATAATTTAATTTAAATGTAAATTCCACACTCCTGACCCTAGCCCCCAGCTCAGGTGGAAATCCTTGACTGTCCAGTGCCTTAGGATATCCTCCCGCCGTGAAAGGCGCTACACAAATGTAAACAAAACGCAAAATACTACAGATGCTGGAAATCGGAAACAAAAACAGAAGTCGCTGGGAACACTCAGCAGGTCAGGCAGCATCTATGGAGAAAGGAAAGTGAGTCAACCTTTCGGGTCCACGATCCTCCGTCAGAATTGTTCTGACTGTTCTGATGAAGGGTCATGGATCCAAAACGTTGACTCACTTTTCTTTTACCATAGATGCTGCCTGACCTGCTGAGTGTTCCCAGCGACTTCTGTTTTTGCTATACAAATGTAATTTGTTGTTGTGTCTGCACCTTACAAATGTAAAATGTATGCTACTGTACTACGAGCCCTTAGCGGTGAGATATGTGCCGGTTTTCATTTTCTGTGCATGATGCTTGCTATTTCCTTTCTTGTAACAGTGGAAACATTAGTGAAAGGATGAAAGTAAACTACATCCTCAGGCATCAGAGGGGCCAGCTCTGTACTTGCAGCTGATGTGTTGTCATTAGTGACTAGGTGACAGAGCCTACAATCAGCACAGACTCCACAGTCACTGTGAAAGTTATAAATGTAAATGTTGGTTGCCTATAGGATTTTTGACCAATAACATCTAATGATCCAGAATACAACTAACATCTCTACATTTATTTTGATTCAAATCTCTTCAAGCAAAATGCATGGGAGACATGGAGACACCCGGCATAACCCTAACCCAACTTTGGATAATTAATATTATTGCTTCAATTTCAGGCTGCCTTTGATCATCTAAAGATGATCTCAATAGAAACCATATTACAATCCTACATAGTACAGCTTGTTTGGGATTCCGAAATTAATCCCAAACATGCTGAATAGTTGTATGGACTAAATCAATGCATATTTGGGGAAATGACTAGAAATTCCTGTAGGACCATCTAAAATGTCAATTCTTAAGACACAAAATGGACTCCTCCATCACTTATTGTCTTGCTATTTTAGGCTTGAATGTTAGATCATTATCTTAGAATTTAAGATTGTGCAGAATTTGAGAATTCTTAATTCAAAGCCAGTTTCCTGCAAATATTTTTCAGAACTGTGGAAAAGGTTTCAAAATTAAGATTTAAGAATTTTGCACAATGCTGAAGAATCTTACATTTTTAGACAAAGTTCAAGGCTAAGACTAGGAGGCACTTTGGACCTCTGGTCTGTGTGCGAATGTTTACATCTTTCATACAAAACTAAAACCAAAAGAGAGAATTATAACCTGAGAATTGTTCAATGCTTGGAAAAAGTTTATTAAACAAAAAGCTACAGAAATTACCCTTTATTTCCAAGAACTTTAAGCAAAACATATATAAACAAACTTTTTACATTCAATACTCAATTCATTTTAGAGATTTGAAATTTGATTGATTTCAGAGCATTAAACCATCTTTTATGTTGAGTTATAAACAAAACCAAATAAAACAGGTTGTCAAGTGTAGAATAGTGACACAGGCACAGTGCATGAAATGACCTTCTGTGCTGAACATATATATGCTTTTACGCTTTAAATGCACTGCTAGCATATTGTGTCATTAAGCTTAATACATAACCATATGTAATTGGGGACATGACAGAACCTTTTCTTAAGAACTACTGAAAAAATTAGAATTCTGTCAGCAATAACCATATAGGCTTATGCAGTGAACTGAAGCAAAATATATTTTCTTACCCCTGTGCTTTGTTCTTCTGATGGTATCAATTGTTAGTGGTCAGCCTTTAAACGTTGAGGTAAACGTGTGCTTGCTGTTTAACAATATCAAATAGAACTGAGATGGGCAAAGGTTGTTGATCAGTAAAGTACACCCAATGCTTGGGTCAGTTCATTGGGATACTCCAGCAGAAATTCAATTGTCTCATTTATTAAATTGTCACAATTATACCACAACAATAACTTGCACTTGTGTAGTGCCTTTCTGCCAGAATGAATGCCTTGAAATACTTGACAGACATAATGTAGAGCACCGATTGATAAAAAGATATTTAAAAATGGTGATCACAGTCAATGAGATTTGATTTTAAGCAGATTTTGAAGGAAGAAGGAATATCCCCATTAGAATAAATTGCTTATGATTAGGTAACAGGTGGGTCGGAAATTTTAGGGGATGTGCGTTTTCCATTACTCATACAGACAATACAGACAATTTATTATAAGGCTCCATGAAAATTCCAAGTGTTACATTAGGTGGTTGAGAAATGTCAGTACTTTCAGATCAATAATGGACAGAAGACCCATACAAGAAATAGAGTCTTAATACATTTCCTCCATTACATCAGCCAACATAAGGGCATTAACAACCTTCAGAAGAAGCTGACTATTTTCTGTTCCGGGGTTGTCAGAAGAAAATGTAGAGATGATGAAATCACAATTTGTTTGGTCTTCTATGGGTAGAAAGGCCTGTCCAGCAAGCATGTTTCCTATAATAACTCAACAAACAAACAAACAATCTCTCTCTATTATAAAACATTGACTATATCTTCTACAACATTACATTGACAAATGGGATGCAAATACAGTATAAGAAAAATTACAAAAATAGTTTGTATATATACACAACTGCTGAACTGTAATACTGCATTTCCTTTCAAATGATTCATAATTGGAAGAAAAATAGATGGAGAACAGGAAAAATAACCCAAATAGCTGCCAGATAACTCTCTATAAAGTAACTTTATAATAAAGAATCTTTAATTTATGAAATACATTTGAGCACTTTGGGCCCTGTTTCATGGAGACTGTGCAAATCATAGTGAAGGCTCCAACTGTTCACATTCAAAATAGTAAAGAGGTGTATTGTGATGAATATATTATACTACATAAACCAATACTTCCATTTAGATGCTGAGATTTGATTGTCACTCAATATAATAAGTCTAGGCACAACCAGACAAATCCTTAGTAGTTTTCCTATCAATCTAACAATTTCTATTACTACCGTTTCCATTTGAAATATGATTGAGAAGAGTGTGTATTGTACACAGCATGTTCATTTAATGAAAACCTCACTATCTGTGTTGAATATATTACATGTATTTGTGTATCTGCAGGCATTCCACATTCAGATGCTATAAATAGGTTCCAAGCTACATTTCCTCACTCACTCTGTCGCTCGCTCTCTCCGCATTCAATGAATTGTTTAGCTGGAGAGCTGTCAGTCTAACAGGTATAAAATATGGAATTTATACATTCAGAATCCAGTTTCATAATCTATTAGAAACCTAGCCCTGACTAACAGGCAGCTAACTTGGAGTGCTTTGTTCAATAGAAGCATATCTTCGGCCCAGAACCTCTTAACAGTTTAGCAGCAATCTGCTTTAATATTGCGTTATGAAATAACAATAGAAAGATGCTGGGCACCAACATAAAGTCAATGTTTGTCACGTTTGCAGAGATACCCTTGCTTCTTCATTGCATGCCACATAAACGAGTCTGTGTATTCGTTAACCAAGGTTTCTGGTTTCTGAATTTACAGGAGTAGAGCAGGCTGGAGTTCATCCAAGTACTTCACCAGATGACTTGTTCATCAGTAAACTGCAAAGCTGAACACTAGAGATAAATTATATTGGCTGGAAGTTATTCCACTGCCCCTATATGTTGCATAAATACACCTAGTGTTGATATTAATAGTAGTACTATCAGTTGTAACATCCAAAGTTCATAAATTGACAATATTTTAGATAACATATGCAGGAATGTTACAAAGTTAAGGCTTAGGTGAATTTACTAGAAGACGATATCCTTTGACTTTGGCATGGAATTCTTAAACAGGTGGGGCACTGTATCGAACCACAGGGCTGTAATCCACTGTTAAAGTACAGTAAGACTCCTTTGCCGTTTCTGCTTCTTGTCGCACTTGTGCTTCTTCATTGGTGTAAACGGTTGTGTCAGTGTCATCCGAATGGTATCCTGACTGATAGCCACTTGTCTGGTTGGAGACTTCAGACGTCACAGATTCTTTACTTTTGCTGGGAATTAACGCACTGCCGATAAGACAAAAAGTTAGTTGTAATTTGTGATGTATTTTTAATATATAAATATCAAACTATTACTACAGGGGAATGAGCTATGAACAACGACTAGACAACCTAGGACTTATAAGTCTTGAAAGATGACTCAGAGGGAAACTTATAGAGATATAACATTTTAAATGGGATTTAAAAAAAACAATAAGATGCACCTGGATAATAGAATAAGAGGACACACATTTAGGGTTGTAAACAGCTGTTTCAGGGTAGACACTAGGAAGTTTTTCTCTACCCAGAGGATAATTAATGACTGGAACAGGTTGTCAGGATGGCTGGTGCAGGCCAGGACACTGGACTAATAAAGCAGTTTGATTCACATATTCCGCCTTGTGGGGCCCACACTCAGAGATCCTTAGCTAGTTTTCCAGTACAGTCATTGTGACCAGGTCTTCTGAGGATGACTTGACCACTGCTGGCAAGTATAGCAAGTGTGTTCCCCTCACAGAGGAGGAACCTCCCTCCCCCCTCTCCCATGGGTTATGTCCTCATGCACACTGCAGAATTGTGAAGAGGCTTACCTAAAGGCCACAGCCTGGCTCTGTCTAACTTTTAATGTTTGAAGTTCTTCTGATGCCAGAATCATGCCACTGTCTGTCTGATTATCCTGATCAGGGAAAAGTATTCAGTGAAAACAAGCATTGCACTTTTTTAAGTTCATTGTTAGCCACAGATAAGACTCCAATTGTACAACTCCTCCAAAAATTGATTCATCATTTTATACAACTATATGTACCTCTTGCACAATGACAGTTGTTTGCTGTACAGGCACCTCATCAAAAGTTTTCACGCTTTCAGGCCGGCTTCGCTTTTTACTCCCATTAAGATATCTAGAAACAAATAAAGCAGGCAGTGTTAGATGGTGCTAATAGTTATATACACTTTACACTGATATAGTGCCTTTCACACTGCGAGGATGTCTCAAAGCGCTTCATACTGCTGGCTGAGCTGGGCGGTGGAAAAATAGCTGAAAGCATGGTCAAAGGGATATGCTTTGAAAATAAAGATGTGCTCTGAAACTTTGGTGTCTAATTTGCATTATTCCTTTAGAATTCCCATTGAACCTATTGGTACTTTGCTCCAGAAGTAACTCTCTTTGTAGTAGAGTTCCTGTAGGTTTGTGTAATATATTTCTATCTATCAGAAAGAGCTCACATTTCCTTATTAAGGAATCTTGTGCAGAAACCCCATTAAAAAGGCGATTCTGCAACGAGTGTAATTTTTAAGACAATACATCACCCAATGCTGGATATAATTTCCACCCTCCTATTTTCATATCTCACCTTCTCTTTGAAGTCACTGTCTTGTGTTCAGATAAAGTGGTACATTTGTGATATCCTCTAACATTGTTCAGATGGCATTGTTATTTAAGGCAAAAATATATTAAGGAATATTCACAAATTTATTCCTCTGTTTATGCTGCTTATGTGCAGTTAAACTGTCAATCTCTATTTTTTTTATATACATTTGGCTGCTGGAAGGTGGATTTATGAGCATTTGTGTAGATCAGAGACTGAGAGCAGCGTGCTCATTACAGAGCTATAGCAGCACACTACACTGAAACTAATTAGATAAGGAACAAATTTGCAATACTCCTTGAGATGTTCCTTGTCTTAATTAGCCTAAAGAACATACCAACCTTTACTCCTTAGTTTCATGCTGGAAGCGTTCCAGTATTTAATTCAAGTGGCCATTTGTCATATGGATATTGAGTCAGCAGGCTGCTCGACTGAGGGGTGCATCACAGTCTGTTCTCATCTAATGTTCACATGGATATTTCTGTACAGTGGCTAGTGGAAACCTGGGCTAATTTTCTCCTATGTAACCAGGTATTATATAATTCCATTTATACGAGTTATAATATTAGAATCCTTCCATTTCATAACTTTAACATCAAAACATCTCAAAGTGCTTCACAGGTAACTGCTGGCAAATTTTTAGGACTGTATAATTGGAGGCAAACACAGTGACCAATTTGCGCAAAGCAGGGCCCACAAGCAGCCAGGAAGTGAATGACCAATTTATCTGTGGATTGTTTTATGTTCCACTTCCACAGCTCAAATCCTTTGATCTGACCTATAAGGCAACTAAAATGGCTCAGCCATTTCCTCTTATTTTCCTTCAGCTCGCAGACACATATAAAACTGTCTTGAGGACTGGTCGGATGTCCATCAGATCATTACCGTATTCCTGCTGCGTTGTCATAA
Organism: Callorhinchus milii; assembly: GCF_018977255.1. Lineage (NCBI taxonomy): Eukaryota > Metazoa > Chordata > Chondrichthyes > Chimaeriformes > Callorhinchidae > Callorhinchus > Callorhinchus milii. The sequence continues at coordinate 52,432,096 of NW_024704742.1, forward strand.
TAGAATTTCAGTTCACACCCTTCCTCTTCCTCAACACAGGAAACAGGTGACGTTGGCAGAGAAAGCCCGGAATCATCTTCCAGAGTTAGTGACATGTTAAGCGGAATATAGTCTTTGCCATCCTAAAAGCACAGAAAATAGACAGACATGCTTGTTATATATACTCCTTGTGGAGGAAAAGGCCAGACTTCCAGACAGGAGTTTTCCTCTGTTCCAGGCATCACAATATTTCTGTTTGTCTCGTTAGCTACACTACTTTAGCAATGTTTGAAAAGGTTCAGGTTTTTGTGGATCAAAATTGAAATAAAACAATAAAAAAAAGAGTGTGTCAGCCAGCTGCAGTGATAGCACTCTCGCTTCTGAGTCAGAAAATTGTGGGTTCAAAACCAATGTCGGGATATGGAATCACATCATCTAAGCTGACACTCCAATACAGTGCTAGAGGTGTGTTAAATGTTGGAGTTGCCATCTTTCGGATGAGATGTTAAACCGAGGTCCTGTCTGCCTGTTCAGATGAATGTTAAAGATCCCATGGCACTATTCGAAAAGAGAAGGGAATTTCTCTTGATGGTCCCTCTCCTGGAGAAAATATTCCCTTCTCTTTCAACACTGTGGGATCCTATCCTGCATTTAGGGCATTATATAAATACAACTTGTTGTTTTTGAATAGTTCCATGAGATTCTAAATGTCATCATGTCCACCTGAACAGGCAGACAGGACTTCAATTAAATATCCAAAGGACAGCACCTCCAATGATGCGACACACCACTGCATCGTCAGCTTAGATTATGTGAGTTCAAATTGCAACATGGGGCTTCAACCCTTCATGACTCAGAGACGAGAGTGCTACCAACTGAGGCAGGCTGATGGACATAATCAAGTTTTAAAATTATGATTTTCAGCGGTTTTCAAAGGAAGTGAGTCGTGCAAAACGCTGAATGGTGCACAAGAATAAAGTTAGGTTCAAATGTTGGTGTTTTTAAACAATGCCAGTCCCACTCCATGATTATTGATAACAAAGATGATGGCAACTAAAATCTTCAGGCTTAAAGATTTTGATGAAATTGGGTGGGGGGAGAGGGAGTTGCCACTGATATTTTAGTTTCTAACTCGTAGCCCAACTGAGGAGGGAGAAATGTGTGACTCTCCCCTACCAACCCCCCACCCCTCCTTTCCGAAACAAATGTTTCAGAGCTACCATTGTTGTTCCTGACCACACGTTACCATCGATCGATCTCTAGGCTTGCATCAGTTCTAATAGCAATAAAAAGCTAAAATATTGTGCAATACTGAAGATAATAATAATCCTTGCAATTGATATAGATCCTTATCATATCTTTGAGACGTCTCAAAGAGCTTCACAGAATATACTGTAAAGTGAACTGATTGTATGTTTTGTGGGCGAAACAAGGCAGCCAATTGTGCACAGCAGTGTCCCACAAACAGAAACAGTCGTGGACTGAGTGACCAATTTTTTTTAAAAAGGAATCATTACCCCCAGGAAAGCAACCCGCCAATCAACTAACAACTGGGTTCCTACTTACTTCTAGGTAAACAGAGGCGTGTGGAGTAAGGAAACTTGCCCAACATTTCGCTCTGCTGGGAATTGAACCCAGGTCTCTCACTTGCGAGGCGAGTGCTCTAACCACTGAACTACAGATGTGTGATAGTGCTATGTTTTTGGAGCATCAACAGCCTGTGGTTCAAGCCCCACTCAGAGTTATTGATCTCAACCGTACTAGCAGGGAAGCCCAGCAGTGATCAAGCTTCTCCCCAGATGGTGTGTAAAAATAATACCAGATGGCATCTCCGTACTGGGGCTTTTGGTGGTGAACTAAGCTTTAGCTGGTTAACCATCAATAATGCTTACTGTAGAACTAATAATAATAATAATAATCCTTGCATTTGATATAGCGCTTTTCATGTCAGGAGGACATCCCAAAGCGCTTCACAGAACACACTGTAAAGTGAATTGACTGAATATTTGTGGGCGAACGCGGCAGCCAATCGCGCACAGAAATGTCCCAGAAACAGTCGTAGATTGAAAATGACCAATTTATTATTGTTTTTGGTTTTGGAGGGATTATCATTAGGTGTGTGGAGTAAGGAAACTTGCCCAAGGTTTCGCCCTGCCTGGAATTGAACTCAGGTCTCTCACTTGCAAAGCGAGTGCTCTAACCACTGAGCTACAGGACTCCACAACTACTTAGCTTTGTGAGGGATGTCTCCTCAGATCTTCAGAAAGATCCCATTTCTCTTCTCTCCTCTCCCTTGTGGGGGGAGGGGGGTCTTTTTCTCTATAAACCGATAAATAAAACGTAGGTCCCGTTGCATCACCGTGTGACCTTGGGCAGGTAACTGACAACTGATGACTGAGTTAGTCAGCTTCACACACAGGGATACTTACCATCACAGGTCTAACAGCCTATTTGATTCAACACTTTTAAATGTGTTTCTCTATGTTTTGTAGTTAATCAAATGAGAACTGCATTGAAAATGCTATATAATACATGTTCTAACATTTTAACAGTGCACAACTATACCTGCTGAGCATTTGCTTGTAGCAAATTTCCAAGATGTTCAACCAGTTCAGAAAATACAGGTCGCTCTTTGTAGTTGCCATGCCAACAGTCTAACATCGTCTGGTAGCTGTAGGGATAGAATTGTCAATATATTCAAAACGTCTTCAGATATACCGAATAAATCATTTAATGGATTCTGTTCAGGCCACATTAAGTGGGTTTGGATGCATGTTTGTGTGTGTGTCTATAATAAAGAAACAACAACAACAATATTACATTTGTAAAGTGCCTTTCACATCGGGAGAACGTCCCAAGGCGCTGGACAGACAGAGTTTCGGACCCGAGCTGGGGGTCTGTGTCGGGGAGGGTGGAGGTCAGGGGGGAAGCAGGGAGATTGAAAGCACGATCGAAGAGGAGAGTCTTGAAATGGATCTTGAAGGTGGCAAGGGAAGGGTGAGACATAGGGCCTGCGGGATGGAGTTCCAGGGGATGCGGGCAGAGTGGCAGAAGTCCCGCCCACCAATAGTGGGGCAAACGAGGCGGGGGCAAAAAAAATGTGGAGCAACAACCAACACAAATTCTGCAAGAGGTTACAAGAGTTGTTCCTGATGAAAGTACAATTTCTTTATGATCTCCTGCAAATATTAGGGTAGGAAAGCAATCTGTCTACAAGTTTCCATCTATGTTATTCTTACATTGGCTATTTATTGGTGCTCAACTTGTTCACTAACTTTATCTCCCAATAAGAGAACACTGCGACTTTTTCTGATAATAACATAATGTGCATTTTATATAACTGCTTTTTTGCATAAACCAAATGTCTTAAAGTGTCGAAATGATGATGTGGGTCCAACAGTATTCTGCAAGTTGTATAAACTGTGTCAACTTCCATTCATTAATAACAGTACAATTAAGGGCATCTTTAATTCCTTCTACACATGATTTACATGTGGTTTACACAACTCACATAATAGAGTCCACAGCATGCCACATTCTGTGGACTCCAGATTACTTTGTGACAAATTCATAGACACTATTCTTCACAGAAAACTCTGTGTAGAGCTTTGGGATGTTTTGACATAAGATGCTATATCAAATGCAAGAATTATTATCAATATTTTTATTATGAAATCTATATGTCCAGTAGTAAAGACATGCAATGAGGTTTAGGGCAAATGCATTTAAAAAGAGAAATGGTGGAAAAGTTGAAGGAATGAATACGGATGAGGCTTACATTTCTGGGGTAGCGTATCCAGGACACCGCATTCGAGTGCCATCTTTTAGTCTGCGGCAGAATTCTTCATCAATCTGTACACCGGGGTAGGGAGATGCACCTGGATCAATTGAATACATCAGTTTAACTGAAAAAATATCCATCTCATTTTCTACAAATTCACTGTAAAGATGTTCTGCTTATTTCCCGTCATTACAAAATAATCTGGAATACTCACCCAGTGAGAATATTTCCCAGAGCAGAACCCCAAATGACCAGACATCGCTCTGTGTTGTATAAATTTTATCAAAGATGGTTTCTGGTGCCATCCATTTAAGAGGTAATCGTGCCTGGAAAAGAACATGTCACTTGGTTACATTGCAAAGTCTTACAATAATTGTTGCATTTAATGTAGTGCTTTCACATCAGGAGGCTGTCTCAAAGTGCATCACAGGATTAACTATAAAGTGTAGTGACTATGAATTTTGGCAGCAAATGCATAGTCAATTTGCAATGCATCAATGTGCCACTAACAAGGGGATTGTTGGCCAGGACACTGGGAGAAACTGTATTAAGCACTCTCAAGACATCCTCCCGACATGAAAAGTGCTATATAAATGTGAATATTGCAAGTTAAATGCCAATATATACATAAAATGAGAGGACTATGTTCATATTGTAAATTTGAATGACTAATTATTGTTCTTCGAAAGCCAGCATTTAGTCATTGATCACTTAATAATCCTTGCATTTGATATAGCGCTTTTCACGTCGGAGGACGTCCCAAAGCGCTTCACAGAACACACTGTAAAGTGAATTGACTGTATATTTGTGGGCAAATGCGGCAGCCAATTGCGCACAGCAATGTCCCACAAACAGTTGTAGATTGAAAATGACCAATTTTATTGTTGTTTTTGGTTTTTGGAGGGATTACTATTATTAGGCGTGTGGAGTAAGGAAACTTGCCCAAGGTTTCGACACTTCACTAACAGCAGCTTTTGCTTTCAAAGAAATACCAAACTTATAGCATTTTGCAAAGATCACAAGATGTGCAACCAATACGTATTGGTTCAATCACTGAATAGTAAAAGTGCAAAACTTTGTAAACCCTCAAATTGTTGCAAAATGCAGCTTTGAGTCACTCAGTGAGTTGTTCTCTCACCACATCTCATTTTATAAACAATCTTATATTTGAATTGTTTTATTTTCATAAACTTACGTCTCCCTTCCGAACGTAATCTGGGTCCCTGTAAATATCCCGAGCCAAGCCAAAGTCACATATCTTCACCACATTATTTTTTGACAAGAGTATATTGCGTGCTGCCAAGTCCCTGTGGATGCACTGAAAACAAAAGAAAACAGATTATTCTTTTTGCTATTGAAGGAGGCTCTGAGCACAGCCCATTCTGACAGCAAACAGCAATTCCCTTTGACACTGGCAAATAAACCATCCACATAGTCATTGCCAGGGTGCTTGAGTGATACCTTCTTTGCACAGAAACAAGAGCAGCACTATATGTTAAAAAGTACATTACTTCATATTATGGAATTTTATTACTTCCAGTTTACGAATATCAGTTTGCAAAATTTGTATGTTAGAACCCATTACTCATTGTATTTTTCAACAGAAGTTGCAAGCATTAACTATCGTGGGATTTATAAGGGAGATTGCAGGTAAATGAGAACTGAGGGCATGTTTTGGTTATCTCACCTTTCGTGATGCAAGGAACTCCATACCCCTGGCGACCTGGAAACTGTAGCAGATTAAATCCTCCATAGACAGAAAGCGCTTGTATGGGTCTTCTAGAGCTGTATAAATGGACAAAAAAGTTGTCGGTGATGGACCAGAGAGCAGTGTTCACACTGAATCATCAAGTTTCTCCCACAAAATATACAGTCAATTCACTTTGCAATATATTCTGTGAGACGTCTCAACGACGTGGTAAAGCACTATATCAAATGCAAGGATTATTATTATTATTACTCAGTTTCTGCAGTCCTTCCATGAAACATTGTGTGTGAAGGCCCTTACACAGTCGGACCCACCTCGTGGTAGGTTATAACAAGTCACACCATAGAGTGTTCATCGTTCAGAAATTCTGGGTCATCATCAAAGACATTGGTGTTCAGGTCACTTAACCGAGCTGTGCATGCACCCAGGAAGCTGACAACCACTCTCATGAGCATTTCCAATGTTTGCTGGGACACCTGGAAACCTTCTGTGGCTTCATACTACATGCTGGAAATAAGACGTTTAATGTACTTCTGGTATACTGTGGGTGCAAGGCACACATTTGAATATAATAATAACCCTTGCATTGATATAGTGCCTTATTGCATCATTGAGATGTCTCAAAGCGTTTCACAGGATTTACTGTAAAGTGGTGCGACTGTATTTTATGAGCAAAACATGTTAGACAATTTCATTACAGCAATGTCCCACAAACAGCCATGTTCTATTTGGGGGACTGTTGGCCATGACACCATGCAAAACTCTCTTCAGCCTGTATCACTCTAATTGATTTAACTGCACATCCCATTCACTCAGAGAGCTGGGAGTGTCATCAACTTATTCTCAGGAGAAAGGGGAATATCCCGCTCTGTGGCAAATATATGCAAGAGTCACATGCAAGGTTTAAGTGTGAAAAGTGAGTGTTTGGAAATGAAATAGTATGGGTTCAGTTTAACACTTTGAAGCATTGGTGGAATTGACATCACAGACTTGTCCTTGGCACTGGGGCTTTGACTCATTGGGTTGGAACATGTCTAGATCTTAAAGTCTCTTTAATTAGCCAGACATGGCAATCATCAAAAGTGGCTTGGACTATGTTAAAAAGGTGAAGGGCTAAGTGACTCACAACAGAGAACAGTAGAATTTTTTCCAAAATTTGAAAATCATCAAATCCATGTGGCAGAGTCCAACTGACCATCCATTGGTAACGAGAAGCAGTGTCTACGTGATATCTCACTGTGAAATAATGGGGTCAAATTTACATTATTTCTTAAGGAAATTCCTTTCTAAGGAATCCCATCAGAATCTCTGTCGACCCTTGGGAACTTTGCTCTAGAAGTTGATTGCAGCTGAATTTTTGCGTAGGAAAGCATGACGTACACCCAGTTACTGGAAGGAGTCTTTATTCGTCAAGCGTTCGCCACCTCAAGGCTCGACTATGTAAACTTTCTCCTTGTCGGCCTCCCCAACTCATCCCTCCCCAAGCTGCAGATCATCTAGAACTCTGCAGTTCGTGTCCTCTCCCGCACCAGGCTCCATGACCCGATCACCCCCACCCTTGCCCGGCACCCCATCCCTCAGAGAATAGAATTCAAAATCCTCATCTCACTTTCAAGGTCCTCCATGGCCTTGCCCCCTTCTATAATAATAATAATCCTTGCATTTGATATAGTGCTTTTCACATAGGGAGGACGTCCCAAAGCGCTTCACAGAACACACTGTAAAGTGAATTGACTGTAAATTTGTGGGCGATCGCGGCAGCCAATTGCGCACAGCAATGTCCCACAAACAGTCGTAGATTGAAAATGACCAATTTATTATTGTTTTATTTTTGGAGGGATTATTATTAGGCGTGTGGAGTAAGGAAACTTGCCCAAGGTTTCGCCCTGCCTGGAATTGAACTCAGGTCTCTCGCTTGCAAAGCGAGTGCTCTAACCACTGAGCTACAGGACTCCACGACTCCAGGACTTCTACATCTCTGACCTGCTGACCCACTATCAATCTGTCTGCTCCCACCATTCAGCAAGCTCCGGCCTGCTCCAGGTCTCCCACCCGACCCCCATCGGCGACCGGTCTTTCAGCCTCTCTGCCCCCACTCTTTGGAACTCCATCCCACAATCCCTTCGCCTTGCTCCCTCTCTTGCCTCCTTCAATGCGTGACTCAAGACCCTCCTTTTTGACTGTACCTTCAGCCGCCCTCCTACTTCATCCCAACCCTGCCCCCACCCCACGCTCGGGTCCTGATCCCTGACTGTTCAGTGCCTTGGGACGTCCTCCCGAAGTGAAAGGCGCTTTACAAATGTAATTTTGTTGTTGTTGTAATTTGCATGATTTAATAAGGAAACCTGTTAAGTATCCAGTTACTCCAATAATCTTTAGCTCCCCACGTGTGACACAGGCATAGGTTTAGCTATGAAGCAGTTGCAAAGTAGAGCCATAGAGCTATAAATAGGTTAACATTGCCATACCGTCCTCTTCCTCAACGTCACTCAATGATTTCTCTTCAGCAAATCCAGAACTGGTGGAGCTGCCACTACTCGCAATGCTGTCCAAGCGATGCTTAATCTCACTATCCTTCTCCTTTGTCTGCCTTAATCCAAGTGTTTTACTCTGAAGCCAGGAAAACAGATACAATTTTTTAAAAAAATAGTTATGGTGGCACAGGAGGATTATGCTAAACAAAACCATATATTCTTGGATAATAAATTTAGGAATATTGGGGTAAAACTTGCAATATTCTTTAATGTGTTCTTTAAATTAGTGAGTGCTGTGGTTAATTTAGTTGCGTATAAATGTAAACCAGCATTCCTCGGTCAACAGTGAACCTTCCCACTAATAGAGGATTGAGGACAAGAGGGCAGGGATTTAAGATTGTGACTAGGAGTAAAAGAAAAGGTTCAGAAGAATTTCTTCCCTCAGATGGTTATCAGGGGTAGAATGATTAGCTGGGAGTGACTGTTTAAAGCAGAGAGGTTTGAGGTATTTGAAAGCACATGCAGAGGGAGGGAATTAAAGGCTACTGGTAAAGAGCACAGAACTGAGATTAGAATGGATGGCTTCTTGGAGAAACTAAAACTAACAAAAATAATTGTCCAAATGGCCTTCTACCATATCATATCTTTCTGTGGTTCCAACCTGATGTAATGCCCAGACTGTTCATTAACTGGCAATGTTACATCCCCATTACCACTCCACCCCCACCACTGATCTGCCGCTATCTTGGGATTTTTTTTGTTTATTGGCCCTTAAGAGACAGGTAAAATGCCTTCCAGCATGACGGGTGCTATATAAATGCAAGTTGTTGTTGCTTTAATAGTTCTTGTCTGAGTTGGATCTTTTGATGAGTAGCAAAAATTATGATCATCCTGGTTCAGTAAATTTTATTTCATAATCAAGATTGGTGTCTCCATTAGTGGGGATCATTAATACTAGCATTATATTAATGACAGTGCAAATTTAAGAAGGGCATTAAGGAACACTGCAAATTTCACCCATTATAACCCAGCAAACAGTGTTATTACAATCCAGTAAAACATTATATTGTTTTGCCTATAAAATATATAATCATTGCACTTTATATATCCTGTGGAACCCTCTCTGACATCATATCGATATAAAAAGTCATTATATCAAATGTAATGATTATTATTATTATTACCATAATAAAAAATTGCATGGAAATAAAAGCTTTATAACCCAATAACACTGAACAATCTAATTTGCATTAAATTCTAGTATGGAATAAAACAGAGTTAATTTTATTTATTGTGTTTGTAAAGACTCAGAAAACAGGTGATAAATGCAACATCAAAATGGTGATGATAATTTCTCCATGTTTTCTGTAATAGCAGATCACTGTTCCTTTGCTATTATAGTGTGGGAATTTGGACAGTCCAAGTTGCCCTCAGATTAAAGGTTGTGACCTGTTTTCAGTTCCAATCGGTCACAAAGAACAATAACATATTAGCACTTAAATCCTATCTACAATGACACAAGCTTTTTGTAATGCTAAGGAAGCCCTTTTAATACAGTGCATTATCTATCATATTTTGAAGTGACAATGGCCACATAGGAATTCTATTGGCAATGTTTATATATCACTGAAGACAACGGGTTCTTAAGAGGGCATAAACACAGGGCAATGTGGAAACACATTGTCCTTTTGTGCTTTTGCTCTTTTGTTTTTGATGGAGCAATGCCAATTGGTGTGCTTCAACTATAAGATACTGTACAACCTTTGCAGCTCGAGAAACAAATGCCTATTCTCAATTGACTTTTATTTTTTAATAGTGAAATATTCATGTTATCTTGTTCAATGTAGCAAATATAATACTGTTCAAAAGAAAAATACAGTTGAATTCCATTATAATAAGCTTCTTGTTAATGTGGGTTCACTTATTGGGGTGTGGACATCGATATTTATTTATCAATAAGTCCAAAATGTGCACAGAAAGCAGCCCAGTTCACTTCAAAACTTAGCTAGTTAGTTTTCATGCACTAAAAATTGTCAGACATCTGGGTTATCAGGTAGAGCTGATGTCACGCAGGAAGTGATATTGTCGGCAACCAGAACATTTCGAAGTAGGCCATTTTATAACGGGTGAAAAGCCATTTTGAAGCGAGTGAGTTATCTGCACACATGTGTAGAGTGAATGTGGGAGCACTGGCCAGTGATCACACCACATTATAATGCTAGTTGGAATTTCATGGACCCCAACTACAAGAGCTAATTCCATTTATATTCTACCGTTCATACTTGGAAGCACCATGAGCATGATGACATTATCATGTTATAATGGGGCTCTATTGTAGAGAATCATTTTTAGTATATTTGAAGAACGTACTTGCGGCATAATCCTAAATGTCTCTAGAGGTAACACAGTGGTTTATTTATATTGAAGCACTACCTCCAAAGGCAGGGTTTTGTCAATGGCAGAACTACAGTAAAAATATGACATTGGATTATTATGCAGTCTAGAACCACAAGACCTCTACACCTCTTGGAATGTGTGCCTCACACAGAGCCTTGCACTATTGTATATGAACATGCAATACAAGTCTGTAATGTTACCTTGTAGGGAACAAACTCCATTCGTTTGCTTCTGAGGTAGTTTGACAGGTTTCCGTGCTTACAGTATTCGACAATCACCATTAGTGGTCCTGGATAGTAAAGCATTAAGAATAATAATGTTACCTCTGGGGACAGACACATTAATTATGTTATGGGTGGCAAAAGTAGATATTCTGCTCAAATGTGGTACCTTAAACAAGCAGCATTCTGTTTGTAGAATTACATGAATTAGACATTTTTTATTAACCCAAGGACTGAAATTCTACCTGGCTTTTTGGGGGGCAGCCCTGTGTCTGACATTTGCAGGAACTCATACTTGAGTATCCAAATCAGACTGAAGGTTCCACATGAAAATTTTCTTGAGCCCAGAATGGAAGGCACACCCTCAACCTGGAGGAACACACCCTGCTTAACTACTTCTAGAATTGGTTATTAAAATGATCATCTTAAAAATGTAAGATTGTACAGAATTTTGGAAAATTCGTAAAACCAGTATCAATTTGAAAGCGATTTTTCCACAGAGAGTTATAAGTTCTGAAATGCTTTGGTTTAGATGATGTAGTTAGGTGGGCTTGGGGTAGCTTCAGCAGCTAAGGAAATAAACCAAAGTGTTTGCCCAATTTTCAAATGGAGTAATAATAATCCATGTAGTTGTGTTCTGGGAAACCCAATAAGGGCTACAAGACAGATGCTGGCCTGACAATGAAACACTGTGCCCACTCACCTCCCGCTTTGGTACAGGCTCCCAGCAAGTTCACCACATTTAGATGGTGGCCTATGTGAATAAGGATCTTCAGTTCTGACATCAATGCTCTTTGCTCACTGGATGTTGCTCCATCTGAAAATAACCACTGGATAAATAAATGTATCCCTTTGCTTTCCATACACAAAGAGTGACATAGGACAGGGGTCCACGGATATAAACATAGATATAAGTGCAATCAGATATGCACAAACTGACAAACAGAATATGTACAGGCATGCAAGTATTTTCATACTTTCAAATAGTTTTGTGATCACAAATCATTAAAGAGCTCATCTGTGGCCCCAAGATATTTTTTGCTTAAAATTTAGGATCAAGCAGAATTGTAGAAAATCCTTAAATTTATTTTAGAAGCTGGTTTTCGACAGTTTGTAAAAAGAAATAGAGACAGAATTTAAAGATTTTCTGCAATTCTGGGCAATCTTAAATTTTAAAACAAAATAGTCTTGCAGGCTATTTAACTTTAAAGTGGAATTTTAGTCCTATGTATTTATTTTGTGCTAAACACATAGTAAAATTCCTTGCTGCCACTGACATGCAATTGGTTTCAAGATTATAAACAATTAAGATATTGTGACAATTTACAATTATAATTGTGGGATATGCATGGATAAATTAAATTTTCTTTAAAGTAAATTCCCAACTAAAAATATTAACTCCAAAACTTTCAAACTCTGACAAATGAATCCCAAAATAATAACCTTCAAGATGTGGAAACATCAAAGCTATTGTCGTTCCCTCCGAGTTAAAAGCTGTGATCAACCGAATCTCAGACACACTCTTTACATTTTACAGTCTGATCAAATCCTGATGATTCCAGTGCAAAAGTTCATACAAAAAGGGGGAGTAACATACTTTTGTCAATTATATGTAATAAGATTTAGGATTTTGAACTCCTGAATGTTTGTGTTTTAAAAAGGAGCCAACATTCCAAATTATTGAGTTGATTGATGTCGGGCGAGGGTTTTATTTCAATGTGAATACAATGACTGTTCCACGTAGCTTCTTCTATGATACTATATACTGAGCGCAATTAAAATTAAATTGCAAAGGTGGCAGTTTAAGGGGGAAAAAAAACAATCTTCCAATTACATTATAATTACAAATGCCTGCCACCATTTCTATAACTTTCCTCACATCTTGAATTACCTTTCAACATTTTGACAGCAACAGTCTTGCATGTGGAGACTTTGTCAATACCGAAAGCAGCTGCTTCCACAACTTTGCCAAATGCTCCGCGACCCAACGGCTTGCCTGATTTAAAAAAAAGGAATTAAGAAAGGATCTCACGCTAGCATATCGTAAACCATCTGAAATAATAATTCAGTTCCTTTGAAATCTCTTGGCAAACACCACACCACATAAAACACCAATTGGCCAATCCCAGACAATAGTGCAAACCATCAAAGAGAGAAGAGGTTCTGTACTGCTGAGTGAAGCTTAACCACCGTGATGTTGTTAATGGGACTGCTATGTATTGGTCAACCAGTTGAATGCCAAAAGTTTGACAACAACACAGCAGATAAGTGCAAAACTGTGTAACAATTGTGATAGAGCTACAGCTATTATATCGTTGGAATTCTAGTAACAAATAATAAATCCTTACATTTGTTATAGCACCTTATCACGTCGAAACTTCTCAAAGTGCTTCATAGAGTGTTTCTGTGCAATGTAGTGAGTGTGTATTTGTAGGCAAACTATTATTCTGTTCTTACAGAAACAGCGATTGTTTCCATCTGAAGAACCTTAACACCACCAGATTTTATGGTACAGTATTTTCTGATTATATGCTAGCGATATATGTTCTACAGCATTCTGAAATAGTGTTTTATTGTGTACCCACCATAAAAATATGTCAAAATAGTTTTGAATTATTTGCAAAGAGCAGGATGCATTCCAGTTTAATTTAGGCTATTAGTCTTGTACAAATTGATGATTAAACTTGAGGGTTTTTCCTATTGTTTTTAAGAAGCTATCAATGATGTGAAGATGCCAAGCTACTTCCTATCACCAATCCCTCATACATGCTTTCATTGCATCCAGGCTTGACTATGCCAACATCCTGCTTGTCAACCTTCCCAACTCTTCCCTCCACAAGCTGCAGATCATCCAGAACTCTGCAGCTCGTGTCCTCTCCTGCACCAGGTTCCGTGACCTCATCACACCCAACCTCGTCGGACTTCACTGGCTCCCCATCCCTCAGAGGATTGAGATCAAAATCCTCATTCTCATCGTCAAGGCCCTCCATGGCCTTGCCCCCTCCTACCTCACCAAGCTGCTAACCTCTTATCAACCTCTTATCCGTTCCCTCTACTCAGCAGACTCCGACCTATTCCATGTGCCCCGTCCGGCCCAACCCACCATCGGCGGTCAGGTCTTCAACCTCTCTGCCCCCACCCTCTGGAACTCCATCCCACATTCCCTTTGCCTCGCTCCCTCCCTTGCCTCCTTCAAGGCACCACTCAGGACCCTCCTCTTCGACCATGCCTTCAGCCACCTTCCTATCCTCACTGCTCACCACCCTCCCTGATCCCAAGCCCCCCCATCCCCACCCCCATTCGGATCCTAATCCCTGACTGTTCAGCGTCTTGGGACGTCCTCCCAATGTGAAAGGCGCTTTACAATGGCAATTTTGTATTTTATTGGGAGCAGTGGGGATTTCTTACCTAACTTGAGTCTGTCCCTGGGAAACTCCCATTTACTAGCATCGTATGACAGACGTTCGCACTTTTCGTTCATCGGTACTTCATCTGGGTCGATGATGATTGACAGGTAGCCTGCCTTCAGTTCTGCATCACTGGGCTGGAAAACAGTGGCAAATCGCGTTGTATTAACTGCCTGCTCTGTGTTCACAACCCGGTCAGGTTAATATCAGCCATTGTTGACAAAGGACACTGACCAATCAATGATCCAGAATTAAATGTTATTAAACAAATGAAAGCACACATCACACCAGCGAGGTTGGGCATGCAATGCCTAACTCGCAATTACTTCAGATTTCATTGTAATATGTCAGGACAGCCCCGAGCACTGGACAACAAGAGCCTTTGTCATGAATGGCACTTCCAATTAACAAGCATTAGTCGGTGCTTCGTTAAACCATGCAGGAGCGTTATGGAATGAAAGGAAAAATGTGCCTGTTGTTTTAAACACAAAGACACGGTCATCATCATAAAGGGGCTACAGTCAGTTTTCATTTGTCAGACTGTGTAAATACTCAGGGAACAATGATGGGACTGTTTAATTACCCGTTTTATGTTTCGAATGATGATTATTAGAAGCAACCAAAAGAACATGGCGATCACTCCGGTGCCAATCAGGATAATGAGCTCTGGATTTGCTTTGTCTTCAGCTCCTGGCATAGAAGAAGATGTTTTTTCAGTTTTGTTAGAGTGCATATGCCCACAGGCAGGAATTTACGAAAGGATAAATAGAAACAGACAAATGCAGACATGATAAAACTTACATAAACTCTTCATGAATACCCATAAAGCAAATATAATAAAACGATTTTACTTCAGTAATGAAGTCACTCTCTTCATGACACTATGGATCCTAGATTGCAAATTCATTTAGCTTGCAGTTTTAGCTATTTTTAAATCAAATCAACATGAAAAACACTGTATACATTGAAAATAATATGTAGCTGCAACTGCATAGCTTTTCTGTTGTTTTCAAACCAACCCAACCCCAGGCTACTGTTCTGACAGCTGTGTGCTTTTTAGAATCAATATGGAGACACGCACAATGTGTAATAGTGATCTTTCTTCACTGCGTTCTGGTTGAAAGAATAGAGTGCTGTGCTGTTGGTGATGGAAATGATAATGTTGGCAGTTAATGAGAGGGTGAAGTTTTGAGAGGTGGGTCGACGTTTACATAGGATTGACATTTTGGGTGAATGATCAGTGGCGGACCAGTTCCCCAAAAGGGCTTGAGATTGTAATATAAAATGGGGGGGTGCCAATTCACATACAGGGCTTCTTTTGTGGGGGTGCCAAAAAGTATTTACGCATTAAAAACTTTGTGGTCTTAATTGAAATTTCTGAACTAGGCTGCACGAGCTGGTAAGCATCGTCAGCCATTCACAGGGACGCTCAGGGACTGATCAAGGGAAATTTCCCGATTTTCCATACACCCAGTCTGCCACTGGGAAGGGTGATGTTTTGGAGCGAGGGGTAACATTTTAGGGTGAAGGGGTGAATTTGAGGGCAAAGGGATACAGTTTACCCATTTCCATGTGTCTGGTATGTTGTGAGCACTGAGATGCACCCTTACCCAGATCATGAGAATTCAGTCACAGGTTGGCAAGAGCTGAGACTTGGGAACCCCACAGTGTTCATTGTGATATTGCTGGAACTTAACCAGCTAAAACACAGACAACCTGCTTCCCACTGCTTGTCCAGTGGGGAATATCTAATTTATTAGTTTTTGGGTTAACAGGATTAATTTATTACTCTAGCCAGGATCTGTATGTATCAATCTGTTTTTTCACATTAGTAGCTTTCTCACCTTCTACAGCAACAGCAGCGTATGTCTCAACACATCCCACCTTGTTGCAAGCCTTGCATTTATACAGCCCTTCATCTTCCTTCTTCAGCCGCTGGATAGTCAAGGTCCTGTTGAACTCCCCAAGAATAATACCTGTCAGGACACACAGACACATCCAGTCAGGCACCGATTCCCACTCTTCATAGTTCAAGAATTTACAAATCTGGCAAACGTGACAAGAAGCAGGAGATAATATGATGTGTAAAATACCAGTTTCAGTAATCACATTCCCATTCGCATTTTCTTATTTTAAAACCGTTATTATATTTTGCTTGTAAATGTGTTTCGGTTTATGTTCGAAAGAAACTATGCAGTTATTATAAATGTCAAATTATGCAATATGGTTATATAGATTTATATTTGGCTTTCTGCATGTCCCAACCCTCTCTGCACCACTCATGCTGCCCAAGCCTACAGTTCCGACCCCCCTGCCCCCTATGCTCCTCTGAACCCACCTCCATTTACCACACCGTCTTGGTTCCTCTCTGTCTGTTTTCAACTTCTACCTCAAATTCCACATCTTCAAACATGCCTGTTACTACCTCCCCCTTCCCTCCCTTGCTTAGTATCCAAATCACTCCTGCAAAGTGCTCCAAGACTCTACCTACTTAAAGGGCAAATCTCACATTTTACAATGTTTTTCATTAGTTTCAAAGATCAAGGTTGATCAAAATTTTGAATCTGTTAAAAACATTATGAAAATTGTAATGAACTTGAGGAGTGCTCCTATGCTGGACATTTATAGATTGACAAAACTGAAATTTTGTCTTGCACAACAGTTTGAGAGGTTGGTTCGATCCCTTTAAATACATCTGCAGATGGAAGGATAAAATTGAGCAGATAGAAGTGTCCTACCTGAGACCTCCAGAAGTTGCTTGCCATTTTTATACCATATGATGCGTGGACTTGGTGAACCAACCACATCACACATCATTTCTATGGAGGAGCTCATGTTCACTATTTGGTCTGTCAGGTTCTGAAGCACTAGTGGAGCCTGTTGAGCTGTTACCAAAATGAGAAAAAAAAGTCAAATTAATTATGATCTCCTACTCTAGTACTTTTTCACTATTAGTTTATCTCTGAGGCAAGCCTTCTCTGGAGGCATCCAGTATTGTAAAATTGTCTATAGTTATCTTACCTTTTACAGAAAGGATCTTTATCATACAGAACTTGTCACCAGTGTTTTTATTCTGGGCTTCACAAAGGTAGATCCCTTGATCTTCAAGAGACACGGATTCAAAGCTCAGTTTGATGGTGATGTTTTCTGTCTTGAGATTGGAAACCATTTCCGTAGTCATTTTTTGGGCATGGTGATGCAAGTTTTTGCAAGTGTTGCTATGATGGCTTTGGAGGACTGAAGAGGGGAGCTTGTACCACTTCAGGTTTTCGTACATATACCTGTCGGCTCTACACTGAAGAGATACATTGTCCTTTTCAATTGGATTGTCAGTGGGCTGTAGATTAATTTCAAGTCCCTCTGAAACATCAAAGGCACAGCCCTTTCATTATTCTCTGAGAAACAAATCCTTTATTCTACTACAAGCTTCTGAAATGTCAAGTACCATATCCAGAAACCATCAACAATATTTGCATAACTTACCTTTTGCCTACAAACAAAAGTCACTAAACATGACATCAATTACTTAAAGCATTCTAAAGAGGTTCAATGTATTCATAAAAATGCTATAAAACACTATAAAAATGCAACTTCGTTTTTTCTTATTTGTTCATTTTCATGATTCAATTTGATAATTTTCTTTACTTGAATGTTAATCAGTACAACATTTTCTTTTAAATAAAGTTTGCCTATAAAATACAGTTGCAGTCACTACACTTCACAGTCAATCCTGTGAAACATTTCTGATGTCCGACCAATGAGAAAGGTGCTTTATCAAATGCAATGATTATTATTATTTATTTAATTTGGACACACAAATACTTTGTAGATAATATTTTAATATTTTAGAGCTTGAGTAAAAAAAAACTGTAAAATGTATGCATCTGATTGCTTTCATTTATTGATTTCTATTTAGTATCTTAGATACATTATTCTCTTACCTAAGGTTGAGAAAGAAATGAAGTTCACAAGCAGACACAGAGAGTCAAATTGTCCAAAATAAAGAGTCTGATCAAAACTCTTTCTGCTTATCCAAAAATCTAGCCATTATATTTGTAGGCAAAACATTAGAGCTGTTGTTAAAGGAAATGTCCAGAACCATTGCCAAAGGGTGAAACAATATACTGCACCTGGGACCTTCAGCTTTTAAGGTATCCAGTAATTAGGCTTTGCCTTGTTTAGTTCAAACAGGACACGCTTTCATCCAAACTGAGAATTTGCCTTTTACAGGATCTTATCACGCTGAAAAGCATCGGAGAGTTGAAAAACTGGAGTTTTATGTGAAAAAGCAGAGGGTACTTTGTATTTATTTCTTCTGGTAAGTTTACAGTCTTCAAGGGAGCATTTACTTTAATGTAACAGACTGCCTTCGGTTTTCCACATTTAAAAGTGTTACATAAATTCTTCATTAGCTTTCTTTGTTTGTGCTTTTATAAGGCGGCGAGCAACGATTTGGAAGACATTGAACTTTTGAATTGGCAATGTTATCCCTGTTCAGACGTCTCTATTGTCTTTGGCATTGGATGTTCTAAGGAAGTCTGGGATCTAGAGTGAGGGTTTGGGCAGTTTAAGGAAAAATGTACCTGAATTTTCGTAGTGGCTTTATCACATCAAAATACACCTCAAAAGTAGATTGGTTGCTTTTGTAAGCACACACAAATCCAGCAGCCATTGAAACATTGAGCTAAGCTGCTATTGTGTAAACTGACAATGAAATGTGATGCTTTTCTACCTGATATTACATTAAATTCCATCTGAACCTAGGCTCTACCCACCTCGTGCCCCACCCCACTTCTCCAATTTTGGCACAATGATTTGGTCCAAGGTCTCTTTTCAAAATGTTTCAACCATGATGGATTGTTGCTGAGCAAAAGCTGGTTGAGATAAGACGGGTGTCCTATGTTAGCTGCAGATATACATGCTCTGTGATCCAGAGATATTTGAGCCAGAGCCAAAAAAGTATTCAGCTTCTATTATGAAACATTATGTCTTTCACCTCAAGATCACAGGTAATAATTATCAGTGACCCCTCTTCTCCTCTCACCCTCCTCCACAACATCCTCTCCTCCACACTTGATACTCTTGCCCCCATCACCTCCCGTACTGTCTCCTACTCTCGCTCCTCCCCCTGGTTCACCACCCACCTCCGCTCACTGAAGAGCCAGGTGTGGGCCGCTGAACGCACCTGCGTCAAATCTGACCTAACGGTCCACCGACAAATCTGGCTGGACCTCCTCAAAATCTACCGCTCCACTCTAGCCTCGGCCAAGTCGTCCTTCTACTCCAGGATAATCCTGGAGGCGAAGAACAACCCCAGGCTTCTGTTTTCTACCACATCCCGACTCCTCCGTCCCCCCCGCCACCCCGCGCAGGTCATCTCCTCCAACCTTCACTGCGAGGAGATGCTGGATTTCCTTGAATCCAAAATCAAGGGGATTCGCTCCGCGGTCACTTCCCCTCCAACATCCACCCACCCCCCACCCCCTCCCTCCCACACTCCAACTCCTACCCATCCTCCCCTACACACTTTCGTACCCGTTTTCCCACCCTCTGTCACCAAACTCATCCTATCCCTGAAACCCACCACCTGCTCCCTTGACCCCATCCCCACTCCACTCCTTATCTCCCAGCTCCACCTCCTTGCCCCACATATCACAGACATCATCAACCTGTCCCTCTCCTCTGGCTCTGTTCCCATTCCCTTAAAAACTGCCACCATCACTCCCACCTTGAAAAAACCCTCCCTTGATGCGTCGCAGCTATCAAGCTACCGGCCCATCTCCAACCTCCCCTTCCTGTCCAAGGTCCTGGAACGAGTTTTCCGCCTCCCAGCTGCGCTCTTTCCTCTCCACCCATTCATTATTCGAACCCCTTCAATCGGGTTTCCGTGCTGCCCATAGCACAGAAACTGCCCTGGTCAAGGTCACCAATGACATCCTGACCATCTGTGACCAGGGCTCCCTCTGCCTCCTCGTCCTATCAGCAGCATTCAATACGGTCGACCATGCTATCCTCCTCCACCGCTTGTCCTCCCACCTCAACCTTCAAGGCCCTGTCCTTGAGTGGTTTAGGTCGTACCTCTCCCACCGTCTTCACTTTGTTTCCACGAATGGCTTTTCCTCCGGCCCCCGCACTGTCTCGTGCGGTGTCCCTCAGGACTCTGTCCTCGGTCCCCTCCTCTTCACCCTCTATATGCTCCCCCTTGGTGACATCATTCTCAGACATGGGGTTAACTTCCACATGTATGCGGATGACACCCAACTCTACCTTTCCTCCTCTACCCTCAACTCCACGACCACCGATGTCCTGACAACCTGCCTGTCCGACATCGAGTCCTGGACGAGAGACAACTTTCTTCAGCTCAACGTGCGTAAAACTGAGGCCCTCCTGATTGGCTCACGTCAGTGACTCCGCACCTCAGGCGCTGACAGCATTAGCATCCATGTCTGCACTCTCCAACTCTCAAAGCCGGTCAGGAACCTCGGGGTTCTGTTCGTCCCTGAGCTGTCCTTTCTTCCTCATATCCGCGCCACAACTGGCACCGCCTTCCATCACCTTCGGAATATCGCCAGACTACGGCACTACCTCACCCCTCACGCTGCTGAAACTCTGGTCCACATCTTTATCACCTCAAGGCTGGACTAGGGGAACTCTCTCCTCGCCGGCCTTCCCGGCACCTCCCTCCACAAGCTGCAGGTCATTCAGAACTCTGCAGCTCGTGTACTGTCCCGCACCAGGCTTCGCGACCACATCACTCCCACCCTCGATCGCCTCCACTGGCTCCCCATCCCCCAGAGGATCGAATTCAAGATCCTCATCCTCACCTACAAGGCCATTCACGGCCTCGCTCCCTCCTACCTCTTTGACCTACTATCCCCCTACCTACCTCCCGTACCCTCCGTTCCTCTGGCTCCGGTCTGCTCCACATCCCCCGCCCCAACCGCCCTACCATCGGTGGCCGGGCCTTCAGCCCCTCAGCCCCTAGGCTCTGGAACTCTATCCCCCAGTGCCTTCTCCTTGCCTCCTCCCTTTCCTCCTTCAAGACCGGTCTCAAGACCTTTCTCTTTGACCGTGCCTTCAGCTCCCCTCTCGACTCTCTACCCCCTCCTCGCTCCCTCCCTTCCCTCCCCTCACCCTGACCATTTCCCCCCTCCTCGCTCCCTCCCTTCCCTCCCCTCACCCTGACCATTTCCCCCCTGCTCGGGTCCTGACCCAACTGTACAGCGCCTTGGGACGTCCTCCTGATGTGAAAGGCGCTCTATAAATGGAATCTTGTTGTTGTTGTTGTGGTGATAACTGCAACACCACATTTTCACCCCTAATAAAAAACCCTTTTGTTCCATTTCATAAACTGAGCGTTAGTGAGGTTGCGTGAAATTGTTTTTTAAGCAGGAAATGAAGAGCTTCCTGTACAGTCCATATGCTGGATTCTAACAGGAAGAAATTACTTAAATAAAAATGACCCAAATTCCACTGAGACTATGAAAAAAAAGTAAATTCATCCTTACACAATTATTTTCCTGTTTAATACGACTTACGGTTCATAAAAGAAAATAAACTCAGGGAATTGTGAGTCACAAGGAAAGGCAGTGCACAGGACTTTATTATTGAGAAACTCCTACTTGTGTCTATCTGGATTCTTGCTTGACTTTGAAGAAGTCCAGCTTTCCCTACAACAATGGGATTGCTGGACAAGCAATAAAGTGCGTTACGCACATGCTCGATATTGTTAGTCATTTACAGAAACTTGTTGTGACTGTATGTACTTCAATTCTAGTCACAGGATATCTACAATGGAAGCACACTTCTATTATGGGTTACTCAATTAATAACATGGTACCTAACACTGTTCAGCCATTCCCCAGCAAGAGTCAGAGGTTTCAGGCGAGGAGGAGCATGTTTTAATAAGAATTGTTCGGTTTCTTGAGATTGGCCAGTACATCTTATCAATGAGACTTAGAATTGTAGACATGTATCAAACAAGCATGGTTTGATAACTGAAATATTGGTTCAGCTGAGGAACTATGTTGTGTTCCTTATAGCAAAAAATAGGTGCAAACATACATTTATTTGGGAATGAATAGCAATTCAAAATACTCCATACATAGGATCCCCACTTAATGATAAACAATGGACAAATCTCTGGTAACTTTTCATGATATTTGCTCAACTGGTATTGGCTGTATATATTAGGGTTTACAACCTTCAGAACATGTCTACAATTCCAAGTCTCATTGATAAGATGTGCTGGCCAATTTCAAGAAAACAAACAATTATAGGCACCATCAGCTACCTCCACCAAGTGGCCTCAGGGTGCAGAGTGAGGGTCAACAGGCAGCCACACACTCACGCACTTCCTAGCTGAAATCACTGGATAGTGATAAAGAACAGGAAGCCTGGCTGACCGTTTCCTCTCTTTAGCCTAGGGAAGGGATGAACTAAATATGCACGGACTATGGATTTAACCTGGGGCTTCTGGCTTGGATGGATCAGTGCCTTTCCTGACTGGGCCATCAAAGGCACACAATTCTTTAGATTTCATATATTTATATGTATTTTTCAAATAGGTTTATTATACAAGGTTTGCATTTTTTACAATTGCTTTGTTTCCATCCAAAAATGTGAGTTGGCTTATTAGTGATATTGCCTTAATTGCCAAACAACTTGTTTTCCATTCTTCTTCTCCCATAATAAATAGCTAACTCACAGCAAACTGAAACAGCTGCATTTTTACCGTACAAGTTCTTCTTTAACTGTTTGTAATTATACAGTTCTCAGATCTCAAAGTTCAAGTCTGCCCAGGCTCTTTCAGTCTCCATGGGACTTGTTTTAATGAGAAGCTGAGACAGACATTCTTCGGTACTTACTGGTTACATGAAAGATGATCTCTCTCTCATCTTGTCCCACTTTGTTAATAGCCCGGCATCTGTACATTGCACAGACATTCGCTGCCTGGATTATGAGCGAACTGACCATCTACCAGAAAATATCAGGGAGAAAAAGAAGGTACACGTAAATTTTAAAATGCATTCAACTGAGTAAAGATTTTTTTTATTTTGGGTCAGTTACTGTGCTTAATAGTCACCAAAGTGAGTTCCATATATACATTGAAATTTATGTTAGTACTTTGGCTTGCACGGTCAACAGGAACTAAGTGGAAAGAATCCCTTTTCCCAGTGACTGGTCTGAACCCTCCACGGCCTACCAACAACCCAGGCTAGTCTGCCATCAACAGTGCATTGGAGTCCTGTGGACCTGCCTGACTCAGAAACAGATCCAGCTTCTGAGGTAGTAGCAGAAAATTAATTCGATTCTGATATTCCATTGCCAGGCCCATGACCTTGAAGCTATCTCAGCCCAACATAGACCTCTCTCACCTAGTCTAATTGTTTAATTTGTTTAGTCTAATTTGATAAAGTAAATTAAGTAATTCAAACACACAGATCTAAACAGTTGCATGATGCAATTTACAGATATGAATTTAAACACATCATTTTTGGATATGATTTTCTGCCACTCTGAAGGTCATATCTTCAAAATAAAGACAATGAAAGAGAATAGGAAATGCAGGAGACTTTGTTTAGTAAAAGCCTAATAAGTATTTGAAACAAACTCTGAGCACAGATTGTGGAACAAGAAACTGCATAGCATTTCAAAAAGGAACTAGACAAGTTTCTGACAACTAAAAACATTTAGGATTTTTAGATTTCAAGCTTAATACATCAGGAGACTTGAGTAGGAAATCGAATGGGTTGACTAGATGATTTGATGGCCTACTCTCACCTGAAATTGCTACTCTGATAGTTATATGTTATAGTTTCCTTTAAGAACTGTATAGTATTAATGTAATGCTAGTCATATTTAATACATATAATCAAAATGCAAAATACTGAAGATGCTGGAAATCTGAAACAAAAACAGAAGCCCTGGGAACACTCAGCAGGTCAGGCAGCATCTATGGAGAAAGGAAAGTAAGTCAATGTTTTAGGTCCATGACCCTTCATCAGAACTGGGGCATGTTGGGAGGGAGAGGCTTTTAAGGGCTAACAGAGAAGGGGGAGACAGGGCAAGGAAGACAATGGAGAAAATGGGGGTAGAGGACAGAGGATGATGGATTAAAGAGGTATTAATGTTGCAAAACAAAAGGGGGAGAAATTGCAACAAAATAAGCAGACCAGAGAGAGAAAAGGTGTGGCTCATTGGGCCATAGATGCTGCCTGACCTGCTGAGAGTTCCCAGTGACTTCTATTTTTAATACTTATAGTGTCTGTTTAGTCACATTTATCAGTGTTAAATTCACCTTTTTGATCCCTGCATCGAAAACAGTTCGGTTACTTTCAATCCTGTTGCCTCCATCATTGTTTGCAATATTCCTCCAGTGTCTGCGGTCAGAGGATGCACCAGGTGTTTCAGACTCCTTGTGACTGCTATTCAAAAGAAATACAAATCAGTTTATCTTCTATAGATCACCTTTCCATATTTTAAAGCTCTGAGCTTTCAACTACAAGTTTAAAATATATATTTGGGAGTGTATTTGAGTGAAAGTGAGACTGGGGTCCACTTCATCCTTTTGGAGGCAAAGCAATGTTGTTTCCAGAGTTAAAGCAATATGAAGCAGGAAGACTGATCTACCCTCCCCATTGCCAGAGCTAAGTACAGTTCAGAATATTCGCAAAGTGCACGTGCAGAACCCGAATAGTACGTGGTAGATATTAATGTTATTAAAGAACCAGTTCCTCCTTAAAAAACGCAATGCCCTTGTACCAGCCAATAAGCTTCAGGGTACTATTCTGAAAACAGAATAGAGCTTTTTGCCAGTGTTTCTTGTTCTTGCTACTGACATTGCTGGTTTGGGATACACAGTTTTTGCTTCTCACTGCAATTCCCGTTGTGAAGTCACAATTAAGGGCTTAAAACCAGTTTGTAAGTTGTGAATTTTTCACCTCAGAAACAATCAGCTGACAGACAGCAAGATTTGCTGTCAAGAAAAGGATTCATATCAGATTATTAAAGGTGGACAGCTCATTGATTTTTTAAGCATACTTTTTTTACAAATGGTTCAATGATGTAAGGGAAGCATTACGTAGACATGGGCTGATTTTGAATAAACAATAGTATTTAAATAGTATTTTTCATGCAGGCAATGGTCCTTTCATTCATAAGCAAAATATAAATGGAAGAATAAAATGAAAATATTATTTAAACTTCTTATGTGATTCCCAGTTAGGATGCTAGCAGGAAGTCTCTATTTTGGGAAACAAAGCTCTTTGACAAATTAGTTTTGTGGCCAGAGACACTTCAAGGAAGATAAGGAGACAGAGAAATCTCTGCAGTTCTCAATGAGATGCTTGCATCCGTGATTGGGAAGGGAAAACAATGGAGGTGGCTGAGGAACAATTTAATGGAAGTTAGTGACCAAACCAACAACAGGAAAGCAGATTGCCCAGGATTGACATGCAGGAAGTGAACCGGATCTTCTGCTGGGCCAAGATAAGAGAGGCCTAATGGGCTTGGGCATTCACTCTGAATATCAATCAGCATACTTCTATGATGGGTACATTTTGGGCAGATAATACGCCATCAGTTTGTTTTACTTTCAATTGCTTTACATAGGTGACTGTTTTACAAGCTGGTAATAACTGAAACATTGGTCATGTATCCCACGGATGCAGGAGGAAACAGAGCAGCCTCTATATCAACGTCTGGTCAGTAAGCGTGCTTACATATGTCTGATGTTCCTCACTGAATTATATAGGCTTTCTATTTCATTCTTATATCAAAGTCAAAGTTTATAATCTTTATTTAATAAAGTGAGCTGTAAGGACTTTTACACCTTTGTTTTGTGTATTGTATATTGTAAGCCTTAAGTCACTTTGCAACCTTATTTTCCTTTTGAGGCAAAAAACACGTATGGAATAATTATGAAAGTTTGTGTCTGATAAATGGGAAATGTGAAACCCCACGTTTCAGCTTACATGAGCACTCTATGGTGTGTGGTCAAGCTGATTGACAATTAACAACAACAAAATTACATTTATAGAGCGCCTTTCACATCGGGAGGACGTCCCAAAGCGCTGAACAGTCAGGGGTCAGGACCCGAGCATGGGGAAGGGGTGGTGTAGGGGTGAGGGAAGACAGAGAGGTGGGAGTGAGACCAAAGGCACAATCGAAGAGAAGGGTCTTGAAACCGGCCTCGAAGGAGGCGAGGGAGGAAGCGAGGCAAAGGGACTGTGGAATAGAGTTTCCATGGTCCCTTCGGTCCCTACAATAACAACAACTTGCATCTACATAGCGCCCTTCATGAGAAGTAGCATCCCAAAGCGTTTTTTATATATATATATGTATATATATATACAGTATATAATACACAGTCAGTTTGGTGTGGGGCATGGTTCATCTCATTCATTAAGTCTCATTATTACTAGAGAAATATCTACAGTTACTTACGGGTAATCGAAAGAACAGTTCTCCACTGGATGCCATTCCCAGAGAATCTCTGTGGGTGCAGGAATGCCATCCACAGTACAGATCAGAGTTTGTCTGCTTCCATAGTTGTAGTCAGTGTGTGAAGGCATTCCTTTTTCGAGAATTTGGGGGGGAACTGCCAAGAAGTCAAATATTAGAATGACATTCACAGAAAACATTCGTTCTCATAGATACATTTCCCAAATACAGTTTGTTTGGACTCATTTTGTGCACTGTACTCACAGACACAGGAAATTAGCTATAAAAAATATTCATGTATATTAAATGGTATTTCATTTTAAACCCAATGTCTTGTGGAATACAAGATATTGGGTTTAAATTGCAGCTGAGACATAAATATTGAGTCAAGGAGTCGTCAAAAAATCCAAAATCTTTACATGGGCCAGGCAACCATTTTCGGACCTGGAATATCTTCATCCACAAAATGTACAGTCAATTCACTTTACAGTATATTTTGCGAAATGTTTTGAGACGGTCTTGAAGACGTGATGAGGTACTATATAAAATGCCAGAATTATTATTAGTAGTAGTATTCGCTGCATATCATAAACATTCACACTTTCTGAAATTTCTCACTGTTTTAGCCTTATCTTAAAATTTAAGATTGTGCAGAAATTTGGGAAATTCTCAAATTCAGTATTTATGTGTAATAATAATAATCCTTGCATTTGGTATGGCACCTTATCACATCTTCAAGATAAGGCGTAAGCTGACGTTTACCTGGTTCTTAAAAATAACAATGGAAAAAAATGCTTTCAGTTTGAGATTTTACAGCTCAAGAATTTTCCGAATCAATTTCAGCACAATCGAACATTCTAAAACAAAATCCTGAGAAATTTCAGGCCGTCAAAGTATTTATATGAACCCTTTAGGTTATAGTTAATGTTTCCAAGCCGTTGAGTGTTGCTGTAAAAAGTGTACTCCACTTCACCTGGCAAATCAAATTGGGAAGTCAATGTGATGAGCCTCCACATATTTAAAAGCAGTACAAATGCACAATTGTGAAAAATAGCTCAATATGCTCCTAAAGTTGTAACCTCTATTGCACAGGGTTTCCATAAGGTGTCCTGGAGTCCTGTAGCTCAGTGGTTAGAGCACTCGCTTTGCAAGTGAGGGACCCGAGTTCAATTCCAGGCAGGGCGAAACCTTGGGCAAGTTTCTTTACTCCACACAGAGCCTAATAATAATCCCTCCAAAAAACAAAACAATAATAAATTGGTCATTTTCAATCTACGACTGTTTGTGGGACATTGCTGTGCGCAATTGGCTGCCGTGTTCGCCCACAAATATACAGTCAATTCACTTTACAGTGTGTTCTGTGAAGCGCTTTGGGACGTCCTCCCGACTTGAAAAGCGCTATATCAAATGCAAGGATTATTATTATTATTATTATTATAAAGTCCTGGTACCCCTGTTTTTTTTTCTACATTGCACTGACTAACAACTGAAACATGTGGAAGAATGATGGTAAGTGTAATAATAATAATAATAATCCTTGCATTTACTGTATTGTGTTATCATGTCTCATAGGTGTCTCAAAGCGCTTCACAAAATAATTTGTAAAGTGAAATGATTGCATATTTTGTGGGCAAAACTTCTAAATTGTATATAGAAGTACTTAATTGTATTTAGTACAAGTGTTTAATTGTACTTAGTTGTCCAGTTGTCCAGAGGATTGGTGTGTGTGAGCGCCATCATTTTCACAGCAGATAATGATGGGTCGGCATGTTCAGTGCGACATCTTCCATAAGATGGAAGGAGTGACACGGTGAAATACATCACTGACAGCTTGTTTCATGGCTGTTTGTTTCTACCCCTCTGTAGTCTCATATCAATTCTAACTGGGTGGGGCGGGGAGGGGGTAAGACGATTTTGTGGACACCTTGTATGTAGACCAATGTAAAAATAGGCTTCTTACCATTTACTATAAGTTGAATCGTATGACTCTGCTCTTCTTTTGTTATTGGATTCTTAAGTTGAATGGTGTAATTCCCAGCATCTTCTTTAGTCACATCTCTGATCATCAGTGTGTACTTGAGGTCTTTTTCCTTTAATCTGTCATGTGTTTGATACTTGCTAAGTGGCCTTCCATTCTTGGTCCTTGAGCAACACAGGAGAAGTTACTTCATGGTAGTTACTTCACCAGCAATTGGAACTTCATTGAAAATTACTCCAAAACTTGGTGAAATATAGTCGTGTTATACAATTAATCAATGCAGTCTATCTGGTTCAGTATTCTTATTATCCAAGTATTCTAATTTTCAATGTCAATTTATGAACAAATCAATGTAGTTAATGTCAGTTATACAGAGTAATAAAATATTAAGGGTTATTGCGAAGGGCCAGGGAAATGGGATTAAAGATCAGCCAATATTTAATAAATGGGCAGAACAGACTCGATCAGCTGAATGGCTCTTCCTGTTTTTCTAAGTTTCCTACCATAAATATAAATAATGGTTACTCCATACTGAAAATTGTAGTACTGTGTATGATTAGCTTTCCAAATTATTTTTGGAAATGAAACTTAGATTGAAATCAAATACACAAATACTGTACTTTTATTTTGCAATGAAATATTCCTGCAGAATAAAAGACACAGCAGGTTTGCTTATCCCTTGATGCTACAGTAATTCATTTAGCCAATTACCATTTAATCTTTGGTTGGGGATAGGCCAAAACCTTCAGTGGGATTGTGACATTCCGTACTCCCACCACCGTCTCAATGATAGTTCCAACTGTGTGATCTATAAAGATGAAAGGTTTCTCTGAAAACAAATAATGAAACAAAGTCAGATCCAAAACCATAATCTTCCCATTGAAAACATGAGGCTTGGGAGACTGTGAACAGCATGAGAAGTGAAGGGTTGGTGTAAGACAACATTCTTCTAGGTTTTTGAACCAGGAAAACAGATTTTAAAGCACAGTTGGAGTGTGTGAACAGCACTGTGGAAGAGTTGTGAAACAGTCATTACAACATGGAAAAATTATTTTGCACATTTCTGAATGTGCAAAATACAGAAACACTTTTCTAACATGACGTGGATGCTTCACTAAATATTCAAAGAGCAGACTTTTAAACTGAGATTAAACTAGTATCATTTTGCATAATACTGCCATCGTGGACATTAAAATTGGGTTCAAGCAAAGAATAGATTTCTAGATGTGGGTTTCCTATGAATACTGCATCAGATGGGGAGAAAAATATGTTTAGAAACTACAACAACTTGCATTTATATAGTGCCCTTTCACATGGGTAGCATGTCAGAGTGCTTAACAGTGATGTGGTTTGACTGGAAAGAGAAGGGAGGCGATTTAAGGTGTGGTCAAAGGGAAAGAAAGGTCTTCAGGTGTGATTTGAAGATGAGCAATGTGATACTTAAAATAAGAGCTCACCATGGATGATCACATTAGTGCTGTTCTCCTTTACCATCATCCCACTTGAAGCTTTACAGTAATATTTGCCACTGTGACCTCTTGTCACATTTTCTTTAATAAAGACGTTTGAGAGTTCCAGCTCGTTTTCTAGTTTTCGTTTATTTGGTTTAATTTCTACATCAGTGTCCTGCTGTAAATAAAAGTTTATGTCATGTTTCCATAAAGATCAAATAATACAAGGTGTAGAATCGACTGAACATTTTCCACAGTAACAACAGCATAAATAATAATAATTATTGCATTATTATTATTTGATATAGCGTCTTTCATGTTGGGAGGACATCTCAAAGCGCTTCACATGATTTACTATAAAGTGTAGTGACTGTGTATTTTGTGCGCAAATGTGGAAACCAATTTATGCATAGCAAAGTCCCATGAACAGTCATTAAGTGAATTTTAAACTGGGGATTGTTGGGCAGGACACCGGGAGAAACTACTTTCTCTTTTTAAATAGTACCATGCGATCTTTAATGCCCATCTCAACAACAACAACAACAAGATTCCATTTATAAAGCGCCTTTCACGTCAGGAGGACGTCCCAACCTCAACCTCTTTAACTAAAGAAACAAAAACAGAAGTTGCTGGGAACACTCAGCAGATCAGGCAGCATCTATAGAGAAAGGAAAGTGAGTCAACGTTTCAGGTCCATGACAGTTCGTCAGAACTGGACAACCCTTGGGAGTGCTTTGCAGTGAAACACCAACTGCTTATTTATGTAATGAAGAGGGTAAAGATATTCTAACCATTATATAGAGTTGTCCCGAACAATAAAAATATGTGTTTCCAAAATAGGGTCTCAAGATTTTTATCTTTTTTACCTCCATTCCAGGATATTTCCATTTAAACTCCAATCTGACATTGAGTTCAGTTCTGGCAGTGCAGTTAAGTATCAAGCGTTCCCCTACAGCCAGCTCCACTGAGGGCTGAGGGTTTAGTGTCAGCTCACGAATCTCAGTTCCTACAGGAGTGAAAACAAACATATGATTATAAAAATTACTAGACGAAAGAAGACCAAGGTCCATCCAGTTCGCCTTTCACCATCTTAGCAGTCGCATGTACATGTCGTGTCCCAAACTATATACCTAGCTAATCTGTTCCATAGATTTACTACTCACTGAAATAGTGTTTCCACAGAATTGTTTTGAATTGTCCCTATTAAATAGTACGCCAAGACTTCTAGTTCTACTGCTCTGGAAAAGTTAAAACAGCTTATCATGGTCTATATTATCCAGTCCATTTCACCCACAAAATCCAGTCAATTCACTTTACAGTATGTTATGTGAAGCGCTTTGAAACGGCTCGAAGATGTGATAAGGCGCTATATCAAAAAAAATGCAAATGCAGTCCCTTTAGAATCTTAGAAACTGCAATCTTAGAAACTGCAATCACCTCTCAATCTTCTCTTCTCCAGCGAGAACAATACCTAAGTATTTTGTGCCAATTGATTTACACTAATACTAAGTTTGTTCCAAGGAGAAACTCAAAGAGAATAATTGATGAGGAAAGAGGTATAAATACGTTTTCAGACATAAGAGAACCAGTTCCAATATTAATTTCATGCCTGCATAAATCCAGTATGGATTTACCAGAGCTAAATCAGGTGTGTAACAGCTGCCCAATTATGTACTGAAGGATAGTGGGTTTCCTGTTGACAAGACTGGAGACAGAATAATATAAACATTCTCCCAGCCTGAAGCCCTGTCCCAGCAGGTAATCAGATTGCTTAACTTCAGACCTTAATAAGGTGATATCCAACTTTCTCTAGCTGTGCTATCAGGGAGTTGGGTAGCCCCATTGTGAGGAACATTGTAAACTGGCTGACTTTTATCTCAGTACAACCAGTGGCCTGTAAAGGTTTCAGACAGAGGCACAGATATAAGCTTGGCTAATGAGGAAGGTCTTCAGTACAAAAAGCTGTTTTTACCATTTTCATTAAAATAAACTATTTGCGGGATATGCCAGAATGTTCTCATGAGACTTTCAAAGAAGTCCTTATTTTTATATTCTAATTACATGCCGCTTGAGCATAAAAATATGCCAAAAACAAATATATTGTAAGGAAAGCATACAGTCAGCCCCAAGTATAGCGCAGTGGCCGGTTTCCATAAAATCAGATCCTGTTTATAATGGGTGTGTTACGAAAATGGACCTGTGCTGTGTTAGGCAGCTAGTAAATCAGGCGTAGCATATCAGAGAGATAAGATCCTCGGCAGTGAAGGAAATTAAAGGTGAGGATGAGGACCTTGAAATTGATCCACAGGGAGACGGTGGAGCTTGGCAAGGAATGAGGTGATCAATGAAGCAGATTTTGGTGAGATCTAATATGTTCCTTACCTATAACTGCCAACACATACATATTAGACTGATACTTGTTTCCATCTATTGTTGTTTCACACCGCGCCAATCCTGCATTGATGATCATCTGCCTCGGAATGGTGAAACCCTTCTGATTGTCCCAAAATGTTGTCACTCCATCAGGAACAATGTGTTTATCAGGGTAATTCTGTTTTAAATAGTATTGAATAGGAATGATTTAATTAACTAAAACATTCAAAAGTATTAACACAAATTATAACTCTTATTCAGATGACCCACTATGCTCATTTATCAAATAAATGTAAGTTCTTCCAGAGATTCTATTAAATAACCTAAATTGGCAGCTATATCAGAAGACAAGATCAGCCCCAAAACTAAACATTCTAGATTTTCAAAATATTTGAGAAAATATGTCCAATTATTCCTCAAGTGCTTTACACAGACAGACGCCATTTGTAAAAGCATGCAAGACATGTACAGTAAACTCTCAGCTGACCAGATTCCGGGTATCTAGACAGGACCCGAAATGGAAAAACACACATGTTTAGACTAACACCGGCCCACCGCTCCTAGCATGTGCCCCCCCACCTCACCATTCCTGCTGGCCTACAGTGGTCAGGGATATTGACTTTACTCAGTTTGAATCCCGCAAGTAGAAGAGAGCTTACTCACTATCTTCTGATTGCAGATTCAAACAATTACAATACTGTACTGGCATTTCATAAGAATCATAGAATTTTACAGCACTTTTACACGAGGTCATTCGGCCTATCGTGCTTGTGCTGGCTCTTTGAAAGAGCTACCAATGAGTCCACGACCCTGCTCTTACTTCATAGCCCTGCAAATTCTTCCTTTTTAGGTACCTATCTAAGTTCCTAAGAAAATGCTCCATTTTTAATCTAAAATACACAAGTTGCAGTGTAGTAACACAGATAAGCAAAGATACTTACTATAAGTAACGTCACATTAAGATTCGGTATGGAAACCTGGCATGGAATGGTCTTGTTTTCTAATACCAGATCATTCCTATGTGAAATGTATAAGACTTCTGGTTTATCAGGATTCACAAAGGGTGCTTGATAGTCTAAAACACAAACAAGGAAATAACCTGTTAGAACTTTCAGGGATTCAACAACTACAAACGTTGAACATGATGCTTATAGCGAGAATCTTGAAGGAATCATCTTTTAACTCCTTTGCCATTACTGACTCAATTCTTTGAAGATGATACAAGCAGGATTCTTCTACCAGTAAGTGTATATGGTAAGATGTCAGCAGCAGGTGTACTTGTTTCTGGGATATCTTAGCAACTACAGGGTCCATAGTTTAAGATTAGCCCTGACTGATGTTTCACTTAGTAATTCAAGGGCCATATTTTACCATTTCATTCCTGGACTGTTACTTGTATCGTCTTGTGGTAGTGCAATAATTTGTCTCAGGGGAAAAACAATCAGCAGGTCTAACTTGCATCATTTTAGTAGTAGAAATGCAGACTATGATGACAAAGAAATCCATCACTCATCCACTCAAACTATCTGACATATAGCCTGGCTCAGCTGGTAGTCTCAGACTCAGAAGGTTGAAGGTTCAAGCCCCATGTCAAAACTTTGAGCTTAGGGTCTAGGCTGAAACTCCAGCATAATTTTGAGGCAGTGCTGCATTGTCAGAAATGCCATCCTTTGATGAGAATACTGTAAATAATCCTTGCATTTGTGCCTTATCAAAACATCTCAAAGTGCTTCACAGAATTTTACCATCAAGTGCAGTTACTGTGTAATTGTAATAATAATAATCCTTGCATTTGATATAGCGCTTTTCACGTCTTCTAGACGTCCCAAAGCGCTTCACAGAATATACTGTAAAGTGAATTGACTGTATATTTGTGGGCAAACGCGGCAGCCAATTGCGCACAGCAATGTCCCACAAACAGCTAAGAAGTGAATGACCAATTTTTAATCTGTGGGGAATTATTGGCCGGAACGCTGAGAGAAACTCCCTTCCCGTTTTGAATAGTGTCAATAGTGTCCACCTGAACAGGCAAATCAGATGGGACCTCCGACGAACATCTCATCCAAAGGACCGCATTTCCTGTATTGGAACCGAGGTCCCATATATCTGTTTCAGTGGATATTAAAGATTCATGGCACTATTTGAAATTATTATTTTCCCTTTTTTCTCAGAATTTTATTGAAACACTATTCACATTATTCAACGGAGGTCAGTCAGTGACAAGCATGCCAAACTAAGTTGGCTTTATATTTTGCAATTGTTTAGTTATCTAATTTCACATCCCTATAACTTTAGCATACACAAGAGTTTAAAGCTGTGGTCAATTGATCACAAAGGTTCAACAAGAGCTGAAAAGCTGGAGTCTCTTTATATGTAGCATTTGCCTTTGAAATACACAGTCACTGAACTTTACAGCAAAATCATTTGAAGCACTTCGAAACACCTCAACAATGTGATACATCACTATATCAAATGCAAAGGTTATTACTATATTATTTATTATTGGATATAAAATGAATTTGTGCCAAGACAAATTTAATTAAAAGGTTTCTGTGGGAAACTTTGTGCCAAGAGTCAAACTGAAGACTTGGAGCTTTTTTAACAATAATAAATCCTTTTGTATTTACTGCGCGTCCTATAAATTCCAGTGCAACATGAAAAAATCAAATACTTGAATGCACCATCACGATTTCCTATATCAATAACCAGCAAAGTTACAAACCAGGAAATTGAAGGAGCATCACATCCAAGGTTTACAATACAAAATTACATTTGTAAAGCGCCTTTCACGTTGAGAGGATGACCCAAGGCACTGAATAGTCAGGGATTAGGACCCAGCGGGGACGAGGGAGGAGATGACCATAAGAGCAAGGTCTTCAGTTGTGATCTAAAAGAGGGGAAGGAGAGTACAAGGCGGGGGGATTGGGGGAGAGAGTTCCAAAGCTTCAGGGCGAATTGAAAACAGGAGCTCCCAGATTTAATTCACTGTGTAGAATACAAAGACATTCCTTATTACTGCTGCAAACGATACGCATAAACTCAGAAATATCTTTCCAAACCACAGTCAAAAACAAACATACCCACTTTTGAAATAAGTGATGTTATAAAATAGCTAGTATGTCAGTGGTATTGGTTATGAATGAGACCCTGGCTTTAAAATAGACATCTACGTCTTGAAATGCTATAAAATAGCTGGCATGTTCTTCAAAAGTATATTCGAAGGTTACGTCTGGTCTGGAACATTTGGTGCCCTGTACTGTACAATTATTATTTGAGGCTGATCTATGGTTATCCAAAGTAAAATAGCATTAACAACGTAAAATAAACTGCGTCACGGATAACAATCAGGAAATTAGTGTGTTTTCTCATTCTAGCCCCAGTTGATTAGTAAGACAGAAGGAAATGCTGCAGGCATTTCTGCACTTAACCACATTGCTTTGGAAGCTGGTAAACAGGAACCCTACGGAGGTTAGTCTCAGCATGTGGTGAGCTTTAATGTGGCGTGCTGGCCCAGTTGCAGCTTGGGTGATCATTTGTACAGGCTCTGATAAGAATCTATCTGCTACCACAAAAGAAGTACTGGCGTGGGATCAAAGAGCAGAAAAGAATAAATGCAAATGCTGGACAAAATGCAGTTTAAAGTGAAACTACTTGTGATTTGCATATGCTAAATAGAATTGATTTGATATTCCTCCCACTTTTACTTGAGGGATGCTGGTCAGTAACTGGTGCTAAAATCAAATGGTTGTTGGTTCTCATATTTTCTTTATTGTTTGCCTCTTACATTAATAATAATCATTGCATTGTGTAAACTAGAATATTTACACAGTAACATCTGAGGGATTAAACCAGAACATGTTTAAAGTGGAAATATTTATTGTTTTCCAGAATGTGAGCAGAAGATAGTGTTCTTTTCAAAAAACATAAGTCAAAACCTTTTATACATAAACAATGATTTTCTTACCTTGGACAAAGACATAGATACTTGCAGCTGTTTGGTCTGAGGAGTTCTTGTAGGAACACTGATACATTCCAGTGTCATTTGCGATGGTTTTTGTCACCATAAATTTTTTACAAAACAATGTCCCATTGCTGCAGTCAATCATTGATATCCTGTGCTCCATTCGACTGTGATTTTTTGGCCATGACCATTGCAAAGGCCTGTGTCCCCTGGAGCAAACATTGACAAGCCAATGCTCTCAATTAGAAATGCAGACCTGCTAAATATGTTTTTTTTCAAATGTGCACAGTTTCAACAGGTCTTAATAATAAACAACCATTTTAACAAGGAGACGTAGGTAAATACTGTTTTATATTATCATTTTACTGACATTCTCCACTTGAGTTTATTGAGGTTTCTTAAAATGATTAAAACACAGTGACCAGAACAAATCATGGCACTAAGCCTATTTCTGTTGCTCTGGTTATGCTTTTTAAGTTTTGACTGAAATTGAAAAAATTGAAATAATTACACATAGATTATTTCAACCATAGTATTGCAAGATTTCTGAATGTGAAACAGTTATTTGTGCGTATTGGAAGTTGGTGCATTTATCTATTTATTATAACTTGACTCCTGTGTAAATATGGAAACATGCAAAGAAGACAATATTTAAAATTTCAAAACATAACATTTTATAGAACTTTTTTTTATTTGTGGAATTACATTATCACTCGCAGGTTAGCTGGCTTCAGGATGTATTGTACTATTGATCCACACTGGCATGTTCGACTCTGTGAGATACATACTCAGTCACTCAGCAGAAAATTGAAGAAAATCTCAACTGGGAGTCATTTCAATGTGTTGCCTTATTATCAGTTCAATAGTTTATGCAAATACAGTTTGAACACATCCTGGCAGCATGTTTTAGCAAACAAATTCAATACGTTATGTTAAATGTGGATTTTGAACTTGAATTTTGAATCCAGTGAAGTGGCTTGAACAAATTGGTTAATTTGGTGTTTGTATGGTGTTTCTGTCAGTACAAATGCAATGCAGCACCAATTATGGACTCCAAGTAGTTCATTGCTGTGAAATGCCACTGGATGGGATTGTGAAAATACTCAAAAATACCCCAAAATGAACATAACTGTTTGTCCCAACTGATGTTCAATCTAGACATGTTTGAATACAGACTTGTGAACAGCTTGAATGTTGAGTGGGTTTCTATTGGAGACATTGATGAAAGCTGAACACTGATTAACTAAATTATGAATAGTAAGGTTTATTCTGTTGATAGCTGATAGATAGATAATGTACTATAAACAGTTAAATCAATAGATAAACATGCATAAATATACATATAAAAAGTCAACCATAAATTAGAGATTAGGTGTTATACACAAACATTTATTTTATGTAAAATTTAGACCCTTTTCTTACCTGCATGTGATTATAAATGTGTCATTAGCATTGATAACATGAACGTTATTTTGGATGGAGAGGTAAGGCTGAGAAGAGAAGCTCCCTGTGCCTATAAATCAAAACATCTAGTTAATTTATGGTAATAACAGAGAAAACACATGTACATGAGACAATTTTATAGGTGTGCTCAGGAACGCATAGAACAAAATGATCAAAACTTCCTCCGAATCTGGATTCAAGTTGATTTTTTGACAACACAAGTTTTATCATTGTTTTGCAAAACTTGTTCTATGAGTGCCACTTCAATGATCCATTATTTGCAGTTAATGGAAGCTTACCAACAATAGTTTCCACATTAGATGTAACTGGCAACTCACTGCAAGCTGTACACAAGGGTGTAGTCGGGATAAGAAAAAGTGAACGAGCCACTGTGGAAAGGAAATTCTTCTAGGGAGGAGCCGTGGTATTATTTCCCTGGGAAGCCTTGAAAAATTACACCTAAAAATATACATTTTCTTGTGCTTGACCCAATGTCTGTTGAATTTTTTAAGGTCAATGTGCAAAATTGGGAATTGTAATAGAAATCTGGAGATTAGATAAACTGCCAATTAATATTAGTGTTAATAATAATAATCCTTGCATTTAATAGAATGCCTTATCACATCATCAAAGTTTCTGGAAGCACTTCACAGAATTTGCGATAAAGTACACCGACTGTATTGGTAAGCAAATGTAACAGTCAATTTCTGTGTAGCAATGTCTCACAAACAGTCATGAAGTGAATGAACAATACAGCACAATTCACATGAGTAGCATCTTGGAGCACTTAGTAGAGCAACTTATGACAAACAAAATCAATATTAGAGCTATTATGATTATATCACAACTACTCAAAATCCACTGCAGTATACATCAACAGATGCTTTCAACACATCTTTTATATTCATTTTACATGCAATAGTTTTCATTAAACATTAAGTCCAGCTCTGAAGGTAGTTCACTTAATAGACTATGACTTTACCAGAGCAAGGTAGGCAATGGATAAGCAAACATATTTGAAAAAATGAACATTCTCATTTAATTGTATGATTGCCAAATGATTAATGTGTTACGATTTATGACGCCAACATAATTCTGTTTGTTGGTTGAGAATCTGTCTCAGCACAATGAAGCGTGTGCTGGTTCGGAAGCTGAGTATGCTGCTCTTTGTTGTAACTTCAAAACTTCTCATTGAGGATCGCAACCACAAAGGATTCTCTGTAACTCTATATTTTGCTCGTCTTTGGGGTCAGTTTAACGGATATCCTTCACCTACAAATATACAGTCAGTCCACCTTATGTTAAATTCTGCAAAGCTCTTTGAGATGTTTCGACTGTGTGATAATGCATTTATCAAATGCAAACATTATTATACTCACTGTAATTGTGAGATTTTGCCAGCTGTAGGAAAATTGAAATGTTGATATATTTTTCATTTATTGGAAGAAAGGAATAGTATATAATGTGTTATTTATCACATTGTATACCTCATTTCTTACCCCAGTGTTAGTAATGATACATTGTATATGTTTCTCTGCCTTCTTGTCAAAAGCTATCCAAAGTCCAAACATATAAATCTGAAACACATTCCTTCACTGAAGACAATAAACAAACTCTATGTATCATCTTTAATTTTATGTTTTGAAGCAATTTGGACAATATAAAACGATAATTATATAGTATTTTTTTAACATTTGAAAGATATTGTAAAAACATACCCATTGTGTTTCATTAAGTCCACAGTATTTAAACGGCAACATTTAAGTATTAAGCAAAGCTGGGGAGGGACATAGTGGTGAGAGCTCAATTAATTTCACCCTGTAATACAATAGTTTTGAAATAACTGCTGATGAAAAGATTTTGTCTCTTCAAAGAATCTAGTTCTGCAGTTTGTAACATAACAGGATGAAGGGAAGTCGGTCAAACTTTAGCTGATCAACTGAAACCTCATATACTCTGGACAGAGTTTTGATTTTGTTTTGTTGCCCAACTTCAAGGACTCACAAAAAATATGAAATATTGAAATATAGTGGGGAATCAGGGGAACGCCTCATCCTTTTGGGAATTTCAAGATGATCCCACATAATTTTAAGATACAATATATAGTACCAGAAACACTGATCACAGAAATAATAACAGCAACTTGCATTTATATAGCACCCTTGGCTTAACGTCTAATCTTAAGGATGATATCTCTGAGACAATGCTGCGCTCTCCCAGCTCTGCATTTGAAAGCTCACAATTCTGCTTGAATCCACAATCTTCAGACTTGGAGGTGAGAGTGCTACCAACTGATCCAACATTGGCAAATTCTAAGGATTATTTGAAGAATAAATAGTTCTGAGTTAACATCTGACTGAATTCAAGATAACACAGTGAATATAAGTGTGAAACACTTCCAGATTCTGCTTATTTGAGATTTTAGTATTGATTCTTAGATACTTGGATTTATTGTCCAACAGATTTCCTCTGATCAACAGCTACTTCCAAATCTCCTGCTATCTGTCATTAGGTACTTCAGTGGGACAAATTATGTTGACAGCAGATTTCAGCAACTCCAATGCTCCAAACAATTACCCACTACCTTTAATCAACTAGTGAATAACTACAGCCAATAAAATCTTGTCAAATGAATAATGGCCAAGAGAATTTTAAACGTCTCTGGCTGTTTTCAACTTCCTCTTCTCAGCTTGTATTCAAGATTGTTTTGATACAGTACTTTGTTCTGGTCTGCTTTCTCTTCCATAGGTTAAAAACTGGCATGTGAAGTTGTGTTATTGAATGGAAATTTATAATATTCAGAAAGCCTGGCTGATACTTTTTTTTTCACATTTACACATATTCTTTGAACAAAGTTCATTCAATGCTACAATAGATCATAAATAATGAATCTGCTCCAGAATGAACAGACTTACAGTACTTCTATTCAAGTGGTGATTTAACTTGGGTGTTCTTACTGTGCCTTTGATGGATGGAGCTGTTTCTCAATGGTTTTCTCCCCCCATTTTTAACAGTAAAAATAAGAACAGGTCTTTTGCTGTTCAACATCCTGTTTTCAAGACACACAAAACATCACCTCGGGACATTCACACTGAAGTTAAGATTGACCATTGAAAATCGTTTCTCCCCAAAAGACTGCTCACGACAAAAAAAAATTCCTAAAGAATATTCAGACTGTGCAGTGGTTTAGTTTCCAAAGGAACGTACAGATCATCTGCATTTATGAATGTTGATGGATATTTGTGCAAAAATAACTGAACTAAGCCTTATATACAAAGGCTTCTTGAATAAATTTTCCTGTGTGCTTTACGAATTCACCATATTCAGAAAATCACCACACGGTTGAGTCATACGATAAATCACAGTCACATTATTTGCAATGAAAATCATTTGCCCTTTCAACCCAGCCTCCTGCAGCAACCAGTGCCTCAGATTGAGTAAAAAAGAATTGACTTTGTACATTCTGACCTTTCAACCACAACTCATTCACGTATTAAATCGGGGCAACGTTATTGGTAAATGTGCTCTTCAGGCACCAGAGTTAGGCAAAATGCAGACTTTTAGGCAAAATATATATAACATAAGCACACGCGACTTTGAATGATGCACATTTCTACAGTCTTCGTAATTCACGAAGCCCTTTTCCATCTTAGTGATTGAAATGCAGTGAAATGCAGCAATGAATGGACTCCTCACAGCCAGAAGGCACCCACCAAAGTGGACCATGCAGTGTGTGCACAACAAACTAAACGAGCACTAAGACCCAGATGCAATACACTTTTCGGGACGAGAATAGTCAGTGCACATTGAATGTCTCTTTGCACTGTATAATAAAGCTCATTAAAAAAAAAACAACTTCTGGGGGCGAAACATTCCTCAGACCGTTACAAAAACTCCCCCATCCCCCTGCCTGTCTTTACAAACAGCTGGCTTTCTTTAGCAGCATTTCCTGTCCAGGTAATGCAAATCATTATGTTGACGATCATGAAGATAAATGCTTGATTTATGCACAAAGCGCTGCACATTTAACGTCCTAAATATGGC
Source organism: Callorhinchus milii (assembly GCF_018977255.1). Taxonomy (NCBI): domain Eukaryota; kingdom Metazoa; phylum Chordata; class Chondrichthyes; order Chimaeriformes; family Callorhinchidae; genus Callorhinchus; species Callorhinchus milii. Next base: position 52,473,757 of record NW_024704742.1, read on the forward strand.
CATTTACCATCATGTACCTGTCACAGTATGTGGATGTTTGAGAGACCTGCGCTGGACGAGTTTCTGTGTCCAGAGGGACTGACTTGACACATCGCATCACAGCTCATGTTAAGGAGCCGGAGCGGTTCCAACTCTCACGTCAGCTTCTCAGACTGTTTCTGAGATAATGTCCAGCGAAGTGACATGGGGCTGAGTTGACTTTGCAGTGATTATCAATTGCACTGAGACGTCGCTGCTCAGTTCAGCGGTATTTGCACAAACAAATAACCGATCCACCGCTATTGCAAAGGTTTCATATATTCCAGCTGCACTCTGTGCATTTTATGACCGTGTTTGACACTCTCACTGCACAACCCACTAACCCCTGGTTGTCCAACACCATTTCATCTCACGGGACCCGAGGAGGGCTGCACTTTGCAAATTGCGTCAAATGCAACGACGCATTTAAACGTTGTCTTCCCCCCACAAACAACGGCGCAAAACGGGAGTTAAATTGGCATTGCACATGATATTGTATATTTGGGGGAATCTGACTCGTGCATTTCTATTCGCGTCCTCCCATTGAACCGATGGTCAATATTCGTGACACTTTATTGGAGAATATTCTCACTTCACTCTGAAGCACAGATATCCCTCACCTGTTGTATAAGTGATCCACATCCACAGGAATAGGAGGATGACCACTTTTCCTGACATGTCGGAATGTTAACCGCATCCAAATCAACGCGATCTCCAGTGGGGTTGACTACCTGCCCGGAGGCTGCTCCAATGTAGTCCTTTTCCAACCAATATCGCGGCGCAGAGGGATCAGGAGGTGCGAACACCGCGGTCAATATCGTCCTCAAAAGCGGCTTTCTCTTTCTGGAGATCCCAACGAAATGAGACTCGCGGGTACCTTCAGATCACCGGGGAGTTTGGGGCCAAGTTCCCAAGTAATAATCCCAAGTAGCCGTTTGCGAACCGCTGTCCTGCAAAGGGAGGGACTGGCACATTGGGCTCAAGCAGACGGGTGTCGGTCGGTGTTAGTCTGGATGGACAGGATGTTGTGTTGGCTCTATATAGGAGGAGGTGCCCGATCCACCATCCGCGTCAGGGGGAGGGGGAGGGAATCCCAAAGCAACCTGATGTGTCTTCCTATTCCCTTCCTTTCACTGTGATTTAACGTCCATCCATCCATCCATCCCGCAATAGAAAACAACAGGATCGACCCCCTGACTGCATGCAGACCAACACACATACCGTGTCGCCGCAGATGCAACTGCTGAACGTGGTAGATTCGAACCTGTCTCTTTGCCCACACAGTGGGAAGATGGTATTTTGCCAGTTGTATAAAATGTTGCACTTTACCAATCCCAGGCTTCCTCCAGCGGAATTGGGGGAAACACAAAATCATGTTGATCTTGTTTCTTTTTTCAATAAAAAGTAAATTCGTGTATTTTAGTTTTGAAATGTCAATGATAATAATAATAATAATAATAATAATAATAATAATAATAATATGGCAGAAATAAACACTACACAGAAATAAACAATGTCTGTGGTGGTGAAATGATAGTTTATGCCCCCAAAACGAGTATCGCTTTACAGACACCGGTTGAGAATGTAAGAGGGTTTTAATTTGCAGACCAGAGCAAAACTTTTCAGGGCTGTGGTAAGAACAGGCAATTTAGCTGCTTCCGTCGATGCGAAAAAATAATAATTGCATATAAGCACGAAAATAAATATTGTTTTGCATAATGTCACAATTCCCTCCTGTTTTAAAGTGTGCGTTCTTCAAAGCGCTAAGATGCTTAAAGAAGGTGCCTTGTATCTGGGGAAATTCTGCAGCGCAGTAGTTGACACCTAATTTATTTGTAAATTCGTAGTAAACCGTGATTTTACCTCTCCTAAACTCTGTTTCATTCACCGATTTCACTGCCCCCCCCATCAGACATCCTGCAGTGAAGCTCAGTCGCACACAGCAGAATGTTAAATAACGTTACGTTCATTTCTAATGGGAACGAGCGACAGAAAGATGCAGGTTGTTGAGTTTTGCTTTGCAAAGCCATCTCTGATGTGCTAATGCCCCGAGATAACACTGCGATTCCAAGATCAAAATGCGACAGCAAAAATTGAATAAAAACATTTTCGCAAAAGTCGTGCAAAATTTCGATACCATTTTAAATCGTTTCTCCACCGAAACACACTGATACAATTCGAAAATAGAAGCGAGTTAAGGACCTCCTGACCATCCCATACAAAATAAATTGGCAATGCACGATTTATTTGTTGGCTGTTTGCTTTGCGCATTGTTCCCCTACAACGTGTACAGTCACTGCATAAATCCTGTTAAGCATTTTGCGATTATCAAATGTAAAGATTTTATTTATTATTTTTATTTTGTGTCAATCATTCTTGACTTCCCTTACTTTTTGATCTAAGACATATTTATGTGGGCGATACGAATAACAAAGCAGGTGAGTTTTTAAACAGAGTAGTAATACTGCATTTATTTAAACCTGGATTAAATCACACATTTTTTTTAGGTTTCTGACAGCTCCAAAAAGTTCTACGCTTCTTGAGTCATATTTTTGTATTTGTGCAGTTAATTTCACATATAATGGATTTCTCAAAGCACTTGATAGGTATAATACTGAGACCAAGCAGGGAAATACGTTAGTCCAGGAAGTTGTCCAAAGGCAGAATTGAAGAGATATATTTTTAAGAAAGGAAACAAGGCAAATAGTTTATGGGAGAGAGCGGGGGAGTGGGATTGAATTGGATAACTCTTTTCAAAGAGTCGGCACAGAGACGATGAGCCAAATGGCCTCCTTTTGTGCTGTATAATTCTATGATTCTATGAGGACAAGAGTTAAGTCTGAATAATAATAATAATAATCCTTGCATTTGATATAGCGCTTTTCACATCTTTTAGACGTCCCAAAGTGCTTCACAGAATATACTGTAAAGTGAATTGACTGTATATTTGTGGGCGAACGCGGCAGCCAATTGTGCACAGCAGTGTCCCACAAACAGTCATGGATTGAAAATGACCAATTTATTATTGTATTTGTTTTTGTGGAGGGATTATTATTAGGCGTGTGGAGTAAGGAAACTTGCCCAAGGTTTCGCCCTGACCTGCCTGGAATTGAACTCAGGTCTCTCGCTTGCAAAGCGAGTGCTCTAACCACTGAGCTACAGGACTCCACAAAAAAGGCTGATCATGGGAAGAGGATGGGAAGATTGATTGACAACCGGGTTCCTACTTATTCCTAGGTAAACAGAAGCGTGTGGAGTAAGGAAACTTGCCCAAGGTTTCGCCCTGCTGGGAATCGAACCCAGGTCTTCCGCTTGCAAGGCAAGTGTTCTAACCATGAGCTACAGGACTCCACAACTCCAACCAACTTCTCAATACATGAGTACTGGAACTGCAGAGGTCAGAAGCAGGGGAATATTGCTGCATAGGAGTGACTGTGAAGGGATTTGAAAGTCAGGGCAAGAATCTCAAAGTGAATTGCTGAAGTACTGGAAGCTTTGAGCTCACCAATTGAGGGGGAAAAAAACTCAAGCTGAAGTCAGGGAGGCTGGCAAGGAGAGCATTGCAAAAACTGATAATTCGTGTTATGAAAAAAGGCATTGGTTGTCTCAAAACTGACAAATAACTGTCTGTTTTGCTAATCCTACAGAATGCTAACGCAGCATTTATTTCAAGCATCACCGCCTTTTGCATTGTCCATGCACACAGACCCAAATAAGTGCCAGCGAAACTGCTTTGTGGGAAATGAGTTGGCTCTCAGCATTCACTTCCCAACTCTAAGTGCACATTGTGTGAACTCTCAAACTCGAATATAATCAATGTAAATGAAGAACTTGTAATTGTGATAGTATCTATATCATTAAAACATCTCAAAGCACTTCACAGTAATTACTGTGATGTTTAGCCCCACAAACAGCTATGAGGTAAATGATCAATTCATCTGGAAGATTGTTGACCAGGACATTGGTGAAATGTTCTCTTCTATTCTCAACTTGTGCCATGGTATCTTTAAAATCCACCTGAGAAACAGGCAGGCAACATAGATTAGGTTTCAGGTAGCTCTGAGTTTAGGTGCATTTGGTCAGTTAGTATTCTAAAAGAATACCGGATTCAATAAGTTAACATGTAAATCCAAATTTCTTTAATAACACTACACCTGCTATTTGTTTACCAGAGATGGTAACTTGTTTTCCCCTGTAGCTCATGTTCCCTTATTCCAATCAATGACATCTCAACTAACTACAGCCAATACTGTGTTGATATCTGTCTGAGATGCTGTGTACTTAGAACCATTTAAATAGTTTTTGATCCAAAGTAACAACTCGCTTATTTTCCATTTTTCTCCGAGTCTACTTTTCATATTAAAAAAGGGAGAAATTCAAATGAAAGAAATTACACAAAAACACAGTGAAAACTGTGCTTTATTTCATAACTCAATACGTTAGATCAAAGAAATGTCTTATAGCACAATAATAATAATAATCCTTGCAATTGATATAGAGATTTATCATGTCTTCGAAACATCTCAAAGCGCTGCACTAAATATACTGTGAAGTGAATTGACTTATATTTTGTGGGCAAATCTCAGCAGCCTATCGCGCTCAGCAGTGTCCCACAAACAGTCGTGACCAATTTACTATTGTTATTTTTTGAAGGAATTATTACCCCCAGAAAAGCGATCCGCCAATCGACTAACAACCAGGTTCTACTTATTCCTTGGTAAACAGAGGCGTGTGGAGTAAGGAAACTTACCCAACATTCCTCCTTGCCGGGAATTGTGGAGTCCTGTAGCTCCGTTTTTAGAGCACTCGCTCTGCAAGTGAGAGACCAATTCCAGACAGGGTGAAACCTTGGGCAAGTTTCCTTACTCCACACAGAGCCTAATAATAATCCCTCCAAAACAAAACAATAATAAATTGGTCATTTTCAATCTACGACTGTTTGTGGGACACTGCTGTGCGCAATTGGCTGCCGCGTTCGCCCACAAATATACGGTCAATTCACTTTACAGTGTGTTCTGTGAAGCGCTTTGGGACGTCTAGAAGACGTGAAAAGCGCTATATCAAATGCAAGGATTATTATTACTATTATTAATCGAACTGCGGTCTCTCACTTGCAAGGCAAGTGCTCTAACCACTGAGCTGCAGGACTCCACAACTCCAACCAACTTCTCAATGCTCACAAGAGTTATTTTAATGCATGCTGACTGCGGGGTGTAACCACCGACAGATTGTTTTACTAAAGTGTTTGACTTTAACCACATTGAGTGCAAAGGCCGATCCGACAAGAGAGCGATGTGAATTTGGAGCGATGGGGAGTGAGGATTTCTAAATGAATCCACATGGCTCATCTGTTGGAGCGCTTCCAAACCGAGCAGAGCCTCGCTCTTCACAGTGGGAAGGACATCCATGGCTGTCAGAAACTGTGCAAATACAGGACTCTCCACACACATATATATAGATATTATATATATACTTCAGGGATAAGATAATCAATGATGATGGTGTGATTTTATGCAAAGGCGAGAATGTGCTTTATTACTAATGCACAGATCCCACTGATCAGATCACACGGGTGAACTGATTTTAACAAACTGTGCAGGTCGGAAACCTGTTGCACAATTTGCTTAAAACCAGATTCCTTGTTACCTTTGGTCAAAAAGCACAGACACGAACCAAGAGTGCAGAGTGCGGAAATCAGAAGGTGGCAGGTTCTCCCCGTTTGGACGCTGCTGTTTATATATATATACACAATGCGGTGATTTCACGCTGCTATAAATGCAACAAACCTTTGCACGAACACTACAAAAGATGGCTTCAAAGTAACTTTCCACACGATAAAGGAGAGGACTTCCTGCCCGAGTGATGTGGCTGATGTCCTGCAGTCACGCCTGTCTGACGAAGGCTGTCGGTTTCTGTCACGATTCCAGCACTGTGCAGCGAGTCACTCTCTCTGTGTCTCTATCTCTCTCTCTGCCGGAGAAGCAGAGGGGGCAACTCTGCACACACTCACATGTGCAGGCTCTTTCCTGGCTCTTATCAACGTTAAAAAAATAAACTTTCAGTTCATCTGAAGGCCAAGGTGGCAGCAGCATGATAGACTAAGTATGTGCACTATCTCACAGTGAATTCAGGTGTCTCAGCAATAGAGACCTGGGGGCCCCTCGGCTATGTTTGGGGGCCTTTGTACTATGCACACAAAATGTGCAACAATACCATTTTTTTTGTACATTACATACACATGTTGCTATTTAATATGGTATTTAATTTGAATCTATTTAAAGGTACTTATAAATGAACACGACAAGACATTTTAAGAGTATGTAAAGTTGCAAAGGACCTGATAAAACTGGATAAACAGCTGTTTTTAACTGCCGTTTCCAAGACAAAATGTTACAAGAACACCATTTCCATGTGCTTTTCCCAATTGCGATTATCATTTTCAGATAGTTGGTTCCGATGGCTCAGACCTGGTCTTACTGTTTTACAGTTTTACTACTGTTTTACAAATATGTTATCATCTTAGTTTTAGGTGATCTAATGATATATGCATGGCTAATATTTCAATGAAAATCCATATCCGAGGCCCTCAGCCATTGGGTCCTAAATTGGTTTATTGGTTATAATAATGAATAATAATCCTTACTTTTGATATAGCTCCTTATCAAATCTTTGAGTCGTCTCAAGGCTTGGGGAACTCAGAGTATGGGTTTTGATACTGCTGGCAGTTAACCAGCTAAAAAATTATTGCCATTGAGAGCACTGTCTGGCAATTTTCCCACTGTCTGTCCAGTTAGGGTCACACTATCCATTATGTTTAGTCTTGCAGGGTTCACAAGAGCTGAGTGGGAAGAATATCTGCTTCACCTCCAAGTCTTGCCAATGAGTCTGACTGGCTTGTGTGTCATCAACTGTGCCCTGGAGTACTGTGGACTCACCTGGCTCAGGAACCAGACTGCCGAGTCCACCACATAGGATCGACTCGATTCCGACATTCTGTTACAAAGGATGTGACCTTGGAGTCAGCTCAGCTCTTTACTTATCTTCTCCAATGGGAATAGTTGGTCATTTGACATCCAACAAGTAAAGGTTTGAGCATTCATTAGGTGGATAGCAGGTACCAGGAACTCTGTGAGCTTCCTGGTGGGCAGTAAAGTTCAGCATACATACAGCTCAGGTTCACTCCCTACAACAACTTGCATTTATAACTTCACTTGGGGTAGTGTCTCAGACAGTATCCCTATCTCTACACCAGCAAAACAGTTTGCTTTAGATCAAAAGGTAATGTTTACAACTATACAGCTATATTGCAGATTGAATCAGTCATTGGACTCATGGTGGCAATGTATGAGTTTGGTTATAGCTTGTTTTATTGCGGCTGTGATTTGCCAAACTATCAGATTATTTCCAAACTCTGATAATGGAAAAGCTAGTGTAGAAGCAGTCACTTTCTCGCTTTGAAAGGAAAGTGTGGCATAAATTTCTTAAAGTAATGGTTCCCTACAGATTATTAAGCATTATGGGAAAGTATCTGATACTCGAAGAAAAAGTGTTAGGAATGCCCTAAGCTCTACCATGAACAATGCTGTTTTCATTAGTCTTCAGTTTTGTTTCTGTTGTTTTTGGATTGTGATATGGATGACAATTGTAGTGAATTTAAAAAAACTGATAAAAACAACCAGCAATAGAATAAATGCACCTTTAAATAGTTGTGTCCCGGTGTTTGATATTGATGCTTGGGTTACATCCTCCAGAGCCTGAGATGCCATTCTGGGTCGCTGATTCTGAGTATTGCATGGCATGCTGCTTAAGTGAGCTTGCTTCAGTACATTTGGTGGTCTGTTTGAAATTTGCCATATCGTTACACTGTGTTATGTTTTCTTAGCAAGTTTTTGAATAAATTTCTCGAAAAACTACAAACTGTTGTCAATTACAGCAGCAGTAGTGATTTGTAAATTGGGAGATATATAAATCATGCTATAGAAGAGAATTAACCAATAACAACAAATTTCATTTATATAACAACAAATTGCATTTCTATAGCACCTTTCATGTCCAGAGGTTATCACAAGGTGCTGAAATAATCCACATCATGAAAAATTATGTGGGGTTGAAATATTACCAACAGAAGTCTCGTAAAGGAGAATCCTACCAGGATTTTTCTGTGATTAAAAAAGATTGAGGGAAGAAAACAATGAGAAAGTGAGAAAAGTTTGTGTTATTGTTTCCAACAGAAATCTTTGTTCTGATGATGCTGGCTGTTTCATATAATCCCTTTGCTGTTTCAAACAAGAAGAGAAATATGTTCTAAGTGTGGATCCCTGACTGTCCAGCACCTTGGGCCATCCTCTTGATGTGACGGGCGCTATACAAATATAATTTGTTGTCGTTATTGTAAGCATTGGTGAAAGACTCCTGTATAGTGAGTTTTGTGCTCGGAAACTAAATAAAACTGTGAAATGACTCACAGAATTTTTTCCATTTATCTGAGCTCTTTGTTACACTGTCATCTTAATTTTTATGTAATTTCAAAAAGTTAAATACTAATTTAACTTAAAAAGTTAATATGGTCAGAAAAATTGTTAATACAATACAAACTTAGATTTATATACAGTAGTCCCTTTCATGTCACGAGGATGTCTCAAGGCATAATAATGTTTAAACAGAATATATTCTTGCCTGTAAATTGATGATAATAATAATCCTTGCATTTGATATAGCGCCTTATCACGTCTTCGAAAGTGCTTCACAAAATATACTTTAAAGTGAATTAACTGTATATTTTGTGGGAGAAACACGGCAGCCAATTGCGCAAGGCAGTATCCTATAACAGTCGTGGATTGCGTGATCAAATTCTTATTTTTTTTATTTTTATTTATCTTGATTTGTTTGAACGGATTATTACCCCCGGAAAAGCAATCCACCAATCGACTAACAACCAGGTTCCTACCTACTGCTGGGTAAGCAGAAGCATGTGGAGTAAGGAAACATGCCCAATGTTTCGCCCTGCCTGGGAATCAAACCCAGGTCCTCTTGCTTGAAGGTGAGTGCTCTAACCATTTAGCTACAAGACTCCACAATACAACTAAAACTAATACTGTGCTATGTTGAAGATTACAAGATAATCATCAATTACGTGCAGCTCAATAGCATAAGCAGCCGAGAAGGAGAGATGATTTACTCCTCCACATAACAAACTATATAAATGCTTCCTTGAAGAAGGAATGAAATAATTAAATCTGTAATTTTCACCTTGATACTTAAAAAAAGCTTGGATAAAACAAAAATTAAGTTAAGTTTCAGATCTTGTACAAGAAATACAGTCATGTTAAATATCAAACAATGTCAACATTTTAAGGAGTGGCCCTTAATTCAACTGTAATTGGAGGGCTGTAATTAAAGGAATTCTAGCTGCTCAATTGCATTTACTAATATAGTGTATAATTTGCATTCATTACCTGATAAGGAAAGAGGATTCACTGGCAGTGAGTTCTCTATTCCTTTTGGTGTGCATAAGCCCTAACACTGGTCAACGCTGGTCAAGGATTAGTTATAGAAAGTGCAGAAAGTGAAATTAGCATTTTATGGCATAGAGATTGAAGATATAGTAGAAATATATGCAATTTATGTAGTGGACATAGAAAGCTGTATCCAAAAAATGTATTATTTATAGGTTTTTTTTGGTCAGCCAGATGTCTGACATATGGAAACCCATCACTGTAGTGAATATTCACCTGTTTTGTTAAATATATGAAATCCAACCTCTCCATCCTCTTAACAACCTGTTTCATTTCTCTTAAAAATTCTCCATCACCAACACAAAATTTGGAAGCTGCAATTACAGTGCCTTTGAACTGGCAGCTCCATAATAACACTGCCCTGTGTTTAAAAGCCTGCAGACCCAGCTCTTCCTTTGACGGCATCCTGACTCTTGTAATACTACAATAACACGTATGGACAGGACACAATTCTTAGACATATAACCATACACCTTTTCTCTCTCTCTCCCTTTCTCTCTTCCTCCGTCTCTCTCCCTCCCTTTTCGCTCCTTTCCCTCTCTATCCCTCCCTCCCTTTCTCTCACTTCCCCTCCCTCCCTCTCTCTCCCTTCCTCTCTCTTTCTCTCTCTCCCTTCCACTCTCTCTTCCCCCCACCCTTCCTCTCTCTCCCCCCCACCCTTCCACTCTCTCTTCCCCCCACCCTTCCTCTCTCTCCCCCCACCCTTCCTCTCTCTCCCCCCCACCCTTCCTCTCTCTCCCTCCCTCTCTTTCTCTCTCCCTTCATCTCTCTCCCTTCCACTTTCTCCCTCCTTTCCTCTCTCTCTCTCCCTCCCTCTCAAAATCCTATGCTCTCTCCCACTCACCTTTGCCCCCTACATTGTGGAGTCCTGTAGCTCAGTGGTTAGAGCACTTGCCTTGTAAGAGATTGGACCTGGGTTTGATTCTGGGGCGGGACAGGGTGAAACCTTAGGCAGGTTTCCTTACTCCATACATACACACGCCTCTGTTTACCGAGCAGTAAGTAGGAAACCGCTTGTTAGTCAATTGGTGGATTGCATTCTGGGGATAACAATCCCTTCAAAATAATAATAATGTGGTCCACAATTGTTTGCAGGACACTGCTGTGCACAATTGGCTGCTGCGTTTCACCCACAAAATACACAGTCATTACACTTTACAAAATATTCTGTGAAGGGTTTTGAGATGTCTCAACAAAGTGATAAGGCGCTATATCAAATACAGAATTTGGAATCAATTTCAAACAGAATAGATTTTGTCTTGTTCGTATGGTAACTATCAGAGACTGCAGCTCATTTTTATTGCTACCAGGATGTTTCTGTTTTCTTCCCTGCATCCATGTTAAGGGTCCAAGACCCTAAGGAAGTAACTGGACAAGGGGGCAGGTTACCAGTGTTAGATGTGTTTCCAACTATCTCCCAGTTTGTGATTCATAGAGTTCTTAATGTATTCATAAGAATTCATTGTGATTATTAAGAACCTTAGTTCCTTTATTGTAATGAAAAGTACCTTACGAGTCACTTAAATCCTGATTAACTTATTGCACTTTTTCAGCAAGAATTTATTGTAAGTTGCTCCTTGACATTTTCCTACTGTACCATCAACTTGCTCAGTGGTCAATATGATATCTTTAGAAGATAACGTTTAAAATTTCAGGATTTCAAAATCCTCAGATGCATGTACAAATCACTTCATGTTCCAGAACCTCCTTCCGTCTCTCACCGGCTTAGATCCCATTGTTCTACCTGCCCCTTTGCTCAGCTGGCTCTGGACTTCTGCATGTCCTTCATCCTTTCCACTCCACCATTGGCGGCCGTGCTTTCAGCCATTATGCCTGAATTTCTGGAACTTTCTGCTTCAATCCCTCCACCTTGCGCCTTCTTGCCCATCTTCAGATCACACCTGAAGACCTTCCTCTTCGACCTTATGGTCACAGTCACCTCCCCTCTCTCCAGGTGGGTATCAAGCTCCATCAATGTTAAGTGCTTCAAGACAATACCCTACATGAAGGGCACTATATCAGTGCAACAACAACAACAAGATTACATTTGTATAGCCTTTTCATGTCGGGAGGACGTCCAAAGGCGCTGGACAGAGTACAGCATTTCAGACCCAAGCTGGGGTCAGGGAGGGGAGAAGGGATGGGAGGGGAAGGGGGGTGGCCAATTGCATGGTCGAAGAGGAGGGTCTTGAGGCGGGACTTGAAGGAGGCCAAGGAGGGGGCGAGGCAGAGGTTTGGGTCAGAGTGGCTAAAAGCTCTCCCGCCAATGGTGGGGCGGGTGGGTTCAGGGGACGTGGAGCAGGCCAGAGCCAACTGAGCGGAGGGAACAGGCGGGTTTGTTGGGGGTTAGGAGGTCGCAGAGGTAGGGTGGGGCGAGGCCATAGAGGAATTTGTAGCAAGTTGTTGTTCTTTAAAAAGTGTTGTACAACATTTTGGCACGGATTTTTTGTCACATATGTCAAAACATTTTGTCACATATGTCTAGATGTGATAGGTATCAACTTGGTTCAGTTAATAGCACTCTTCTCTTGTTTGAATCATCAGGTGAGTTCAAGCCCTCCTGGGACTTTGAGCTCAAAATCTAGTCTGACTCTCCAATACAGTGCTGGAAGTGAGGGGCAATGTTGGAGGTACTATCCATTGGATGAGACGTTAACGAGGTCTTGTCAATTCACTTGACAGTATATTCTGTGAAGCTCATCGAGACGTCTTGAAGACATGATAAGCTGCTATAACAAATGCAAGGATTATTATTATTTTTAACTTAATGGGGCTAGAATGAGTGGAATGGCTTATAGTGAAATTAGATTAATTGAATATTGGATAATTGAATAATTCCGTTTATTGAATAGAATTTACAGCTCCAGGAGATGAGTCTCCTCTTAAAGAAGTGATAGGTTGAAACAGTGATTTCATGTGAGTAAATTAAAGTGATGGAGATTGGGGAAGGAGAATGATTGGAACTACAGCATAAAGCAGACTACAGGACACCACAAAAAAAAAGGAATATGTGGTAGTCATAGTTGGCTTGCTGAAACTATCATGTAGCTCAGGGTGTGATAATATTGAAGAAAACAAACAAGATTTTAGGATGTATAGCTAAAGGCGGTAAATCAAAGCCAAAGAAAGTAGCAACATCTAGAGTATTATGTGCAACAGTATAAATGGAAAATATACTGGAAGGAAACAAAATAGATTTAGGTTAAGTGTCTGAACTATAAAGAAAGGCTATGGAAATTGGGAATATTTACTACTGTATTATAACAATTCTTGCATTTGATAAAGCGCCTAATGATTGCAAATGACTGATGTAAGATTCACCATTCTACAGTTATCTGAGGATAGCATTGTCTCAACTGTAATGTTCCCCATAATTGAAACGCCTACTGATAATCACTGTTCAGCCTCACATTTGAAGAATGGCCACCTGGATAAGATTTGTAGCTAAAGGCTGTAAGTCATAAGCCACCTGCTGCCCTTGCAGCCATACCCCAGCAAGAATAAGGATGCTGTGGAGAAAAGAGAAGAAACTTGGAGTGAATAAACATGATTTCCGGTGAGGCTGCTTAGTGTCCAGACTGGTTCAGTTGGTAGCACTCTTGGCTCAAAGAGTCAGAAGGTTGTGGTTTCAATATAGTTTATGATGACATTCCAGTGCAGTGCTGGAGGGCATGGGGGGGTGGGGGTTGCAATGTCAGAGATGCCATCATTTGGATGAGATCTCTGGAATTGTAGCTGAGGTCCTATTTGCCTGGTTAGGTGGAAGTAAAAAATCCCATGGCACTATTTGAAAAGTGAAGGGAGTTTCTCCCAGCATCCTGGCCAACAATCGCCCTCTGCAAACACAATTGGTCATGTAGGACAATGCTGCGTATAATTAGGCTGCCACATTCCCCGACACATACACAGTCACGCCACTTCACAAAAAATCCTGTGAAGCACTTTCTGCTGTCCTCCTGACTTGAAAGGGGCACCATGTTGGATGAAAGAAAACATTGTTCTAATAGCTTAAACCCAACTTGGTAATAAAGTATCGAGGCAGGAAGTAATGAACTTAAAGTTGCTCCAGTAAAATTTTCAATGACCTTTGGCTGTTCTTTAGGCAAACGTTGTGGGTTTCTTGATTGCCTCAGGCTGTTTGGATTAGCTGCAGATTTCCATGTTTCTGCAATAAAATATTATGTTTTTGTAGAAACTTAGCAGTTTTGGTGGGGGGATTTCTCAGTACTTTGGACACCTGTAGTAATATACTCATGTTAGCTTCCAGCAGAAATGACATGCTAGAATTGAAACACATTCACACCGTCGACTGATGAAACTTTTAAAGTCAACCATTATGTTGATGTATTGCTATACATTGCGATTATAATGGAAGACTACTGAATCTGTAAACATGAAATGTGAATAGCAACATTTCCTTGAAAGAGTAATGCCTGTTTTGGTAATATCTAACATTCTTCTTCCATGTCCCGAAACCCCAAGACTCAATCTTTAAAGTCAATAACCTTCTAGAGTCCAGGGTAATCCCTATAACCCTGGAAAGGAAGATATTAGACTAGTGTTGTAAGAGTTATAAAACTGTTTGGTTTTCCACTGTACTGAAAGCAAAATTCAAGCACCCTGTCTGACCTGCTTGTACCTTACTCTACTAGCTGCCCACTTCTTTCAGATGACACAGGCCTGCTGTGCATCCCCCAGTCCCTCCACACCATCATCGGTGGCCTTGCCTTCAGTGACTATACCACTAACCTCTTGAACTCCCTGCTACTATCCTTCCTCCTCACCCCCCCATTATCCATCTTTAAATTCTTCTTAAAGACTTACCTCTTCGACCATGCCTTTGGTTATCTCCCCCTCCTGACTTTATTGCTGTAGTTGTTGGAATGCACCAGATCACCAGAATTATTTAAAACATTAGTAATATTCCAGAAATAGGTTTATTTATGTGTTTGATCTGAAGAAGTATTGAAAAAAAAGTCATGTTATGTTTGCGAACTAAAAGTCCAAGCTTAGTGCAAGGCTATGTGTGTATAAGAACATAAGAACATAAGAATTAGGAGCAGGACTAGGCCATTCGGCCCCTCGAGCCTGCCCTGCCATTCAATGAGATCATGGCTGATCTTCTGACCTAACTCTAATTACCTGCCATATCCCCATATCCCCTAATCCCTCTTTTTTAAAAAATCTATGTGTGTGAAGAGAGGAGCAGGGGAGAGAGGAGGGTGCTAGCAATTAATTCAGTTTGCAGAAAATGTTGAAATGGGGCAGCAACATAAATTTCAAAGCAAATGAGCAGAAGGGTAGAACCACGCAGGAAAAGTATCTATATTGATTTGTCAAGTATTTTGCAATTGGAAGTCTGTTAGATGGCAAATAAAAGGCATTTGATCCAGACATTTTCATTTCACCCACTTAAATTCTGCCAGTCCTTTGCATGCTATTTTCCTTGTTTTTCTAAGCATCGATTTAGGTGGGGGGAAAATTCAAAATATTAAATATTTTGTTGATCTTCCATTCCTTTGAGGATACGATTTTTTACTTTTCTGAAAAAAAATCCTAATTCATAGCAACAATTCCAGTGAAACGTCAGCCTGTGAGGAACGGGCTCACCAAAAGGAATGTTCTCAGGAAATATGGAAATTATTAGCGAAGAATATATGAAGTACTTTGATGCATGATATATAAAAACCATACTGCATGCTAATGGTGTCCTGGGGTGAGATTCTGAAATACATCTGTAATCATTTTCTCAGTTGAACAGATGAATACTGATAAATGTCTAACCCACTTGCCAGCAAATTTTATGCTTGGTGCATGATAAACATAAACTAGAGGTAAAATAGCCAAAGTGCAAATCTTCACACATAGCTCAATTCATCATTGACCAAAAACAACATGAAACACTCAACCAAACACATTTTCAAACTGAGTGATTGAATATCTTCAAATATGCCGATGTCTTCACACAAAATGTGTTAAGAACTTGATATCTATGGGTGGATATTCCCATTGGATCTAGATTTATTCTATTAACATAGCATTTCAGAGTGTCCAGAGCTTGTCTAGTTTTTAAATACAGTTTTTAATTTTGAAAATTTTGAAACTACGAGAAGCAGGTTTCAAAGTTAAAAACTGGATTTAAAAATTTGACAAACTCTGGATATTCTATGTTCCAAGAATACATCTAGATCTAGGTAGTAAGCATAGCAGAAGGAATTGTTGATGACTATTACTGTGATGAAGGTTTTATGTTTAAGCATTTGCTTTATTTATGTTTCTGCCCAACTAGTGTATGGCAAAGGAGTTCAGTTCAATGGATTTCTTTGCTTTACTGAGAATTGTGTTGAAATCAGATCTGCATTTTTTGGGATCAGCTGTCATTTGTTATTCCAGCCATTAAGCATGATGTTGAGAATGATTTTGCAGTAAGTACATGGTAGAAGCCCAAGATCTTCTTTCTTTGCATGGCATTTTGCTGCTGGTGGTAAATTAAGCCAAGATGTAATAATGCTATTCGATCAGTTTAACAGCTGGAAAAGACCAACTGAAATGATGTTGAATGTGATTTATTCTCCAGTGCAAGTCTTTGAAGAAGAATGGCTCACTAAATCCCACTTAAGCATAAAACACATTTCAATTGGTCTTCCCATTTGATAGTTAAAATTTTTATTAAAGTGTAAGAGGAAACTGTGGACTTAAAACTGTATCTCCTGAAGTAGAGGAGCCTCAGCACTTTTCATCATTCAGCCCAGCTGCTGAAATCTCCATACTTGGGAAATTCTCATGTTTTGAATGATCAGTGAGTGAGTTATAGTTAGGCCCACATTAAACAGCTATATATATAGCCAGACACTGGCTGTTTTGAAATCAATCTTTGTAGAATTGTTCTCATTGGCATCTAATTTGCAGCATATTTTTAACAGAGTTCTTCATAAAAAATGTGTAATTATCAAATTTCTACAATATTAAGTGTCCTTAAAAATATATTTTTCAGAATCCCATGCTTCGCAGTGATACCCTAAAACTAGAGGAACAAAAGCTGCTTGCAACTACGGCGACAAATATGTGTATGTAGGGTTTCACTGTGGAGACATTCATAATAATAATAGTTCCTGCATTTTGATATCACTTCCTATATTAAAACATTTCAAATCAAGTTTTTCTGTGAAGTGTAACTGTGTACCTGTAGGCGAGTGCAACAGCCACTTTGCACAGATCATTATGAAGTAAATGACCAATTTTATCTGGGTGATTGTTAGCCAGAACACTGGGAGAAACTCCCTTCACATTTTGAATAGTGCCATGGGATATTTAATGTCTACTGTACAGGCAGCCAATTTGTGCACAGCAATGTCCCCAAAACAACCATGAAGTGGATGATCAATTTTGTTTGAGGGATTATAGGCCAGGATACTGCGAGAAGCTCTCTTCTCTCTTTGAGGAGTGCCATGGGAACTTTAACATCCATCTGAACAGGCAGACAAGACCTTGGTTCAACATCTCATTTGCATTCAACAATATTATTTCAAAGTCCAGACGTGCAACTTGAACCCACAACCTTCTGACTCAGAGGTGAGAGTGCTGCCAACTGAGCTAGGCTGACACATAAATGATGTGGCACCAGTGGGAACCTATCATCAGTCATTGACACAATCCCCTTCCAACCCCAGCCAGCAGCAAAAATATACAGAGCAATGTAATTTGCGATATTTTTCAGTACATCTCGCCAGCGCACAAGAACTCTAATTGAATGCAATCTGTTTTCAGAGCAGAGATCTTATGCACTTAAGGTAATTTTAATGGATTTCTTATTATGGAATCTGGAGGTAAAATTAGCAATAGTTTCTTAACTCATCCCTTGTGCATATTAACACAAGGAATAGGTTAAGAAACAGTCATGAATTTAAGTCTGATTGAAAATAAGTTATTTTGAATAACATAACTTGAAAAAAATTCTTCTTCTTTAAAGATGAAGAATTTTTAGATGAGATGAGATGTTCATGGCTTTGTGATCTTTTGCCATAGACAGGTTTAGTCGATACTCTTACATGACTAGCAAAAAATACATGACTCCTACAGGACTAATAGTCTCCCAGCTTGTGTCTTCAAATATACAAATACCAACAGAAGCCATTAAAAAAATATTAGCTCATTAAAAGTAACAAGGGATTTTGGTCAACAGCACCAGTCATCATGGATCATAAGAGGTGTGGATGAAAAAGGCCCTTTGGCCCATCTGATCTCATTCCTCACCATCTTACCTACACCCTACAATCCTCCCAATACAATCAATTTTTTAAATCGGTCCATGATCTTGGCCTCAACCACCCTTTCTGGTAACCTGAAATAATGCAGTGTTTGAATGTTTGTTATGTTTCTCCCTTCCATCAATTACAGTGTACAGTTAAGTCTGAGTATACCATCATACATTTATTGCCATCCAAAGGATAGCACACCTGACATTGTAGACCTCCTGCAGCACTACACTAGAGCTTCAGTCCAGAATATGAGCTCAAAGTCCAACAACATGAATCTCAGCCCACAACCTTTTGACCCAGAAACAAAAATGCTGAAGTGTTGAACCTGCTTGGTTGACGGAAGAGTCATATTGATTGAACCACTACTGAACATCTCATGTTTCAGATACTCAACGCTCACTGTATGAAGTCTAAATATTTGGCTTGCAGTGACTAATGAAGTCTGGACCACACCCTTCATGTGGCTTATGAAGGGGACTGATGGGCTTATGATTGTGTTGTTGTGAACTGCATTTGCTCATGTAAAAGCTGCGTGGGAAACATTTCAAAAGGGAGGACATTCACATGACTCTGCTAATGACTCTGCTCATTCTGTGGTGAGAACCATAAAATAAAGTAGAAATTTTGCATCCTCACTTGGGGATAAATTGCAATATTTGTTAACAGATTTGGTATGTTGAGTGCCCATTGAGTGGACGAAATTCCACTTGGGTCCAAATTTACCAAATTTAATGTAACATTTCAGAGGTTACACAATTTGGCAAATTTTGATTAATTTTGAAGCTGGTTTCCAGAAAACTGACATTGAAGTTAAGGCTGAATTTTAAAAAAGCTAAATTCTGGGTGCCTTCAAATACTGCACTGAATCTGTGGTAAACAGGGCTATTATAATAATAATAATCCTTGCATTTATTATAGCGCTTTTCGTGTCTTCTCAACATCTCAAAGCGCTTCACAGAATAGACTGTAAAATGAATTGACCGTATATTTGTAGGCGAAACGCAGCAGCCAATTGCGTACAGCAGTGTCCCACAAACAGTCATGGATTGAAATGACCAATTTATTATTGTTTTGTTTTTTGGAGGGATTATTATTAGGCATGTGAAGTAAGGAAACTTGCCTTGGTTTCACCCTGCCTGGAATTGAACCCAGGTGTCTCGCTTGCAAAGCGAGTGCTCTAACTACTGAGCTACAGGACTCCACTATAGGGCAGGGCTTCCAAAATGTTCTAGGCTAAAGGTCCCAAATGTCTGAGAAAAGCCTACTCAAACATTAGGTATCCTGACTGAGGCCCAATAACACCCCCCCACTCGAAGTGCCCGGGCTTCCTGCGGAGCAGAAAGGCCTCCCACCTTCATCCCGCTCCCTCTCCCCCATGTAGGGTGCTTCTAGTTGGACAAATGGCAAGAAGCTTGCCACAGAATGCTCACAATGGTCAGCTGTGCAGTTTAGCTGGTTAGGCTCCAGCAGTATCCCAACACACACACACTTAGTTCCCAAAACTTCGGCTTTTGTCAATCCTAATAAGTACCAGGATTGGGTAAAAAGGGTGTGTCCCAGTGGGAAGAGAGTACGCACTCCATTCTGGACAAAGGGAAACTTGTATTCATATGTGCAACTCTCAGTTTGATTTGAAATCTTGGAAGCATAGTGATCAGTTTATGTGTGTGCCAGGTACCCTTTATACGCTTGACCAAAAAATAAATGTAGCGGCAATGAAATGAAACCTTCATTCGGTGCATATGGAGGTGATTATATGCAGCATTAAATGTGTCTTAACCAAAAGCATTCTTGTATGAAAGGCAACATTTCTTCTGAAAGCTACTATTGAAGTAGTCAATGCTGTAGATAAAATCAGTGAACTGTATTCCAAACAGGATGTAAATCAACCTGGCCCAATTCCAGTCAATTTTAGGAATATGCAAATTTAGCACAATTCAGATTGTATGGGTTGGATTGGAACTCTTATCAAATTGCGCAATATCTGCACAAAGAGAATTCATAATTTCTTATGAAAGAAATTCCACCTCATAATATTTAATAATAATCTTTGCATTTGATATAGCGCTTTTCACGTCTTCTCGACATCTCAAAGCACTTCACAGAATATACTGTAAAGTGAATTGACTGTATATTTGTGGGCAAAAACGGCAGCCAATTGCGCATAGCAGTGTCCCACAAACAGTCGTGGATTGAAGTGACCAATTTTGGGTTTTTTTTCTTGAGGGATTATTATCAGGCGTGTGGAGTAAGGAAACTTGCCCAAAGTTTCGCCCTGGCCGGGAAAGATTTATTCCATTAATGTAGCATTTTAGAGCATCCAGAATTTGGCAAATTGTTGAATTCAATCTTAGCTTTGAAGTTGTTTTTCAGATGTTCTTAAAGGAAACTTACTGAAAACCAGCTTCAAATTTAAGGCTGTATTTAGGAATTTGCCAAATTCTGAAATGTTCTAAAATTGTACATAAATAGGGTAAATCTGTTAGTATTTCTCCCCATATGTGCATCGCCATTTTTCTGATTTTGCAGTACATTTTGCACATTATTGCAGATGGTAAAGAGAACCACACTATCGCTGACTAGTGATTTATAAAATATTTTGGCGTATGGCGGGATCCCATTGTTTGGAACTCTATCGTGATGTCCCTCCACTTTGTCCTCTCCCTCCCCACCTTCAAAATACACCCTAAGATCTTTTTATTTGATCTTTTGACCACTTCCCTCACCCCATTCTCAGCTCCCCCACAACCAATTGTGTAAACTACTTTGAGACATCTTTCCAAAAGACACTATATAAATATAAATTATTCTTGTTGCTTATTTTTGGTGCTCAGTTAGAGGATTTGTGCTTTTCAGCAGTATTGCATTTATCTGATCCTTTTCTATTTCATTTAATTTTTTCTAGCAGTTTGTACGTCAACATCTTTACTTGTCGATTTGTGTCCCATTTTCTTCCAGTCTAGTGATGATAGTGCTGACATTAGGTCCAAAATTCTTAGCCATTTTATCTTAAAATTTAAGTTTGCGCAGTATCGTTTTGCCCACAAAATATACAACAACAAATTTACGTTTACATTACTTTCACATCGGGAGCATGTCCCAAGGCATTGGACAATCAATGTTTTGGATTCGAGCTGGGGGTCGGGATCTGAGAGGGTGGAGGGCAAGGGGGGGGAAAGGATAGTGACCAAAGGAACTGTCAAAGAGGAGGGTCTTGAGACAGCTCTTGAAAGAGGCAAAGGAGGTGGCAAGGGAGGGGGCGAGGTTGCGGGACTGCGGAATGGAGTTCCAGAGGGTATGGGCAAAGTGGCAGAAGGCCTGCCCGCCAATGGTGGGGTGGGCGAGGCGGGGACATGAAGCAAGTCAGAGCCCGCTGAGCGAAGGGAATGAGCCGATTGGCAAGAGGTTAGTAAGTCACAGAGATAGGGGTAGCAAGGCCATGGAGGGCTAATAGGTGAGGAACAGGATCTTGAACTGTATCCTCTGTGTAATGGGAATCCAGTGCGGTCGGGCGAGGATGGGGGTGATAGAGGAGCGGAGCCTGGCGCGGGAGAGGACACGGGCTGCAGAGTTCTGGATGATCTGCAGCCTATGGAGGGAGGAGTTGAGGGGCCCGACAAGCAGTGAGTTTGCGTAGTCAAGTCTGGATATTATGAATGCATGTATGAAGGTCTCGGTGGCCTGCAGTGTGAGACAATGGCGGAGCCGGGCAATGTTGCTGAGGTGGGGAATGATAATTTGATATTGTGCCTACAACGTCAAAGCATTTCACTCAAAATTGCTGTCAAGTGAAAAAGTTATGTACTTGTAGGCAAATGTGGTAGTCAATTTGGGCACAGCAAGGTCCCACAAACAATCATGAAATGAATTATCAGAGGATTTTTGACCACAACATCAGGAGAAATCCCCTTCTCTTTTCATATAGTCTCACTGGATCACAAACATCCATCTGAACAGGCAGATGGGTATTTTGCAGTAATATATTGGAGTGTTAGCTTAGACTATAAACTGGCACATGAACTTGCAACCTCTGACCCAGAGACAAACATGCTACCAATTGAGCCAGGCTGACATCTGCCCTCTATACCATGTGTGTATCATATGTATTTCATTGAATTCATGAAGCTACATCTGTTCATATCCAAGTTGTGTGAGTTTAGAAGAACAATAGAGTTCAGTATCTGATTTATCAACCTATGACTTTACATTGTACAAAATGCAAATAAACCATAACATTGTAGCAAAGATCCTTTAAAAGTATTTTATGTGCTTAATTTTCCTATAGTTCAAGATACATTAGGTTGCATGGTAATAAAGTATTGTGCAGTTGAAAGCTAAACTTGCTTTCAGCTCCAATTATGCACGCAACCTTACTTGAGCCAACACAAGTTTAATAAGATTTAATTTAGTTTTAAAAAATCTATTTTCTTGAAGGTAAGTGACACAATTTTTTCATCTTAAATCAACCTATTTCCTTTCATTAAAGTTTGTTAAATCCCATGTGTAATGGTTTCCTAGCTACTACTTTGTTTTGCACTAAGCTGTGCAGTGAACTCGTTGCTATTATTGTGATCTCTCTTCCCTGCAGAATGCAGATAAGATAGTTCAAGATTGTTATGCAATGCAAACTCAATGAAAGCAAGTTTATACAGATTTTCCTTTGGCTGCTCATAATTTCAGGAAAAGTTATCCCTCCTCCACATGTTTCCTGACCCTGGTATCCTTTAATAGGAGAATTGCCACCTGTAGGGTAGTCTCATCAACATTATGATATCCTGGTGGTCTCCCCTTACAGACAGTTTTCAAAATCAACATTCGTTTGAAAGATATTCAGTGGAGCCACATTATAATTCAATCGTTGAGAGTCCATAAAATTCCAACCAGTTCTATAGTATGGGATAGCGCCAGTCGCCCTATTGTACTGTGACAATACTGATCAAAAGACATGCACGGTGTGCTGGAAGTTCATCAGAAGCAACCTAG
Source organism: Callorhinchus milii (assembly GCF_018977255.1). NCBI lineage: Eukaryota > Metazoa > Chordata > Chondrichthyes > Chimaeriformes > Callorhinchidae > Callorhinchus > Callorhinchus milii. Next base: position 52,496,531 of record NW_024704742.1, read on the forward strand.
TGATCTGGAAATTGGTCATTTGTTAACATGCTGGGAGCCAGCCGTTGGTCCTCAGGGAATTATGAATGGTTCTAGGTTCTTATGAAGCTTGTTGTAACAGCATTCTGCTGTATTAGCACATAATTCTAAGTGCTCTGAGACGCTCTGGAAGGCGCTATATAAATCCAAGTTGTTGTTGTATAATTCCTCGTTTTGTCCATTAGCAATAAAATTCCACATCTCAAAGGATGCAGCAGTCATAAAATTATGTTTGTCTCATGATAACTGTAAAGAAACAATGAAAAGTATGGAACTGAGGCTTGGCAACTATTTATCTGAACCTCGACACTACTATAGGCCTACAATTTGTCATGACCTTAGGCTTAAAACTGTTGTTTTAAAATTTAAGATCATGCAGAATTTTGGAAAATTCTTAAGATGAGTTTTAATTTGGAAGCATTTTTTTTGTAGTTTTTGCTTCCAATTTAAGACTGAATTTTCTCAAATTCTGCATGATGTTCAATTTGAAAAACAATATCATAAAGCTGAGATCATGCGAAAATTAAGGACTAGGATTTACTAACAGAGGGAGGCAGAACCACAGTGATATATACATTCACTGCTCACATCCTGAGAATATTTTAAAGTAATGTAAGCTTTACGTTAAAAGTAACCCCCATCTCCTCACTAACTCTATTCAGTACTTAGCACTTCAAAAGCTGAAGATCTGATCCAGCACCAAAACATCAAGTGGTTTTATGCCGACATAAAAGCAACCAACAGCTGCTTCATACTAAACTCTGCTGCAAATTGTTGGTACTTATACAGTTTCTGTTCAATGTATTGCTTTGTACACACAAATACATTTTCAATACTGGGCAGCAGAGAGCAATGAGGATGATCCCCAGTGCTAGAGCACTGATTAGACAAGCTAGGGTTCTTCAGTATTTACAGGGTCTCCGTGAGGATCTTGTAGAGGTATACAAGACTTTCAACGGGATTGAGAAAGAACAATATGGAATTTTAGGACAGATGCCAGGAAATATTTCTTTACCCAGACAGTAATTAATGACTGGAACAGGTTACCAGGAAGGGTGGTTGAGACCAGGATGTTGGATGGATGGATGGATGAGATCAAATGGATGGAAGAGCCTTTTTCAGCTAAACCTCTCTTGTGATCTTGTGATGTAATAGTCAAAGAGATCATTTGGGGTTACAATGAAATATGTCATTAAGCATGGTTGCTATGTTTATTATATAAGCTTCCTTCCCTGTATTTTATGTTGTTGCATTGTAATGCAATTTTAACTGTGATTCCCAATGATTTAATACACATTCACCACTTATATGCCAGTTACATTGATGTGATAAAAGGTCATTGTGTGCTGCTGCACAATTACAATAAATTAAATGTATGCTGTGACTTCATCAATGTTTCCTTTTTTTGCTTATCTGTAATCTAGATTGGAAAACATAACAGTTAAATGGTAATTGAAAGGAGGAGGGCAGTGGAAAAGGCAGGTAAACGATGGGAAATAAATTGCATTTGCTTCCTGACAAAAATAAAATGAAGTAACATCAGCAATATTTTACCATTAAACAAAATAAACTTTAAGAAAAACAACCTGTGCAAAGAATTTTGAAAGAATGTATCTGTCGCTCTGCTCACTGCATGCTTTGCCACATACTTTATTCCAGTCTGGCTCTTCAATCCAGTTTCTTCTACCCAGATTCAGAGGCCGCATTTCCCATTATCTTAGCCTTAAAACCATTGTCTTATAAAGAATTGGTGCAGAATTTTGGAAAATGCTTAAATTTAGTCTTAATCTAGAAGCCGATTTCCCACAATTCTTGTAAGGAATTACCATATTTAAAGACTTAAGGCTAAGACCAAGAATATTTTGATCCTTAAGCAACCAATGATCTGGTATATGTAATGTTAGAAAATTGCAGCCAATGGTAATTAAAAATTATAAAACAGCATTTTGCTGATGGAAGTGGCCTTCATTGTAGAGGAAGTTCTGTTGTGCAGGCAATAATCTTCATTATTGGAGCATTCACTGTCCCCCATCAATGTACATGGTTGGAAATATGAGAGGAAGCAACAGGCTCTTGAATACAATAATCTACCAACAATATAATAATCTACCAAGAAGTTTAGGTAAACTTTCACAACGCCAATAAGTTAACTAGGAGAAAACTTCCTCCAGCTACAATCAGGAGATCCACCACAGCAATGAAAGGTGCTCACTAAGCGTTTAATGACTAATCTTGGATCAGATGAATGGGACTCCTTTACCAGTCTAATGCCTCCTGGCAAATTTAAAACATGTTCTATACGACAACAACAAAAATTACTCTCTTGTCATATGCTCTTTTAATGATGTCTACTATTCCTCCATGTGCAGCTGTTAATTCCAATGGCACAAAATGCACAATGCAGTGGAGAATTGATTTTTTTATACACATTATCAGTACGTTCTTTTCAGTTATAAACTGACTAGGTAATCGTAATGGAAGTACTTAAAGTGAGAAATCTATAAGCGTGTGCAGTGTACTCTCAGTACAATTTCTCCAATTGTTTTTGTGCAACCAGAATAATCAATTCACGTGTGATCTCTGTCCTTTTACGTATGTGACAGTTAATAATAAAGACGATACTTTACCCACCATACATGTCTGGGATTGTTAGAAGTTCTTCCAAATTCTATTATTGACTACCCTTTCCAACCTCAGTTTTGAATATAAATAACAATAACAATCCTCGAACCTGATTTAGCACCTTTCACATTGGGAGGTCAAAGTACTTCACATGTTAACAATTGTAAAGTGTCGTAACTAACGGTAGTTTGGAGGCGAATAAAGCACTGTGTGTGTATTGAGTATGTTAGGAAATGTGTATGATTTTCTTTGACTAGTCTGTGTATTTCTTCAGTTCAGTGAAGGCAACTATGCAAAAAAAAACTTTCCTCCTTTCATATGTTGAATGACCCTCTGAGCATTTTCAGTGTTTTCTGTTTTTATTTAAGATTGATGCAGATTAAGAGACAGTCTTAAAGCTATAGCCTAGTTGAATGAACAAATCCCTTTTTCTTTATAATATTTGGTGATACCTTATTATGCTGATTTATATCCTTAATAAATGACACATAGTTCGTGTTATTTTTATATAAATATTGTGATTATTCTGAAATGATGAGGTTTGTAATGGTAAGCAGTAATCTTGTGGAACATTGCTCAATCATCAGGGGATGCCTGAGTCTATTTGAATGACAATCTGTGACTCCAAAGGAATGAGATTAATAGACAGGAATCACCATGAACCATCAGATCAAAAGATTAAATGGAATGAGATGCGTTTAAGCAACTAAGAGATGACATTAATTACAGTTGATTTGAATTAAAATCTGAATTAAAATAGAATAAGTGTGGGAAACTTTCAAAGAAAATAAGTAAATTAAGTAACTGATACAAAACTGACTCTTGGGCGTTGTGATGAAAAGAGGATTAGGGAATAAGCTGCACTTGATCAGTATGTAGTACTGAGCTCAAGGTTCTGAAAGGTTGGGGAAGTATCTGAATAAACAGCATCTGAATGGTGCCCTTTTCATTGCAAGAAAGGATCTCAAAGGCATTGGCAAATGACATTTAATACAGATAAATGCAAGGTACAACATATAGGAAGTAAGAATAGGAAACACATGTGCTCCATGGATGGGATAAAACTTGCCAAGGGGGAAGTTGAAAGAGATCCAGGGGTGTAAGTTGACTCATCACTCAGCAAGTCAAAATAGTGTGAGGCAGCAATAAACAAGGCAAACAGGATGCTGGGTTATATTGTTAAATCAGTTGAATTCAGATCCCCAGATGTTATATAGTGCTCTGATCAGACTGCACATAGAGTACTGCATGCAGTTCTGGTCGCAGAGACATAAAAGGACTACCTTGTCCCCAAAAACAATAAAAATAATAAAACACTCCTTCCATTTAATATAGGGCCTTATTACATCAAACCATTTTTCAAAGTACTCCATAGGTAGCTGCTGATAAGTCTAGTGACTGAATTTGTAGACAAATATATAATATGAGATGATTTGTAACACAAATTATTAATATTTACTTCAATTTGCAAATAGGGAATCGTGCTAGCAACCAAAAATACAGGTCATGTGTACCAGTGTGAATCCTGCTACAATGCACACATGACTTCCTGTGGCTCACCTTGATACAATTCAACAGCATTCTCTATTTTCAACTCAGAATCAATTTTAATGTTTCCTGTTATGAAGTGTCATAAATTCGGCCCCATTTTGTAAGTTCTGTTTATCTATGGTTGTTTTTTAGCTCATGTTACTCAGTAACATCCCTGTGAAGTTAATTTGTGGAGGTAGATGTGAAGAAGTTCTTCATTGAGAGAAATTAGGGGGACATGAATCCACAAGTTAAGCAGACAAGAAGCTTGTCACACTTTGAGTTGTTAACTTATCAAATAGACTGCCATCAAATGCAGTGGATGCTGATTCTGTTGAAGCATCCAAAAAGGAAAGTTAGCTTTCTAACTCTGTGAGTGGAGGATACAAGTTTGGTTCAAAGGCAGGATGGGGAGAGGGAGATGGTGTTGCTGTGTTCCTATTCTTACCCTCCTGTGTTTTTATCATTAAGTCCTCTGTACGCTGCCAGGATTTACATATCAAAGGTGTGCAGGAATCTATTGCTAGCAACAACAAAGTGCCTGACAGAATGCTTTAAAGAATTTCACAAGTGTTAGCTCAATTAGTTGTTATCGAAAACAAATTATTTTAGGATGAGGACATTTCTGCTGTATAAATTACAACATCCTAAATGAATAATTCAAAAGGAAACAAGGCTATAAATAGCAATTATTTTTAGGATGAGTCATATTAAGCAAGTGTTTTTCCAACCTCGTAAGTGACTAAATCAATGAAAGCAAATAAAATCAGTCATCACCAACACAAGGGTGACTGTCTGCAGAAATAACTAACCATTCTATCAATGTATTGGGAAAGAAAAGTCTTTCAATTTGCTATTTAGCTGAACAAGGGGCTATGATTAATAGTTTAATATCAGCTAAGAAAACCAAGATAAACTGAATAATAGAAAATAAAGGCAGTCAAAATTGACTTGGATTAGGCCTGAATCTGATTAAAATTTGATGCAATGCCATTCATAGCTATAATTATGACTAAGAGATTGCAACATCATGAATAATAGTACATATAAGAGTTCAACATCTGGTGCACACCTTTGATTAGAAGATGTTGCAAAAGCAGCAACAACAACTTGCACTTAAATAGCATCTTTCATGTAGGATAAGATCTTGAAGTGCTTCCCAGGGATGGTATAGAAATCCAAGCAAAGTAGGACGTAGGGGTAAGTAGGAGGGAGATAACCTAACGCCCAGTTAAAGAGATAGGGTTCAGAAGGGTTTTGAAAACAAAGAGGAAGGGAGCGAGGCAGAGAGATTTCCACAGAACAACAACAACACCAACAACTTGTGTTTATACAGCACCCTTCATGTGCAGTAGAGTCCCAGAGTGCTGAATGATGGCAGAACTTGATACCAAGCTGGAGAGAAAGGGGAGATGATCGTAGGTACAGTTGAAGAGGAAAGTTTTTAGTTGTGATCTGAAGATCAGTAAAGAACAACAACAACAACAACTTGGATTTATATAGCGTCCTCCATGCCGGGCGGCATCTCAGAGCTCTTGACAGTGGCGGAGAACAACACTGAGCCAGGTGGAGGGGGAGATGACCGAAGGCCCGGTTGAATAAGAAAGTCTTCAGGTGGGATCTGAAAATGGGGAAGGAAGGGGCAAACCATAGGGATAGAGGAAGAGTGTTCCAGAGTTTTGGTGCAGAGTGGCTGAAAGCACAGCCACTAAAGGCGGAACGGAAGGCACGAGGGACATGCAGAAGGCAGATCGCTTTCCGGGGTAATAATCCCTCCAAAAATTCAATCATTGAATATTTGTGGAGCACTGCTGTGCGCAATTAGCTACCACATTTCGTCCACAAAATACAGTTAGTCCACTTAGATGTGCTTTGAGACATCTAAGGTGCTATATCATATGCAAGGATTATTATTATGAGAAGATGTGGGTCTCAGATTGGTGCAGTTGAAGTCACTTGATCTGTTGGACTAACAAGAGATTGATTCTAGAAATTGTATGTTCTGCGTGCCAGCACTGCACCTCTTCACTTCAATACTCACACACGGTCAAAACAAGAACCTTACTCATATTCAGCTGCAAGAGCCCACTGCTTAACTTCAAAATAAGTTTCCTACTATTTCCTGGTGTGATGGATCTTCTTGCCACTGCCTGATGTATACATTTGTGTTGACTAACCTTGCCATCATTGGCAGCCTCTTAATGACTATGCAGACTGTGACTGATGGAGCTGCCCTGTCAGACTGATGTGAGGAAGCCTGCTCTGCACTGTTATCGCCTCTGACTACCTCTGACTCACAGAAAGAGCTGTTGAAATGATCTCCAAACCTCAGCACACTTATGCCAAAGACCCCACCAGCAGTGTAAACATAGTATTTTAATCATCACCCTGAGTAAAACTAAAGTTCAAATTGCATGTAACCAAAGTCCAACAAAGTGATGTCAGAATAGAATGGACCTGATGTTGTATAACATAAGAACATAAGAAATGCTAGACGAAAAAAAAATCAAGGTCCATCTAGTTCGCCTTCCACCTTCCTGGCAGTCGTATGCCCATATGTCCCAAACTACCCGTATGCTATATCCAATTATGTTATTTCCTAAAAGAAAACCATCTAATCTGCATTTGAAGGAATTAACACTTCCTGCTTCAACCATCTCCCTAGGGAGCCTGTTCCACAGGTTTACTATTCGCTCACTATTTGAATCTAATGTTTTCGTAGATTTGTTCTGAATTTCTCCCCTTCAATCGCAGGCTGTGTCCTCTGGTTTTACTATTCTGGACAAATCGAAACAGCCTGTCATGATCTGCATTCTCTAAACCCTTTAGAATTTTAAAGACAGCAATCATATCTGCAATCTTATAGAGAATATTGAGATTTTTTGTATAATTAATCATTGGCACAGGTAAAACCAATATTTTTCAGTTGAAAGTTTGAAGGTAAATACACATCCACCATAACTGTATCAGCTAGGTTCACTTGGCAGCAGCCTCCGAGTCACAAGGTTTTGGGTTCAATCCCCACGTTGGCATTTTGAGCTCATAGTCTAGGCTGAAGTTCAACAAAATAATGACAGAATAGAATAGACTCGATGTTGTGTGTCATGTATCTATTATTATGTAGAACACCCTAGCTGAGTTGGTAGTACTCTTAACTCTGAGTCAGAGGATTGTGAGTTCAAACCCCTCGTCGGGACTTGCAACTCATGTAGTCTATGTTGATACTACAATGCAGTTTTGCCCACAAGAGACACACACAATCAATTAACTTTTCAGTATATTCTGTGAAGCACTTTGAAACGTCGCAAAGACATGATAAGCTGCTATATCAAATGCCAAGATTATTATTATTATCCCACTAATTAGCAGTTGAACGTCATGATCTACGAACCCAATTCAGTACCTTACAAAATTGTGAGTGGCATTTGGGCTGGGGCTCATCCAGTTCTCAAGCCATCTGAAAATCATAAGGTGACAGCCAGCATGTGGACAAGGGCACTAATCCCCTCCTCACTCTTGCTGGCCTGACCACAATTTGTTAAATCACTGCTCTTCTACTCTGCACATGAATTTGGCCGCTGCCTCAGACCCAGGCTGCCTTATCTCTTCCTTCCTACCTTCATTTCTCTCTTCCCAGCTTTTCCTCATCTACATGCTCCCTCTCGATTACATCATCCACAGAAATGGGAATCCTCTATCATACGTTAGCAGAAGACACACAAATTTACTTCTATCTGCATCACAGCCACTTATGGACTTAATATCAGGCTTCAAGTCCTGGATTAACCATAATTTCTTCAAAACAATGTCGAGAAAACTGAGGCTATCTGGCTCAGTTCCTCCCAATGACTTCTTACCTCAGGCACTCACCATATTGACCTTCCCAGTTGCTCTCTTTGACTCATTGAGCCTGAGTGAATCAACTGGTTTCTGACTAAGTCTGCTTTCTTTCATCTTGACAAAATTGCCTGCTTCAACCACTGTTTCACTCCCAATGTAGACATCAACACCTTCTCCAGTAGACTCCCCACACCTTCCCTTGCTGTGTCCCAGCTCAGAATCATATTCCATCTCTGTAAAGTGCTTTGAGACATTCTCCCTATGCGAAAGTTGCTACATAATTGTAAATTGTTGTTGTTATTTGATGCAATGTGAATTGATGTCCTTGATTGCTTTACGTGTTACCCTTTGACTCTTCAACCGTGCTTCAGCTCCCCTCTCGACTCTCTTCCCCATCCTCGCTCCCTCCCTTCCCTCCCCTCACCCTGACCATTTCCCCCCTGCTCGGGTTCCGACCCAACTGTCCAGCGCCTTGGGACGTCCTCCCGACGTGAAAAGCGCTCTATAAATGCAATCTTGTTGTTGTTGTTGCTGACTGTGTCTGGAGCTGCCAGGTGCAAGAAAGGGAAGGAAGAGATGGTACAGCTGAGAGGAGATGCCTTCGGCTGAAATGACTTATACAGTTGTGGACTTATAGAGTGCAACATCTGAGGATCCAAAGTTATATCTGTGCTTCAACATTCAATTGTCAGAAGAGAGAGGATGTTTTTGATGGCATCCTGGACGAGGAGATTTTGCCCAAATAAAAGGTTTGAGTCAATTAGTCCTTGATTTTCTTTAGTTCACATACAGTAGTTGGAGGCCTGTAACCTGACTGTGATTGATAGTCATTTTGCTCTGGGTGAGGATATCTAAGGAAACAGACTATTTTGTGTAGTCTTGGGTGGCATCTAGTAGCGCACAGATGCTTTTAATTGATAAGAATCTGTTTGAGCCATCCTGTCAGTCACTGTGCCATTAAACATGTCTCTGATAAAAATCAGATTAAACATATGTTGGAAACAGCATGTTATCTCTCCAGTATTATTGTAAGGATACTCGTATAAATGGAAAGTACACTATATGTGACATTTTTGGGGGTAATACAGAAGCCAAGTGTATGTTAATCTTTCTTCATGTTTTTTCAGTCAAACCACTGGAGAATTCAGTGTCACGACTGGCTAAGCACTGCACATTCAAAACGTACCTTCCTGTGACAACCTCACAACATGGTGTAAAACAAATGCGATGGATTGAAGCATTTGAAAAAAACAACACTGTTATTTTCTTAGTTTATGGACTCTTTCATTATAATCCCAGCATTGGTAAAAACCTTGTTACCAGTAGTTTATATATAGAGATTATAATTTATTTAAACAAAGCAGTGTGAGGTAAACATTCTTTTTGAGTAGTGAAGCAAATGTAAATTTGTGTTGTATTATAACCAGGAGCTTGCACTTGATTTCTGCATGTTCTGTCATTATCAAAGAAGAATAGAGCAAACCATCAATTTGGTTGCTGAGATTAGCCACTTCTACTCAGCCTGTTTGGTGCTGTGAAAGGCCACTCTACCCTGCGTGAGTGGTGCTATACAAATGCAAGTTGTTGTTGTCGAAGTTGTTGTAGTGGTTGCTTGTTCAGAATTTCGGGAGGGATAGCAGCATCTAGCGGAGTCCTGTAGCTCAGTGTTAGAGCACTCGCCTCACAAGCGAGAGACCTAGGTGCGATTCCCGGCAGGGTGAAACCTTGGCAAGTTTCCTGATTCCACAAGCCTGATAATAATCCCTCAAGAAAAAAGAACAATAATAAATTGGTCACTTCAATCCACGACTAGTTTGTTGGACACTGCTGTGTGCAATTGGCTTCCACGTTTCGCCCACAAATATAGTCAATTCCCTTTACAGTCTATTCTGTGAAGCGCTTTGAGACATCTAGAAGATATGAAAAGCGCTATATCAAATGCAAGGATTATTATTATCTTTGGATGGTGTTGAATTTGGAGATGATGGAAGATATTTTGGTCGATGTGAAATTTTTAGCTGCAAAATGTTGGGGAATGAGAAGTGATGTACAACAGTATGTCATTCATACAGAATGATTCTTGTGTCCTGTAGATGTGTGGGAGTCATGTTATGGCCGTGGCTTGGAGTGTTCATACAGAGCAAGCCAAATAGGAAGCAACCCTGCCTAATCCCTTATTGGAAAGGAATTAGCAATGTCCATCTCAAGACCTTCTTGTTTGATCACGCTTCCGGTCATCTTTCCCTTCCGCACACTTGGCTCCCACCCTCAGCTTAGATGCCAAGCCAGGAGTGTTAAGCACTTTGGGATGCCCCCGATATAAAAGGCACTGTATAAACATACATTTGTATTGTATAATAGCACAGATGTTATTTTAAATTGAATGATATTTTAAATTGTGGAGTCCTGTAGCTCAGTGGTTAGAGCACTCGCCTTGCAAGGGAGAGACCTGGGTTCAATTCCAGGCAGGGCGAAACCTTGGGCAAGTTTCCTTACTCCACACGCCTAATAATAATCCCTCCAAAAAGCAAAACAATAATAAATTGGACATTTTCAATCCATGACTGTTTGTGGGACACTGCTGTGCGCAATTGGCTGCTGCTGCATTTCGCCCACAAATTGACTGTAAAGTCAATTCCCTTTACAGTCTATTCTGTGAAGCACTTTGAGACGTCGAGAAGACGTGAAAAGTGCTATATCAAATGCAAGGATTATTATTATTATTATATGAAAACAGACCCTACATAATTCAGCACTGTAAACAGTGCCAAGATAAGAGAGCACACAACCCCAATGAATGCCAAAGTAGCAGTATCTCAGCAGTACAAAGTTCAAATTAAAGTCAACTCTGATTCTAAGTTGACTTATCTGTGGCAATGTCAATGCATATATCAACTTTTTTGTTGTTTTTTCCCCTGCATGTTTATATTTTATTGCAAAAGGCTAAGCTGCTGGAGAAGTCAGTGCTTTATGTGACATCCAGCAACGGGATAGGGTGCCCCCACAGTGCTCAGTGGGATGATCCATCAGCTAGTCGCTGGATGTCAATGTAAAGGTCACCAAAAGTCACTGAGCAGGAAGCAGAAGGAGGAGCAGCTGAGATGAGCTGCCAGGAAAACTGAAATGTTGTTGACCCTAGATGTGGAGCAATGATGACCCACACAGGAGGTAAGCAAAATGTAACCAAAAAGCCTAGTTAACTTTAATTCAAATGTCTATTGCATCCATCAGTCAAACAAGGCATTGCTGAATCGAACTATTAAAATATTAAAATACGATCCCTAAAAACAGCCCAGAGTCAAATCCAGAATTCATAGATCTCCGTCAACCTTCACTCTTCCTTCCCAGTCAGGCCAGCAGAGGTAGGTGCATTGAGATTGCCAGGATAAACAATATTTTTGCAAATTGTTGGACCAGTCGCTTTTTTAGCCACATTTCTACAAATCAAATGCACAAAACATTGCTGAGCCAAACAATAAATGTGATTAACTGCAAAGCTGACACTTGTCTCTGGTTCTGTTTCAACCAAAATGGTTGATATTGCCCTTGGATGCATTTGTGTACAGCGTCCAGTGATGGCTGCATTTGCTTTTATTCCTAGCTATCTGGAACTCAAAACATGTTTGTTACTATGAAAGAACTACATAATCATGTAGGTCAAGGTTCTGGAAGACTTGCACAATAAGATGTTACGATCTAAACAATCTGCTTTAGGCCACTAGTGAGATGCAGTTATCACTTACACTGTTCAAGCAATACGCTCAGTCTCAATTATTGGTATTTTGAAAGAAGAATTAAAGATTAAGTGCATCCTGCCCTGGAAAAAAAATTAATTTAAGGGAGCAATATATCTTTTGTCACTTGCTTCATATTGAACTGGATAAACTATCCTTTATCTTTCAGCGCAAAGATGAGAGGAAAATAGTCACCTTCCCTAAATGATTTATCATTAATTATTATTTTGGTGTCAACTTGACTCAGTTGGTAGCACTCTTGTCTCTGAGTCAGAAGGCTGTACATTAAAAATCCAAGTGGGGACTTTGAATTCACAATCTAGGCTGACATTTAAATAAAGTGATAGGGGGAGCATTGCATTATCGGAGGTACTGTCCAACAGATGAGACATTAATTCGAGGTCATGTTTGCCTGTGCAAGAGGACCTTAAAGATCCCCTGGCACCGTACAAAAGTGAAATGAATTAGCATTTTATAGCATGTAGAATTGGGTAAATTGTGGAACTCAGTCTTATCTGGCTCTGTGTAGTTCACGAGAAGTTCAAAATTTAGACCATATTTAAGAGTTTGCCAACTTCTATACTCTCTGAAATGCTAAGAAATTGGGGTAAGCGAATAGCCAGGTGGAATGTCTACCCTCTGGTGCTTGTACCAATGGTATATTTTGCATTCTATTTATGATTAACAGGAAGAGGTTTAATGGTCATATATGTGCTATCAATGATAGTAAAATACAACCAAAGAATCCAAACTGCTGAGTGTGCGATGTCTACAATATGGCAGAACAATGTACTGTCTATTGAAGGTGTAATCTTGAGTGCCAAAATCTTGCAATCACTTAAAAGTTCATTCTGATCCTGGGAGAGTGTGGCTCTTGCCCCTCATTGTCAGATCTCACCGCCTCATCTCCAGCTCAAGGATAGGAAACAAATATTGAACAAATGAAAGTTAGAAGTCTTCGAAACGACAAGGACTTTAAAAAAAGTTTAATTAAGACGAGCAAATGAGAAGATTATCCAGTCACCTGGAGCAGGGTGCTGCCATCTTGTGGTAGTCATGGCGCAGTTGCTGATTACGTATGCTAAAAAGTCACAAATACAACACCTATGTTCTTTATTGCTGTTATGTTGTATTTACGGTATTTCAATATCACACCGCATAAGATGAAGAAATAACTAATAAGTACAAGCGAACAGTTGTCCAAAAGGAAATAGGTCTAATCTGAAATTGCCCCCAGCTAAAGGTCAAAAATTATAGAAAGTGTCTAAACGTCTACAAATAATTATTTTCTCAAACATGGTAAAAACAATTCAAAATAAAGGTGTTTTGCTTACAAGTACAGAAAAACACAAACTTTAATCTTGAATGAGGGTGTATTATGTTTTGTACACATTTTGTATTTACATTCGATACCCTTGAATAACAGCTATTAAACTGTGGTTAACTGGCAATAGATTCTTACAAAGGTAATCACAGGTTATCAAATTACTTGTGTCCTTTATTAAGAAGCAGTTAAGAAACATTATAGCTACAGGCCTTCCTTATCCCCTGCAATTTAGCTGATTAACTGCTTCCTTCAAAAATATTTCCCAAATCTAGCTACAAGGCACAGCTAATTTAATATAACCATTCATTTCATTGTTGTTTATGGGACGTGCCTGGCACAGATTAACTGCCATGTTTGCCTGTATAACAGCATTCTATGTTAAATAGAACAACCCTCTACAACTGATTTGAGTTCTCGGCCATACCACACTCCACACTCCCATCACCACTGACTCCCTATTGCAGAATGGATTGATTTCAATATCCTTACACTTACTTAAAAAGCAATTCATGCTCTAGCATCTCCCTACCTCTTCAACGTGTTTACACCCCACTCCACTACCCGCCCCCTTCGATCAGCCGGCTTCAGCCTTCTACACTCCCTCATTCCCTCTGTTCCACCATCAGTGGCTGTGCTTTCAGCCACTACGCCCAAAAACCCTTCCACTTTCTGCCTCTATCCCTCTACCTTGCCCACTCCTTGACTGCCTTCAGATCACACCTGAAGACATTCCTCTTTAACCTATGATCACCTCCCCTCCCTCCCCATTTCAGCATAAGGCACTGTTAAGCACTTCAAGATACTACCTGCGTGAAGGGTGCTATATAAATGCAAGTTGTTGTTGTTATAAGTAAGATTTATTGCTTATTTATATATGCCATATTTAGTTTAGTTTAGACTTGTATGCCTTATGATACAAGTGGGTATGAAGCCTTCCCCACCCTTGTTTCTATTCTGAAAGAAAAGTGGAATTTCCTCTGTCATGATGTCTTATGTTCCTCCTCAACCAAACTTGCTCCAAAAATGAAAATGAATTGTCCATATTGTTATTTCCAGGTCATTATTGGGGCAAATCACCTACTAAAATAGCAGATTCAATAACAACTTTTAAGAGAGAAGTAGATAATTATTCGGGGAGGACAAGTTAGCAGGGCTATGGGGAGAGAGCGGGGGAGTGGGATTGAATTGGATAATTCTTTTCAAAGAGCCGGCACAGACACAATGGGCCAAATGTCCTCCTTCTGTGTTGTATAATTCTATGACTCTATAATTCTATGATTTGCCTCCAATACAACATATACATCATTTCTAATGACTCTAATCTCAATTTGTAAGCATTTTCAGATGTTTCTTTAGTGTAAATACATGTGAAACATCTTCCAAGACATAAATTATGGCTGTGAATTTTGTTGGCGTACAAGGTAGAATATCTTCTGATTTCCATGTCGATTTCATGAGTTATATTTGGACTGATGGATTCAATGGGGACATTCAAAAGAGAAATGGAAATTTAAGGAGTATGGCTAAAGGGCTAAAATTGGAGTTAAAAGATCTGACAAGATCTAAAATTGGTGGAACAGGCTCAAATGGGCTGAATGACTTTCTCCTATTTTCCTAAATTCCTACACTCACATGGGTTGAACCCCCAAGTTCACACTCCAGTGCAGTGCTAGGCAGAGTTGCATTGTTGGAGGTGCCATATAGCAATATCCAGAAACAGCCATGAATTGAATGTCCAAATCTAAGCCATTAAATTATGAAGAAAAAATATTCCACGGGATACCACAGACACATCCCTTTCCTCTCTCCGTAAGGTCTCAGCAAGGATTTCTCCAATATGATGCTGCTTGACTATAAAGTGCAGCTAAAAAGAGTACGCTAACTTAATTCAAATCAGCACCCTGGGAAGCTGTGCTGAAATCTTACTAAAATCCTCAACTGGAACTAAAGTATTTCTGATCATTTGCGTCAGGGAGGCAAAGGTTAAATTCCAAGTTCATTCTTCAGGTATGTCTGAAAATAAGTGATATTTTACTGAACTGTTATGATACTGCAACTTTCATCCTTATGTACCTCTGTGCATCTCTCTCTTCTCTCTCTCTCCCTCTTCTCTCTCTGTGAGATTTCATGGTTTATGTCATTTTCATGGTTTAACAACCCTAATTTATCTTTATCAAGTCATTTTCATAATCCATCCCTGTTACTCTGGCGATCATCCTCATTACTCTTTGAGAGATTAAAGACCTGAGCACCAACTCTCCCATCAACACAACATGTCCTGCAGAGTAAATTGTACCTCTGTACAGCTTATACAACAACAACAACTTGCACTTATATAGTGCCCTCCATGCATGGTAGGGCCTCAGAGCGCTTAACAGTGATGGAGCCTGACCCCGAGCTGGGTGGGGGGTGGGTAAACTGGCCATAAGCACGGTTGAACAGGAAGGTTTTCAGGCGAGACTGAAAAAGGGAAGAGAGGTGGCAAGGCGGAGGAATTGAGGGAAAGTGTTACAGAGTTTTGGGGTGTAGTGGCTGAAAGCACGACCTCTGATGATGGGGCAGACAGTGCAAGGGATGAGCAAAAGGCCAGTGCCAGTCAAGCAGAGACGCCGAGTACTGGAGTGGGGAATGCGGAGATCGGAGATGTAGGGAGGTGCCAGATAGTGAAGGGATTTGAACACGTGTGTGAAGATCTTGAAGTCGATCTGTTCGGTGATGGGAAGCTAATGGAGCCTGGCCAGAACTGGTGAGATGTGGGTACGAAGTTTGTCCAGGTCAGTATGCGACTCAACAATTCAACATGATTGTTGAGTTGTCACTAAGATATACACATCTGCATAATGCAGGGGCACATGTGAGTGAACCATAGCTGGCTCCTATCAATATGAAATATGAAATAGTTTACAATCAATTCACATTCAAGAGATGCCTTGTATATGCAGCAGGAACATATTACTGATGCCCAAATTTGCTGCACAGCCGGCAACAGGAGCAAAGGCAAAACAAACTGTAATTTCAGAGATATTTTGACTTATTCTGCATTGTAAGATCAATACATGAAACTAATGTAGAATCAGGGTAATGGTATCTCTTACCGTTAGCTTAAAAATTATAATTAAAAATATTACATGAAGAAACCAGGTACTTTGAGTATTCCTTTGGTCAAAGGGCTGAATCTGTCTCACCAACAAAACAATGAGGTGCAGTCAAATGTGCAGTCAAAAGGTGTGAATTCTTTGTTATGGCTGTAGAGACTGTGTATCAGAAAACACCCCCAGCAACTAAATCCCAATCTTTTGAATTTACACTTCTGTACACACAAACTAAGTATTCTATCCTTCCACCCGACTTTATTGACCAATTGAAGCTATTTAGTCACTTATAATGAGCATCTAAGAATGAAATCACATAAATTGAGAGCAATAAGCAAGTGAGCAGCCTGAGATAAAAACACCTATCGTGGAATACAAAACATGTAGTTTTAGGATGAGATACAGTAAAGCAGCCAATCTGACAGATGCCTGGGAAGGGAAGGTGTTGCTTCGCAATCCTAATCCTACATCAGGAGAGTGAGGAGGAAGCAGTTTAGGAAAAGCTGCAAAGAACAATAACAAAAAAATTACATTCATATAGTTCCTTTCACGTCAGGAGGATGTCCCAAGCCGCTGGACAGACAGAGATACGGACCTGAGCTGAGGGTTGGGGTGGGGGAGGGTGGAAGGCAGGGGAGGAAGCAAGGAGATCGAAGAGGAGGGTCTTGAGGTGGGTCTTGAAGGTGGCAAAGGAGGGGGCGAGATGGAAGGACTGCAGGATGGAGTTCCAGAGGGTGTGTGCAGAGTGGCGGGAGGCCCACCCGCTGATAGTCGGGCAAGCAAGGCGGGGAACGTGAAGCCCGCTGAGTGGAGAGAGCGAACAGGGTGGTAGGGGGTTAGGAGGTCGCAGAGATAGGGGGGAGCAAGACTGCAGAGGGCTTTGAAGGTGAGGACCAGGATCTTGAACTGTATCCTCTGTGTGATGGAAAGCCAGTGGAATTGGGCAAAGATGGGGGTGATAGGGATGATAGAAAAGAAGAATGGCAGAAGCAAAAGCTTACAACAACTTCAACAACTTGCATTTATATAGCGCCCTTCATGCAAGGTAGCGTCTCAGAGCACTTAACAGTGGCGGAGCCTGACACCAAGCCAAGCATACTTGTGCTAATGCTGCACAGAATATTATAAATTCATATACTGTACAAACATGTATATATGGAAAGTTCTCCAAATTTGAATGGCACTATAGACATAAATTCGTTGTTGTTGTTGATGTACATACATAAGCACATGCATACAATACTCATTGTGCAAGTATATTTAGTGAGCATACACACATCCTGAGACATTTAAGCAATTAAATTTGGCTACTCTGTCATCCACCAATAAACACCAGGTGTATGTAAGGTGTATGTCTTGGAATGGCAGACATACACCTTATCCCACTGGCAGACCAAGGCAGAGCATACATTAGCCATACAGTCCCAGACTTGAAGGTAATAACATTAAAAATATTGAATTAATTCTTTCAACTCCTTAAAATGAAACTAACTTTAAAAACGAAAGCTTTTAATTATGTAGTTCAACCAACCCATTCGCTCTTTTTTGTCTCACAACAAATTCACTGAGTTTATTCAGATCTGCATAGAGTATTGCATCCAAATTATGGTCGCGACATAAGGGGGCTGCCTAGGTCCTAGAGACAGTTCAGAGGAGAGCAATGAGGACAACTGTTAGTGTTAGAGGAGTAAGCTATGAGAAACGATTAGATAAGCTAGTTTTGAAAGGAAATGTCTCACAGAGATTTAGAAGATTTTAAACAGGATTGAAAAAGTAAGCCCCGAACAATACTTTTAGATGCATTGAGACAGCAGAACAAGGTGATACAGGTTTCAGGTTGAAAAGAGCAAATTCAGGACAGACACCATTTATTTACCCAGAGGTAATTAATGACTGGAACAAGAAAAGTGATTGAGGCCAGGTTGCTGGAATCATTTATAAAACAGCTTGAATCTGTGATGGAAAGATGGTATGTTGGGTATTCTGGAAGGATGAAATCAACTAGACTAAAGATCCTTCTTCATCCAAACCAATCATGATCTTTCTACGGTCAGCTCTCATTATGAGACCTAGTAAAGATATTTGTCATAACCATGTACATTATTTACATTATACAGTCAGTCTCCATAACTGTAGAATGCATATCAACATCAATATGGGGATAGGGAAGGAGGAGTTCAATGATAATTCACTGAAAATGTGTTCAGAACATTTTACGTGGCTTGTGCCTTATTGTCTTGTTGTTGGTTAATTGAATTTTTGACGTGTTGAGAAATATCTTAAAGTGCTTAAGCATCTCCATCTCCAGCTAGCAATGAACCCACAAAAGCAATGTTTTGTTTGCCAGTTTTATGTGTGCACCCCCTCCTCATCTTTAATCTGAACGACCCTTATCCTAATAATACCAGATGTCACAAAGGTATTAAAATAAATTCTGTTCCAAGATAATTGGGTTGAACTATTACCCAGATGTGAATCCTATTTGTATTGGGCTAGAATAGAATGGAACTGACTTTAAATTAATCAACTTTTAAAGTCAGTTTTCTATGTTAAGCAAATTCTTTTGCTTAACATAGAAAACGCTGCCGCGTTTCATCCACAAAATATACAGTCACTCCACTTTACAGTATATTCGGTGAAGCGCTTTCAGACATCTCGAAGATGTGATCAAGTGCTATATCAAATGCAAGGATTATTAATATTTATATTGCACCCTTCATGCGGGGCAGCGTCATGGAGCGTTCAGAGAGGCTTCACGGTGCGGTGTGTTACTGTCCAGATATTCACTGTAGGTGTGTGTGTGAGTGTTTGTATGTATGTATGTACGTATATGGACAGAATTAAGTTAGTTCTAACCCCACAGGCCAGTGTTTCACTGGTACTCATTGCCCAGATCACTGTCACTAAGAATGGCCACTAGGTTGGGATGTTGGAAATGCTGTCAAACTTGTACCCCAACACAAGTCCCTCTGTTCAGGGGAGAAAGGGTAATGCATAACCTCTGCAACTATTATGACATGGACAATATTTTAAAAAATCATAAATTACCCAAATAATACATTTTAAACAAGAATAAAACACATTGAATTAGCCATTTCAATACTTAAATCGATCTACTGCACACAGATTTTTATACTAAAGTCTTTGGATGAAATCCAGTTGTGCATAGGAATATTATCCAGTTGTGGAGTCCTGTAGCTCAGTGGTTAGAGCACTCGCTTTGCAAGCGAGAGACCGGAGTTCAATTCCAGACAGGGCGAAACCTTGGGCAATTTTCCTTACTCCACACGCCTAATAATAATCCATCCAAAACCAAAAACAATAATAAATTGGTCATTTTCAATCTGCGACTGTTTGTGGGGCATTGCTGTGCGCAATTGGCTGCCGCGTTCGCCCACAAATATACAGTCAATTTACTTTACAGTGTGTTCTGTGAAGCTCTTTGGGACGTCCTCCCGACGTGAAAAGCGCTATATCAAATGCATTATTATTATTATTATTATTATTATTATCTGTTACAAACTGATCATTACATGACATATCTTTCAATAATAAGAAAATCCGTGATTTTTTCACTAGCTGACCTCCGATTGCTTGACAAATCAGCTGTAGGCAAATTAGGACTAAACGCAGGCAGAGAAACAAGGATGCCAAATAAAACAGGAATAGTTACAAAAACATGTAAAAACTTAAAATTACTTAAGTGTCCGTGGTCAACAATAGAGCATGAAAATATAAGTCACTGAAGTGAACTGGATTCACTAGATGTTGGTGTTAAACTGTTTTCGTTAGAGGAAGCCAGGTCAAGCTTCCTTCGACAGGAAGCAAAAGAATTACACAATGTATCCTGTGATCAGTCACATTTTAAGCTTCATTTACCTCAGCTCAGTAGATTTTCTTATTACTTTTAAAAGTGCGTTTATGTGCCTTTATAACAAATACATGGGAGAAATACCACCTGCACTTAGATTTACTCTATGTAATATTTTTGAGCGTTCAGTATTTGGCACATACTTAAATATAGCCAGTTTTCAAAAGAACTTACAGAAAACTTTTTAAGACTGAATTTATTGATTTTTCACATTCTGGATGCTTGACAATGTGACATACTAAATGTTACAGGGTGAATCTAGACTCAGGTGGAATTTCTAACTGGTAATATTTTATGAATGTTTCTAATTATAAGACTGAATCATAATGAAATGCATGACCAATGATCTACTAAGATTTTCCTGAATTCAATAATAATGATCCTTGCATTTGATATAACGCTTTTCACGTAGGGAGGACGTCCCAAAGCGCTTCACAGAACACACTGTAAAGTGAATTGACTGTATATTTGTGGGCGAACGCGGCAGCCAATTGCGCACAGCAATGTCCCACAAACAGTCGTAGATTGAAAGTGACCAATTTATATTATTTTGGTTTGGATTTGGAGGGTTTATTATTAGGCGTATGGAGTAAGGAAACTTGCCCAAGGATTCGCCCTGCCTGGAATTGAAATCAGGTCACTCGCTTGCAAAGCGAGTGCTCTAACCACTGAGCTACAGGACTCCACAAACATGTATTTGTGTATTAAAAACAAAGACACTGAAATCCTCTTTAACAGACATTTGAGACCAGAAATTCCTTTTGCAGATATCTGCATTTGGGCTTATGCATAAGAAAATTTGTTTGTCAACTTGGCTCAGTGATACTACTCTCGCTTCTGAGTCAGAAAGTTGCGGGTTCAAATCCCATGTCAGGGCTTGAACTCACATATTCTAAGAAAGCTGACACTCCACTGCAGTATTGAGGGGGTAGGGTGGCGGGGGGCGGTGCAGCATTGTCAGAGGTGCGTCCTTCAGTTGCAACCTTAAACCAAGGACCTGTCTGCCTGTTTAGGTGGACATTAAAGATCCCATGGCACTATTCAAAAAGAGGAAGGAGTTTCTCCTGGTGTCCTGGCCAACGATCCCCCGAATAAAAATTGGTCACTCATTTCATGGTTGTTTGTGGGACAATGCTATGCACAATTGTGCTGCCAATGCTTGTCTACAAATACAGTCACTTAATTTCACAAAAAATCCTATGAAGTGCTTTGAGACAAGGCACTATATCAAATGCAAGGATTATTGTAAAGAGCTTAT
The DNA here is from genome assembly GCF_018977255.1 of Callorhinchus milii. NCBI lineage: Eukaryota > Metazoa > Chordata > Chondrichthyes > Chimaeriformes > Callorhinchidae > Callorhinchus > Callorhinchus milii. Next base: position 52,517,823 of record NW_024704742.1, read on the forward strand.
CAATTCCTTTATTCCTAGATATTGCCCAGTAATCATGCATTAGTTCTTGCTTGGTTTCATTACACAAATTTTGCTAACAGTGATTTGCATGGAAATTCTATTGAATGTTATAACTTGCACTTCAACAAATATAAAAACACCTCCAAGTGTAGTTAAGCATGTGCATGATGGATATATAGGAACAACATGTTCATAATTGCAAGAAAATCCAAACCTTGGAATGATTTTAAGTTAAAGCTACATAAATGATGTCTAACACCAGATGCAAGAGAGTGAATTAAAGGCTGAAAGCTAAGTTCAAGTTTCAGTATATAAATTGTTAAGTTGTCATCCCAACTTCTTGATTAAATTAAGACCTTGTAATTCATTGCCGTAATCCATTATTCTCCATATAATGTGAGTGTGCAAGATGCCTTTGAGGAACATTCCACTGTTGTGAGCTAAACAGAGAAAGGTCTGAACACAGATGGCTCTGAGTTGAGTTATAAAGGGAGGCTAAGAAATTTTTATTCAAACACAGATAATGTATGTAAAATCATGGAAGGAATAGCAAATCTGGAGAACATATTCACGTCAAAGAAAAGAAGAAAGCCAGCAGACTTAAGACTGTTAGCTTAAGAAGCCGGGGGCTAATTGTCACAAACACCAAGCAAGGTTTGATCATTTATTACACCTAGCTCAGGGAGTTCAGATTTGATTACAACATTCAAAAAAGGAAATGGAAATTAAGTTCTGATCCAACAGGGAATAGACATGGCACCAAGTCAAGTGGTCTGTGGAAGCTCCAAATGTTTATCTAAACAATGAGAAGTGTGTTCTTTTCTTAGTCCTAACTTTGGACTTTATGATTCTGGAACTCATTTGTGGACTATCAGGCAGTATGGTACTTTTAAGGCAAGTGTTGGATTACTTTCAGGATCGCAATGTATTTAAGAAGTTCCAAGTACCTGAAGAGCAGAGAATACTTCACAGCAACATTCAAGCAAGCAAATCCTTGAACCTTTATTTAATCCCAGCCAAGACTGATGGGATGAAATGCGTCTCTCTTTGTTCATTGTACTCAAGACTGTGAGCAGACTTGGTCTGAGTTAATGCGAGTTAAAAGCAAAATTTGCTTTTAATTTAGCATTAAATTGACAAACTTACTCAGAGCAGCTACAGAATGATAAGTGGACAATGTAATACTATTGCAGAAATGTTGAAGCTCTGATGCTGTTCTTTAAATGAGACATTAAATTGAGAAACTGTCTGGCTGTTTAGGTGGATGTTAAAGATCCCACAGCCTTAATCGAAAAGAGAAGGGAGTTTCTCCTGGTCTCCTGCCCTATAATCCTTAATCCCCAAAATACAATTGGCCATTCACTTCATGGCTGTTTATACAATATTGATGTGTGCAAATTCACTGCTCATCAGTGTTAAAGTGCTATATCAAGTGCAAGAATGTACAGTTGTATATATGTAAGTACATTGTATATAAGAATGTACATTTGTATGTATGTAAATACATTGAATGTATCAAACAGTGAATGTAAACTGAATGAATATTTATCACGCTATAAAAAGAAAAAATGATTGAAAGGAGTTTCTCAGATATAATTATCAACCTACTGCTTTTCAGTGATCTCCTCAGTTCTACTCTGTGTTTTATATTCACTAATTTACAATCTCAGGCTCAGTTATTCTACCCAGTCAGCTCTTCCAGTCAGTCTCTCAACATTGTCATCAAGACGCAGTAGTTAAATAGAAAAATTCTCCAACTAAAAATAGCATTGAGCAGCAAACAAAAAGGATGTTAAATATAATTCTTTGTAACGTTTACAGTTTTAAAAAGAACCCTGACAGTGAGACTCCACCTTTGAACATCCAGAAATAACTGTAGACCTGGAGGGAACAATTTTGAAATTGGTGTGAAGTAGCATTCAACATTTGGATGTATTGCACATCGTTGACTTTTAAAGGTCATTCACACCATTGTGTCTGTGACATTTTTTTACGTGGATGAAAAATCCATTTTGTGGTCGCAAGGGAATTGTACAACAACAGTCTTTTTCAACACAGGGAGAGCATTATGCTGAAGAAGGAAGAGCGGCTTGTTTCCTTGGAATGGCACCAGGGATGTTGTAACAGTCTGAAAACTTCTGGAGTTTAATGCTATGTGCAAAAAATATGTTAATGTTGCATCAATAGCCAGATTTTTGTGCCAACCGGAAAAATCAAGTAATACGAGGGAGAAGTGGCAGAATTGGGGATGATATAGTCAGAGCTCCCCTCAGTTTGGTTTGGTGACTCTTAAGTGCAGTGATGGTTTTCCACATGTATGTACTGTTCAAAAACGAACCCCTGGAAGGACGCACCCTACTTATATAATTCTGGAGAGTGTTAAGCTCAAACGACAGCCAAGGCTTTTTGACCTTAGAGTGCTTGTTGGAGTCCTGGTGGAGTTTGACCAGATACAACTGTCAGAGAGGATTGACTTGATTCCAATAGTCCTTGCATGTCATCTTGGACCAGCCTCATTTCTAAGGAGACCCTGCTTGCCTCAACAACAACAACAACAAGTTGCCTTTATATAGCGCCCTTTAAAATGGGTAGTGTCCCGGAGCGCTTAATAGTTGCAGAGTCTGACCTCACTGCCTCCCCTCAGTCACAGAGGGATAATCAAAAATGTTGTTGTCTGACAATCCGCCTCACTAGGTGGATAGCTGCTCACTATGAGCTTTCTGGTGCGCAGCCCATCTTAGCATGAAAAGCATGAAATCAATGCCATCATCCTCCTGCCCACAGCTCAGACATGGAGGCGTAGAGTTTGAGCAGCTGCTTACTTCTTTGCATAACAGTTAAGGTGGATTCCAAGCTTTGGATATATGAGCGTGTGTTGACCAACCTGGACTCCAGGTAACACCTTCTAGCAGCTGTCGTCTCAGACATCTTCATCTGCTTTTTGTGTGGTGAGAGGCCCATCAATGACCATACATGAGATAAATTATCACATGCTTGGAGGTTGCTGAAAAACATACAGAATGGGGTGAAAATCACACTGATTTCTAGAGGGATTCCTTAATGAGGTCAAATGTTGCAAATAATAATATAATAATAATCCGCGAAATGCGGCATCCAATTTCGCACAACAGTGTCCCATAAACCGTTGCGGATTAAGTGACGAAATTATTAGTATTATTTTTTGGAAGGATTATTACCCCTGTAAAGCGATCCACCAATTGACTAACAACCGGGTTCCTACTTTATGCTAGGTAAACAGAGGCAAGTGGAGTTACAAAAATTGCCTAAGGTTTCGCCCTATCTGGGAATTGAACCCAGGTGGTCCTCTCACTTGCGAGGCGAGTGCTCTAACCACTATCCTATGGTAGTGGTTGGTGCAAATCCTGGTAACAGTAGGTATCTTACTCCAACTTGCAGCAACTTTTCTGTGGACATAGATCCTGTTGGTTTGGAGTTAGTGTAGGTCGGATGACACACGTCCCAACTCGGAATTCACCTTCAGGAATCCTTTAGAAATTATCAGTTCCCATTATGCCATTCATATAATTTCATTCTGCTAGCACTAAATGCCGTCGTCATTTTGAGATATGTTACCCAGCATTTAGACTTTATTCCACACATGTTTTACTTCCTTCACTTGCATCATTGCTGTTATAATCTGCCACATTATAACAGCAGATCCTCCACAGAATTCATTCTCTGGATCTGTTACAAATTAACAACACAACACAGGAAAGTATTTGAAATGTAAACAGAAAATTCTGAAAATACACAAGTCAATTAGCATCTGTAAGAGAAAAAGAAGTTAACCTTTTGCGTGTGACCTTCAGAACTGGAACTTTCAGTTTTTATATCAGGTTTCCAGTATCCACATACGTTTCCTTTCACCTTTAATGTTGTGTTAATGTGGAGTCCTGCAGCATATTAGTTAGACTCCTCATCTTTAAGGCCATCCATGGCCTTGCCCATTCCTACTTCTCTGACCTGCTGACTCCCTGCCAACCTGCCCGCTCCCTCCGTTCAGCGGGCTCCGGGCTGCTCCATGTCTCCCACCCGACCCGCCCTACCATCGGTGGCCGTGCTTTCAGCTTCTCTGCCCCCACACTCTGGAACTCCATCCCACGGTCCCTTCGCCTCGCTTCTTCCCTTGCCTCCTTCAAGACCGGTCTCAAGACCCTTCTCTTTGACTGTGCCTTTGGTCTCCCTCCCATCTCCCTGCCTTCCCTCACCCCTACACCACCCCTCCCCCATGCTCGGGCTCCGACATCTGACTATTCAGCGCTTTGGGATGTCCTCCTGCCATGAAAGGTGCTCTATAAATGTAATTTTGTTGTTGTTGTTGTAGAGCAGTCGACTCACAAGCGAGAGGACCTGAATTCAATTCTCGGGCAGGGCAAAACGTTTCCTTATTCCAAACATCTCTCTTTATTTAACAGTAAGTAGGAACCCGGTTCTTAGTCAAATGGCGGATCGCCTTTCTGGGAGTAATAATCTCTCCCCAAAAAAATGTGGTCACTTAATCCATGACTGTTTGTGGGACACTGATGTGCCCAATTGGCTGCCACATTTCGTCCACAAAATACACAGTCAATTTACTTTACAGTATATTCTGTGAAGCGCTTTGAGAGTCTGGAAGATGTGATAAGGCTCTATATCAAATGCATGGATTATTATTTTAAATTATTCTATCTTTACTGAGGATCATCTGTCATGAATTGAACCAGTGGAGGCTTAGCTTCTAATGTCGATCTGATACAAACAGGCTGGTATTTCCGGTACTATGTAGATCGAAACATGCCAGACTAAATTTATTCCTGACTCACATCGGGCTGTCATGCCTGGACTGTATAATCAAGACAGATTTGTCATAAGTAATCAGGGAAAAAGCAAACATGATTTGTGAACATTTGGGTGGTGGGCCCTGGGAAAACTAGAGCATTCTCAGTTTGGTTCAGTAACATTTTTATAAACAATGACCACAGAAGGATAAAAGTGGGAGTAACGATCCATTGAGTAGAATTATCTCATTCCTTAATAACCGTGACAGACATAATACTGTGGTAACAGTTCAGATGTATTTCTTATGTAAACACTTCTATTTTTATCGAGTGTATGGGGTATGATTTGTACTGAGGATAATTAAAGTGCTTAAGCCAGAAATACCATAAGATAGCTCTTCTCAACTGTACGCCTTCTTCAAACAGGTTATTTAAGCTGTGTGCACAGTAATCACATAATTTGGAGTGCTATAGCTTAGTGGTTAGAGGACTCACCTCACAAGTGAGAGGACCTGGGTTTGATTCCCAACAGGGCGAAATGTTAGGCAAGCTTCCTTACTCCACACGCCTCTGTCTACCTAGCAGTAAGTAGAAATCTGGTTATTAGCTGATTGCTGGTTTGCTTTTCCGGGGTAAAAATCCCTCCCAAAAATTAAAAACATTAATCCACGACTGTTTATGGGACACTGCTGTGCACAATTGGCTGCCATATTTCGCCGATAAACATACAGTCAATTCACTTCACACTATATTCTGTGAAGCGCTTTGAGACCTCTAGAAGACATGAAAAAGCTATATCAAACTCAAGGATTACTATTAAATATTATTATTCTTTAATTTAAAGGGCCAGTATGAAGATTGAGGAAGATTCATTATCTTACAAAGCCTGGATTTGCCTGCCTTAAAACTTCATAACAACACACCCATGTTTAGCCTGCAACAAATATATTATTAACATTTTTTCTTTTATTAAATTGTTTTATAATTTATTTTAGTATATTCACTGTAAAATTAAGCAAGAAAAACAGGCCATGTTGAAGGAGAACTCCTGTAATGTAAACAGAGTAGCTATTAATCTAATTGCTTGCTTCTCTAATATTAGTGTATCTTGTTTCTTGCAGTTTATTATAAATCAATTGTTGGCAGGTTGTGCTTTGTCACTCCACTCACGTTCATCATTATCAATCACTTTCTCTGCTTCAGCTGGAGTTGTGCTGAATAAATCTTAAACTTAAGAATTAAGTTCTAGACAGGAGTGTGAATTCTAGCCATGATGAGTCCAGACACCCCATGCTTCCACATCGCTATCTCTCACTATTAAGCTTCAGACCAATAAAATCTACCTTGTTTAAAGATATGAGTGTTTGTATATACTGATGGAATGTACTATCTGTTAAAGGTTTGTTTCTGCATGAATAGATTCCGCTTTTATTAGTTTGTATTTTTATCCTGTCACTTTTTTTGCTTTAATTTTATTAGCTTTAATTCAATTAATTTCTAGTGTTTTCAAAGGACTTTGGTTATATGTTTAAAATCCTGTCTTCAATAAACGTTTCTTAAAACAAATGGCATCAGCTCTCAAAAAATAACTTCAAACTAATTAAATGTTGCTTAAAGTTAAGCTTACAATTAATCACCAGCAGGATAATATAATATATTTAAGCGCTTTGGGACGTCCTCCCGACGTGAAAAGCGCTATATCAAATGCAAGGATTATTATTATTATTATAATAATCCTTGCATTTGATATAGCGCTTTTCACTTCTTCTCGACGTCTCAAAGCGTTTCACAGAATAGACTGTAAAGTGAATTGACCGCATATTTGTGGGCGAAACGCGGCAGCCAATTGCACACAGCAGTGTCCCACAAACAGGTCTGAATGTTACTTTCAGCTGCAAGATTAATTTTGCCAGTTTCCTGGGTAGGTAGGTATTGTCACAAAATAGCTATCGTTTGACACCAGATCATTGAGACTCAAACCTCTTCAAAGTTTTCGAATATAACTAAACCTCTGGATGCCCAGTGGCCTCAGTGGAGGAAGTTACAATGGCCATAATTATAATAATATAATTATAATATTGGCTGCCACGTTTGGCCCACAAAATACAAAGTCAATCCACTTTACAGTATATCTTGTGAAGTGCGTTGTGATGTCTCGATGATGTGATAAGGTGCTATATCAAATACATGGATTATTGTAAGCAAGAGAGAGAGAGAGAGGATGCAAGGATTATTACAATTATTGCATTTGATATAGCATCCTTCATTTCAGGAGATGTTTCAACTCGTTTCATAGGATATATTATAAAGTGCAGTGACTGTGTATTTTGTAGGTGAATTGCAGTGTCCAAAATGTGCATAATTTCATATTTTATAGTGATAATAATAATAAAAATAATAATCATTAATATCATCAAATTTGGTAGAGATTTTCAAGTAGGAGGATGTCACAAAGCTCTTCACAGAACGGACTGTAAAGTGTATTGACTATTTTTTTGTAGGTGAAGGTTGCAGCCAATTTGCACACAAATCCCACAAACATTCCACAAACAGCCATGAAATGAATTACGAATTTTACCTAGGAGATTTTTGGCCAGGATCCTGGGAGAAACTCCTTTCTCTTTTCTAATAGTGCCATTGGATCTTTAAAGTCCACCTGAACAGGCAAACAGGGCCTCAGTTTAACCTTTCATGCAAAGGATGGCATCTCCAACAACGCAGCTTACCTCTAACAACGCAGCTCTCCTCTACATAGGAACATTAAGACAGATTGTAAGAGTTTTTATAAATACATTAAGAGGAATAGGCTAGTAAAAGTAAATGTGGGTCCATTACAAGCAGAGACAGAAGGAATTATAATGGGGGATAAGGATATGGCAGAATCCCTAAATAAATACTTTGCTTCTGTCTTCACATTAGAAGACACAAGAAGTTTACCAGAAATAGAGATGAACCAAGGGGCTAATGATAGGGAGCAACTTAGGGAAATTTACATTAGCAAAGAATTGGTGCTAGGGAAATCTTAAAATTTAAGATAATACAAAATTGAGAAGGACTGTTAAATTGGTCAGATCTATTTAAGCATTGTGGAAACTACCTTCTAAACTAAATTAAGTATTCTCCACAATCCTGTATGATGTTAAATTTTAAGATAATATGGTATCGTAGGACTGGATGAAATTGAATATCAGGCCTAATATCCATCAACACATTGGAAACTTATATTCTTACAAATTCGAATAAAGCCTGTATGTGAACAGCAAAGGAAAAAGCATTAACCATTTTCTTCGCAGCACTGTACTTGAATTCTATTTGCAATCTTTTATATTATAATAATAATAATAATAATAATAATAATCCTTGCATTTGATATAGCGCTTTTCACGTCGGGAGGACGTCCCAAAGCGCTTCACAGAATATACTGTAAAGTGAATTGACTGTATATTTGTGGGCGAACGCGGCAGCCAATTGCACACAGCAATGTCCCACAAACAGTCGTGGATTGAAAATGACCAATTTATTATTGTTTTGTTTTTTTGGAGGGATTATTATTAGGCGTGTGGAGTAAGGAAACTTGCCCAAGGTTTCGCCCTGCCTGGAATTGAACTCAGGTCTCTCGCTTGCAAAGCGAGTGCTCTAACCACTGAGCTACAGGACTCCACATATTGACCCTTTCTAATATTTTGAAAAAGAATCAATCATAGAATCAATCGTAGAATTGTACAGCACAAAAGGAGGCCATTCGGCCCATCGTGTCTGTGCCGGCTCATTCAAAAGAGTTATCCAAATCAACCAAAACTGCTATAATACTTGACTATCCTCTTTGGAGTTGAGCTGGTCAGCTGGGTGTTTGACACAATTGAAAACACATCACAGTGTTTAATAATAATCATACTAATCCTTGCAATTGATATAGCGCCTTATCACGTCTTCGAGACATCTCAAAGATGTTCACAGAATATATTGTGAAGTGAATTGACTGTATATTTTGTGGGCGAAAGGCGGCAGCCAATTCCGCACAGCAGTGTCCCACAAACACTCGTAGATTGAGTGACCTTTTTTTAAAGGAATTATTACCCCCAGAAAAACGATCCGTCAATCAACTAACAATCAGGTTCCTACTCACTGTTAGGTAAACAGAGGTGTGTGGAGTAAGGAAACTTGCCCAATGTTCATCCTGCCGGGAATCAAACCCAGGTCTCTCGTTTGCGAGTCAAGTGCTCTAACCACTGAGTTACAGGACTCCGCACAAAATGTGAAGAAAGAAGAAAATAAAAGGTTAGAAACTGAGGAAATAATAGGAAAATACAAACAATGTTTTGGTAAAAGACGGTTAATGAAAGAGGAGTATGAGATAAGGATAAAAGACAACGTAAAAAACGGTGATACAGCCACTGAGACGAGTGCCTGAACGCATGAAAGAGCATTGAAACTGGATTGAGAGCTCTGTGAATGCTACCTACCTGCACATGGAAATTCCCATGTTTGGAATACAATGTGCACTCTCCTCAGAGGGTCACACCCTGCTTACCCAATTCCAACAACAACAACAACAATAACAACAACGGGCTTGAGGAGCCCAAAGTTTGAGTTTAACCAGCTAAAACCTCATAATAATAATAATAACCCTTGCATTTGATATGGCACTTTTCATGTCTTCTAGACATCTCAAAGCGCTTCACAGGATAGACTGTAAAGTAATTCACAATTGACTGTATATTTCTGGGTAAAATGCAGTAGCCAATTGTGCACAGCAGTGTCCCACAAACAGTTGTGGATTGAAGTTACCAATTTATTATTGTTTTTTTTTCTTGAGGGATTATTATCAGGCGTGTGGAGTAAGGAAACTTGCCCAAGGTTTCACCCTGCCGGGTCTCTAACCACTGAGCTACAGGACTCCACTTAAGTACTTAAGTGATGTGCTTGGCAATGAAATGTTAAAATCAAATCAACTTTATGTTGCTTTCTCAGTAGTCCGGATATGAGCAAAAACTATTATGATGAGTTTGACATCCTGCAAGATTATATCTATCCCATGAATATAAATAGTAACACCTAGCTGGTTTGGAGAGGCAGCAAATCAAACTACTTAGGTTTCACTTCAAACTACATTAGAATACATTAGAATATACAGTAAAGAAACAGGCCATTCGGCTCAACCGGTCTATGCTGGTGTTTATGCTACACATGAGCCTCCTGCTCTTCCTCAACTAAGCCTTCAAGCATAAACTTCTATTCCTTCCTCCCTCATGTACCTATCCAGCTTTCCCTTAAATACATCTATGCTAAACTGCATTAACATATTCTCTAGGAAGAACAGCTTTTTCTGTGGGATCAGACTTCAAATGCTCGACTGTGCTGTATTTCATGCAGTTGGGATGTGCATGAATTGATAGTCCATAACTGCTGTAATATAATGAATCAATTCCGTTCTCCTCCTCAGCCCAGGGCTGAGAAAACTACTAGAATTATAGCTTTTCTTTCTAGTTAGATTACTTTAAGGTGTTCAGCTGCTGTCTGGCATTCTCTTATCTACTTTGCAAGCTGTGGTGTAGACATTTGTTTTGTCTCTGTGTCTCAGTAGGAGTGAGAACAGGAACTGGTACAAATCCACTTAGCCTGAGTTCTTCTATAAATATGGAAAGTTCTAATTTTAGCACCCTAGCACTTTTCCTATTCTGGTGACATGGTGTACTTTCCAAGTTATTTTGTAGAGAAAATATCTGTCAAACAGTTAAATAATGAGAATAAAATGGGTACCAATTATCTCTGGCTGAGCAGAGACTCACTTACTTATCTAACAGGCCCAAAATGCAATGAAAACTAAATGCCTGGATGGGCTACTGCTGTTCCTAATTGGAAGGTAGCTTCCTGTACGGGAGTAAATCTCAGGCTGCGTAATAAAAGTTTGTCACTAAAAGGCAATTTTCACAAGTTTTAATAAAGCAACCCAGATATAAAAACTTTTCCAATTTTTATCCTACGTTCACTCTCTCCAAATCTCTCTGTATTTCCTTAAATCTGCTGAATCTTTCAGCTGGGAGGAAGAGCAAGTGGTCATTTTGTGTCTGAAATACTGCATGTTCTTAGCCTTAAGAAGTGTCTTAAAATTCTGGATAACGGTCTTCATTATTATTATTAAATACAGTCTTTATTCAGCAAATTTTCAGCAGCTTTTTTTTGGTCCTATGGAAAATCTGCTTCTCAATAAAGTCTGAATTCCAGACTGTTTTCATAATTCTGCACCATTCTAAATTTTAAGAAAATGGTATTAAGTCCAAGATAATGAGAAATGTTAGGTTTTCAATGTCTGCTTGTGTGCATGAGCAAAGACACAAGATTACATAATTTCACTGTGACATTGTTTCTTTTTTCTGTCCCACTTTGCCACTTTCCTCATCCAATTTATGATTAGTACAAGGGCACAATTACTTTGATATTTCAGCCCTTCATATCTTGCCCAAGTGACTATTTTTTACATGCGATCCTAGACCGGGTCTGGGGCATCCCAACCAACCTCCACTCAGCCAATCCTAATCCTGTACTAGACCAGTTGGCCCCAAATTCACTTGGTATTAGCATTAAGATCAATTTCTTAAAATTTTAAATTGTGCAAAATTTGGGGAAACTTATATTTTCTTAATTTTAGTTTTTACTTGGAAGCCAAGTGCCCACAACTCTTTTCGGCCAAAATAGAAATTCTTAAAACAATTGTCTTAAGCCTAACAATATGAGAATAGTTGGGCCCTCAGATGCCTTCACATACACACTTTCCAGGAGCAGAAGTTCTGGCTGTTATTAACCCTCTGACTCAGATAACAAATAAAATAATAATAATCTTTACGTTTGATATAACACCTTCACATTTGGATAGATATCTCAAAGCGCTTCACAGGATAAACTGTAAAATGGAATGACTGTGCATTTTGTTGTTGAATGCAGCAGCCAATTTGTGCACAACAATGTCCCACAGACAGCCATAAAGTGAATGACCAACTTTATTTAAGAGGTTGTTGTCAAGGACACCAAGAGAAACTCCCTTCTCTTGTCAAATAGTACCAAGGATCTTTAATGCCCATGTGAACAGATAAGTAGTCTTTGGTTTAATGTCTCGTCAAAGGATAGCATCTCCAATAGTGCAGCACACCCCAAACTCTCCATTGGAGTGTCAGTTCAGACTATATGGATTCCAGAGACTGAATCTAGTTGTCACATTGAGTGCTGGCTGAGAGCTGCTAGCTCAGAATAACCAGGGTGTCAACCTTAGATCTTCTTAACTTAATCTCACTTCGAAATGCATTTATACATTGAGTCATTGAAGGAGCCAGCTCTTTTGCAGGATCCCCAATGTTGGGAGTGTTCACTCTTTTCATTATTCATCACCATAAAGAGCACCACAGACTTTTCTGCAGAAGGGTCTTAATCACCTGCTCTTTGGGATGCCAAAGGTCAGTCTTGTGGTCAGTAAGATTACGACTCGGCCCCATTATGAAGTCATGACCCATTAAATGGAAACAAATCCCTTCTGGGTGTCGATTACAGTTTCACTGACACAGTAGCTCGAGTGGCCAGTAAATCAGTGGCCAGAGACTGAAGCTAGGGCTAAACTCCCCTTCTCTCTATAAACATGTCAGTCAGTTAGCTGATAGCTTGAAGCTCAAATTAAGGGACAAACTTTGTTTGGAAAAACAAGCAATTGGAAAAATACAGCCCAAAGCATTCTTTATTGTTATATGAGTTTATAAGCAAGTTCACAGCTTCTTAACTCTGTACTAATAACTCACGCCTAATAATAATAATAATCCCTCCAAAACCAAAAACAATAATAAATTGGTCATTTTCAATCTATGACTGTTTGTGGGACATTGCTGTGCGCAATTGGCTGCCGCGTTCGCCCACAAATATACAGTCAATTCACTTTACAGTGTGTTCTGTGAAGCGCTTTGGGACGTTCTCCCGACGTGAAAAGCGCTATATCAAATGCAAAGATTATTATTATTATTACTGATAAAATATACTCTGGGCAACTAAATCTATATTTCAAAGTCTGTAGACCAAACTCTCAGCACAGATGTAGAGACAGACCTACAACCATACTTAGGAACTGTTTCAATTATGAAGAAGCCTTCAAATTTGCCTACAAAATACAGTTATTGCACTTTACAATAAATCATGTGGAAGACTTTGAGACATCCTCCTGACATGAAAGATGTTATGCAAGGATTATTAATAAATTAATTGCTACAAAATTCAATTAAGAGTATGGCTGTTGGACTTTCAAGCCTTATCACCATTGAGCATGGTAGAGCAGCAGAGAGCTGTTAGGAGTATAGGGTTTCACCAGCTGTCTCTAACCTGATAAGGTCTGCTCACATTAGTAAAATGGCCATGATTAATCAGAATCAAAGTTTGTACCTAAAAGATAGCAAATAAATGCAGATAAATTTTGGTGAATGTATTCATCTTTTTCTGGAGCAAGATGTGTTTGAGTCAGTGATATGCTTCGAATTATCAGAAGACCCCTCCTAATTAAGAAATCAATTAAGAAATACTGCAAAATTGACCCAGATATATCACAAATATACACGGAAATCTTGAATGCAGGAACAGAAACACACGGTCGACCTCACTGTTTTCAGCACAAGAGTTTATTTACAGTATTTTCTGGCATCCCTCAATGCTTCACTACAATGGATCTGCCAAAGGATGCTGCTCCCAATTTGGAAAACAGCATTTGAGTGCAGCTACTAACCGGATGCTGACTTAATTCACTTGATATCCTGTGGAACAGTACTCAAATATTGCCTCTAGGATTTAAAACACAAATTACTCTGGCTTTTCCTGCTATCCAAGATGGCAATGATTTTTTGTTTAAACACAAATAGGATCAATCCATTGTGCAAAGGGGTAGATGTTTAGTCCTACAGCAAGTCTTTAGAGATGGCAGGAAATCAATGGCATGTCATAACAGATTTGATATGATAATTATCACATCAAATCTGTTATGAAATGTTGCAGATTACACCCCAATATTAAAACCTAGAGGCAATATTTAAGTGCCACAGGATATCAAGTGAAACATATAGTCAATTCACTTTACAGTAATATTCTGTGAAGTGCTTTGAGACTTCTCGAAAACATGATATGGCGCTATATTATATTCTAACAGCATCCAAGTTTATTGCACGTTAGCTCAATTTGTCTGTCTTAGATACAATCATCATACTTTGCTGGACTGATGATATGAACCTGAAGCAATTTATTATCTAAAATAAAGCTGAATGTTCCTTCAGAATATCAAGAATAAATATTTGAAGTGAAAGTGAAAATTTAATGCAAATTCTAAATAATTTGGAATTCTTATCTGTTTTTTCATTCTGCACACTTTGAAGAAATTCTTCAATAATAATACGCCTTGCGTTTGATATAGTGCCTTATCACGTCTTTAAGTCGTCTCAAAGTGCTTCACAGAATATACTGTAAAGTGAATTGACTATAGTTTGTGGGCGAAACGTGGGAGCCAATTGCGCACAGCAGTGTCCCACAAACAGTTGTGGATTGAAGTGACCAATTTTTTATTTTTTATTTTTTTTAAAAGGAATTATCACCCCTGGAAAAGCGATCCGCCATTCGACTAACAACTGGGTTCCTGTTTACTGCTAGGTAAACAGAGTTGTGTGGAGTAAGGAAACTTACCCAACATTTTGCCCTGCCCGGGAATAGAGTATAGAATACTCACTTGTAAGGCGAGTGCTCTAACCACTTAGGGTTAACTCTGAGGTGAATGATGAATTAACTTTGGGATTGTTGTCCAGCACGCCAGAAGGAATTCCCTTCTCTTTGTAGATACATGTAGAGTCATGGGATTGTTAATGTCCACTTCAAAAGAAGCAGATGAGATCTCATTTTAACATATCATCCAAAAGATGACATCTCTGATTCTGCAGCACTCCCTCCAGAATTGCACTGGAGTGTTAGAACAGATTGTGAATTGAAGTCCTACAGCAACCAATTTGAACATATCAACGTCGCACAAACAGCCATGAAACGGATAATCACATTTTATATGAGATATTGTTAGCCAGGATGCAAGGAAAACTCCCTTCCGTTTTTGAAAAAGGTCTTGCAATCCTTAATGTCTACATGAACAGGCAGATGAGAACTTGATTTAACATTTCATCTGAAGAATAGGACCTCCAACAATGCAGCCCTCCATCAGCATTGCACTAAAATATCAACCAGGTATGTGAATTCAAAGCCTCAGAGGGGAGAGTGCTGCAGATACTGACAACTGAGTCAGGCTGATGCTCAACTGAGTGTGTAAGAAACTAGCAAACAGGGGAGGGAGGAAAATATAAAAAGGAAATAGAAGGTTCAAAGATTTTGACAAAACAAGTTAAAGGATGAAAAAAAAGGAGAAACCATCCTATTTCCCTTGTCCTCTGAGTGTTCTGTATCAATGCATTGCTTCTGAATCGCTTCTGTCCTTATCTCACTCCCATCCATACTGAAACCCTTATTTATGCCTCCACTGCAATCATCTGATAGCCGTGCCATGGTGCCCTGATAATTTGTAGAAACAGAATCATACACTGTTTAAAGCACAACACATGATGTGCTGGTGTTAGCTCTTGATGTACCTTTCATATTTTCTTCCACGTATTTATACATGGAATCTGGGCAGAGGAGCAATATCGGTTTCCAATATGAGAAGTGAAAAAGTCTGCCAGTGCTGGAAACACTGAAGAAAGGTTTGTCCAAGTTCAGGGAAGAACAATAACCATAAAACAACTGAGTATTAGCAGATGTTCATCACCATCACACGGCAGCCTAATGATGATGAAGTAGAGCGGAGTGTGTTCCTAGAACAGACTAATAAAGGCTGCCCTTTGTTTTTCTGCTTTTTATTATGTAATAGGAAGTGGTTAACAGATAAAGCGGTTGAATTAATATCAGTCTCCCACCTTTTAATTGTATGTATGAAAACATGTTAGGAAATATTGTACTCTGATAAGTTTGAAATTGATTTTATTTTAAATAGAGCACTAGCTTTGCAATTTCCTTGCACATATCCTTTGTTTTCTCTCTATTTTATGTTATCTTGTACTGACCCCCCAGAGAATCCATTAACATACAATAAGATTTCCTTTCATTGTAACTTGCAGGCATAATTGGAAGTATGGGTTGTAGTAATGCAGAACTATAGTAGTGAGGATAGGAGGCAAAGCCAGATTTGTAGGAGTCGCCTAAGCAATGTATCTGACAGGAAGTCGCAGGATGGGTGACTAATTCATGGCACATGTTGTGGTAGTGATACTGGCCACATGCTGTTCATATCCCTTTAATCTGATCATGGCAACAGGAAACTGTGTGACGTAGAAAAAATGCATGTAATCTTGTCAAACTCATTAGATGTACCTTGCAGAGAATTTGAATCTTCTCTCTCTTACATTTAGAATTGGTATGTGTGAAATTTCCATCCAAAATTTGTTGCGCTATATCAAATTCAAGGATTATTATTATGTAGACATTTCAATAGGGTTAGCTGTTTTTTGATGTGAGACAATGGAAACTTAATGGAAGAGATATTTTTGCTTCTTTGATCAATATGTCCCATCAAGTTAACTTTATTCTGGACATTGAAGATAAATCCATAACATTATTTAAGAAGGAATTGGATAAATATAAAATGAAAAATAATGCTAAAGGGTGCAGGCGAATGGAATTGGACAGGTATATTCAGTGAACAGAATGACATCCTTCTGTCTATAAACCTTTTGGGCTTCTATAATTCCTATAAACTTTAAAACCCTGGAGTTGCTGACAATTCATAGAATCATAGAATTATACAGCACAGAAGGAGGTCATTCGGCCCATCATGTCTGTCCCGACTCTTTGAAAACAGCTATCCAATTCAATCCCACTCTCCTGCTCTCTTACCATAGCCCTGCAAACTTGTCCTCCCGAAATAATGATCTACTTCTCTCTTAAAAGTTGTTATCGAATCGGCTTCCACCACTCTTTCAGGCAATGCATTCCAGATCTGAACAACTCGCTGTGTGAAAAAATTTCTCCTCACCTGCTCTCTGTTTCTTTTAACAACTATTTTAAATCGGTGCCCTCGGGTTACCGACCCACCCAGCATTAGCTGAAGATAAATTATAAAGTTAGGACGAAAATTGCAATATGTCATGGGATATTTATCACTGGCACATATGTATGTACTAATGGTAATGATCACATCACAGATATGTTACATGCAATTGTTTATGCATAGGTGATAGTTGTCTTATCACAATAAATATTGTGTGACCGTGATAATTTTTCACATCATAAGTCTACAATACAAAAACTTGTTGGAGAGGGGGTACAATTTTTGAATAAATAACTGATTTTACAATATAATTGTATTAAACCACACCGACTAACAGCTTCCTGCCTTCATTGTGGTTTGATTTTTGTGGCTTTACTACAATCCCAACAGGAATATTTGTTTCATAAGGCAGGCCCTTGGCAGATACCCTTCATAAATATTCTGAGAAAACAACAGTGTCAAAAGCTGCTACACAAGCAGGAAATGCAATAAACAAGTTTTGCTGGACCGGTGAAATAGACATTTAATCTTGGTCTTGATAAATATAACTAAATACAACTTATTTTTAGTAACAAGTTAGTATTAAATTGTGCATGGTCTCCAGTGCTTTCTCAATAACAATAATACGATAAACATTATACACATGCATAGCATTGATAAAATATGATAGCCCGTCCCACTGTCTTTGTCATTACAATTTCTCCTGAATTTCCCATATAGAATTGGATATTCACTTCATGGCTGTTTGTGGGACATTCCTGAATGTAAATTGGCTGCTGTGTTCACCTACAAAAAGGTGCCGGGGCATATCAAGTGTTAGATTTATTATTACAATTATTATTATTAAAATGGTTGTTTCTCAGTCAAACAATACCCTGTGTGGCCCCAGTGGCCTAATGGATAAGGCATTGGTCTCCGGAACCAAGGATTATGGGTTTGAGTCCCATCTGGGGTAAATGAGGCAATTAAATATTTATACCATGAGCCAAATGGCCTTCTTCTTTACTATAAATTTCTATGGTTCAGCTTGGACCTAAGATTTTGTCATGTCTTGCCAGGGAGCCTGTAATATTTACCATTTTTATTTCACCGTAGAACTTGATAAAATTGTTATACACAAAGAAAAAAAAGTTTGTAATCTGTTTGGTTATATATTGTCTCAAGCTTTACTCCTGTGGTTTGTGATATGATCTGAAACCCTCTTAGATTACTGTTTAGTTAGCACTCCTGGCTGTAATTTGTTTATGTATTGAGGCCCCAATCTCTGTATCTCACACATCTGGTAGAAAGGATTTCTACATGATTCACTCTATTATCTCAGACAGGCAAAACTCAAGGTTCGGACACATCCAATGGCCATCACAGGGAGACTTATTCAGCTTGTTGTGACTATCCCATGCCTCTACTACTTTCACAATGTTACTGCACAACAGGTCCATAAAACTTAACAGTGCGTGAGACCAGAAACAAATAGACTCCCTTAATACCACCATAGATCAATGTGAAATCACACACTTTATTTTATGCCAACACAATCATCATTTTATGATATTTCAAATTACAAATAATTCCCTGGATAATATTAGTAGGTGAATATGTTAAACTATATCAAGTGTTTAGCTCAAATAATTTGGAGGTGATTCTCTGACCCACTGGTAAATATATTGGTCTTGAAAGTATAAAGGGAAAATTCAATAATATTCTTGTCTCTCAGGGTCAGTAAATTTATCGTCAATTGACAAATCGCTGGGTGCAGTCTTCAGCATAGAAACGTTCCACTGAAATCTTCTCAAAGTCTGAAATATTTTATAGTACTGTGATTTTTTAATACCACATGGTTTTATTTATTTTAGATTTGGTGTAAAGTTTTGAAAGAATTGCATTCCGTACGAAAATCAAGCAGAAGTTGTTACAAATGCCACATCATTTTTACACAATTGTTAAGACAGATATAGTGTCCAGCTTTTCCTTATAGAATTCAATGTGCATTTTACAGTACAACACCATTTATAATTCACTTCCTGCTTTGCTGAGGGAGTACGCCATTGTTAGAGGTTTCGTGCTACAGATGAGACATTAAACTGAGGAGCCTCTCTGCATGTTCAGGTGGACAATAAAGATCCCAGGCAATATTCAAAAACATGAGAGAGTTTCTCCTAGTGCCCTTCAGATAAAATTGATCTTTCGCTTCATAACTGCGAGGCATTACTGTGGGCAAATTGACTGACGCAGTTGCCTCAAAAACAGACTGAATTGAAGACATTGTTGAAGATCAGCGAAGGTGTCCGCTCATCACTGAAACCTTTTCTGACAAGTTTATTTTGCTAGAAGTGAAGAAATAATGCATTGAACAATAAAGATTGAGTGTGAGAAATCCTGATTTATATTGCTTTAGCCCAGGATTAAGAGTTCTTTGCATGTACAGAGCTTTTGTAACTAGTTGTTACTGTTATTAATATTATAGTAACAGCCAATTTGCACTTTAATAACATTAAAATATGGTCTTTTATAACTTCTTGGATAGTCCAATTTAGTTTTTCTGAATGGAACTCATGTTGAGCACAGCCATCACGGTGCAAACTGATGTTCTGCTGAAAGTATCTCTGCAAGATGGTCATAGCAACTGGAATCCAATGCAATTCATTTCCACATCACCTGATTTATGTAATTTACAGCATAAAGTACAGTATAAAAAGGATATCAGTGACAGATTCTAGGTTCAGAGGATCCACTGTGGTGATTTGATGTTCTATCATTCATCCAAAGCCCTAATGTAATGGATTTCACACCTCCATAAGCTATACCCACATATTTCAAGAGTGAACTGTCAGTGAGCTAATGCTGAGTCTGTATTGTACACTGATACTAACATTAATATTGCTTATTATCACATTTTGTTTAATTTGGTAAAACCAATACAAGTTTCACTCAAGCATGATTATCTACAAAGTTACTCCAATCCTAACCTTTTAAATCCAATTTCACAGGCACAGAACAAAGATACTAATTCAGTGACATCTTGTTGCATAATGCATGTGGGGAGAACAAAGTCTGAGTTAAATATCCCATTAATATCATGCTTATATTGTTAATATCAATGAACAATCCACTCTGTATGATTGTGCTGTGCTTTTATAAGAATAATAATCAATGCATTTGATATAGCACCTTAGCATTTCTTCACAACATCTCAAAGTGTTTCACAAGATTTTACTGTAAAATGTAGTGACTGTGTATTTTGTAGATGAATGTGGTAGCCAATTTCCACACTGCAATTCTACAAATACCCATGAAGGAAATGGCCAATTTCTATTTGGTGATTGTTTGCCAGGATACTGGGAGAAACTGGCTTCTCTTTTTGAAAAGTGCCATACGATCATTAACATTCACCTGAACAGACAGATTAGACCTCAGTTTAAGGTCTCAACTGAAGGACGGCATCTCCAACAGTGCACTATTGCCCAACTTTGCATTGGAGTGTCAGGCTAGACTATGAGCTCAAAGTTCCAGGGTGAGACATGAGGTTACATGTATAATACATGAATCTTAAAGTATAATTTTGTCTGTGTGTACGGTCATTAGGAAGACTTAACCCTTATACTGTAATATTCCATTAATCTCTGGTGTAATTGTTGCATTTGTTCCCAATACTGCATTCATTGCATACTTAATGCTTCCTAGCAAAGTAGGAATACAACAACAATTTGCATTTATATAGTGCCCTCAAGTAGGGTAGCGTCCCAGAGCATGTGAAAGGACGGAGCATGACACCGAGCCTGGGGGAGGGGGGTTGTGACCGAAGGCACAGTCGAAGAGGAAGGTCTTCAAGCACGATCTGAAGTTAGGGAAGGAATGGGCAAGGCAGAGAGATACAGGAAGAGTGTTCCAAAGTTTCGGGGCATAGTGGCTGAAAGTGTGGCCAGCGCTAATGGATCAGAGGGCGCAAGGGAAATGCAGAAGGTCAAAGCCAGTTGAGCGGAGGCAGCAGGCAATGGGTTGGGGAGTAAGCAGGTCAGAGAGGCAGGGAACTGCCAGGGCATGAAGGGATTTGAAAACAACTGTGAGGGTCTTGAAATCGATCTGTTTGGTGATAAGGAGCTGGTGAAGCCTGATTAGAACTGAGTGATGGGGGTACGGAGTTTAGTGCGGGTTAATATGCGGGCGGCGGAGTTTGGATCAATACATAGTGCTATCTGTCATTGGAGGAAAAGTAACAATAACTTGCATTTTTATATATATATGTATAGTGTCCTTCACACGGGGTAGCGTCCTCGCATGAAGTAGTAACTTAAGTACTGCCATGTTGTGCTACAACATCGTAACATAACATTAACTGTAACATAACATTAGTTGTGACATCTTCAGTGAAAATCTTGCCCACCTTGTGAGGTGGAACTATTTAGAGGGAAAGTGTTGTTCTGGGGTTCTGATCGTGCAAAGCATCCCCACTGTCAACACACCAAGTGACCCTCGGGCTACTTCATCATATGGAAGTGATTAGTCACATCAACAGAAGACACATTACAGCTCTGACTACTCTCTGAAACGAAAAGCTTCTTATCTTTCCTAAAAATTTGGAAAACAAAAAAAATTGGTTGCTGCCTAGCACATAAGTTCATATTGTGGAAGATGTTACCTTGGTGCCCTATTATAACATGATGATTGAGATGCATAACACCCGCAGCATAAGGAGGCATGCTAGCCTGTTTTACTGTGCATGTGCACAGCCAGCCAACTCGCTCTCTGCACCTGGGCCGGTTCCTATACTAAATGAAAAAAATGGCCAAATTCAAGGTTATGAGGTTCCCACTATGTCATTTCCTGTTTGCTGCACTAGGGGAGACCTATTACCCCAGAAGTTGGCCATTTAGCAAAAAATGACTTACCTACTTTTGGTGTTATATAGCTAACATAGGGGAAGAAAGCGGACTATCTGCACACATGCCCAATGAATGGGGTACTCAGTACAGCCGTTTTACAACCAAATTTGTGCCATAAAGAAGCATGTTATAACAGCACTGCACTCACTGTATATCTGTTGCAGAGTAACTCTATCATTTTCATTTGCCACAATGGAGACTAATTGATCAATTGTACCAAACTTCTTTATCAAATGATAATGTCCCTTGAAAGCAGAGAATTGCTTCATCAATCACATATCCTAATAGATTTAGTGAGGCCTGAAATAACAGATTAAAATTTGCCCACAGGCCCAGTGTTTTATTTTACAATTGCATTGCAGTTGATCTCACTGAAGTGTGACCCTTTACTGCCTTATTTTACTTGCATAGTTTACAGTTTCTTTTTATATATCTATTATTTTTCTTCCATTGTAAGTTTTTCCTAAAATGCATTTAGAACTTTACCAAACGTGCGCTCTCTTATCCTACATCGGGGCTTTGAATTCACTGTCCAGGCTGACAATCCAGTGCAGAGCTGAGGGACATTGCATTTTTGGAGGTTCTATCCTTTGAATAAGATGAGTTCTTGTCTGCCTGTTAAAGATCCCATAGCACTATTCAAAAAAAGAATGGGCTTTCTCCGAGTATCTTGGCTAATAATCCACCAATTGATAAAATTGGTCATTCCCTTCATTAATGTTTGTGGGACCAATTGACTGCCATGTATGGTACAAGATACACAGTCACCACATCTTACTGTCAATCCCGTGAAGCCTTTGAGACATCTTCTTGAAGTGAATATATCAATTCCAAGGATTATTATTACTTTCTCTGGTTTCATTTGAAGTAATATTTACCCTATCCATACTGTTTCATATTCCTGAATGAAGAAAATGTCTCTCTCACACACCTTCCTTCGAGACTGTAAGCCTCTCTAATCTTGAAGCTTAACTTTTTCAAGGAAGTGGATTGACGCAAGCTGTTTTTTGGGCATGACGGTACAAATGAACTAAACAAAATGTGGTCTGACCCCATTATAGAGAGCCCCATCATAACCTTCAGAAATGTCTTCACTTTTCTTCAGCCTATATATATTTTTTCTTTGAATATAATTTTTCTTTTCCAGTTGCTTCTCCTTGGTGCTGCAGAAGAAGAAAAAAAGATGGAAAATCCTTCAGGACAGAATAATAATCAGTGACCGACAACTGGAGCAAAACCCCATTGTCAGTAACTAGTAACAGGAGTAGAACTTTACCCCATTGTCAGTGACTGATAACTAGAATAAAATTGACTACATAAATTAGCTGCTGCATTTGCCCACAAAATACACAAATTATAGTGAATGCTGTGAAGTGCTTTGGACATACTTCCAACGTGGAAGGTGTTATATCAAATGTAAAAATTATTATTTATTTTATTATTAAAACGTTACCCCATTGTTAGTGACTGGTGTCGAGAACTGTTACTTCATTTCCAGTGGCTCCTAACTGGAATAATACAACACCAATAACAATAACAAATTACATTTGTATAGCGCCTTTCATGTCAGGAGGACGTCGTAAGGCATTTGGACCTGAAATGGGGGTTGGGATCACAACAGATCAAACAACTAGAGAAGCCTCTGTTTACAGTAAAATACCTCCAATGGTGACCAGAAACTGGTGAGTGAGGTGTTATGTATCCAGTTCACAAAATCCTCACTATAGGTGTCAAACAGATACCAGCAGGGAGCATGGCATGGTCAGAGCTTGGTGCAATAGACATAATGATTTCAGACTTCCTGTCCATTTGCACTCCAGTGTTTCTGGTGTAATTAGCCTGAGTTGTCTTGCTAGTTATTCCGTTGAGTTCAATTTAGCTGAGTATCCACAGCCAACTTCTAGTTCTGGAGTAAAGTATCTGCTGGATTCACACCAATACCCAAGTGGTTTCTGCGGTTACTGGGGAACAATATTCAGTTTACAAGCTCCTTACAGATGTTATGTTAACAAACACAAGACAGACAGTCCTTAAAGGTAGAAGCTTTTATGTGGAGAGTTTCTGATGTGAAAAAGTATGTTATCTCAGTCTCTATAATGCCCTCTGATCAATCTCAAATAACCTACGCTATTTACATGGGCTTAAGGCCAGGATCTGGCAGTGAATGATTTTGTCCTTTCTTTGAACTAGGGTCACTGTGACACCAGTAGCAGCACCTACACAGAGCCTATATTCTACATTTAGTGCCACTGTGAAGTTTGTTAGAAAAACAAACTAATCAATGCGACAATATTTTCCAATGTTAATTTCAACCCTTTTTAAACGTTGATCTAAGTGTATTCATATTCATCAGTACAGGCATAATAGCAGAACTAGTGGCTCTATAAAAGAATTTCTTGTAAAATATTTGGTTTTAGTGTGTAACACATTTTGCCACTGTAATACATAGGGTATAGTGTGGGGGATTATATTTTGATTTCTATTAATATATATTATATCATTAATTTCTATTAATATATATTATATATTATATTATATCATACTTATACTGAGTATGAATTACCCCATATTTAGAAGACAGACTCCTTCTACCCACACTGACCCTGCTTTCAGTGCTGACATCCCTGAGGTCTATACTGTGAGAAGCAAACTTAACATTTAAATCAAAAATATCCAGGAACCATAATAATCAATTATTATATTTCTATTATTAATATGTAATAATATTATTAAAACAATACATTATTATATATATATTTCCATGCATGGATGGCATATATACGTGGAACTCTCAGTCTGGTTTGGATATTCTTAAACCCAGTAATGGGTTTCCATGTATTCAAACGCCTGGCTGACAAAATCTAGAATATTTTGCTCATTTTATGATTCAAATTCCTTTACATACATCATTAATATTTATCTTAAATCTAAGTATTATTTATGAATACCACAAAGTGATGATGCTTTACTCAACAACAAGATTACACTTGTATAGCGCCTTTCACCTCGGGAGGAAGTCCCAAGGCACTGGAAAGTCATATAACTTTAACTTCTCTGCTATGCCTGTACATTCTTCAGGAAATTGTAAAACTCTTCAAATGCCTTCAGGGTTTGAAATACCAAAGTATTAAAGATAATGATTCAAAGGAAGTCTGGCTCCCCGATGGCTTTGCTGGCAAAGGTACTCTCGATGTGGACCTCTGCCATACATACTACTAAAGTCTCTTATTTGATCTATGATCTGTACTGAGTAGCTAATCTCAGGCAGGGCAGCAACAGTAGTAGGTGCTGTATTATAATTAACTTCAGTTTCCTGCTCCTGATAACTAGCCAGTGACTTTTGCTGGAAAGCAGGTGTGTTTGGGCTTTGGACATGAACAAGATGGGGCTTAGTTATGAGGCCCTCCAAAGTATCCTGTTAGCACTCAGTGTCTTAGATGAAAGGTTAAGAACAACCACTTGAATGAGATTTTGAAGGGGCAGTGATTTTGGTTTAAAGAACTGTGACAAACCTTCAAGTCAGAAAGGAAAACAATTGGAGGAGGGGAAAGAGTTAGATTGAGTTACATTGGTATCCTGTAAAGTATCACTCAAACTCCTTGTTAAATAGTTAAACAAATGTTTGGAATAATCGCCCAGCTGGTGAATGGAGGCAAAACCATCAGAGTTATTCAAAATGCAAGTATGCCATGATGAGAGCTAATGTGATGGGAGGGAAGAGCTTCAATGGGTGAACACGCTAACATGTATTATGTTTTTATACTTTTATTTTTATGCATATTTATTATCCATTGTTTGGTAAATAATAAATGTAGCACTGTAATGTATACTAATTCATGGGCTTTGGTGCTCTGGAGACTGAGAGAGGTGTGATAGAAGTATATAAGATGATGGGAGGCTAAGATAGGACAGACAGGGAAACATTATGTTCAGGGGCCAGAGGGCATAGTTTTAATATCATAACTGGAAGGTCAAGAACAGAGGAGGAATGTTTTGACAGAGAGAGAGGTGCGAAGGTGGGATTCTCTGCCACAGTTATTTGTTATGGCAAGAACCATGGGCACATTAAAACAAAAGACTGGATACATGGTTGAGAGATAATAAAGTTGAGGGATGTGAGGAAAGAGCTGGAATATGGGACCAGTGACAGGATCTAGGATGGGCACTTGTATGGAGTATAAACACCAGCCGGACTGGACTGAATGACCTGTTTGTGATCTGTACCATCTATGAATCTATAAACTCTGAAGATCACAAAGGCTGGAGCTTAAGTACACACTGCAGAATATATGGCTGAGCAGAGGACAATCAGGCAGGATTGAAATAATACCACTTTGCACTGGATGAGTGCTGGAGATAGATTTCAGGGACTGAAGAAAAGGAGAATGATTGGATTATTTAAATGAA
This sequence comes from Callorhinchus milii, assembly GCF_018977255.1. Classification (NCBI taxonomy): domain Eukaryota; kingdom Metazoa; phylum Chordata; class Chondrichthyes; order Chimaeriformes; family Callorhinchidae; genus Callorhinchus; species Callorhinchus milii. The sequence goes on from NW_024704742.1 coordinate 52,543,982, forward strand.
GTGTCACTGTTTGATAATCAGATCACTACAACTGTTGGTGAGAGACATGGGTCTCAGATTGTTGGAATCACTGTATCAATGGTACTAAGCCAGCTTTGGTTTGTATTTGCTATAATTTCTCTACACATGGTCTGTCACATGTGCCATGTTTCATGAGGCAAAACAATGCGTGGGTTCACGCAGTATAAATCATCCTTGTTCAAATCAAAGTACTGTGATTTACCGGCAGTATCAGACAGTGGGCATTTGGTTCTTAAACAACTTTGAAGTAAACAAACCCGCTCTCCTCACATGCCACATGTTAACTCAGACCAGCTGTATGTGAGGGACAAATTTGCTTCTAGCTCTATGTGGAGCTTCGGATTCCTGTTTATCAATTGTCCAAGGGAAGGTGAGTGTAAGCAAATATATGAAGTGGAAGAAACCCATAACTATGAGGGTGGCATTCCACCCCTTGCTGAGCAAGTGATGATACTTAACCTGCTGACAGTAACTAAAGCAGATTCTGTTTATTGTTTATTCACAGTTAAGTAGTAGTGACTCAAGAAGTTCAAAAGAAGAGAAGCAGTCACTGTGGTATTACTGTTCTCCAATAATAGTTTCATTAAACCAATACTACATATTCTGTCGATTACAGAATAAGAACAGTAATAAATTTGATGATTATTTGCACGGAATACCCATGCAATATTATTTTAGGGCCAAGAAGTAATTAATAATGGACCGCTATTCCCAGAAACGGCCGAATTAAGAATAAATGTTCAATGAGTTGTAACACAGTGACATTGTATTTATTTACAGTAGCTCAAATAGTGTCACATGTCAGCACTCCGGGACACTACCCCATGTGAAGGGCGCTATATAAATGCAAGTTGTTGTTGTATGTAAAAGAAAGGACACTTTCTTTAATACCTTTGTGAAACTAATCTGTTGACTAGAGTATGAACAATTGATAGTTTTATTTGTACATATTGTATATGTTCCAGTTACTGCCGAACACACAGTGTGTTAATCTTAAACTTGATCCAAACCTTTTTCTGTCAAATGGAATATTTCAAGTCATTCAAAAACATGTTAATGTGGCAAACCTTTAGCCTGTCATGAACTTTTGACCCGATTCCAGAAATCTCCTGCTCAATCATAGAAATGTTTTTTACCTTTAAGTGTGTCATTTATTTCCTTAATTTTATTACACCACAAAATTAGAGTAGCCCTCCCTGCATGTATATCCGTGCTATTCAACTAAATCATTTAAGGAGTACAGTACAGACTGGGACACCTCTGTGAAAATTGTCAGTGTTGCTCCTTGGTTAACTAGCCAGAAGATGCACTTGAGTGACACAGGAAGGCAACTTTTTCTTTCTCCTTCAGATGACCTGATCTTCGGGAAGCCTGAGAGCAAATGTGCGGTGAGATTGGGAGATGAGCTCTTGCCATATTCTCTTTATGAACTTTTTACCTTACGGGGAAAACATTTCTCTCCTACGCCTAGTGAATTTACTGAAAAAAACTAAGAGTTCCTGATCCCAGTCACGACATTCTAGAAGATGAGAAAGGGAGTTGATTTGCCTTGTTCACATATACTCTTTACTCCTTGGTAATTGGACAACACAAGTAAAACCCTGTCTGATGTCTCCCTATTGAGGTCAACCGTGGCTGCCTGGCACAATGTATCTTAAACAGTGAGGCAAATGTATAAAAAAACAGGATGAAGTGCGTGAGTAAATATTTAAGTTGCCCATTAATTTTTGATTCCTGTTTAATGTTCCAGACTGGAGGTGAGCTTTTGGCTTGTCCTCCATGTGATCTTTTTAAACTTAACATTTTAACTTCTATATTTACTGAATAAACACACAAAAACTTAGTGCAAATGCGTGGAGTCCTGTAGCACATTGGTTAGAGCACTCACCTCGCAAAGGAGAGGACACAGATTCAATTCCCAGGTGGCGTGAACCTTAGTCAAGTTTCCTTCCTCCACATTCATCTGTTTAGCTAGCAGTAAGCAGGAACCAAGTTGTTAGTTGATTGGTGGATGGCTTTTCGGGATAATAACCCCTAAAAAAAATTAATAATTTGGTCACTCAATCCACAACTGTTTGTGGGACACTGCTGTGTTCAATTGAATGCCACATTTCGTCCACAAATATACAGTCAATTCACTTTACAGTATATTCTGTGAAGTGCTATGAGATGTCGAGAAGACGTGAAAAGCGCTATATCAAATGAAAGGAATATTATTATTATTACTGTCAAAAAAAGCTTGTACATCCATAAAACAGGGACTCTCATTCACCTTTCTTAATAACTGTTTATAACTGGTAATAACTTTTTAAAAATATTTTTACAGCTATTGCAACAAAATAAGCATTAATAATAATAATAATAATCCTTGCATTTAATATAGCACTTTTCACATCTTCTAGACATCCCAAAGCGCTTCACAGAATATACTGTAAAGTGAACTGACTGTATATTTGTGGGCGAACGTGGCAGCCAATTGCGCACAGCAATGTCCCACAAACAGTCATGGATTGAAAATGACCAATTTATTATTGTTTTTTTTTGGAGGGATTATTAATTGCTTATGTTCCAACTGTCTGGGAAAACCTGACTATAATGATTAAGGATTTCTTTAACCTTATTGGCAATCACTAATTGAAGTGCCATTCTTAAGGGGAGAGGTGTGATTTTCATGTTTCCATTGAAAAATGAGTACAGATACGAGCAAAGATAACAAAGAATTTAATGGGAACCTGATGGCAGGCACAATAACATCTGAAGAGAGGCACAAACTAGTCATTTCCTGTCATTCTGCTCAACCTCCAAGAACCTAAGGTCTAGTGAGGAATGAACCTATCATGTAGTATTTATTTGATCCCTTAGACAAGAGAGATGTTAGAATCAAAGGTCAAAGAAGATGTGAAGCAGCACAACCAGGATTACATATTCATCAGATAAAGGCTGTTCAATCAATTGCTTAATTAGTAATCGGACAACTGATTTCTCTGTAAGGTCAGAAGTGGGGCTGGACCTGAGATACAATCCATGATATCTATTTACAAACAAGCATGTGCACATATACCTTCATTCTATTTTTTGTGTGCATTTGAAGCATTAACTTACCCCTCAACCATAGTAGTCATCAAAAGTACGCATTTGGATCCCAGGGAGTTGGATGAATGATTGAATTTGGAGCTATGGAAATGGTACTGCCTACAAAACAAATTGGGACCATCTTGACAATTACTGCTTCTGAAGCACTTTGAATATTTCAATGCGATAAAATTCTAGATATTGTGCTTTCTTTTCTTTCCTTTCCTATCCTATTCCGGTTAAATTTCAACTCGTTCTCATTCTCATAATGGTTACAGAATGAATGAATTACAGATATAATCTATCACATGAGTTGTGTAGTACAAATTTACTCTCATCTTTGGTATGAGAGCATGCCGTGTGTAATAATTTTGAACTATATTTTGCTCCAACACTATCACAAAGTTTTGTGCTGAAAGGTAACATTCCTGTGCTCTAAATTATACCCTACATTGGAACATTCTCAGTTTTGTATTGTATAAGCCATAGTCCAAAATATTAGCTCACTTTGCTTACCCAATAGAAAAAAGATAATGGTCATGTGATAGCTAGACAAGTGTTAATCCATCTGCTCCTAACACTGTGCGATACCATAATTGACATTTTTAAAGACTGTTAAAAGTTCACTGAAATAATGACAAGTTAACTAGATGGTTTGAAAATGATTTAACAATAGGAAATAGGAAGGTGATGATAGATGGATAAAGCTCAGTCTGAACATTGACTAGTATGGCTCCAAAAGATCTGTCTGGGTCCCCTGCTGTTCATGTTACTTTAGCATAAATGACTTGGAGGAGAATATTATTTCAATGCTTATTAACACAGTACGTGGCTAATATAAAACAATACTTTAGATTATAATAATAATAATGATCCTTGCATTTGATATACAACGACAACAATAACATAATATTTGTATAGTGCCTTTCACGTCGGAGGACTTACTAAGGCACTGGCAGTCAGTGATTTGGACCCGAGCTGGGGGTTGGGATTGGGGAGGGTGGAGGGCAGGGGGTGAATCAGGCTGATCGAAAGCACAGTTGAAGAGGAGGGTCTTGAGATGGGTCTTGGCAAGGGAGAGGACGAGGCAGAGAGACTGCAGGATGGCGTTCCAGAGGGTTGGTGCAGAGTGGCAGAAGGCGTGCCCACCAATGGTGGGGAGTGCGAGGCAGGGGACGTAAAGCTGGCCGGAAACCACAGAGCGGAGGAAGCGGGCAGGATGGTAGGGGGTCAGGAGGTCATAGAGGTAGTGGGAAGCGAGGCCATGGAGGGCTTTGAAGGTGAGGACCAGGATTTTGAACTGTATCCTGTGAGATGGAAAGCCAGCGGAGTTGGGCGAGGATGGGCAGGATAAGGTCACGGAGCCTGGTGCGGGAAATGACACGGCTACAGAGTTCTGGATGATCTGCAGCCTATGGAGGGAGGAGTTGGGGAGGCCGACAAGCAAAGAATTTGCAATAGTCAAGCCTGGATGTTATGAATGCATGTATGAGGGTTTCGATGGCCTGCAGTGTGAGTGGCGGAGCCGGGAGATGTTGCGGAGGTGGGGGAAGGCAGAGCGGGTCATGTCACAGATGTGGGCTAGAAAGAATAGTTGAGAGTCAAACAAGATGCCAATGTTCTGGACTGGCTTAGTGAGGTGGAGTGTGCAACCATGGATAGTGCCTGAGGTGTGGAGGCACTGACGGGAGCCAATCAGGAGAGCCTCGGTCTTGTTGACATTCAACTGAAGAAAGCTAGCTCTCGTCCAGGACTTGATGTCTGACAGACATTCAGTCAGGACAGCAGTGGTCCTGGAGTCAAGGATGGAGGCAGAGAGGTAGAGTTGGATGTCATCCGCATACATGTGGTAATTGACCCCATGAATGCAAATAATGTCACCAAGAGGGAGCATATAGATATTGTGATAAGGCGATATAGCGCCTTATCATATCTTCGAGACGTCTCAAAGCGTTTCACAGAATATACTGTAAAGTGAGTTGCCTGTATATTTTGTGGGCAAAACGCGGCAGCCAATTGTGCACAGCAGTATCCCACAAACAGTTGTGGATTAAGTGACCACATTTTTTTTTAAGGGATTATTTCACCTGGACAAGCTATTCGCCAATTGACTAACAACTGGGTTCCTACATACTGCTAGATAAACAGAGGCATGTGGAGTAAGGAAAAAGGCCCAATGTTTTGTGCTGCCTGGGAATCGAACCCAGGTCCTCTTGCTTGTGAGGCGAGTGCTCTAACCACTAAGCTACAGGACTCCAAGTGGGAATCTTATATAGAATAGCTTATTGCTACTGGCATCTCTTCCACAAGATCACAAGATTAGTTTGGATGAAAAAGGCCCTCTGGCCCATCCAATCTCATCCCTTCACAACACCCATCTTTCCCCCATCACTCTATCAAGCTACCTTTTAATGAACCTTTGCGAAGTGGCAACTGAGGTGCTTCTTGGACACCATGAGCCTTTATGCAACCTGCAGGAAGTGATGTTAGCCGTGACCTGACAATCTGTAAATCGGATATTTTTTAACGCAGCTAGTTAGTGTTTATAAGTAAGGCAGCACTATATTGAAGGACACTGTAAAGGGACTCTCCTGTATGTGCAATAGTTATATGTATTTGCTTAGTAATTCTATTGGAGGTTATAGAGATAGGTTTGTATTGAAATGAACAAATGCTCTATGGGAAACTATTGTTTCTACATTGACCCAGTGATTTCAAAGGATTTTTTTCCCTAGGAGTAAACTGGGCCCCAGAGTCAATAGGGAGATTAATAAATGTACTGGAGTTTGCATTTTAAATTCATTGAATGTCAAGCAATATCTATGCAAAATGTAGGTTGGTAGGACAGAATCCATGATCAATCTTGTGTAGAAGGAGTGAATTTAATGCATCAAATAGCCTTTATTCATTCTTATAGTTTTTATTTCCTTCCTGGTGAACTTCTCTTATAAAATATGCTCTTCTCCTAGAACATACCTTATAGGAGATTATACAATAATAAGATGTAGAAATACTATACATTGAAATACACATTTCAAAAACAGCACATAGAGAAAAAACGGCAAAACAAATAAAATACATTGGAAAATGATACAACTTTAAATGATACAAAATAACATAAACTGTACGCTGGGTTATTTCCTAAGACAAAGGCAATTTGAGCCCATCGTTTAGGAAAGGCTTTGAGCTGAAATGAAAGTGCTACAAGGTTGTGTGCTGTCCACACAATCTAGGAAAATACTTAATGGAATTATAAACTGTTTTAAGCAGCATCTAAAGTAAACAATAGGATCACTGGGACCAGGCAGTGCATAGTCTTTGTTTGTGCAAGTGTTAGTTTGAGGATATATGATCCCCTACTTATGGATATGTTTGCTTGCTGCTCTTGGTCTCTGCACCCTAGCCTATCCAGTCTTTTATCAATATTTGGCAAGTCACATATGTGTCAGAGTGCTGAAATGGGCCCCAGATAAGAGTCCAATAGGAAAGAATTGCATGTGGATTAGGTTTCACTTTTTCACATAGAGGCGATAATGAGTTTAAGCTCTACATGGATTTAACTGACTGTGTTTCAGTGAATCTTTGACAAGTATGATTAAACAGGAACTCTGATGTCAGCTAACAAATTCACATTAATGTAAATACCACAGGTCTTCGCTATAAGACTTGGCAAGTCTGAAGTCCAAAATTTCAGCAAAGTTTATTTTTTTGGTGAGTAAGGTAGGCCCCATTTACTTCCTGCCAGGCCGAATTAGTCCGAATCATGTTCCTCAAATGGATTGAGAGTTGTCACCCAGACAACCCTATCGTGCCCAAATCTAGGTGCCAAATCATCAAAGGACGATGCAGACCTAATTTTGTTTCTTACAACCACCCGAGCAAGTCAAGTGATCAGATTACCTCACTGGCCTGGGCAAGCCTAGCCTGAGCCTAGTGACTAAGTGCTCAAGCTATATCCGTATTCCAGTTTCTCCGTTTACATTAGAATATGAATACATTAGAATATACAGCACAGAAACAGACCATTCAGTCCAACTGGTCTATGTGTTTATGCTCCTGCTCTTCCTCAACTAAGCCTTCACGCATAACTTTCTATTCCTTTCTCCCTCATGTACCTATCTAGCTTTCCCTTAAATACATTTATGCTATTTGCCTCAGAAACCCCTTGTGATAGTATATTTCACATTCCCACTACTCTCTATATGAAGAAATTTCTTCTAACTTCCCTATTTGATCTATTTTTGACTATTTTATATTGATGGCCCCTGGTTTTGGTCTCCCCCACAAGTGGAAACATCTTCCCCATGTCTACCTTATCAAACCTTTCATAATTGTAAAGACCTCTATCAGATCACCCCTTACTCTCCCCTTTTCAAGAGAAGAGTCCAAGCATGTTCAGCCTTTCCTGATAGGTATAACCTCTCAGTTCTGGGATCAGCCTCATGAATCTCCTTTGCACCCTCCCTGGTGCCTCTACATCTTCTATAATGTGGGGACCAGAACTGCACACAGTATTCTAAGTGTGGTCTAACCAAGGTTCTACAGAAGTTTACCATAACTTCCCTGCTTTTCATTTCTAACCCTCTAGAAATGAACCCCAATACCTGGTTTACCTTTTTATGGCCTTATTAACCTGCGTTGCTACTTTTAGTGAATTGTGTATGTGTACCCCTAGATCCCTTTGCTCCTCCACCCCATTTAGGTTTTTATTTTCCAGGATGTATGTGACCTCTTTGTGAGGCCAGATCATATTCCTGAGATCAGCAGCACCGCCAACAGAGCAAAATTACATTTACACTTCTGGTTGAGTTGATTACAAATTTATTTTGCTAAATAAAGACCCAAGGAAATCGTTCTACCATCACTGCATTGTGGTCTATCAGCAATCTGTTTTTTGGAAGTGTATTGAGCCTTGTTTTCATCCAGCTGTGACTCACCATAAATAATATCCCTTTAATCACTAGATCTGAAGGGTATAGTCCATGTACTAAACAGTAGTCTATCAGTCTCCACTGATGTCTTGAAGAGATAACTTAGTACTTGAAAGATTGTCAGGTATCAACAAATGCAATGACTGAGAGATCTTAGAGTTTATCAGCACTGATTCGTTCTCCTCCCTTCCCCCCCCCCCCCCCCAGCAGCAATGTGTCGTGACTCCCTGTTATCAGACATTGGATGACTACTTCCTGCCTTATTCATTGATGATCACAGTCAGAAACAGCAAGGCTGGTGTGGCTTCTCTTTGATTGCTCTGCCCAGCCTAACGGTAGGTACAATAAAGAAAACTTTTGTTTGATAGGGACACCCAAGCTTCTAATGATTCTGCATGACTTGGCTTGATAATTCCTTGCTTCCCCCAATAATAATTCTTGAATTTGACATAATCCTGCCAAGAATAAACGGTTCATTTCCATACATTTCACATTATAAGCTCTGTCAACAAATGGCAAATCATGTCCATTTGTAGGTTAACAAAAGTGAATAATAGACATAAAGTTGGTAATTGAGATTCAAGCACTGTGGTGAAAAATCAACATTGTATCTGGGGTGCCTGTTTGGAAGCAACTTTGACTTGAAATAAAGAAAACAATAAGAATTAAAAGAGTGAAATGATAAAATGATTTACTTATCATTGTTTTTGATTAGTCCAAACCTATTATCTTCAACTTAAACCCCTTGTGGTTTTTCCAGGCTGTTGATGACAAACAAAAAAGTACATCAGTTCTGATTAAGACTAAGATCTTTCAGTCACTGCATTTGCTGGAATCTGAATTATCTCCTTCACACACATGGGTAGACTGGCAGACATCAGTTCAGCACATGGATTACATCTTTCAAATCTGGTGAGTTCAATGTTTTAAAGAGATTTATTTAGAGTAAAACACAGCTGGCCGATTACTGACATCCCACAATAAATTCTAGGTGGTCTTAATCCCCGAGCTGGTGCTTTCATTTTCAGAGAGAATTTGAATTTGACTAAATTCTGCTGTATATAGATTGCCTGGAGATTTGATTAGGGCAAACGTACACAACTTGTTTCACCTCAAAGGTCATGATGTACCCCTCTTGTGCTGACGGACCAGCAAATGATATGTTATACTCAGGAAATGCATACAGCCACTGGCTTGCCAGTAGAAAATGGAACCTCACCATCTCCGCTGATGGCACAACAGCAACAACATTACATTTGTATAGCGCCTTTCAGGTTGGGAGGACATCCCAAAGCGCTGGACTGTCAGAGTTTCAGGCCTAAACCGGCGTTCGGGATCTGGGAGGATGGAGGGCAGGTGGGGGAAGCAGGGTGATTGAAAGCACGGTCGAAGAGGGGTCTTGAGATTGGTCTTGAAGGAGGCAAGGGAGGGGGCGAAGTGGAGGGACTGTTGGCTGGTATTATTACAAGCTTTTTTTTAGAAATTGTCATGTGTAAGGTCTCGGGACCTTCCTCTTTTGACTGTGCCTTCAGTCATCCTAGCACCTCCACTTCCCTTTTGTCCTCCACCCCTCTTGACACCAACCCCCAGCTCAGGTGAAAACCCTTCACTGTCCAGCACCTTGGGACATCCTCATGGCGAGAAAGGTGCTGAATGAATGCAATTTGTTGTTGTAACAACCCACAGTGCGCACTGGAATACCAAGTACTTTCCCTTTTAATTAAGCACTCTGAGATGCTGCCCTGCGTGAGGGGTTGCTATATAATGCAAGTTGTTGTTGTTGATTATTCTTTCTCTTCATCTCTTCATTACTTCCTCTCTCATAGTATATGAAGCCCTGTAGCTTAATTGTTACAGTACTTCGCATGCAAATCCCGGGCAGGGCGAAACGTTGGGCAAGTTTCCTTACTCAACATGCCTCTGTTTACCTAGCAGTTAGTGGATTGACAGATCACTTTTCTGGGGGTAATAAGCCCTTCAAAAAAAATAATTCAATAATAATGATTTGGTCACCCAATGCATGACTGTTTGTGGGACACTGCTGTGCACAATTGGCTGCCGCGTTTTTCCCACAAAATATACAATCAATTCACTTTACAAAATATTCTGTGAAGCTCTTTGAGACGTCTGGAAGACGTGAAAAGCGCTATATCAAATGTAAGGATTATTATTATTATATCTTTCATTTTAGTTTTCATTCCACTTTGACCCTCTCCTCTTGCCTTTCACTATCTAATTTATTCTCCTCACTCTATTCTTTCATGATTCATATTGTCTGCCGTTTCCTTTACCTTGTTTCACTTTTCTTGTCAGTTATTCAATGTCCATTCTTTTGTCTCTTTTTCTCTTGATTTCTTTCCTCTCTCCTCTCTCTCTCTCTTTTACTATCTTTCTTATCTTTCCCTTTTCTCTCCATAATAATTCAAGTGTGTCACCCTGGTTCAGTTGGTAGCATTCTCACTTCTGATTGTGGGTTCAAACCCTACACCGGGACTTTGAGCTCACACCCCAATGCAGCGTTAAGGATACATTGCATTATTAGAAGTGCAAAAATGCACTATTTTGGAGTGGCCAACCTTCGGATGAGACATTAAACTGAGAACCAGTTCAGGTTGATGTTAAAGATCCTAAGGCAATAACTATTCAAAAAGATAAGCAAATTTTCCACTGGACGAACAATTGGCTGCCAATCCCCCAGATTAAAGTGGTCAGTCACTTAATTCATGGCTGTTGTATGGAAAATTGCTATCTGCAAAATTGGCTGCTGCATTCACCTGCAAATACAGAGTCACAACACTTTACAGCAAATTCTGTGAAACTCATAGAAAATGTCCCTGATTTTTTCCTGAGTGGAGTTTGCTGTATAGCACTTTACTGATGATTTACTTTCACTGCCAAAAGAGCAGTTGGAGATATATATTCCCAGCTGTAAAGGTTTCTTTCACTAAGTCAGCAGTGTGCCAGTGTCATGATTGAGAAGATCGTAGATCTTAGGAGATGACAACTATATAGCTAGGTTTTAAAAAGCACAAGCAAACAAATCAAAGGAGTAACATTAAAAACAGAATGAATGGGGTGTGCATTCCACCTTGCTGATGTCTTAATAGATCAATTGATCCAAAACTATGACCCCCAACCCTGTCTCTGTCACAGTGCTTGTCCAAATTGTCTTATATGGAATTACATAGTGGACCAACTAGTCCACCTTAGTGTGTATATTCCACCCAAGCCTCCCGCCAGCTCTCCTAATCCCCTCTCCTATACCGCTCTATTCCTTTTTCCGTTATGTATACATCGAGTTTCCTCTTAAAATACGTTGCTGGTTTTTGCTTCAGCCATAGCTTCCTGCATTCACATCACCCTCTGCATAAAGAAATTCCTCCTAAACTCCCTTTTAGATCTGTTTCCAGTTATCTTATATTTATGCCCCTTGTTTTGGACTACCAAGTTGAAACAGCTTATTAATGTCCATCTTAACAGAAAAATCAGTTAAGCAGATATCCTGCTAACTTTTTTCTAATGCCAAAATCCAAGGCTAACAAGGCTAATTAATTAGAATTTAGGAAGTGAAGGCATGTAAATTTATTGTGTTGAAATTGTGTTGCAATGTTCCTACTTCATTCAAAACTAGTACTCACAAGATTGGTTTGAATGAAGAGGCCTTTTTGATCTCCAAATTGATCACATCGATCCAGAATAGCCACCCTCCCATCCTGCTATCCTCCCATCACAACACAAAACAACAAATTGTATTTATATAGCGTCTTTCTAATCGGAAGGCTATCTTGAGGTGCAGGACAGTCAAGAGTATGCAGCCGAGATGGATTGGATTCGGAAGGAGTATGGGTGAAGATAACGGAAGGTATGGTCAAAGAGGAAGGTCTTCAAATGGACCTTGAAAGAGGTGAGGGAAAGGGTGAGATGAATGAACTTCAAGATGGAGTTCCAGAGACTAGGGGCAGAAAGACTGAAAACCCGAATCAAAAAGAAATTGCAACATCAAACTGCTTCTTAAATGAAAGGTCTTTAAATGATGAAAGGTCATCGACCTCAAAATGTTAGCTTGTTTTTCTCTCTCCGTAGATGCTGCCTGACCTGCTGCGTGTTCCCAGCGACTTCTGTTTTTATTGCTTTTTAAATGAGCCCAGTGTCCAGTGACTACAACCACAATTCCTTGACATCTGTTCAAATCATTAATTACCCTCTGAGTAAAGAAAACCTTCCTGGTATCTGTCCTGAAATTGCTCTTTGCAACTCTAAACTGATTCTTTCTTTGTCTTGGTGCATCCTAAAGTATTGTTCTGTTTTTACTTTCTCAATTCCGTATAAAATTTTATACACCTCCATGTGGTTGAATTTCAGTTGTCTATTCTCAAGAGTGTCAGGGTTACCAGAAATGTATGCAGTACTCTCAGTACGGTCTGACCAGGATATGATGTCCACAGCAAAAGCATAAAATTATTTGAGGAGTGAAATTCTTGTTTTATTTAATAAAGTAGACGTGTCATTATAATGGGTAAAGCTGGATCTAATATTAAGCAATACAGCCTAACCACTACCATAGAAAAAGATAAAATGAAACCACCTGAAATCAGATTCACTGTTGGGTCACGCAGTTACTACCAACTTTGCTTTATACATCACATAAAATTATTTGAGAAGTGAAATTCTTGTTTTATTTAATAAAGTAGACGTGTCATTATAATGGGTAAAGCTGGATCTAATATTAAGCAATACAGTCTAACCACTACCGTAGAAAAAGATAAAATGAAACCACCTGAAATCAGATTCACTGTTGGGTCACGCAGTTACTACCAACTTTGCTTTATACATCACACATCTTTGTCCATTTTGTACAACTTAAAGATGGCATTGCCATTTTAACTTACAATATGAAACAGTGTTCAGACATCGTGTCTAAGGTAAGAAGTATAATCTATTTGTTCTTAGCAGACTGCAAGTGCCCCCTACAGTTCACTCCTGTTTCAGTAAATGTATAACACATGCCTGTGTGCTGGAAGGCAGCTAGCGCAGGCCGATACTAGAAATGCCCCAAAATTCCGTCTAGGTTTGGTCTAAACGATCATCTTGTCAAAAAAGTTAAGATCTTGCAGCATTGTGCAAAAATTCTTAAATTCATATTTAATTTGGAAACCGATTAGATTTAACATAAGAATTTTCCACATTTCTGTACAGCCTTAAATATTAAGACAGCTATTTTGCACACAGTAATACCCCACAGACAGCCATTAAGTGAATGACCAGTATTATCTGGGGGAATGACACCCCTAGATCATGTGAAGAAACTCCCTTCTCTTTTCGAATAGTGCCAGAGGATCTTTAATGTCCTTCTATAGAGGCAGACCACATCCTGGTTAACATTTCATCCAAAAGACGACACCTCCAACAAAGCTGCGCTTACTCAAATTGCACTGGAGTTCAAAGTCCTAACATGAGATTGAACCCATAACCTGCTGACTCCGAGGTGAGAATGCTACCAACTGCACCAGAATCTTAACAATAATACTACATTAATTGTCTCTTGGAATTTGTTGGTTTATGCTGTCAACAACCCAAGATATCAATGTAAAAAGTATGATATGAACATAATGTGAGCTGATGGAGCCTTATATACAGTTGAATGTTCAAAGATGTAGGTCCTTGTTGGCTTTGGATCTTGAATATTTTAATTTTGTTTCTAATTAGATGTCTCAATTTGATACAAGAATCGTATGGTGTCTCAGCCATACAGCCCAAGAATCAATAAGGTCCTAAGTTCTATGCTGACTTTTATTGAGTCATCTGATTTCACTCAAGGTGGCGCGGGAGTGTTGCAATGGCATCAGTTTAGGGAAGAGAGAATTTGACCAGGGTTCCCTCATTCAATCTTTGTTAAGTGATCCTGTTGGAAATGTATATCTGTGAATTATGGGTGAGGATAGGATTTGTGCCATTGAGGTGGTGTAGATAGATACTTGATCAAGTTCTTGAGGTGTTGCAGTTGGAATTCAACAAAATTCCAAGATGCAATCTGAGAGCGGTGAAATGCCAATATCAATAGACAAGTGGTATTTGCACACACATAACACATAGAGGGAGATGAGATTCTTGCACTTGCTACTGCATTGCCAAATTGAGGGGAAGCAGCAACACAGCCCTCAAGAGATATTGCACCTGATGTGAGAGTCAGAGCCAGCAAGCTGTGGACGTGACCAGTAATGAACTGTCCCACCTGTCTCAGGTCGATGAGACCACTACACACTCTTGACTACCGAGCAAAAGAAAAATAAATATTTATGTCTCCAAATAAGCCTTACTCTTCAGAAAGCAAACATCTTAATTTTGTACAAAACATACATTTGTGTTAGCTGCATGGATTTTTATTAGGTGATTCTAAGATTTCTGGAGATTTGTGAAATATTAAGTCACATGAAATATAACATGCTCTAAAATAATAATAATCCTTGAATTTTGATATGGTGCCTTATCACGCCAATGAGACATCTCAAAAAATTTCACAGAATATATTTAAAGTGGATTGGCTGTGTATTGTGTGGGCGAAATGGCAGCCCATTGCACACAGAAAAATAAAACTATTGTGTTTAGCTACAATGTAAAATGCTAAAATAAATCCAGCATTTATCAGGTATTCTTATCCAGTCTTATCCTGAACACTTTTTATGAGTCAAGTTCAAAATGTTCACATCAGTTCCCGGAGGTTCTGCTCTAACGATGGATTGTGTTTATCTTGTGGCTTAATGCTCTACCCTGGTCAGTCGTGTGCCAGATGCACAGGCAGCTGCATACGTTGTTTATCTAACCCCTCTGATCTCCATGAGGTGTTAGAGGATGACAGAATGCTGTGTCAGGTCTTCCTTCAGTTCTTTGAGAAGTCTGGAAAATTTTGAACTAAGGCAACCTGTAAATGAATGCAGATGGGAAGAGGATAAAATTACCACTGTCTTCTTAAAGGGATCTTTTTATGTTACTTACATTATCCATCATCTTTTCAACTCCTAATAAAAAATACTAATCAGACAGTTGTAACAATATTCATTTGATGGCAAACGATCCAAAATGATTGATCTGGTTACAAATAGTGTACCGAATCATACTCAGTTTTCTTCAAAATATTATTGCCATTTATAATTGTTTCAGGAAAATTTTTTGGTTAAAAGTTAAAGGCAAGGGAAACACAGTAGAGCAGTATTGTGGAGCTCTGCTGGAAAATAAATTTGTGCTAACAGTTGCCTACACAATCATTGTGGAGTCCTGTAGCTCAATGGTTAACGTTGCAAGCGAGAGACCAGGGTTCGATTCCCAGCGGTGAAACGTTGGGCAATGCCTCTGTTTACCAAGCAGTAAGTAGGAACCTGGTTGTTAGTCAATTGGCGGATTGCTTTTCCGGAGGTAACAATTATTTTAAAAAATAATAATAAATTGGTCACTCAATCCACAACTGTTTGTGGGACACTGCTGTGCGCAATTGACTGCCGCATTTCGCCCCCAAAATATACAGTCAATTCACTTTATATTATATTCTGTGAAGCGCTTTGAGACAGCTTGAAGATGTGATAATGCTTTATATCAAATGCAAGGATTATTATTATTATGGATCTCATCTGTTGTCTTAGAGAAGTATAATACAAAGTTCAAGTTCTTGAACTACAAAATTAATCATTCATTTCACTTCATGGCTCTTTTGGGTCATTATTGTGTGCAAATTGGCTGAATACACAGTCACTACACTATCTCGGGGGTTCTACACTAACAAAAAGCTATATGAGATGGTTTGAGATGGTTCAACAATGTGATAAATTGTTATATCAAATGCAATGATTATTTATTTACAATATATAAATTATACACTAAATTGTAAAAATAAAATGATCAAGGAGGCCTAGGGGCTAACATACACAAGTCTTTAAAAGTGGGAAGGTAAGTTGACAAAGTTGAAAAAAGAAAACTAAATGGATCCTATGTTTTACAAATAGGGGCATAGAATACAAAAGCAAAGAGACAATGCTAAACATGTAATAATCACTGGTTAAACTCAGTATGATGTCCAGTTTGTGCCATCTGTTTTTAGCAAGGATGTCAAGGTAATAGTACAGAGAATATTCACTGGGATGATACCAGAGACAGAGATGTGCATAATTATGATGGTTTTGATAAGGTAAATTATTTCTACGTGTGAGTCAGTTAGAAACTAAACAGCATCAATTATAAAATCATTGCCAAAAGATAATTGGAGTTAGGAGACATTTTTTAACAAAGGAGCAAAACAATGATTGAAGTTGAATCCATAATAACTTTCTTAAGGGAATTAGACAAATATTTGAAAAATAAAGCATAAAAGGATATGAGGAAAAGGCAGGGGAGTGGGACTAAGTAAATAGATGGAACAAGCAGATAGGACTGAATTGCCTTCTGCACTTTAAAAATATATTATTCTGTAAATTATCAGTTTGTGAGGTTCTACTGATAAATTCTAGTCATTTAGTTTCTGCCCTAATTATTTATGTGTTGTAGATAATGGTTCATCATCTAACTATTTTTCCCCCAGCTCAGATTTCCTCTGTGAAGATTAGATGAAATTCTTATATCTCCTCCAATGCAAACTGAACTCCAAGAGACTCTTGTGACAAATATTAATTTTCTCTTCAGCAACTCTTACCTTTAAAAAGCCTGACCTGTGTGTGACTTAAATACTGCTCCCACATCAGGAGATAATGGAATAGCATTTCTCTTGACTCCTGGATAGAAAATAACAAAAGGCTTGTCATCTGGTAATTATTCTCTTACCGCTGTGCTCTAACATCTGTCCCACTTGCTTCTCCATAACCATTTCTACCCATTCTCTATTTTATCAACACTATTAAGGTTATTACTCCTCTTGCCTCACTTGCCTGTTACATATTCCACTATCCTTCTTGATCTTCCTTTGCCCTGCATTCCTCCATGTTAATTTCAAGAATTATCACACTGTATTCTACTCTTACTTATTATCTCCAGAACTCCTAGCTTCTCTTTAAGTCGGTTTTCTCTTCTTGCAACAATTTGTAAGGTTTTAAGCCCCGTTTGTCTCACTTTTCTTGGCTACTATGGGCCTGATTGCTGTCCTCTGTCTCGCAATACAAATATGAGCTAAGTAGATAGAAGAAAAATATACTGGGATTATTTGGGAAATGATTTCCAATCCTCATTCAGTGGAAACACCGCAGGTCTGAAATGTATCTTTGTCTCATCTTTAGACCACTGTTTTAACTTTTAAGATTCTATTGAAATTTGGAGACATTTTCAATGCAGTCGTTTGGAAGATAGTTTTCTGGAATTCTTAAAAAGAATTGTAGTTTGTTACATTCTCTCTCTTACAGATGTTTGCAGTTTAACATCTGGGAATAACCATGTATTGAAACCAAGTGATGATAAATAATAATAACAGCATCATGCTATTTAATGTATTTTCTAAAGTAGCTGCTGAAATTCCATTTCAAGGAAGAATCATTAGCCTTGAGATGTGTTGCTGGGTTATAGCACTGTAATTCTCGAAGGGAAGTATTGCCAGCTGCAAGTGGCAGGGATCCATCAACCCAATGAACTGCAACAAATTTTTTAGAAAAAAATAATAACAATGTCATTAGGAAAGCTTCCAAAACATTCCCAATTTCCTGCTTTGGAATGCAATCTATCAGGATCAGGTTCAACTTTGTTTTGACAACCTGTTAAAACATTTTGAGGATCCTTTGACTGTTTTAAGACAGCAAGGAGGATCCTGTAACAATAACATAACAAAAGGATAATAATTTACAAATCCTCTGGTGTACTTCGTTCTCAAGCCAGACTGAAAATTCGCACAGACCATTATTTAGCTCAAAGTGAAACTACTGCAAAATATATTTAATGGAAATAGAGATGTCAATTGTTGCTGTCCGAGTACAGTACATTAGGGAAATACTATTAGAAGGGTGAAATGAAGTGTTCTCTAGCATTAGCCAACATTAGACCCTATTATGATATAACTAATCCTTGCATTTGATACAGCACTTTTCACATCAACAGGAAATCTCAGAGCTTTACAGGATTTTTTATAAAGTGTAGTAACTGTGTATTTTGTTAGTGAATGCAGCAGCCAATTTGTACAGCAATATCCCACAAAGAGCCATGAAGTGAATGAGCAATTTTATTTGGAGGATTGTTGGCCAGCACACGTGGAAAACCTAATTTCTCTTTTAAATACTGCCATGGGATCTTTAACATATCCATGAACAGGCAAACAGAACTTTGGTTTAATATCTCAACCAAAGGACAGATCGCCCAACAATGCATCGCTCACGTAGCACTGTATTGGAGTGTCACCCTAGACTGAGTTCAGAGTCCTGACGGGTCTTGTACCCACAAACTTTTAACTCAGAGGCAAAAGTGCTACCGACTGAGGAAGATGAGTATAAGAAACTGGAGATTTCAATAAATTCCATTGAACTTCTCTCCCCTTTGGTAAACTTGCAACTCATCAGCAGAGTTTATTATAAAAATACAATATTTGTTATAATGGTTCGTCAGGTATGAAATATAGAACTGCTTATGTATGATCAAAAGGCCATACATAGCCCTTTCCTGTTCCTGAAAATTCTTAGGTTCTAAAATCTGATAATCTGATTCATTAAAATACAGGTTTCAAATAGGAGACAAAGTAATCACCAGAAAACCATTTTTCTACAAAGGGAAGAAAAGTACAAGGTTCTGTTCAATCTTTTACCAAAAAAAGGTTTCCTGCTTTGTCTTGATTACTTATTTTAAAAATGCTACAGTGCATCTTGCAGTCATCAGCCTAAAACTTCAATATTCATTTTGAAAGGACAGTGATAACTTGTATTGCCCTTCACGCAAGTTGCATCTCAGAGTGCTTAACAGTAGCGTGGCTTGTCTCCATGCCGGAAAGGGTGGGGGGATAAGTATTTGAAGGCAAAGGTCGAAGAGGCAAGTCTTCAGGTATGATTTGAAGATGGGCAGAGAGAGGGCAAATAAAGGGATTGAGGCAACAAGTTCCAGAGGGCATAGTGGCTCAAAGCACGATTGTCAAATGTGGAGCAGAGGGACGAGGGATGTGCAGCAGAAATCATCTGACAAAACCTTGTATTATTATTATTATTATTAGGTGTTAATTATAGCCCTATCCATTTTGAATTGGCTTTTCCATGGCTTACAGGAATCCCTATTAGTTCTGAGAATGCTTAATTTTGGTACCATTCTGTGAATAGTATTGAATTCAATACATATCTATAGCTTGACCTCTTTCAGTCAAACAGGACAAACCCAGAACAAAACATGTGGAGTCCTGTAGCTCAGTGGTTGGAGCACTCGCCTTGCAAGTGAAACACCTGGGTTCAATTCCAGGCAGGATGAAACCTTGGGCCAGTTTCCTTACTCCACACACCTAATAATAATCCCTCCAAAAAACAAAACAATAAATAAATTGGTCATTTTCAATGCATGCCAGTTTGTGGGACACTGCTGTGCGCAATTGGCTGCCACGTTTTGCCCACAAATATACAGTTAATTCACTTTACAGCATATTCTGTGAAGCGCTTTGATATGTCTAGAAGACGTGAAAAGCACTATATCAAATGCCAGGATTATTATTATATTATTATTATTATATGTAGCAATCCCTCGAACTGCAACCCTAATATGTAACTATTATTTAATGTGACAGGCCCTACTACATGTAGTCATAACAACACATACTTAAGAACCCATAAAAAAGCACTGGTGAATTTGGATTTCATTGCACTACACTCCAGCTGCATTCCTATCACCTTTAAGCGGGTACCAAGGCTCTTTTGAACTAGACAGCTTCAATCAATCACTCTAAAAGCAGTCAATCTTCTCAACAGGTAAAGTAAAATAAATGGATGCTACAGTACAATAATATCTGTTATTTATTCGAAAAATAGCAAGGTCATCTCTTACTCTGTTGTACCTCTGTGACTTTTGCATTTTTTTGATGTTCAAAGTAATGCTGGGAAAGGACTTGTTTTTTTCTCTTTTGGCACCCATATCTCAGCAACAAGCATTTAAGATTAGGTATACCTGGGCCAGATGAGAAACTCCATCCACTTTGCTTCAACCAAGTGCTTTAACAAAATTTTGGAAAAGTAGCCGTTAGTGTTCCATTATCAGACAGAATCCTTCCTAAGGATCTTAGAATGGGGAAAGAGCTCTATCTTAAATTAAATGACCAGTTTAGTTCTGTACTAATAGAGTGAAACTCTGATAACTCGTCGCCCCAAGGGACAAAACTCAAATGTCTACTTATCAGAGTTGACTGGTTATCCAAAGTACAGCATCTAGAAAGTGCAAAGTACTCACATAGCCAGGATATTGAGTGAGTGATTCAAAATCATCCAAATGCAGCCGAAACCCTCGTGCATGCGTTTGTCACCTCCTGCCTGGATTACTCAAACGCACTCCTCTCCGGTCTCCCCAGCTTCACTATTCAAAATGTCCAGCTCATTCAAAACTCTGCCGCCCGCATAACTGACCCGGACCAAACTCCGTACGCACATCTCACCAGCTCTGGCCAGGCTCCACTGGCTCCCTATCACCGAATGGATCAACTTCAAGATCCTTACACTCGTGTTCAAATCCCTTCACTCCCTGGCACCTC
This sequence comes from Callorhinchus milii, assembly GCF_018977255.1. Taxonomy (NCBI): domain Eukaryota; kingdom Metazoa; phylum Chordata; class Chondrichthyes; order Chimaeriformes; family Callorhinchidae; genus Callorhinchus; species Callorhinchus milii. The sequence continues at coordinate 52,564,676 of NW_024704742.1, forward strand.
TCTACCTCTCCGACCTCCTCACTCTCCATTCCACCATTCGGCGCCTTCGCTCAACTGACATCGGCCTCCTGGTCGTCCCTCGCACCCTCTGGCCCCACTATTGGAGGTTGCGCTTTCAGCCATTACAACAACAACAACAACAAGATTACATTTGTATAGCGCCTTTCACGTCGGGAGGACATCCCAAGGCGCTGGACAGAGTACAGCATTTCAGACGCGAGCTGGGGTTGGGGGGGAATGGAGGGGAGGGGAAGAGGGGGTGGCCGATGGCATGGTCGAAGAGGAGAGTCTTGAGGCAGGACTTGAAGGAGGCTAAGGAGGGAGCGAGATGGAGTGACTGGGGGATGGAATTCCAGAGGTTGGGGGCAGAGTGGCTGAAGGCTCTCCCGTCAATGGTGGGGCGGTTGGGGCGGGGGACGTGGAGCAGGCCAGAGCCGGCTGAGCGGAGGGAACGGGCGGGTTGGTAGGGGGTTAGGAAGTCGCAGAGGTAGGGTGGGGCGAGGCCATGGAGGGCTTTGTATGTGAGGACCAGGATCTTGAACTGGATCCTCTGAAGGATAGGGAGCCAGTGGAGTCGGGCGAGAGTGGGGTAGATGGGGTCACAGAGTTTGGTGTGGGAGAGGACACGGGCTGCAGAGTTCTGGATTATCTGTGGAGGGAGGAGTTGGGAAGGCCGACAAGCAGGACATTTGGATAGTCGAGCCTGGAGGTGATGAAGCCTTGAACAAGAGTTTCATCGGCCTGAGGGGTGAGGTAGTGGCGGAGACGGGCGATGTTACGGAGGTGAGGGAAGGCAGAGCAGATCATGGCTTGAATGTGGATGAGAAAAGACAGTTGAGGGTCGAACACGACATCTAGGTTCCTGACTGGCTTGGTGAGTTGTAGTGTGCAACCATGGAGGTTGATGTTGCCAGAAACTGAGGTGCAGAGGTGCTGGCACGAGCCAATCAGGAGGGCCTCGGTCTTGTTCACATTCAACTGTAGGAAATTTGCCCTCATCCAGGGCAAAGGTTATGCCCTGAAACTGGAACATTCTCCTTCAATCCCTCCGCCTTGCCCCCTCTCTTCCCCTTTTCAAGTCCCGCCTGAAAATTTTCCTCTTCGACTGTGCTTACGGCCACCTCCCCACACCCCACCCCTCCCGGCTCCATCAAGCTCTACTACTGTTAAGCGCTCCGAAATGCTACCCTGCATGGAGGGCACTATATTAGCGCAAGTTGTTGTTGTTGACTAGTTATGTGCTTATGACTACTTATACCAGGAACTAGTTATCACTGTATGTAATATCATGCAGTTATGTGTTGTAGTGTGTGCACATTAAGAACTGGTTGATGATGTTGACTTTTGTCACCTTCTGGAGATGTGTCTGATTTTACTGAACTTCTCTCTTTACCAGCAAAAGCCATAAAAAGACACAAATGAAATCAAGGATCATGACACAGAAATAGGGGGAAATCCTAAAACTTTTGGCGATTAGCGACTTGCCTCTAATGCTCAGACATAACTTTTAGCGAATGCCAATGTCAGACCACTCCAGCTTTTGTTAATAAGAAAATCCCATGTTTGCCCTATTGACATCATTCACAACATGAACACTTGGGTAATTTCATCCAAACTAAATGCAAATGGTTCAAACGTTAAATGGGGTGACTGCACTTCATGTTAATATTGTTTCGACAGCAATTGACATGAAACAAGATAACACCAATTCTGTCAGACTTTTAGGGGCATCCTATCCGTACCCAACACCTATTGTTGGAAGTAAAACTTACTGATACTGGCAAGTAACCACTTGTGGCCCCTGGCTCTCTGTTCTCTGTATCTGCTTAAGTGCATTAGTGATGTTGAATATTGGCTGTCTGGCTTGCAGTTCGGACTAATAGCTATTTCATCAACTCACGTTTCTCCCAGGTCACATCAGTGTGACCTCTGGTATCTTGATGGGTAGATATGTGAGTGAAAGGGCCTGTTTGACCCAGATATTAACTCTGATGCCTACCAGGTTCATGTGCAGTATTTTGTATCAAGAGACCATCCATTTAAAAGGGCTGCCATTACCCACTGAGCCCTTAGAGAAAAACTATGACCAAGTATTCCTAAAGAGCTGCAGGTTCACAATCTTCACAATGACAGACTCAAAGCAACCGGCTATTTTCATAAGCCATTAAGAATAATCATAGCATTCGATATAATGTCATAATCAAAACCTCTCAAAATGCTTCACAGGATTTTTTCCCTGAAGTATAGCGACTGTCAGTTTTGTAGGTGAACAGATACTCATTCCATGCCTGTGTATGCTCTCTTGTTACCAAGGGCACTCAGTGATCATTATAATCTCTATCTTGGTTATTTGTACACTCACATCACAAACTCTGTCTTTGCTTCTCTGCTCACACTCAATTTCTTTCTTTTTACTCATTCATTCACTATTCATCTACTCATCCACTCTTCTGATTTTCTAATTTTTGGGGGGTTAGATTTTCAATGGGCCAAATGTTTTCCTTCTATGCTGTAAAGATTGACAGAATAGAAGAAAGCCCTTTGTGTTTGTTCTGGCCTCTTTGAAAGATTTATTAATTGAGACCCATTCTCCTGTTTTTTCCATCATCAGCAGGTGGGTTATCAGCCATTCAGCCCATTTTCTCAAACTCCATCCCTGAGTCCCTCCAACTCGTTCCATCCTTCGCCTCGTTCAAGATCTATCTCAAGAGGTACCACTTTGATTGTGCTTTCAGTCATCTTTCCCACCTCCTTCTGCTTCCACCCCCACTCAGGTGCCCAGTCAGCTGTGTGAAGCGGTTTGAGTCATCCTACATATAAAGCGCTATATAAATTTAAATTGTATTTTGGTTCCCATATCCTTTTACATTCAACCTTTTTCTGCCTCACTCACATCTGCAGTTTCACTTCCAACAGATTTGGTTGACCATAATAGAAAATAATGTACAGAAATGCACATACTTGAGCATGTAAATGTATGGAGCATTTTATACAGACGTTTGTAGTTAGGCAACAACTCTGGAAGGCAATGTTGAAATTGTTGATATTCCATTGGTATTAAATTTAATTTCAGCAACATTTAACATTTTGAAATGCTGCACATTACCCAAAGAGATGTCAGAATTTTAATGAAACATTGATGACCCAGTGGAGATCAAGAAAGAATTAGAATCAGTGATTCCATGGTGACCTCAGCGCAATACAGAAACCTAGAAAATGAAGATATTTTGGAAAAAAAACTCAACTTAAAGGTCACCATTTCTATTTTGATGTAATATTTCTGTTGAATTACTGAGCTCTAATGACACAAAACACTTTCTGTAATAGTATATGGTTAATGAAGCATGACTCGAAAAAAATTCAGTCAGATCAGAGCATTTGTACTGTATTGAATTACTCCAAACAATCAACACTGAAGAGAAAAGTTGGGGGATGGAAGTTACTAAAGAATCGCCTCAACACCCTGTGAGTATTCGACTCAAGGTGAAAGGTTCCTTCTATCATCCTTTATTTCAATAATGGCTAGAACAATCACAATCCAAAGAGAATAAATACTAAACTTTTATTCATTTAACACTTTAGTTTTATGGAATTAAGAGTCTCACCATCTCTCAAACAAAATATACAGTCAATTCACTTTACAATATATTCTGTGAAACACTTTAAGATGTCTCAATGACGTGATAAACTGCTATATCAATTAAAAATTTATCTGTTATAAAGAATTATCTTTAACATAATTTCATCAGTCGTGAGGAAAGTGGTCATATTTGTAGTACTGCCAGCCCAACGTAGATATCATCCTAGTTATACAGCCAGATTGTAGCATCAAGCCATTTAAAAGTAGTTTCATCTCTGTGGGCACTTACCAATTATTTTCCATTTTACATGACACAGTAGGATCAGAACCACTCTTATAATTTTTAATTGACGTGTACTAAAACTGGCATTGTTGTTTTAAGAATGAAGCTTATTATCTGATAATGGCAAAGATATATGAAATATATGTTAAGTTAATCTCTTAAATTATTTCCTTATGAGAAAACAGTTTGTCTCAAATCACAGCTGCCTGTATTATCCTTGCTTTATTAATTACACAATGCATTCAGTGTAATTCCTTGCATAGGTAGGTAACAAAATAAATACACAGATAAAAAGCAGTTGATTATAGAAAACTAATGAAATGTAATCCTTGCTGGATCTATTAGCTGCATGCAATGGAACGCAGAAATAATATAGCATTACTACTTTGATTTGGCAGGGGGAGCTCCAATACCACAATAAACTAACATTTGCAGCCAAACTACAACTACATTATTTGCAACACTTATCAGGATTTACCATCACATGTAAGACTGAACAGCCAAGAGGTTTTAGAATGCTTTCATTTAATCAATTCCACTTCACAATATCCAAGCTACATCAAGCAGATAATAAGGATAGAGTTTTGTACTGCAGGGCCATTTGCTTTATAATATGTACGTCCCAAACTCCCTTGACTGACTGAATCTGACTTACAAATCCATTAATTGGGAAAACATTTCAAGCTCAGTGGAAAGTGATCGGAAAATTACTCTACTTCACAAAGTGGATCTTATAATACTGAACATAGATACAAAAGCTCACTCACCTTTGTTTATGAGATGAATAAATCCAGTGAACACCTGAAGATTGTGCCATCCAGGTGGCTGTAAATATTCCAACTGAACGCCAGCAAGACCGAGGCTCTCCTGATTGGCTCGCGCCAGCGCCTCCGCACCTTGGGCGCTGGCAGCATCAGCCTCTACGGCTGCACACACAATTTCACTAAGCCAGTCAGGAACCTGGGTGTCTTGTTTGACGCTGAACTGTCCTTTAACTTCCACATGCATGCCATGACCGGCACTGCCTACCACCACCACCCCAACATGGCCAGACTCCACTACAGCCTTACCCCTTAGACTGCCGAAACCCTCACCCACGCATTCGTCACATCAAGGCTCGTGTACTCTCGCGCACCAGGCTCCGTGACTCCATCATTCCCCCCCTCGCCCGACTCCTCTGGCTCCCCATCCCTCAGAGGATTGAATTCAAGATCTTTGTCCTCACTTTCAAGGCCATCCATGGCCTTGCCCCCTCCTACCTCTCTGACCTGCTGACTCCTTTCCAACCTCCCCTCTACCTCCGTTGAGCGGGCTCCGGCCTGCTCCATGTCTTCCGCCCAACTCGCCCTACCATCGGTGGCCGGGCTTTCAGCCTCTCTGCCCCCACACTCTGGAACTCCATCCCAGTCCCTTCGCCTCGCTTCCTCCCTTGCCTCCTTCAAGACCGGTCTCAAGACCCTCCTCTTCAATCGTGTTTTTGGCCTCCCTCCCACCTCTCTGCCTTCCCTCACCCCTACCCCACCCCTTCCCCATGCTCGGGTCCTGACTCCTGACTGTCCAGCGCCTTGGGACATCCTCCCGACGTGAAAGGCGCTCTATAAATGTCATTTTGTTGTTGTTGTTACTGTTGTGCCATTTGAATGCACGTTCTCTGGCAGATGCAACCAGTTACATGATCCTCATTTAAGGTCCTGCACTAATTAGAATTTGCAGTGTTTGGCAACCGATTGTGGTCTGGGTGACTGATTTTAAGTCTCGAACAAGCTGAATTAGGTAGTCATTGTTTTAGTGAGTCAAATGTGGGTGCCCACTGTTGTTACTTTATTATTACATTTCAACAGTATCCATGTACACTGGCAAGTATTCTGGCCTTATCTTTATCTGGTTAAAACTAAATTGTGAGAAATAGGTTGTAGCATTTTCTGGATTCAGACCTCTTTATAGAACCATAGAACCAAAGAGGTGCTGTCTGTTTTACCGTGTTTTGCAAATTTTTGTCTACGCATAGCCAGAGTGATCATGATCCATGAAACTCACAGGACAATTAAAGTATTAGCCATTGAATTCAGTTGGACTTAACACCGAATAAATATTTTAGGAAATCATTTAAGAATGTGGAAACAGGAAGAGACCATTCAACAACAAAAACAACAACAACTTGCACTTATATAGCACCCTCCATGCAGGGTAGCTTTGCTGTCACTCGCTGTCGAAATGATATTAACACAGAATGAAGTGCAGTCATCCCATTTAACTTTAGAACCATTTGCAATTAGTTTGGATGAAATTACCCAAGTGTTCATGTTGTGGATGACATCAATAGGGCAAGCATGGGATTTTCTTATTAACAAAGGCTGGAGTGGTCTGACATTGGAGTTTGCCAAAAGTTATGCCTGAGCATTAGAGGCAAGTCCCTAATAGCCAAAAGATGTAGGATTTCCCCCTATTTCTGTGTCATGATCCTTAATTTGAGAGGTTTAGCAGTTCAGATCCGCAGGAGTGAAGACGTTGACAGGGACCAAGGAGTATGGCTTCCGTCTTGTCCACATTCAGCTGCAGGAAGTTTGCACTCATCCAGGCCTTGATATCTGCCAGACAAGCTGATCAGCAGTCCGGGAGTTGGTACTGGAGGAGGCAAAGTAGATTTGTGTGTCATTAGCATACATGTGGAAATTTACCGTGTTTGCGAATGACATCGCCCAGAGGGAGCATATAAATAAGGAAAAGAACAGGGACAAGGATGGAGTCCTGGGGTACCAGGGGTGGGAGGAGAAACCATTTGCCAAGGTGAAATGGAGGCGGTTGGTTAAGTAGGACTTGAACCATGCGAGTGCAGTCCCACTAAGGTGGATGAGGGAGGAGAGGCGGTGGAGGAAGATGGTGTGGTCAATTGTGTCGAACGCGGTAGAAAGATCGAGGAGGACGAAGAGGAAGAGGGAGCCCTGGTCACAGAGAGAGGTGTGACTTTGACAAGCGCTGTCTCTGCGCTGAGGGCTGACACACACACCACACACACACCCACACACACACACACAGGCTGACACACACACCACACACACACAGGCTGACACACCACACACACCACACACACAGAGGCTGACACACACACACACACCACACACACACACACACACACACACACACACAGGCTGACACACACACCACACACACACACACAAGCTGACACACACACCACACACATACACACACAGAGGCTGACACACCACACACACACACCACACACAGGGTGACACACACACACACCACACACACACAGAGGCTGACACACCACACACACACACACACACAGGCTGACACACCACACACACACACACACACACACAGAGGCTGACACACACACCACACACACAGGGTGACACACACACACACCACACACACACAGGCTGACACACCACACACACACACACACACAGAGGCTGACACACACACACACATCTCCTGGTGATGATGGCGGGCGGTGCCGGTGGCGGTGTCGGTGTCCTGGCGGTGTTATGGCTGATGTTGTCCTCGCTGTTTGCTGTGGCTCTGCTCCTGCACCGCTGGGTGTCCCGGGGCCGGGGCCGGGGCCTCGCTGCCGTCTTGTTTCAGGATATGATGTTCTATGGGAAAAGCAGAGGATCCCTGGAGCGGCCGCCGTGGCTCCAGCGCCTGGACCTTCCCAAAAGGTAAACAGCGAAAGCCTCCGGTAAAGGGGAGCGCCCGAGAGGCCGCCCTGAACCCCGGCATCTCCCCCCCACAGGGCTCCGGCCTCCCCCCCCCACAGGGCTCCGGCCTCCCCCCCCCACAGGGCTCCGGCCTCCCCCCCCACAGGGCTCCGGCCTCCCCCCCCACAGGGCTCCGGCCTCCCCCCCCACAGGGCTCCGGCCTCCCCCCCCACAGGGCTCCGGCCTCCCCCCCCCACAGGGCTCCGGCCTCCCCCCCCCACAGGGCTCCGGCCTCCCCCCCCACAGGGCTCCGGCCTCCCCCCCCACAGGGCTCCCCCCCCCCCACAGGGCTCCGGCCTCCCCCCCCCCACAGGGCTCCGGCCCCCCCCCCCCACAGGGCTCCGGCCTCCCCCCCCCCCTCTGGAACTCCATCCCGCAGCCCCTCCGCCTCCCCACTCCCCCCTCACCATCTTCTAGACCCATTTCTAGACCCTCCTCTTCGACTGTGCTTTCCATCTCCCCCCCACCCTGACCCCTACCCTGACCCCCCCCACCCTGACCCCTACCCTGACCCCTACCCTGACCCACCACCCTGACCCCCCCCCCACCCTGACCCCTACCCTGACCCACCACCCTGACCCCCCCCCCCACCCTGACCCCTACCCTGACCCACCACCCTGACCACCCCCCCACCCTGACCCCCAGCTCGGGCCCGAAACACTGACTGTCCAGTGCCTTGGGGACGTGCTCCCGACCCCAAAGGCGCTTGACAAATTGTCATGTTGTTGTTGTTCATCTGCTCCCAACGCCCTGTCCAGGGCCCCAGGCACCGCTTCCCGGAGAGACAGCGATTCCCCTGTAGTTCCACTCTCCTGGCGCACTGTACTCACTGCTCGCAATGTGGTCTTCTTTACATCGGGGAGACCAACACACAGAGAAGGTGATCGCTTTGTTCAACACCTCCGTTCCATCCGCAAGTGCAACCCTGAGCTTCCGGTGGCTTTAATTCTCCTTCCCAATCCCACTCCGAACTCTCAGTCCATGGCCTCCTACGCCGTTCCAACGAAGCACAACGCAAGCTCGAGGAACTGCACTTCAACCAGCACTTTATCTACGTACCTTACATCCCACTGGCCTCAACATTAATTTTAATCTCTTCAGACCTTAAACGTAGCTCCCATCTTCTCTCAGCCCTGACTCCCCCCCCCCCCCGCCCCCCTCCCGCTCTTCTATATCCATTCACACATCCTCTGGGTCTCAGACACGTTTTCTTTTTATAATTTCCCACTATTGGTGACATCATCCGCAGACATGGGGTCAACTTCCACATGTACGGGGGTGACACCCAACTCTATCTTTCTGCCTCCACCATCAACTCCAGGACCACTGCTGTCCTGACAGACTGCCTGCTTTTCTGTCTTTCTTTCGTTCTCCAGGAAATCCTAACAATAATAACCCTTGCATTTGACATAGCGCCTTATCACATCATCGATACATCTCAAAGCGCTTCACATGATATACAGTAAAGTGGAGTAACTGTGTTTTGTGGGTGAATCTGTGATTGAAGTTCGGGAATGAAGAGAAATGCCACTTTCCACTCCTATCAGAGCAAACTGGTCTATTTCTAGCTCTATTTCTAACAATCCTTAATAACAATAATATATCATAATCCTTGTAAAGATTACATAATAATCCTGACCAAAAAAAATAACAATTTGGTCACTCAATCCGTGACTGTGGGATACTGCTGTGCGAAATTGGTTGCCACATTTTGCCCACAAAATATGCAATCAATTCACTTTACAGTATATTGTGTGAAGCATTTTGAGGCATCTCAAAAACGTGATAAGGCGCTATATCAAATGCAAGGATTATTATATATTTGTGGGACACTATTATGGCAATCGTTAACATTACATAGCACAACAACAACGTGCACTTATATAGAGCTCTCTATGCAGGGTAATGTCTCAGAGTGCTACGTTAATGATATTAACATCTACCTGAGGTCAGCAGACAGGTAGACCCAGGTTAGCTTCTTATCAGAAGGAATAGTAGCTCTGACAATAGGCCACATCCTAATGCTGCACTGGAGTGTCAGCTTAGACTATGAGCTCTGTCATGACATGAGATTTGAACCTTCAAACTTGGAATTCAGAGACAAGAGTCCTACCAACTAAAGCAAGCTATAATAATAATACTCCTTGCATTTGATATAGTGCCTTATCACGTCTTCAAGACATCTCAAAGCTGACGCCTTGTGACTCTTATAGAGCATATTATCTACTACTCAGTGGAAGTGAGCCCTATTGTACAGCTTACACTGACCCAATATGTCCAAAAGAATCCTGGAGAAAGTGCACCAGCTTCTGGCCCTTGACACGCTGAACCAATGGATCTATTTACAATAATAATAAATAATACTTGCATTTGATATAGTTCCTTATCATGATGTCAAGACACCTCAAAGCACTTCACAGGATATACTGTAAAGTAGATTGACTGTATATTTTGTTATTAACCATTGTGTGTTGTATCAGTTGCAGTTATCTAGCAGGGAAAGGTTAAGCAAGAGATCCTGATTTACCTCAGGACCATTATCTCACTTCTCCATTGACTATGATATTTACAGTTTTAATCGCCCTTTCTCTTATTTTAAGTTAAACGAACAAGACCTCTAGTTTTATTGCATACATTCACCCCTCTGATTTTCATTTTCACTGTGTTGAAATCAGACACATCAACACATTTGACAAAAATTAGGGCACATTGATAAGATCATAGTATAATAAACTTTACTCCCGATCTTGCTTCTGGTGGACTTGATCTGGAACAACAACAACAAACTTACATTTGTATAGATGTATACAAATAAATCTGGACAATCAGTGTTTCAGACCCGAGCTGGAGGTCAGGATCGGCAAGTATAAAAGTATTCTCTTAAACGTGATTACAGTAAATGACTAGCTTTGACTCTTGCTTTTCTCTGTGCAGATGGTTCATTCATTTCTATGTGGTTTCGGTGACCTGGAACGGTCTCCTTCTTGCAATTCTTTGCCAGAACCTATTTTGGGGTCAACCTTTCCCGATGTGGCTCCAAAGGCTGCTCAGTTTTGTTTCTGGAAGTCAATTACACATGACGCCTGGCAAGTATTAAAATCCTTTGTTTTTAATTTAAAAAATGGTATTTAATTGTGAGTCTGTTTTTAAATAGGTCAGTGTATGGAATGCGCTGACTAGAATGGTAATCTCACAGAGCTGCTTGCTCCCTTTGGAAATAAGAGCCCCTGTTCTTTCATATGTAAAGTAAAAACAATTCAATCCCAAGGAAGCTGAATGTAGCAAGTGCATGAAGTGACATTGGTGAAAACCGGATGACTTGGAAGCTGGCTACCATGTCTTCCCATTCTCAGTTGTGGAGTCCTGTAGCTCAGTGGTTAGAGCACTCACCTTGCAAGCGAGAGACCTTGGTTCGATTCCCAGCAGGGCGAAATGTTGGGCAATTTTCTTTACTCCACACGCCTCTGTTTACCTAGCAGTAAGTAGGAACCTAGTTGTTAGTCAATTGGCGGATTGCTTTTCCGGGGGTAATAATTCCTTCAAAATTTCTTAAGAAAATAATAATATATTGGTCACTCAATCCACGACTGTTTGTGGGACACTGATGTGCGCAATTGGCTGCCGCGTTTCACTGACAAATATAGTCAATCCACTTTACAGCATATTCTGTGAAGCGCTTTGAGACGTCTCGAAGACGTGACGAGGCGCTACATCAAATGCAAGGATTATTATATTATTATTATTATTCACCAGCTATGTTTTGAAGTACGAATAGAGACCTGAGTTCAATTCCAGGCAGGGCGAAACCTTGGACAAGTTTCCTTACTCCACACGCCTAATAATAATCCCTCCAAAAAACCAAAAACAATAATAAAATTGGTCATTTTCAATCTACGACTGTTTGTGGGACATTGCTGTGCGCAATTGACTGCTGCGTTCGCCCACAAATATATAGTCAATTCACTTTACAGTGTGTTCTGTGAAGCGCTTTGGGACGTCCTCCCGACGTGAAAAGCGCTATATCAAATGCAAGGATTATTATTATTATTATTTATGTGAATGCAGAAGTGGTGAGCGCCTGTCGTGCTCAATTCAAGCATTGGTTGGAATTTTGTAACTCCAACTACTACATTAGAACAGAGTTGCACTGTATTACGAATTATGCGTAGTGATCATAGATCTTGGTGCAGTTTAACACAAATGCTTTTGTAATATTTTCTTTTACACTTTTCAGGAGATGAGCTGTCTGTTCTACTGGTTCACATGTTGCTTTGGATACATTCTATTCGACGTCTCACAGAATGCCTTTTCATCTCTGTGTTTTCCAATGTAGTCATTCATCCTGTACAATTCATTTGGGGTTTAACTTATTATGTGCTTGTTGGTTTAACGTTGCATTGTGAGGGACCCCCTCTAGGAACCAAGGGTAAGCATTTGTTTAATTTGCTTGTTCAGCAATTTTCTAGGTGCGAGGAATTTATTATATTAAAATATTGCTATTTTCCCCCAATAATGTAAACCACAACATAAAATGCTATTGATCTTTTTTGCTTGACGTTCCATTAAAATGAACATGGTTTGGTAGGTGAGCTGAGCGAATGTTTGCATTATCAACAAAAGGTACACAACATTTGATTGATGTTGTATTGCTGGCTTTAGTTCTTTTTCCTGTTGCACAAAGAATCATACTCCATTGGGGACACTGACATGCAAAGCTCTTTTTTCTACAGCTTGTATGTTTTAAAACTCCCACATTTGGGAGAACCTGCCCGGTACCCATGACATTGAGATGTAAAAATATTACAAGATATGATGGGCCTTATTCTGTGCCATAAATTTCTGAGGTGATTTGGTTCTATTTCCGTAAATAATAATCCTCGCAAATGATATAGCACCTTTCACATCATGAGAACGTAAGAAATGCTACACGGAAAAAAAGACCGAGGTCCATCTAGTTCGCCTTCCACCTTCCTGGCGGTTGCATGCACATATGTCCCAAACTACCTATGTACTGTATCCCATAATGTTATTTCCTAAAAGAAAACTATCTGATCTGTGTTTGAAGAAATCAACATTTCCTGCTTCAACTGTCTCTCTAAGGAGCCTGTTCCACAGGTTTACTATTTGTACTATTTACGTCAGAAGGATTGTATATTTTGTATATACGAATAGAAGTAGAATTGTAAAGGCAGTTTGCCAGCTAGGAATGCCCATTTTTGACTGAACCTGAGCTTTGGCTGTAATGTTACCATTTCATAAATCCATCCACCTACATCTTGAACTCATTTAAATTTGTATTAGTGAAAATTGTAAACTGATTTTACAAAACGTATGCTCTTTCGTCCACAAAATACACAGTCAATTCACTTTATAATATATTCTATGAAGCGCTTTGAGACGTCCCAATGACTTGATAAGGCACTAAATTAAATGCAAGGATTATTATTATTTGAGCAAAAGGTTCAAGCCCAGCTGAATAATTTATTGTCCTCTTGCCCCTGTATATGGTTGTATTATTTAGTGAATCAGTTTGTACATTTTTCTAATTTATATGGTTAAATAATGCTTTTGTCTTGATGAATGTATCAAATTGGCTAATTTGTAATGGTCACTTAGTTGGACTACATGTATATAACAATATTCTTTAAGACATCATTGCCCCCATCTCTTTACTGAGCCACACTAGCCCAGAGGGCCAACCATGGGTCCCTGAACACTCCTGTCCGCTCCAAGTCTCAGTGTGTGCACATTGGCTGCCACAAGTGACCCGAGCTGCTTCCCCAAGATGTTCCTAACCCCGTCCCCTTCCCTCCACTAATCCCGCTCAACCCTCCTCTCCCTCCGCCTGCCCTGACTTTTATCCCTCTTTGACTCCTTTGTGTCCCGCCTCAAAACCCTCCTCTTCGACCATACCGTTGGTCACCCACCTTCTCCTCCCCTTCCTTCTCCCTCACTGACCCCAGCTCGGGTCTGAAATGCTGTACACTGTCCAGCGCCATGGGACTTCCTCCCAACGTGAAAGGCGCTATACAAATATAATCTTGTTGTTGTTATATGGTTAATGTTTGTTATTGTCTTGAATTAGGTCAGTTTAAATTCATTCTGTACATCATTTTTAATCGTCATGCAGTAATTAGCTGTTTTAGTTACAAAACAAAATATGAAAAAACAACTGGATGTTCAGCTAAGGTTGAATCTATAAAACATTAGTTTTGTGTTTCTGTTTTAAGTTTTACGTATTTGTCCTCTTTTGTACAGTTTACAAAATTCAAGATTTACTGGTGCAGTACCGGTGGTATCATGTAGCTGGATTAACACTGTTTTTTTGGGCAACGGTTCATCATCACAAGAGTCACATTATACTGGCCAGTCTCCGAAAGAACAAATTAGGTAAAATCTTTGGGTATTTTTCATGTGTTTTTGTAAGTTAGTATTTTGTGACTTCAGGATTGCATTGAATATTTGCAAACTTAAAAATGTTGCTTACCTTTGCTCTTAATTAATGATTGTGGAACTCGTGCATTTGTAACTTAAATTAGTTTTATCATCATACAATGGCTGTTGTTTAACTTGAAAAATGTTAGATACAATTACACTAAGGCACGTTTCCTGTTTTTGTTGGCTATAGGTGAAGTTGTTAACCTGAGTCACAGAGTTCCTCACGGCGACTGGTTTGAACAGGTCTCCTGCCCACACTACCTGGCAGAGCTGCTGATCTACCTTGCTCTGGCCATGGTGTTTGGAGGACGACATCTTACTTGGTGGTCTGTAGTGCTGTATGTGTTGTCCAGCCATGCAATGATGGCAGTCCAAAGTCATGAATTTTATGTCAACAAATTTGAGAATTACCCCAAAAATCGCAAAGCGTTCATACCTCTTATATTTTAGTTTTGTTTTTCTACATCTACATCTTTTTTATCTGCACATTTTTATCTAAAAAATAAATTGACAAACATTTTTGTTTTCTTTGTACGATCTTTTCCTGAGGTCATATTGCCATCTACAGTAATTGGTTGAAGAGATTTTTAATGCCTTCATATGCGAAGCAGCAAACCTTAAGGAACTTGTACAATGGCTAAAATTGGTGAGCTAACCTTTAACTTGCTGGTAACAGATTCCACGTTATTGTTTGTGGTTTCCAATGCTGTGATGATAATGTGGAAGTTAAATGAAAGGCAGTTTTCAGATAGACACCAAGATGATTATACAGATGGTAATCAACCGCTGGAACAGATTACCAGGAAGGTGGTTAGAAAGATTTTGATGCTATAATTGGAAGATGGAATAGTTAGTATTCCAGAAAGATGAGATCCAAATCTTTCTTGTGAAAAATGAAATTAGAAGAGGTCATTCAGACCAACAAGCCTGATACCTCATGTGGCGATGTATGATTTGTCTTATCATGAATTCCATTTGATCTTCTCAATCTTCCAAGGGAAGAAAACCACAATTAAACATCCAGAAAAGATGAACCTTTTTTAATGTTTGTTTAGCTTCCAGGAGCAATCTAGCAAAACTATTATTTTGTGACAGTTCACTACTGTGATTCGCATCACTCTCTGAACTGAAAGTAAATGTTCAATATTCTAGACTTTGTTTTAGTTAAGATAAGTTGTCCTAATTCACATAGACTGACCCAATTATAAGGGTGTGGCTTGGGTCCATGAACTCATAACTGATAATGGATATGCTATAAAAATGGTCCCCAATCAGCAGTTCGAGATAATTACGGCTTAAATAAAATTTCAAATAAAAGTGGTCATTCATTTTATGGCTGTCTGTGGGACATTGCTGAACAAAATTGGCTGCTGTGTTTTCCTACAAATATGGTCACAGTAAATCCTTGAAGTGCTTTGAGACATCTCAACAAGGTGATAAGGCACTATATAAAACACAACTTTTATTATGCAGTAGCTTACAAAATATACAATCAATACACTTTACAGTAGCAACAACAACTTGAATTTATATAGTGCCCTTCACGCAGGGTAGTATTTTGGAGCGCTTAAATCCTGTGAAGCGCTTGAAAATGTCCTCTAATTCTATATTAAAAGGATTATTATTACAATATTAGTACAAGTTTCAATGATTTTCTTGAGATGCAATTCCTTTTTACAATTTAAAAATTGCAAATATTTGTAGTCACAATGGCACACTTTGATATCACCCATTTATAGCAATCCACCAACCAGTATAATTAGAGGGAAGTAGTGCTGATGTAACTGTTTCCTTACAGATATGTGACCTCAGTCCTGACAGGACTATTGGATTACTGCTATCGGGATATACTGGATATGTTAGGCCTTTTTCACTGGAGAGGTGATGTTTCAAGGGGAAAATAATAGAGGTGTTCATGATTATAAAATGGTTCAATAAGGCTAGCATAACTAGGCTGTTTCTACTTGTTGGGAGTCCATAACCAGGGGATATAAGTATAAGATAGTGGTTAGGGGATCAAAAAGATAATTTAGGAAGAACTAATTCACACAGAGGTGAGAATATGGAACTTGTTGCCTGAAGTAGTAGCTGAATCAGATAGTATAGATGCATTTAAGAGGAAGGTAGATATATACACGAGAGAGAATGAAATAGAAGGGCATGGGAGGGAGTAAGTAGTGGGTGTAGAGTCTAAATACTGGCACAGATGAGTTGGAGCAAATGGCCTGTTTCCTTGCTGTACAATCTATGTAAATCAATGTAAACATCTTAAAATAATTGGTCAATTAGTTTCTATCCATGCAAAGAAGTTTCTATTTTTCAAAACCATACTGCAATAATTTAAGCAATATAATTTTAAAATATCTAGCAGTTTTAAGAACACAAAATGTGGAATAACAAAAGTGCTAGTATTCTACACCACTGGGTGACAGGCCATACTATATATGTTTAATAAATAATAATACTACTTGCATTTGATATAGCACCTAATCACGTCTACGACATCTCAAGGTGTTTTACAGAATATACTGTGAAGTGAATTCACTGTATATTTTGTCAGCAAAACACAGCAGCCAATTGCGCACAGCAGTGTCCCACAAACAGTTGTGGATTTAGTGACCCAAATTTTTTTTAAAAGGGATTATAACCCCCGGAAAGCAATTTGCCAATTGACTAACAACCGGGTTCCTATTTACTACTAGGTAAACAAAGGCATGTGGAGTAAGGAAACTTGTCTAAGGTTTCGCCCTGCCTGGGAATCGAGCCTGCTTACATTAATACGGTACAATACACCAGACTGTATCTTTAGACTATAGAGTCTAAAGAAAGTCTTTAGACTATATATAGTTTAGACTAGAACAGTTTTATTTTAGACTTATATACTAGAATAATTTAGACTACATCTTTACAACTGGGTCCCAGGCCATTCATAGCTTCAAACTCATTCAAATCCATGGCTTCAATCACACGCAATGGAAACTGTCCGTTCCAGGAAATAACATATCTAATGTTACAATCTATTATCTTTTACTTTGGCAATCCTGATTGAACTTTCTTATCCACATTATTGGCTGTTAAACTGCAGATCTCATTGTCATAACCATTGATTATAGTTTTATTCAGACAATATTAAGGAAAAAATGTCACCTCAGAAGTGAAAAATAAGTTTGTATAATTGTTATAATAATAATAATAATCCTTGCATTTGATATAGCGCTTTTCACATCTTCTCGATGTCTCAAAGCGCTTCACAGAATAGACTGTAAAGTGAATTGACCGTATATTTGTGGGCAAAATTTTTGTACGTTTTGCATTAATTTCCATATTCTAACAAGATGACAATGTCTGGTCTGCTCCTCCAAGCCCTGCTGACAAACCAGTCTGTCGTCATCATTGATTGCAACAACAACAAAATTACATTTGTATAGCGCCTTTCACGTTGGGAGGACATCCCAAGGCACCGGATAGACAGAGTTACGTACCCGAGCTGGGGGTCAGAGTGGGGGAGGGTGGAGGGTAAGCAGGGAAATCGAAAGCACGGTCGAAGAGGAGCAGATTGCAAAAAAAATGTTTCTATTTTTCAAAACCATACTGCAATACTTAATTTTTTTAAGCAATTTTTTTAAGATTGCCATATTGTACAGCCATCTATCTGAGGAACTGGGCTATGGAGACCCCCACAGAGGGTCTAAAATAAATTCCAATATCACTTAAAGCCAACTTAGCAGCAAGGAAATCAGCTTATGTCTCTTCCCCCACCCCCCAACCCAAGAAGGATAGTCATTCGATAAATGAGTGCTGATTTGAGCCTCACTAGGTGCATAGCAGGTACCAAGAACTCTTTGTGAGACTCTTGAATGAGCAGCACAGATCAGTATAAAATGCATGAGAACATTGCCACCATCTTTATACCCCCAGCTTGACACACATCCCTCACAATCCTTGCATTTGATATAGCGCCTTATATCGTCGAGAAGTCTCAAAGGATATACTGTAACATGGATTGACTGTGTGTTTTGAGGAGCAGTATTGCCTGCAACAATGTCTCACAGTGAATTACCATTTTATTTGGGCAATTTGTTGGCCGGGACACCGGAGAATACTCCTTTCTCTTTTCAACCCATGGGATCTTTAATATCCATTTAAACAGGCAGACTGAACCTCAGTGTCTCAACCAAAGAAAGGCACCTCCAACAATGCAGCACTCCCCCAGCACTTTGTTGGAGTGTCAGCTTTGACGGATTCCAAGTTGTGACATGGGGCTTGATCTCACAAACTTTTGACTCAGAGGTGAAAGTCCTACCACTGAGTCATGCTGACACACATCCTACCCATTTGATCAATGGTTATGACAATAATAATCCTTACCTTTGATATATTGCCATATCACGTCATTGAGACATCTCGCAGCACTTCACAAAATGCAACAATTTACATTTATATGTGCCTTTCATAGGATAATATCTCAGAGTGCTTTAAAGTATAGTGACTGTATTTTATTGGTAAACATGGCAGTCCATTTGTATACAATAATAATCCTTGTTTTTGATATAGCGCCTTATCTAATCTTCGAGACATCTCAAAGCGCTTCACAGATTATACTGTAAAGTGAATTGATTGTATATTTTGTGGGCGAAACAAGGCAGACAATTGCACACAGCAGTGTCCCACGAACAGTCGTGGATTTAGTGACCAATTTATTCTTTTCTTTAAGGAATTATTGCCCCCAGAAAGCGATCCACCAATCGACTAACAACCAGGTTCCTACTTAACTGCTAAGTAAACAGGCGTGTGGAGTAAGTAAACTTGCCTAACGTTTCGAACCCAGGTCTCCCACTTGTGAGCTGAGTGCTATAATCACTGAGTTTTAGGACTCCACATAATGTCCTTCCTATTGACGCGAAATTAATGACCAATTTTATTTGATGGATTGTTGGCTAGGATTCTGGGAGAAATTCCCTTCTCTTTTTATGCGGTTGGAAGTACAGAGTTTTGCCAAGAAAAATATAGTCAATTCATCGTACAGTGTATTCCGTGAAGCACTTTGAGACGTTTTGAAGACGTGATAAGGTGCTATATCAAATGCAAGGATAATTATTAGCGTCTCTCTGCAATACGGATCAAGGTGGATTCCAAACCCTGGATGTATGAACATGTGTGCAGAAACAAGGGCTGCTCCCAGGTATCATCTTGTAGCTGCTGTGGGCAGGACCTGCAGTGCAGGTGTGCTGAGCCCAGGGCATTGACCAGCTGGGAGGAGGACAACCTCCGCACATGCGCACAGAACGCGCCGCTCTGGCGCAGGCGCATGGAAGGCTTCTGCTCGTAAAATTCGGACGTCACAAGAACAGCCACAACCTAACCTGGAGTGTTGACCGTCACCTGACTGGCAGGTACCGGCGCCAATCAAGCGCCAGCTCTGGTGCAGGAAGGCATTCCTGCCTCCAATCGGCAGCAGGGAAGTGGGCGGAACCGTGAAGTCGCGTTCGGTTGACGTGTAGGGGCGGTTGGCTATGGCGGTGGGCAAAGCTGAGTGAGCGGCGTCTTCTTCCTTCCCTCAGTCCCGGTGCCCGTCCGACTCTTCTCACTGTCTCTCTCTCTCTCTCTCTCTGTCTGACCGCTTCTTCGCCATCATGTCCGGGCGGCGGTGCCCTCCCCCGGAGAGAGCGGCGGCTGCTCTGGCCGCGGCTTTCCTGCTGTGTTGCGCGGTGGCCAGTGTGGCCGGTATCCCGGAAGAGGAGAGGAGGCCGGTCAAAGCCGAGGCCGGGCTGCAGGTACAGCAGGTGCGGGGAGGGCGCCATGGCCTCCGGGAGCCGGGGTCTGCGGCAGGGGTCAGTCCACCAGAGTCTGGGGTCAGTCCACCAGAGTCTGGGGTCAGTCCACCAGAGTCTGGGCTCAGTCCACCAGAGTCTGGGCTCAGTCCACCAGAGTCTGGGCTCAGTCCACCAGAGTCTGGGGTCAGTCCACCAGAGTCTGGGGTCAGTCCACCAGAGTCTGGGCTCAGTCCACCAGAGTCTGGGGTCAGTCCACCAGAGTCTGGGGTCAAATGAGCAGAGTCTGGGGTCGAATGAGCAGAGTCGGGTCGAATGAGGGGTCGAATGACCAGAGTCTGGGGTCAGTCCACCAGAGTCTGGGCTCAGTCCACCAGAGTCTGGGCTCAGTCCACCAGAGTCTGGGCTCAGTCCACCAGAGTCTGGGCTCAGTCCACCAGAGTCTGGGCTCAGTCCACCAGAGTCTGGGGTCAGTCCACCAGAGTCTGGGGTCAAATGAGCAGAGTCTGGGGTCGACCAGAGTCTGGGGTCAGTCTGGGGTCGAATGACCAGTGGTCTGGGGTCGAATGACCAGGGTCTGGGGTCGAATGACCAGTGGTCTGGGGTCGAATGACCAGTGGTCTGGGGTCGAATGACCAGTGGTCTGGGGTCGAATGACCAGTGGTCTGGGGTCGAATGACCAGTGGTCTGGGGTCGAATGACCAGTGGTCTGGGGTCGAATGACCAGTGGTCTGGGGTCGAATGACCAGTGGTCTGGGGTCGAATGACCAGTGGTCTGGGGTCGAATGACCAGTGGTCTGGGGTCGAATGACCAGTGGTCTGGATGAGAACTAACTTTGCAGCTGAACATGGATAAAATGAAAGCCGTGCTCCTTGGATCCATCAGGATCTTCTCACCTGTAGTTCTCAACTCCTTAACGTTTTTTGCCCATCCCTCAGTTGGAAGGGGAGGAGGTTGAGACAGCAGGTGGTGGGTTTCATTGTGGTGATGGTGGAGAGAGGGAGGAAGGAGAGATGGGGGCAAATGATTGTAAGATGGGGGCCACGGTAGGAGCTGAGGGCAGGGTGCGTGAGGGAGACGGAATGGGGGTGGTGGTAGGCAACACGGGGCAGAAGGATGAAGCTGCCAGGGGGATGTTGTAAATTTTAGCAGTAAGGAAGTCTATGACCTCTTCGCACTTGGCGTTAGATGTGATGATTGAGAGTGCTTGAGGGGTCACACGGAGGAGGTGGTGGGTGGTGGAGAATAGAATTTTGAAGTTATTGTGGGCCTCCAGTATGATGTTTGAGTAGTGCGCAGTTTTTGCTTGTGACAGGGAGCAGCAGTAGGTGTGAAGATGCTTGAGCCACAGTGAGTCACTAGTATTGGAGAGGAGCTTTGCCATACTTCGTGCAAAAAAAGCGGACCAGCTTGCTTCCCTGCTAAATCTTTAGTACATGCCAGCATTTTATGTATTACAACTCCGACTTAATTTAAGGCTTTGGGTGTCGTCAAAATATATGCTTGTTTCCATTAAATATTGGAAAGTTATGTTGAGAAGTGCGTATTTTAAATTTGTTAATATAAACAGAATACAAGTTTTGTTCTCCTAACTCGAGAAGCCCAGACTCTAATCACTGAACCATTGGGTATAAAATACCAAGCTCAGTGACAGATACTAATGTAGAGGCAGCGGATTTGGTAAGAGTTGTAGAAACCTGGAAGTAAGAGTAGACTCATTTTCAGTTTGACATATCCTCCAAGGTGACATGTTTGGCAACGCAATGTCAGAATGGAGCTCACTCTCTGTGGAGGTCTCGGCAATCCAGTCCCTGAGCCAGGGCACTGCTGCTGACAACACGGCCAGCCAGCCTGGCTCATCGACACAACTTCGAAGGACAGACCAGTCACTAGGGACAGGGACTCTTCCCACTCAGCTCTTGTTAACCCTGCAAGCCAGGGCCCTAATGGATAGAGTGGTCCTTGTTGGACAAGCAGTGAGAAAGCTCGCCAGACAATGTTTTAATGGCATACTGTGCAGTTTTAGCTGGTTATACTCCAGCAGTACCACAGTGTACACTCTGAGGTCCCAAGCCTTGGATCTTGCAAATCTGTGCCTAATACTCTCCAGAATTAGGTAAGCAGGATATGTCCCTCCAGGGAAAGAGTGTGCATTCCCTTCCATTAATATCTCTGGATGACGAAGTAGGATTCATGGAACTCTGTTTGGTTTGCATATTCTTAAGCACAGTGAAGGTTTTAGGTATGCATCACATCCAGCTGACCAGAAAAAAGTATGGCAAAGCTCCTCTCCAATATCAAGTTAACTTTATTCCTCTTTGTATTGTCTCTGTGACCTGGATGGCTTGCTGTTTGTCACAATGATCAAAAATGTACACAGTGTGCCTGGTTCAACCTGACCAGAATGACAGTACAGTTTCAGCCTGCCATCTATGACTTCTGATCTGTCAGTGTAGCGTGGCATGCGCACACTTTGGTTTTTTGCTTCCTCACAGCATGACTCGTGTTTCCTATTATGAAAGCCTCCCCCATACTTGGTTAATTTCCAGCCGCCCTTCTCGTGAGAAACCTTCTGTTTACTTTTGCCTTATTTATACTACAATATTTGGATCAATGCTCTTGTAACGTATTTTGGATTATGTGTATGTTTGAATCTTATTTCCTAGTTTGTAGAGTAGAATCGTTCTTAAACCTTAATCAGTTTGAATAAGTTGTCTGTATCAATTTTGCACACTTCTTAGTTCACCTTGAAATCCCTTTTCCAACAAGATCGACTTAAACCTTTCTACCTTTAGTCGCTAGGATCTGATATCTTTATTGCCCTGTCATACACTCACAAGGGCAATAGTTTTCCTTCTCAAGTAAGATGATCAAACTTGTACACAAATCGATATCTAACCTTATAGAACCTGTGCAGAAAGCTCTGCATTTTGTTTGACCCTCAACTCTCCTTTAAGCCATTCATCCATATTTTGTCTGTCCGCTTTCCTCTATCGCCACAATATCGCCCGTCTCTTCAGTCCATCACCCCCAAAATAGCTGAAACCCTCATTTATGCCTATAACACCTTCCAGATTTGACTTGTCCAACTTCCTGTTCACTGTCCTCCTCAGCTGCACCCTCCACATGCTCCAGAGCATACAGAACTCTGCAACTCACTTTCTCTTACGAATTAGACTGCAAACTCATTACCCCCATCCTTGCTTGGAACCAATGGCTCATTTCCCATTTTAAGATCCTTATCCACACCTTCACATGCCTCTACAAACTTGCTCTATCCTAACTATGCCATCTTCTGTGGACCCTTGTCCCCTGGTCACTACTGTACTGCCTATGCTACTCCCTCCATTATGCTAACTCTGGCCTGCTTCATGTAGTCTACTCCATGGTCATTAGGCAAGATTACACCCATTTTGCTCCCACCTTCCAGAACTACTGAAATCCCTACTTTCTTTCAAAACCTTTCAAAGCCATATCAACCTGTCCGCTCGCTCCGGTCAGCAGGTTCCGACCTGCTCCAAGTCCCCGGCCCGGCCTGCTCCAAGGCCCCGGCCCGGCCTGCTCCAAGGCCCCGGCCCGGCCTGCTCCAAGTCCCCGGCCCGGCCTGCTCCAAGTCCCCGGCCCGGCCTGCTCCAAGTCCCCGGCCCGGCCTGCTCCAAGTCCCCGGCCCGGCCTGCTCCAAGTCCCCGGCCCGGCCTGCTCCAAGTCCCCGGCCCGGCCTGCTCCAAGTCCCCGGCCCGGCCTGCTCCAAGTCCCCGGCCCGGCCTGCTCCAAGTCCCCGGCCCGGCCTGCTCCAAGTCCCCCGGCCCGGCCTGCTCCAAGTCCCCCGGCCCGGCCTGCTCCAAGTCCCCCGGCCCGGCCTGCTCCAAGTCCCCCGGCCCGGCCTGCTCCAAGTCCCCCGGCCCGGCCTGCTCCAAGTCCCCCGGCCCGGCCTGCTCCAAGTCCCCCGGCCCGGCCTGCTCCAAGTCCCCCGGCCCGGCCTGCTCCAAGTCCCCGGCCTGGCTTCTCCAAGTCCTCCGCCTGGCCCGCCCCACCATCATCGGTCGAGGCTTCACCCTCTCTACCCTCACACTTTGGAACTCCATCCCACATTCCCTTTGCCTCATTCCTTTGCCTCCTTCAAGGCACATCTCAAGACCCTCCCCTTTGACTGTGTCTTTGGCCACCACCCTCCGTGTCCTCCGCCCTCCCAATGCCTCCCCCCACCCCGTTTGGGTCCAACCAAATCCCTGACCTTCCAACGGCTTGGAACATCCTTCCAACATCAAAGGCGCTATACAAATGTAATTTTGTATTGTAAAAACATCTAAAGACCTATCTCTTTGATTCTAACTTTAACCACCTCTTCTACACCCCATTTCGCCCTCCCAGCTTAGGCTACCAACTCCATATTTGTAAAGTATTTTGAGACATTCCTATGTTAAAAGCACTATATGTGTGCAAATTGTAGCCAAGGCGGCACTCAGTAACTTACTTTATAATTATAGTGCATGTTATTAGTACACTTTCAGGGTTGTTAGTGGTGTTTTGGAGGAGATCTTATGAAGGGTCTACTTTTTTTTAAAAAATCAACAAACTGTAAACTGTGTACTTGAGATGTGCACTTGCATTTATAATGGATTTGCAACAGTGATTGGTTTTATTTATATCAGAATAATCCATACATTTAATGTAGCGCCTTTTATGTTGGGAGGACGTCTCAAAGGGCTTCCCAAGAAATACTGGAAAGTGTATACTGACTGTGTATTTTTGTAGGTGAATGCAGCTGCTAGTTTGGGCACAGCAGTGTCCCACAAACTGCCATGAATTGAATGACCAATTTTATTTGGAAGATTGTTGGCTGGGACACCAAGATAAACACTTTTAACTCAAACTTGGTGATCTACTCACTTCACCTTTAAATCAATTTTTAATGCTTTTAGTATTTCTCTCCATGGTTATCTGATTTGCTTCCTCAAGCTGGTTTGTATATAACATGCTTTTTCTCTTTTTACCTTTGTACTTGTCGATTAGGTTTTAAGTCACAGATGCAGCATCTTAGTGCAGTATATTCAGTTTTGCTAATAGCACCTCACGGAGGCTCAAACTGAAATTGCCTTGTAGACAAAACTGGATTCACCCTGATCACGTTACAAGCAAAGCAATCCCTAGTTTCAAAACTTTTTCTCCACTCTCTTTTGGTGCTTGTCTTTAAAGATCCCCGAGTTAGCACCAGAACAGTATGACATTGCACCTGGAGCACTGAGCACAGTGTCTGCAGTAATAATTGGCCAAGTTACATAAAAGAGAAACAGATAGTTGGTAATAGAGGTATTAAAGTGTGAGGCAAAAGGGTATTGGGATAAAACAAGCTGCCAGAATTTAATAAGCTGGTGGAATAGGTTCAATGGTCTGAGTCTCCTTCTGTCAGTTTTCTATGTTCCTCAGTTTCTATCACAAGATTAATTCAGATGAAGCCGAGGGTCCTTTAGCCTTTCTTATCTCATCCTTCCGGAACACCTGCTTATCATTCTCCCTACCAAAAAAAAATGAGTTCAGTGTCCTGGACTCAACTACCCTTTATGGTTTGAAAAAAGTTCCTGATGTCTGCCCTGGAATTGCCTTTTGCAACTCTAAACTTGTGTCATCTAGTTCTATGATTGGAGAGAAACTTCTATTGAAAAATGTTTTGGCTGCTGAAGGTTGGCTTTACTGAAAAACATTGCATTGGTTCAGTGGAGAATTTACTAATAGATTTAATACTTGAATATTTCACATCTGAAATGGAAAGCAAGCTGAAAACATTAAGCTGATCACTGCAAGACATATACTAATGATCTGGAAAACCAATGCAAAGAATGTACTACATTCTCAAGTTATGAACAGCTTATAAGTTTCAGACTCACAAAATAGCAGGACTTTAGATTCGGATGCAGGAATGCTTTAAAATTCAGTAAATGTGCACCCTAGTTTTCATGATCCCGGTAGACCCGTTCAGTGATAATTCAATAAATTGCCCACTGTACCTGACCTAATGCTAATGAGATTAGCAACAAGATTCGCACAAACATGTTTAATCTGCCAATGCTCCTAAATTGTGGCATTTTCTTTGGTTTCTGTTTTCTTTGAGTGAAATGTTTTAAGTGCCAATGTTTGTGCAAGTCTGTTGGGTCACTAAGACAATGAGAGAATAGTCAGAATATTTAATGGATTTTAAGAA
This sequence comes from Callorhinchus milii, assembly GCF_018977255.1. Lineage (NCBI taxonomy): Eukaryota > Metazoa > Chordata > Chondrichthyes > Chimaeriformes > Callorhinchidae > Callorhinchus > Callorhinchus milii. The sequence goes on from NW_024704742.1 coordinate 52,590,673, forward strand.
AAGAGCAGGAAAGGACACCACTGATTATACAAAAACACTTCAAATGTGTAGTTGATGGAAATGTCTTTTTTTAAACTGGTTATGTTGTCTTCACTAACATTTTTACTGATCATGTGTTTCTTACAATGCAGAAAGTGCCCTCACCACATTCTGTGGTAAATGCTGTAAGTGATGAATCCGTTACCAAGACGAACTTAGGATTCATACATGCCTTTGTTGCTGCCATATCGGTGATCATCGTTTCTGAGCTGGGTGACAAGACATTCTTCATCGCGGCTATTATGGCCATGCGCTACAATCGCTTGACTGTCCTTGCTGGAGCTATGCTGGCATTGGGACTAATGACCTGTTTATCTGGTTGGTGATTTCCTCTTTATAAAGCAATGATGTTAAGAGCTTGTGTTTTCTTCCAAAAAGATGCATTATTGTTGAAAGGATTGGACCGATTGCACAAAGTGGTTTACTGTAGATTTTGTTCTTTGATGGTTAGCTATGTAGTATAGTTAACTGTGGAACTTGATGCCTGACTGGTTTATAACTTAAATGTTTAACTAATTTGTAAATGAATTCTATAAACTAGTGAGTGGAACACGCTCAATTTTGATTGCAGTGCAACGGCTGTTTGAATTTCAGAACCACTGCATGTTATTTGCCTTCTAAATGTTGTGGACAATTCAGGTACTGCTGGACAATAATTATAGGAAAGTGACTAACATCAGTTATATAGATCTATTCAGTTTTTCAGCTATGCCAAGCATTGTTGTCATTTGAGATGCAAGATAGTAGTATTGGCTATTGTGTTTGTGTTTTTTTATGTAATAGTGTTCTTTTCCAGTGGAATGTAATTATTCGCCAGGGATTTCACTTCATTTGTTCTAAATAGCACTTTAACCTGTAGAAATATTCCAAACAATAGTGATCAAAGTATGTTTCTTTGTTTATATTGTGTTTTTATTGGTTACAGTTCTTTTTGGCTATGCTACCACAATAATTCCCCGAAAGTATACGTACTATGTATCAACTGCATTGTTTGCAATATTTGGCTTCCGGATGCTATGGGAGGGTTTAAAGATGAGCCCAGATGAAGGACAGGAAGAGCTGGAAGAAGTACAAGCTGAAATTAAAAAGAAAGATGAAGATGTACGTTCAAATACCATTGTATACTGTACCTTATACTATTTTAAATGAGAATGTTTCAATTATCTGTTTCAATTCGATATAGCACCTTACCGTGTTATTGAGACGTATCAAAGTGCTTTTCAAGATTGTATTGCAAAGTTCAGTGACTGAGTATTTGTAGGCAAATGCAGCAGCCAATTTGACACAGCAATACCCACAAACAGCTACGAAGGGAATCACCAATCGTATCTGGGGATTGTTGGTGAACATAAAACTAATCTTTAGTTTAAATCTTGAAATTAAAGTGTTATCCAAATTTAATAAACATTATAATTACAGTGCCAGATTTCATTAAAGTAAACTCTCTTGGAATTTGTTTTTGTGTTTCTACTAATCCATTTTCTTTCTCCTTGTGTTAAAGCTTCAGAGATCAAAGTTGGGAAATGGCCCACAAGATCTTGAGACTGGAGCATCAACACATCTGCCACAGAAAAGAAGAATGCCTTGTATTTCCCCAGTGTTCATTCAGGCATTTACCCTCACCTTTTTGGCAGAATGGGGGATCGATCACAGCTGACAACGATTGTGTTAGCAGCGAGAGAGGTGGGTTTGTCAGTCTCATTTTAACTTATTAAAATTAACTCAAATAATGGGCAAGTTGACTTTGTGGATGAATTTTTCCCTTGAGGAGAGCAAAAGCACGAAAAAAAACTCACACTCAATGTCACCATTAACTTTTCCGGGTCTGATCTTGTGGAGCCTCATGTGGATCTAAACTACTCAACCTCCATGGGCTCTCACTCAGACGCACCGTGCGCAACCTAAGCATCCGGTTCGACCCGCAATTGTCCTTCCTTCCCCACATCCGGTCCCTGACCAGGACCACCTTCTTCCACGTCCGCCACATTGCCCACCTCCGACTGTACCTTACCCCAAATGCAGCTGAAATGCCCGTGCATGCATTTGTCACATTCCGTTTGGATTACTCCAACGCACTTCTCGCCGGTCTCCCCAGCTCCACTATTCACAAGATCCAGCTCATTCAGAACTCTGCTGCCTACATACTGACCTTAACCAAACTCCGTACCCACATCTCACCAGTTCTGGCCAGGCTCCACTGGCTCCTTGAACGGATCGATTTCTAGATCCTCACTCGTGTTCAAATCCCTTCACTTTCTGGCACCTCCCTACCTCTCCGACCTCCTCACTCCCCAATCCACTACCCGGCACCTCCACTTGACTGGCACCAGCCGCCTGCTCGACCTTCACACCCTCTGCCCCATCATCGGAGGTTGCACTTTCAGCCACTACCCCCTGAAACTGGAACACTCTTCCCCCAATCCCTCTGCCTTGTTCCCTGGCTCCCAATTTTCAAGTCCCACCTGAAAACTTTCCTCTTCGACCGTGCTTAAGGCCGCCTCCCACCTCCCCCCAGCTTGGAGTCAGGCTCCACCACTGTTAAGCGCTCCGAGATGCTACCCTGCATTGAGGATACTATATAAGTGCAAGTTGTTGTTGTAGCTTAGACATGAAATAAAATTTTGGCAGGTTTAGCATAATGGGTTCTGGAAATAGGCATGCATTGTAACGTTTCCGTGTATGAGCATAATGGTTTCTAGGAGTGATCGTGCAGCATATTGTGTGTACAGCATAGCTGGTTCAGGAGATTAACACACATTTTTAAATCATTTTCTGGTGTTCTATCACTGTTTGCAAAATGTGCAGAAAACGCAAGGTTTTTTACAATGTTCCATAAGGGATTTGAGTGAAGGTACTTAAGTCATTGAAAGTGGCGCCACAAGTAGCAAAGGCTGTAAAGAAAGCTGGGTTTTATATACAGTGGCATTAATGCAAGAGTACGAAAGAAAAGTAATAATGTTTAGTTTGTATTAATCGTTGGTAAGGCTGCAATTGGAGTACTGCGTTCAGTTTTGGGCATTTCACTTCAGCAAAGATGTTAAGGCCTCAGGAGTTTTATAAGAATGATTCCAGGGATGAAGGAATTTTTTCACCCAGAGAGTTGTTGGGATGTGGAATGTTCTGTCAAGTTGGGAGGTGGAGGCAGAGTCCATTGTAGCTTTCAAGAGGGAAGTAGACAGGCATATGAAAGAGAGAGACTTGAAGGGGTATTGGGATAAGTGATCTTCTTGCTTTACGAACTGGTGCAGACTCGATGGGCCAAATGGCTGCCAAATGCACTGTAGATTTCTATGTTTCATAATAAATCCTGATGTGAAAAATACATGTTTTTTATTTCATGGATAAATAACTTTAATGGTCCTTAGCTTAGTTATTCTGAAATCACTAGTCAATCCTGCCTTTAGGATTCCACGTGCAATATCACCCCACCCCATGTTTGATTACAATGAACAAGGCACACAGGATGCTGGGCTACAGTGCTAAATCAGATCCGATCCCGGAAATACTTGTGCAGTATTTGCTCTGGTCAGACCACACCTAGAGTACTGTTTACATTTCTGCACACCTCGATATAAAGGGTTGGCACGTTCCTAGAGTCAGTGCAGAGGAGAGCAAAAACAACAAAATTACATTTGTATAGCGCCTTTCACGTTGGGCAGATGTCCCAAGGCACTGGACAGACAGAGTTACGGACCCGAGCTGAGGGTCGGGTTGGGGGAGGCAAAGGGGAGGAGCAGGGAGATCAAAAGCACAGTCGAAGAGGAGGGTCTTCAAGGTGTCGAGGGAGGAGGTGAGATTGTGGGAGAGGGATTGTGGGATGGAGTTCCAGTGGGTGGGTGCAGAGTGGTGGAAGGCCTGCCTGCCGATAGTCAGGCAAGTAAGGCAGGGGCCGTGAAGCAGGCTGGAGCCCGCTAAGCGGAGGGAGTGAACGGGGTGAGAGGGGATTAGGAGGTCGGAGAGCAAGACCGTGGAGGATGATCTCCAGTGTTAGAGGAATGAGCAACAATTAGACAGATAGGGCTCTTCAGTCTTGAGAGAAGATGACTTAGAGGGGACTTCATAGAAGTGTGTAAAACTTTAAATGGGATTTAAAAAGTAAACCCAGAACAATACTTTAGGATGCACCAAGAGCCTTTTTTAATCCAAACTAATCTTTTGAAAAGATTCAGATTTTAATTTAGCTAAGGTTTCCTCCTGTCCAGTTCCAAGAATACCTATTGAGTCATGACAAAGGAGAAAATGGGGTAGAGGACAGGGGATGATGGGTCACCTCAAGGCTTGATGTCACCTCAAGGCTTGAATTTGGGAACTCCCTCCTCATCGGCATTCCCAACTCTTCCCTTCACAAGCTGCAGATCATCCAAAACTCAGCAGCTCGTGTACTCTCACCCACCAAGCTTCGTGACCCCACCCTTGCCCGACTCCACTGGCTCCCCATCCCCCATAGGATCAAGTTCAAGATCCTTGTCCTCACCTTTAAGGCCATCCATGGCCTTACCCCCTCCTACCTCTCTGACCTGCTGACTCCCTACCAACCTGCCCCCTCCCTCCGTTCATCAGGCTCCGGCCTTCTCCATGTCTCCCGCCCGACCCACCCTACCATCGGTGGCCAGGCTTTCAGCCTCTCTGCCCCCACACTCTGGAACTCCATCCCACAGTCCCTTCGCCTCACTTCCTCCTTTGCCTCCTTCAAGGTAGGTCTCAAGTCCTTTCTCTTCGATCGTGCCTTTGGTCTCCCTCCCACCTCTCTGCCTTCCCTCACCCCTACACCACCCCTCCCACATGCTCAGGCCCCGACACCTGACTGTTCAGCGCTTTGGGACGTCCTCCCGACGTGAAAGGCGCTCTATAAAGTAATTTTGTTGTGGTTGTTGTAAAGAGGTGTTAATGATGCATTTTCTCCTTTGTCTTCTTTGCCCTGCCTCCCCCCTCTCTGTTAGCCCTTAAAAGCCTCTCCCTACCAACATGCTCCAGTTCTGACGAAGGGTCGTGGATCCGAAACGTTGACTCACTTTCCTTTCTCCATAGATGCTGCCTGACCTGCTGAGTGTTTCCAGCGACTTCTGTTTTTGTTTTCAGATTTCCAGCATCTGCAGTATTTTGGGTTTTGTGATCTATTCTGTGCTTCTTGCAGGATCCCTTTGGTGTAGCTGTAGGAGGAACACTCGGCCATTGCCTGTGCACTGGGTTGGCAGTTGTCGGAGGAAGGATGATTGCACAAAAAATCTCAGTTAGAACTGGTAAGAACTAACAGATTTACAAATTAATGGAAGGATAATGCTGAAGTCCATAAACTGAGGACCTCTTCCATTATACCCTGGGAGATGGAATTAGGAGCAACTGGTCAACAGGGAGGTAATTCTCACATGTAGCTTAAACCTGATGTAGATTTAGTATATGTTTGGCAAATGCAGCCTGCGAGTTGGACAACACCTGAACAAACTGGTGCTCAATGGGTGCAATCAAATCCATTTTTGACTCTTGCTATTAAAATTTTACAGATCCCGAACAATAATTGGGAGACTGACAATTTTTTTATTGCTACCCGAATCTTTAAGAAAAGGTTTTGTTGCCTGAACTTCTGTACTCGGGAATGAATGGAACTGGTAGCTTTCTGGGAGCAGAAAGTACGTCCAAAATATTGTTCATAAATCTTTTCCTGAAGTGGCCAATGTAGGGCACAGTATTTGTTCTATCCATCTATTGCCATACTATCTGTTTTGGTCAAAATAATCCAGGGAGTTAAACTACAATAGTTTTACATTGGATTTGACAAATTTGTAGATGTTATAATTCAGAAGAAGAATGGTCTTATTAACTATAGAAAATTTACATTAATTTTGCTCTATTTTGTTTTTAGTTACCATCATTGGTGGAATTGTTTTCCTGGCATTTGCACTGTCAGCGTTGTTCATCAGTCCAGACAGTGGTTTTTAAGAAGAATACTTGATGTGCTGTCCAAGAAGAAGACTAGCATTGTTACCAGCTGTACCTCCTATATATGTGTGTGTGTGTGTATATATATATATGTACAGAATAACCACATAGATACAGAGGATGTAGTGTATATCTGACCATTGTGTAAAATGCACATGTAGATTCTGAAGTTTCTTGTGAGTTTTCAAACCAAACAACAGTGCTGCGCATCATATTTTACTATATAAATATTTCAGGAAATGGGTGGCCAGGCACCTGTTATCTACTGTAAAAAATGGAAAGCAAATCAAGGGGGAGGCAGCTATGATGCACCATGTAAGATAGAACTCCAGCATCAAGTTATCCTTTTGGGATTGGGAAATCAAACTTAATAGTGAAATAATTATTTATTGCAATGCTCACTTCACAATACATTTTTCTTAAAAAGTCTTTTGCACAGAACATTTTTCCTACATGGTCAGCAATTCACAATGTGTCATGCAAAGGATTGCTTGTCAATCTTATCACCGCTTTTTCCCTCTCGAATGTCTTGGGTTTCTTTATTTAAAATGGTTTGTCATAGTTTAAAGAAGGGGAAAAGGCACTTCTCAAAAACAATAATGCTAAGTATAACAATAATGCTTTTATTTCTTATAGTGCTTTATTACATCAAAGTGTCACAACACACTTCACAGGGAATTGTTGTCAATGTAGTAACTATTGGTAGGTGAATGTGACAGCCAATGTGAACACAGAGTTCTACCTACAGCTGTGACATGAATGACCAATTTTATCTGGACATCCGAGGACATCAGAAGAAACACCAGTCTCTTCAAATAGTGTATCTTTAAGGTTCACATGAACAGATAGAACGGTTTGTCTCAGCCAAAGAACAGCACCTCCAAGAATGTGGCGTTCCACTCCCCTCCCCACAACGCTGCACTGGATTCTCAGCCTGGACATGAGCTCAAAGTCCTTGACACAATACTTGAGCCCACAACAATTGATCAGCATTACAAAAAAAGCTTTTAACTATAGGAATAATGCCTCTTTAGAAGGGAAGGTAACATGCAATAGGTCTGTTAGAATAACTAACTGCTTATCAGAGGACAGTGTCTTCGTAAGCTCAGTTTGAAGTGCTCTGTTGTGTCCCTGATAATACTTGGAGAGACAAGTGAATAATGTAATGAAAGAAGTTACTTCAGTAATTTTTTTAATATTATCTTGTTAACTGAGTTTGCTAGTACAACCTCTAAATTATGAGCATTTCAATTACAATGTTTGTGTTAATTGTTCAAATTGTTTAACAATTGTGTGGCCGTTTGCTGGTTACCAGTGTGCTTTTGACTGGACAGATCTTCATTTAGAAATATGGCATCAGCTGGCTTACTGATGTTTTGAAATGCCTGCTGGAGAATTGATCAGGAGTAGGAAGCAGCGGTTGTTTTTGCAATATTTTTAGGATTAAAATAATAATACTTGCATTTGAAATAGCACTCTCACGTAATTGAATCATCTCCAAGCGCTTTACAGGATATACTGTGAAGTTGATTGACTGTAATTGTTATTGTGAAGAACTGCAAAAAAAGTAAGTGTTGTTGAACCTGTTATTACCCTGTCAGAATATTGCTCTAAAATCAAGTACTGTACATATAAATCTGTCCAAGATCATTGTAAAGTTTAGTATTCGTTTAGTTTTTAAGATGAATGTTTGCAGGAGACCCAGCAGCATTTTTTTTGTTCTTGTCTAAAATTGTGGAAATAAATCTGTCACTATTTTCAGGTTATATTTTTTCTTTTACCACAAATTTTGGTTGAACTGTAAAAACTCACCATCTGAAAATGCCAGTAATAACCTTCAAACTGAATATTTCAACCAGTTGAATGGAGTTTGAAATATTGCATTTCATATAATTACCAAACAATAACTTGAAAAATATATCTTCAATGAATAGTGGCAATCACGTCAACCACTTTAATTTGGAGCGATTTAGAACATTTCAAAATGCTGAGATAATGTCTTTTCAATGTTCAAAAAAAAATTCTTATCTAAAGCTAAATAATTGCTGCCATGTTGAATAGCACAGCTTTGGCCTGACTTTATCTTGCAAGATTTATTGCCACTGTTGTATCTGTTCATAATTAAGTTTGATAAAGAGGTATTCATAAACTTCAGTTTATACGTGGACATTAACAAATATCCAAAATAAATTTGCACAACTTAAGATCCAATTCGTGACTATTTCACTACATTCAAGTTTATCTTATCACACTCTGAAGAGGTTAAACTGTTCAGCATTTTACACAAATATAAATATGTTAGCAGTATAAGATGCTCTTTACTAAGGGAATTTTGGAATATTTTGTGATTGAAGATGAAAAGAATTTTGAACAACTAGGATTGTTTTCTTAGAAGCTAGAAAACCTCAAATAATTTGAATTAGCAGGTAACAATCATCTACACAATATATAGATTTCTGGGTATAAATATCTCCAATTTTAATGTCACACTTTAATTTCTCTATATAGCATTTACTGATATGGTGTTGGTATATGTGGCAATACAGGATAAGGATTTTAGAGTAACGTTTGAGCTGATACTTTTAAGAGCATTTGTAAAATGTTACCTTTGCATATTTTCAATGTGGTCCAAATGATTGATAATTAGATGGCAGCTTAGTGTTTTGGTACGGTTAAAAACTGTGATTCACTGAAGTGAAAAGGACGGGAAATAATTACCCAGGTGCATTAATTGGAACTTCTGCAACCTGAGGCAGATATGCTGTCACTAAACTAATTAGTACCAGTAAAGTTGGTTTAAAAATGAAATTTTGTTGTAAATGCAATTTTGTTGTAAATATATTCTCCTGATGCCAACAGCCTGCATTAAATCGAAACACTTTGGGGAAATCTTGAATTTCCACTTGCTTTGTTGCTGTTTCAGTACAAATAAGATTGTGTAAATAAAAACAGTGCTTTAAGAAACCTTGGGTCATTTGAGATGGGAAGCAGAGTTACGTGGTTGATCTGGGCATAGACTTGGCCAGTTTGTAGTCTTTGCTGGGAGTTGGGAAAGATACACTCTTGAAGCCAGGTGAATCTGCACATTTTTTACCTTTCAGACTTGCAATTTTCAAAAAAGTGCAACAGGAGGTTAAGTATTCAATAAACTTTTGCAAGTTATTTATCAGGTACTCAGCTGTTGGATTCATAAATGAAAATGATGCACCTCCTTGGCAATAGTACTGTGATTCCTATACTATAATTGCTTTTGCTTATGTTCAGTGTTTTTCTTCCATGTAATAACAGGTATAGTAGTCTTGCTTTGCATTTCTAAATGTCTTAATTTTCTAACATTCAATTAAATTAGTCAGTAAAATTACATAGAGGTGGAGTACATCTTGCATACAGATTACCAGAATAATTCTTTTTTTTTTTAGTTGTGAAGACTAATTTGTAGGACCATGAAAATATATCAATCTACATTGAAAAAAATATAGTACAGTACAAATGCTGGACATAAGTCAAAACATTACATAAAGGCTGTGCTTTTAAGTGTGAATGCTAATATTTTTGTCTCGCAGGATTGGACACTTATTTTGAAATGGAATTTAGTTCTGCTATATTCAAAACATCAGCATGACTACACAGAATTTTCCACTATGAGTCCCCAGTACAGGTTTTCAAACTTCCTTTATCCAATATTTTGAGTTTATCTCGAAGGTTATCGACTGTTTGTAATTTATTATAATGTTGCAGGTTTCGATCTACTTGACTTTGTCTAGTACAAGGTGCTTTGATCTAGAAAGCTACAATTAAGTCATTTGAATTCACAAGATATATTTTTTGGCTAGTGACATTGCAAAATTTGAAAGGTTTATTGTATGCATTAACTTGATTTTTACTAAACCTTAAATCATAGTTTTTGGGTTTTGTTTTTAGTTTGTGGTATTTTTATGTATGTAGGAAAAGTTGTGCTGCTGATACACCCACCGTTTTGTATTGTTAACTCGCAATATAAATGTTTGGTCAATATTTGACGCATTGCAGCAACATTTTCGTTTCAATAAACTTTTTTGACCCTGTACCGATTGTGTAGTGCGGATTAATCTCATGAAAGTTCAAAAATAAGTTTCAACTTAAAAAAGGACAATGTGAATTAATGTGAATTGTTTCTACCTAAGATGAGCAACCTCCCTTTTCACCCCTCGCCTTGTATTTGATTGAACTTTTTTTGCTTTCATGCAATGGTCAATCAAAAGTACAATACAAATTACAGTTGTATTAATGCCTTTCATGTCTGGAGGATGTCCTAACAATATTAGCTTGGCACTCGAGCTAGGGATGGAAATGATGACTCAAAGTGGAGTCATAGAGTTTGGTCTTGAGATGGACCTTGAACAGGTTGAAGGAGGGAGTGAGTCATAACAACAACAAGATTCCATTTATAGAGCACCTTTCACGTCGGGAAGACGTCCCAAGGCGTCATAGGGATAGATTTCCAGAGAGATAAACTAAAAGCCTGCCCACCAATGGTGAAGTGGGTAAGTGCGGGAGACATGAAGCAGGCCGATGACTGCTGAGCAAAAGGAGCGGCTTAGTCGGTAGGGTTTGAGGAGGTTGCAGAGGTAGGGTGGGTGGGTAAGACCATGTAGTGGATATGAAGGTGAGAATGAGGATCTTAAACTCGACCTGCTATAGGATGGGGAGCCTATGAAGCTGGGTGAGGACTGATCAGATAGACTCGCAGAGCCTTGTGTGGGAAAGGACATGGGCACCAGAGTCCTGAATAGTCTGCAGTATGTGTAGGGAAGAGCTTGGTAGTCCAGTGAGCAGAACATTGGTAGTCAAGTCTGGATGTGATAACTATGGATAAGGGTCTCAGTGGCTTGAGTGGAGAAATAGCAGCAGAGGTGGGTAATATTTTGGAGGTGGCGGATCAGTGTCTTTCCTTGAAATGCAGTACATCTTCATTCCTTGTGCACTAAATTCAATTTGAACAAGATTGTCTTTAGATATGAGGCAGAAGGAAATGAATTTGAGTGCTTTAGTAGTAGTTGTCAGTCTGCCAATTATGAATAGATGCCAAAAAAGGCCATTTGGCCCAATGTTTGCACCAGCTTTATTAATCCTTTTCGTAACAAAACAAATCATGGTCACAAGTCCTCTTTGCCATAAAAAATAAGGTCAACCTATTTTTTCCATAAGATTGCCAGATCTTGTTATGTTATCCCATGTTTCCATGAACGAAAGGATGAGTAATATCTTTCATTTACTGACCAGAGCTCCATATAGTATTCAAGGTGAAGTTAGTAAAATCAACTGCTGTATCATGAATGTTCATTGGGAGCTGTATTAAGTTTCACAACATGCAGTTCCAGGATATTAGAATTCATGCATTTTATGATCATTTGAAATAATAATATTTCGGGAAATTAATTGATTTGGTTTTTAGTGATTTGTGGATATGGACCCAAATCTCTTTGCTCTTCCACAGTACTTAATTTCTCCCCATTAAAAAAAAATTCTGCTTTATCTTTTTTCGGTCTGTAGTGGATAACCTCACGCTTCCCTACATTGAACGCCATCTGCCACAGCTTTGCCCACTCACTTAATCTGTCTAAGTCCCATTGTAACTTCCTACTCCCATCTACACAATTTACTGAGCCTTTTACCTTTGTGTCGTCTGCAAACTTTGATTTAAAAAAAACTTTCTATTCCTTCATCCAAGTCATTTATACATAATATATATATGTAATATATATACATACACACAAAATAGTCCTGTTGGACAGAACTAGTGCCTCCTCCTCTGCCTCTACTAAGTAAATGCTACCCTGCTGGCTATCAATCTCACACTCCTCTTTCTGTACCTAGCCTGGAATATTTAGCTCCCAGTCCTGCCCAGCGTGTAACCAGGTTTCTGTAATGGCTACTACATCACACCCTTTAAACTGAATTTGTGCTTCTAACTCACTTGTTTTATTTCTTATGCTACGTGCATTTGTATACATAACTCTTATTTGGGTAACTGACCCCAACATGCCTATATGCCCTGATGATGTTCTTCTCACACTTTTTGACTTGTTACATCTTTTGTAATAACTTCCTATTACCCTTTTCTTTCCTGTTCATGCCTTCATCACCTTCAGGGTCGACTATGAAAACGCCCTGCTGTCGGCCTTCCCAACTCCTCCCTCCACAGGCTGCAGATAATCCAGAACTCTGCAGCCCATGTCCTCTCCTGCACCAAACTCCGTGACCCGATCTCCCCTATTCTCGCCCGACTCCATTGGCTCCCTATCCTTCAGAGGATCCAGTTCAAGATCCTGGTTCTCACCTACAATGGCCTCGCCCCACTCTACCTCTGCGACCTCCTAACCCACTACCAACCCACCCGTTCCCTCCACTCAGCCGGCTCTGGTCTGCTCCACGTCCCCCGACCCACCCACCCCACCATTGGCGGGAGAGCCTTCAGCCAATCTGCCCCAACCTCCGGAATTCCATCCCCCAATCACTCTGCCTCGCCCTCTCCTTAGCCTCCTTCAAGTACCGCCTCAAAACCCTGCTCTTCGACCATGCCACTGGTCACCCCCCTTCCCCTCCCTGACCCCAGCTCGGGTCTGAAATGCTGTACGTTGTCCAGCGCCTTGGAATGTCCTCCCGACATGAAAGGCGCTATACAAATCTAATCTTGTTGTTGTAGTATTTGTTATCTTTATCACTATTTGTAATATGACTGTTGCTCTCATCCTCTCCTTGCCTTACCCACCTGAACCCCCCGCCCCCCACCACCTTACTGGTTTAAAGCTTTTTCTACAGCCATACTTATCCTTTGCGCTAGAACCTTGGTCAAAGCCCCATTCAGGTGCAGCCCATCCCAGAAGTACAGCTCATTCCTGTCTCAGTACTGGTACCAGTGTCCCATGAAATGGAAACCCTCCTTTTCACACCACTCTTTCAGCCACATTTTCCTGATCTGTTTATCTCTATACCTATTTGCACGTGGCTGGGGTAGCAATCCAGGGATTACCACCTTCAAGGTCTTTTTTTTAAATTTAGGCCCGAGCTCTTGATACTCCCTTAGCAGACCTCCTTCTTGCTCTTTTCTATGTCATTGGTTCCCACATGGAAAACGACAACTGTTCTTTCCCCTCCCTTTCCAAGTCCCCTTCCAGCTGCTTTGAGATATCCCTTACCCTGTCACCAGGAAGACAACACATCCTCCTAGATGCTCAATCTCGACTGCAGAAAATACCTTTGATCCCCTTAATTATGTCATCCCCTATAACTACAATGTTTCTATTCTGCTCCCCCCCACCGCTTGCACTGCCTTCTGCTCTATGGTGCTTTGATTTGCATTCAGGCCTCCTTCCCCACAGACTTTTCCCTCATCCAATGTAGCAAGTACATTATACCTCCTTCTCTGCCTCTACTAAGTAAATGCTACCCTGCTGGCTATCAATCTCATACTCCTCTTCCTGTACCTCTCTACATGGCGTGGCTATGTTCTGAAGTAAATTGTCCAAATATTCCTCCGCCTCCCTTATGAGTCAAAGTGTCTCTAACGTGCACTCCAAGTCGAAAACCCTGAGTGACTCAAGACACATGCACTTTTCACAGATGTGACCATCAGGGACAGTCTTACTATTCACAAATTCCCATATACTGCAGCTTTGACACACTACATGTGTTGCCATTACCCCTTTCTAGCTTCTACTCCACTTAACGTTTAGGATTATTTATATATTACTATATTATCTATAATGTTTAAATTTACAAGGTTTTACCTTCGCCTTTTATTTGTTTTTAGTTATTTTCCCCTTAATCTATTTTACCATTGACAATTTCAGGGTAAATAGATAAAACAAGTAATTTCGACCCTTTTGTTCCTTGCTCACACTGCTTAATACTTAACACCTACTTACTCAGAGATAAATATGTCTAGCCCAACCCTAATTCTACACCTGACTTCACTCTCTGATCTCTCACAGGCCCCTACAGTGTAGAACATCAGCGTCCTGTTCCACCCTCAACTGTCCTTCATGCCCCACATCCGTGCCATGACCCGCTCTGCCTTTCACCACCTCTGCAAATTCACCTGTCTTGAAATTACTGTGGTTTTCAGATATTAAAGACTTTGAAAACCTTTTATTTAGTCCCATGAACTGTATAGCAGAAAACAATGCATACAATGGAGCACATAGAACACTGAATACCATTCACAGCTATTAACTGATATACTACTGAGGAACTATTAGTTGATGTTAAACATTTAAAAAGTACAAGAATCAAATTATTTGTTTCATTTTCAATCAATTTGGCTTCAAAAGGAATTATTTTTCCTCCTTTGCAAACATGTAACACTGAATTTTTCCAGATACTTTGAAATACTGTAACAGTAATTAAAATTAGTTGCCTGTGTGATAAAATTTTTCCATTCTTTGGGGGAAATAGAAAAATGGCTAATATATGATGTGATTTCATCACCATGCATACATAAAGATCACAACAGATTGTCTACTTTTCTAGGGTTGGTTCTTCATAAATAACAACCTTTGGATTCTGTATACAAATGCAGCCTAATAAGCATATTCCAGTAATGTCAGTTTGTTTAGTATATTATTGGTAAGAAATTGGCCTTTACCAGTAAGCATCACTTCAAAACATTATGTTGAACAAATATTGGCTAGTAGTGGATTATTATTATTGAAAGCATCCAAAGTGTGTAAATTGTGAGAACATGGAGTACACAATGCTTCAACATGTAGGGAATAATAACAATAATCTTTGCATTTGATATTGAGCCTTGAAATGTCTCAAAGCGTTTCACAGTATATAGTGTAAAGTGAATTCACTGTATATTTTGTGGGTGAAACTCAGCAGCCAATTGCACACAGCAGCGTCCCATAAACAGTCAAATAGAGACCAGATTTTACTTAGTCACTATAGTATTTAAATATTTTACTCAAGAAGTCACAGGATACAAATTTCACATTAAATGGAAACAAAGAAAAAATCAGGTGACTTTGGTGTGAAAATTAACTTTACTACTTTACTACTACAGAATTTGTACCAACATATTCTGCAAACAAATTTTAATGTTGGCCACTTCAATTACATCACAATGGAACCCAAAAGAAAAATCAGGTTCAAGTGTAAAACAGGAATCCAGATTTTCCAATTCAAGTGGAAACAAGTAGTCCTTAGTATCTGATTTATTTTGCATAACTTGTTTTTTCAGTCAGTATGACAATTTTAATCCCATTTTATCCCATGAAGCAGCACAGTAAACAAACTGACCTCAGCAGTTGGAACATACCAATGACGACATATGGTTTGTATATGTTGAGTGAATGGTACATTAAAAATTAAAATAACTTTTGCATCTTTCAGAAATGTAGTTAGCAATATTCAAACATATGAACAGATTATTTTCATGCATCATATAAAATATTTCTCTCCTTTTCCATTATTTACACATTATTTTACAGAATCTATACAATAGCACATTCTTTCATAAAATATTTTCTGACCCATAATCATTTGACACCAAATGTCCTTTAAATTCTCTTCATAATATTTCAAATAAATCACAGAGGCAGCAGCACACAGGAGTGACTACACTCTGCAAACATCAAAAGCAGTCATTTATGTCACCATTAAAATAAAAACTAGTTATATTAGTGCTCATTTCTGGATTTCTGAATTTGTTAAGTTTTCTAAATTGGACAATAGTTGGCAGTGCATTTTTGCAGAATCAAGGAAATAGAAAACTGTCAATCAAGGAAATAGAAAGTCCTCCAAACCTCTCCCTCTTTCTCAAGAATCATCTTGTGTTGGTCTAAAAGCACCTCGTAGTGAGTGGATGCATTTCCAGAATTGGAACATACCAGTTTCACCAGTTATTAGCAGCAGAGTTCAGAACACTGCATTTATTTTAATAATGAACTAAGATTAAAAAGCCCAATTTTAGAGATAGAGATTACTTGATATAATTAGTCCTTTTTTTAAAATCGTCACAGTTTACTCTTGCTGTGCTTTTGAAGGATCCGATAAACTGTCTGTCCTTGGCCGTGAGAGCTGCTGCTGTTGAGTAAAAGTATTTTGTTGTAGAGGGAAAGCAGCTGACAAGATAAACTGGGTGGATTGGCTACCATGGAGCAATCGAGGTGCCTAAATTTAAAAAGACAAAAGTACAACATTTACAATCTAAAGAAAAAAATTAAAATAATTTTTCAGCATCCAAAAACCATACAACACAGGAGGTCCTAACCTCAAACAGAATCCAAACACTCTGCAAATACTTAATTTTATCTGTTGCTTTCTTCAATGCTACCAGGGACATTCATGCCCTGGCAGTGTTGAAGAGAGCAATCAGGTGATCACCAATGTTTAAGGGATAAGCTAATAGAAATCACCAATAATTTAAGATTCTTCGTCTTAAAAACAAAGTATTTCCGAGATAATCTGATAAAAGTTGTACAATGGGAAGGTGGACATAAGCCTCAAAACAATACTTTCAGATATACCAAGGCACCAGAAGAGGTACAAGTTCAGTCCTGAACTTTACAGCAGACACCAGAAATATTTCTTTATATAAAGTCTAAACAACAACTCTCATAGGTTTTCTGGAATGGTGATGAAGCCAGATCTACTGAACTCATTTAAAGAGCAGATTGATTTTCAAAGACTAAGAAGTCATGTAATGGGAAGATGTTGTAGTTGGTATTATAGAAAGATGAGATCAAATGAATCGAAGTCTTCTTCTTCTGAATCTTATTTAAAAAATCTTAGTTCCTGATCAGCACCATATATGAGTGTTACAGGAATTTCTGAAATATTTTTAATTTCCTGATTTTGTGCTACTTATTTGACATTGAACTGAATGTCCCACTACTACAGCATGTTCATACTGGAAAAGAGAAGATTGAGAGGTGATATGATTGCTGTCTTTAATATTCTAAAGTGGCTAGACGATATAGATCATGACAGGCTGTTTCAATTTGTCCAGAATCGTAAAACCAGAGGAAACGGCCTGCGATTGAAGGGGGTAAATTCAGAACGAATCTATGCAAACACTGTTTCGGTGAATTAATAGTGAACCTGTGGAACAGGCTCCCTAGGGAGATGGTTGAAGCAGGAAGCGTTGATTCTTTCAAACACAGATGAGATAGTTTTCTTCTAGGAAATAACAATATGAGATGTAGTACAAAGGTAGTTTGGGATATATGTGCATGTGACCGCCAGGAATGTGGAAGGTGAACTAGATGGACCTTAGTCGTTTTTCGTCTAGCATTTCTTATGTTCTTACTAATGTCAATTGCCTAAAAGATTAAAATCTCTGAAACTAGCTGTTCTAGTACTTTGAAGCTATCAGAAAACAAATTAACAATATTTTTTAAGCCAATGCTTTAAATGAGTAAATAGTAAAATATGAACATACAATGAACAGTTGAAAATGAATTAATAAATCAATTTATTCATCCAACAATGAGAAATGATATTCTTTTAAAACATTTATGTATAAGTAATCATACCTGTAGGAATTGTTGGGGCTGGGAGAGTTGGGCTTGTGTTTGGGACTGCTGTGGAGATGTGACGGTTTGCTGTTGCTCTTGCTGGCTTTGAATCAGTGACAGTGTCTGAGGTTGTTGCTGAGTGGCAAAGGTGGGGTAGGCTGTCACTACTTGCCCCATGAACATAGTTGTTGGAACCATGACTGCACTGCATCCCATAGGAGTTGTCACCAGTTTTGTCACAAGTTGCTGTCCTTGAGTGAATCTAGTCAGAGAAAAATAAATGTGATGATTATTTATATTTTGTTTAGTATTTTCTGTTTGTTAATAAACAGGCCTTTTAAAAATGTCAATTCATTCCCAAATGAATTTTCACATTTTAAATATCAAATTTTAAAAAACAATTTCTCACTGGAAGGACTCAAATATGTTGTACCAGCAGTGCATACTTTATCATTGTTGGTCGTAAGAAGTGTCAGTAAGTACTTTGTAATATATTAAATCAAAAATGTTATTGGCCAAAAAAAAGTTTAATTTATCCATGTATTTCTACAGGAATTATTTCTCCCAGCAGAAATGGAACAGTTTCCTCACTAAATATTTTGTATGTGTGCATATCATACAATTAACATGAAGAACTACAAATATTTTACAACGATTAGCATTTTTATAGTGCCTTTCATATAAGATAACATGTTGGAGCACTTCACAACGATGGGTTTAGACGCCAAGCAAGGAATGAGATGATCATAGGTTTAGTCAAAGTTCAATTTTAATGTGAATGTGGTGACATTTGGATTTTCTACTGATAAAAAAATTATGTCAATTATCAATGCACAATTAAAGTTTGCATTACGAATATTTGAGCCTCCACATACACATCTGAAGCTGAGCACTTTGACTTTCATATCTGAAAAAATACACATGGCACAAAAATACAATCACACTTCATTTACTTCACTAAGCTTACCTTAGTGGTCTATCCTGAGTAAAAGTGGTAACTGCACTGCTTTGGTTAGAATTTGGGGATAAAGTGGAAGGAAGTTGCACAACATTTGCTGCAGTAGGCTGTGAAATCATCATTGTTTTATAGAGGGAAGCTGTGAGGGCGTTCTGTGTTTGGCTGGAAAATGAGGTTTGCTGGTTGTGGCTAGTTCGTAAAGTTTGTTGACCCTATATTAAAGAAAGATATTTTCCAAATTTTCGTTCAATAATCATGCACAATACAAGTCATATACAGTACAAATATTAAAGCTACATACACCTAATATCAGATTGATAAATTCATTCAAGCACTACATTTAAATAAAAGCACATTTCAGTATTCAGGATTAAAGTTCTTTAAGAATACTTTTTTTAGATTTCAGAGAACAAGGGATAAGATTTCAAGCTCTCTTCAGAAAAATGAATATTATCATATAGACCAGATATTTTTGAACTACAATAAACAGCTTGATAAGAAAATATAAAAATCAATAATATGATCAGCATTCATTTTAAATATTTGTCTGTATATATTTAAAGAAAAATGCTTTAAATATTTATATTATAAAATAAAATGTATCCATTTGTAACTCTGCTTTTAAAATAGATGCAGACCATATTGATAAATAATTTTATACAAAAAAAACAAAGTGTTTTTTTTTCTCCTCAAAGTATTTTGTTCTCAAATAGAATGGAATTTACTTAAGGAGATCCTAGATTCTCCTATTTAAAACTTGTGCACAACAGATCTACAACTTGCATTTAGATAACAGGCTTTTCAAGTATTCCTTGAACAGCATTTTAACTGTTCTTTTGAAGCTTAATGTTAATGAAAACAAATGTCATAAATTCATTCACAAATCACAACTGAAGGAAGACTTGCACTTTCTCACATTACCTGCAATGAAGTGGCGATTTGCTCCCTGAGAAGAGGCTGCCGTTGCATTACACACGGTGTGCTAATGTGTCCAGTTTTTATTCCCCCATGAACCTGATTGGGTTGAACAGATTGTCCCTGCAGTGTTATGGTTGTAGGCTGTTGGATGTTCGAGGTGTTTCCTGTTGTGAGTCGGACTGAACTGAAGTTTGCTCCTGTTGATGGCTTTTGGAGAAGCATCTTCAAAGGTAAAAGTTTCATATCAGTTCAAAATAAAATGTTAACAGTATGTAAATAATACCTATTAGAATAAAGTCACTACAAATAATAGGACATAATGTCAAGGAGAGTTGAATTAAAAACATTTGAAGGGTTATAAACCTTTCAATTTTCAGCTAGATACATATTCTACCCACAAAATAGTACATGATTAACAATTGCAGCAAGATTTTAGATTCTGTTTTTCTTGCACAGTTGTGAATATGTGAAATTGATGGTTAGATAAAGTTGTTAATGTTGCATTCACTAAAACCTTCAAAATGCATTAGGAGAATATCTGCTTTAGAATGCAATAGGGGTATGCTGATGGAAACAGTAAAACGCTATGTATAATATGCTGGCTCCTGAACCTCTGGGATCTTGAAATTACTATTTCAACAAAGGCAACGACTGAGTATGAACATTGTAGGTTGTAACGTTAGACAGGTACTATGACATTTTGGGTGACTTGCCTTTCCTCAGGAAATTAGTTAGGTACAATCCGTTAGATTAGAACATAAG
The DNA here is from genome assembly GCF_018977255.1 of Callorhinchus milii. Taxonomy (NCBI): domain Eukaryota; kingdom Metazoa; phylum Chordata; class Chondrichthyes; order Chimaeriformes; family Callorhinchidae; genus Callorhinchus; species Callorhinchus milii. The sequence continues at coordinate 52,610,788 of NW_024704742.1, forward strand.
AAATAGGAGCAGGAGTAGGCCATTTGACCCTTTGAGCCTGTCCCGCCATTTAATAAGATCATGACTGATCTTCTAACCTAATTCCATTTACCCGCCCTATCCCATATCCCTTAATCCCTTTAGTTTTTAAAAATCTATCGATCTCAGTCTTGAATATCAATGAATTGTTGAAGTTGCTCTGTGGCATTTCCCCATTTTATTCTTCCTTAAGTCCTTAAGATAATTTCTAATTCTTTTGTTTTTGAAAGTCACACAACTGATCATGAAGCACTAGATTGTATGTTTCTTTAGTCCCCAAAACACTAACACTATTTTCTTATTTAGACAAAATTCTAAGATAATCTACCATGTTTTTCAACTATGATGAGAGCCAAACAAGATTCTGTTCCATTTGGATGCATAATACGATGAGCTGGTTTATTTTGAGTAAAAAAAAAGGACGATAACATGGAATGTTGTCAGAGGATGTTGGTGTTCCAACACATACATTAACTCTATTTAGTTCCCATGCAAATGAGTTCGCACTAAAACGTGGCGAGTGAAGACTACGTCATTCACCACAGGATGAGAAATTTGTGGAGTTCTGCAGTGTAGTGGCTAGGGCACTCGTCTCGCAAGTAAGAGAGCCTAGATTTGTTTCCCGGGCAAGGCAAAACATGGACAAGTTTCCTTACTCCACACTCCTCTGTTTACCATCAGAAGTAGCCGATTGGCAGATTGCATTTCCAGGGGTAATAATCCCTCCAAAAAAATAATAATTTGATCACTCAATTCATGACTGTTTGTGGGACACTGCTGTGCCATTTAGCTGCCAAGCTTTGCCCACAAAACATCGTCATTTTACAGTATAGTTTGTGAAGTGCTTTGAAATGTCTTACCAATGTGATAAGGTGCTATATCAAATGCAAGGATTATTATCATTAGAAAACAGAATCAACGAATTCATTCTGGATCATTGTTGTGCACTCATAACAACAACAACTTGCATTTATATAGCACCCTTCACACGGTGTGCATCCTGGAGAACTACCCCCAGGGTCCAGGACTCATAAAATATAACTTTTGAGTGCACAAATGTTACAAATCTAGAGGCCAGGGAGCAAATCCCCTATCCACTTGCCTGAATTCTGAGGGGTCATGGGAAGAAAAAATAGGGAAGCAGAGAAAATAAAAAGGTGCTCATCTGACCAGGTGAATTGATCTTTTCCCTAACCCACCAATGATAAGGGTAGGAATTAATCTGTTGTAATCAACATAAACAAAGGCCTTGGTTAAAATTCCCAAAATACTCAACTGCAGCTACCATTCATTATTCTGACATACCTGAACTCCTTGACCCTGAACAAAGTGAAGTTGCTCTTGGATTTTGCGTAGTTCTTCCTGCTGACGCTGTATGTTTGCTTCCAGCATCCGTGTTCTTTGTTCCAGCTGCTCCTTCAGGTGCTGCATAGCTCCTAACTGTGCTGAGAACTGCAAAGTAGGCTGAACAGAAAATGTAACAATGTCAATCAACTGAAGGTTGAAATTCATCAACATATAAAAAATACCAGCTAAAGATAAATCAAAATCTTGTACATTAATCCATCTTCTTTGTAGTGAGACAAATAATAGTTATCAATTTATTCTTCATGTTTCTAAAAAAAACATGCAATATGTGTGGTTAGAGTTTTAAACCATCTGTTTAACTGATGAATATTTCCTGAGTAAATGACAGAGCACACTGAAGTTATTGATCACTGGGAAGAATTGTCAATATTCAACTGTCATATTTTTGTTAAAACGGGGAACAGCCATTAACTTGAATTGGAGGATGATTTTACTTTGAACAAACCCACCTTAGCAGGCGGATGGTAACAAATAACAAACATCGAATGAGAAAAATTAGGGTGCTAACATTAACAATACGTAAAATCTTGCTGAATTTTCCAAAACAAAGAAAACCTAAGTTTAGAAATTGGTACCTGTGTGAGGCTTGGCTGAATTTGTATAGAAGCACCAGGTTCACCAAGGATGGGTTGTGAAAGTGTTACTGTTTGAGCATTCACTGTCTGTTAATGCAAGAATGGGGAAAAAAAACTTACACCAATAATTCTTTGACCAGCACCATAACCCAATTGAAAGAAGGCAAAGCTAGTTTTACAATGACAGTACATTACAAAACAATGAATATATTGTGTGCACCAATATAATGATTCTCAACTATAACAGCAATTTAAACAGCACCCTCCACTTAGGATAATATCTCAGACCGCTTTACAATGATGTGGTTGGATGCAAAGCAGGGGAAGTGGGGAGGTGCGTTTGAAAAGGTAGGTTTTAAGGTGTGATTTGAAGACAAGAGAGCGAACAGAGGAGTAGAGGGAGGAAGTACCAGAGGTTAGGGGCATAGAATCTGAAAATTCAGCCACCGATGGAGTAATGCTAAAGCAAACTGCAGTTGTTTACGGTTCTTGCAGTAAACTTGAGTTAGCCAAGCAGATGTGGGTTTAGGAGGCGATCAGAGAAATAGGGAGGTTCTAGGGTCTGAAGGGATTTATAGGTAAGGATGTTGAAATCGATCTGCTGGGAGCCAGGGAGACTTGCAAGGACTGTTTCTATCCCCTTCTATTTTGGAAGGTGCCTATTGGGGTATACAGAATACCAGATATTGACTGAACGACACAAATACAGTGGAATCCACTTTGGCCAGACGCATTGGGGCAGGGAGTTTTATCCGATTTACTCAGCGTCCGGTAACCAATATTCTTACCTCTCTCTTCTCGCCATCTCCACTGGTGAGTACCTCTTTCCTCCCATTACCGTTCCCATTGGACGGGAAGGTGTCAATCACTCGGAGCTGCTACTAATTCATCCCCTCCCTATGCACCGGATGCAATCACTGCCCCCCACCCCTCCGCCAGCCGCTTGTGACTGAATGGAATCCACTGTCAATCGCATCCTGGCACTGCTTGTGGCTAAATGGAGCCATTCGAGACACAGAAAACACGAGCGAGTACATTCAGCAGTGACCAGCATGGCATTTTGACCAGATTATCAGGATTTTCATCCAAATTAACAGGCATATTTAAAAAACGGTCAGAATACATCTGAATCAGGGCTGAGCATTTCATCCAATTTACCCGGTGTCTGGGGTTAACTGACGTCCTGACCCAACTGTACAGCGCCTTGGGACGTCCTCCCGACGTGAAAGGCGCTCAATAAATGGAATCTTGTTGTTGTTGTTGTCCAGCTAAAGCAGATTTCAATGCATTAAAATAGCAGTTTGACACCATTAGCCCACAGCTGCAATAAAACAAATCTACAGCTCGGTTTAAAATCTCTCAAATCTTACCTGGCTGTTTAATGATGACCTTCTTTGTGGGGTCATTTCACGACCTGATGCAATCGTCTGCTGAGTAGGGATACTGGTTTCAGTCTGCAGTTTAGAGGATGTTGCTGTTATAATAAAAATAGAAAAACAATTAATAAAAAAACTAATTTGATTGAAGAATTCCAAGAAAAATGTAAAGTAATTCACTAATGACCTTGAGCTGAAATGTATGAAAACATACATATAACTATCATTTTTTTCAACTGCTGACATTCCAATGGATACAAAACTTTTCTGCCTAGTGCTGGGTATATATGGGACGTTGTCCCAACGTGAAAGGCGCTATACACATGTAATTTTGTTGTATATACAACTTCCTGCAGTCTTTCATAATCCTTGAAAAAATTGCTACCGCCTCTCTTTTCCCCCCCACCCCATCGGCAAATTTCAATGTAAAATAAATAAGAGGACTGTACTTACACACTGGATCAGAGATGGCAGTGTATGATGAAGACTTCCTTGAACTCGTAGAGGAAGCAGATGTTGCCCTACTGTGATCAAATCTTTCTAATGCCTCCTTCAGACTCACTGTGTTCAGCTTTGTGTCAGAACTAAAATCCTGAATGAAAGAGTGAAGACATTTCTTTCTCATCTCCTCTCTGGTTCTTTTGCCAATTAATGGTTACTTAGTGGCAAAAAATACCACAACTGACATTTATTTAGTAATTTTCTCATTGGAGGATGTCTCAAAGTGCTGGCTTGGCACCCAAGCCTGGGGTGGGAGCCAAAGGGAGTGGGAAGAAGGAAGATGGCCAAAAGCATAGTCAAAGAGGCCTTGAATGGAGGAAGGGACCGAATGAGTTGGAGAGGCTCTGGAATGGAGTTGAAGAGGGTGGAGCAGAATGGCAGAAAGCTTACCTGTTATTGGTAAGGCATATCAAAGGCTGAGTGTTCAGGCTGAGTTGGTAGGGTTCATAATCATAGAATTATACAGCACAGAAGGAGGCCATTTGACCCATCTAGTCTGTGCTGGCTCTTTTGAAAGAGCTATCCAAATCAATCCCACTCCTCCACTCTCTCCCCATAGCCCTGTAAATGTGTGCTCCCCAAGGAGGTTGAAGGAGGTTGCAAGGCATTTAAAGGTGAGAATGAGGATCTTCAAATTTGATCGGTTGGGGGATAGGGAGCCAATGCAACAGAGCAAGGATGGGGCATGATAGGCTCACAGAGCCTAGTGTGGGAGAGGACACAGGCTTCACAATTCTGCATAGCTTACAGATTGTGTGGGGAAAAGGAAAAAGCAAGTAAGCTCTCAGCACCTAGTGAGAAACCACATAACGACCAGATTTTCCTGCTAATCAGTCTCAACACTGGATATTTTCTGGAGAAGATGCAACAATTGTTTCATAGTTTCTTCGAACATCTGTAACCAATTATTCCATATGATATAATAGACTTCTAGAATAAAGTATATAAAATAAAGTAATTTTAGAAGTACTTCCATCAATCTCATGTAATTTTACTGTTCCAGTGTTCTTCTCTATATCAGAGACTGAGTGCAGAGACTAAGTGAACATTTATTTTCTGTTTGTAAATATCCTTGTGCTTCATTAATTTACTAACCTTCATCCCATTTTGATCTTCCTCTCCCTGGTTTCCTATAATACTCCAGATACATTTAAGGCAAACTTCATGAGTTTTCTTCTTGGCACTCTTTACATTGACGAGACCGAATTGGCTTAATATGTATTTTTTCATTTTTGGATTCTATTGCATTCCATCCCCCGATATGTTGTTTTTAACAAAGTTGTACTGGACTATCATGCTTTTCTCTAATACCGTATTTTACATGTTTATTGGTGTCTTAATGTTTTAATTTCCTTGGTTCGATTTGCTTTTGTCAATTGTTTTCATTGTTTGTTTTTTTGATCAGCCAGGTATATGCACAAAGCCATCATTATGCTTAACAGTATCCAAATCAATCAGGGTTCCATGCATCCCACCCTAGACGTGGAAATTCATGTGTATTGGAATGGAATGCGCACATTCCATCTCTCGATTGATAAAGGCAAATCAATTGTAGGGATATGCCCAGCCCAAGTGTTCCAATTCTGATAAAAGTTCAGTTTTGCAATGTTAACTTCAGGTGCTGATTTGATCTGCTGCTTATTTACAACATTTTCTGTTTTTATTTCAGATTTTCAGCATTTTGTTTTCTTGTCTGTGGAGTAAAATGAATCTGTAATTCATCCTGACAACCCAGATGTTTTGGTATTTATTACAGTATCTTACCTTATCTATAGCAATCTCTGGTGGAGGATCTTTTACGCTAAGTTCTCTCCTCCTTTCTGCTCGTACTTCTGCATAGCTATAAAGCCAAAGAAAACTAGATACATAATTGAGAATAGCCCATGGAATAATATCCACATAATAGTTTCAACTTCAAGCTTATATATAAATGGAGTGGATCTAGAATTTTAGGATGACCCACACACACGACGAAACCAACACATGAAACAGAAGTTCAAACTAACTACCTGCTTAACTCACATTCTCTCTTTCCCTAACACTGTATTTACAGTTTTCTTCCTTCCCATTTAGGCATGGATTAGCACATTCCATCCCAGAGGCTCCTGAGCCAAATCTCTCACACAGTGAACATTCATCCTCAGAGCAGCTCCAACTCTTTTACCCATTTTCAAGTGCCAACCTCTGCCTACATAGAGTATCCCTGATCATACTTTTGGCATATGTGCAGGAGATCAGGTGCTCCACCTCAAAGAAAATCCTACATTTCAAACAACTGGCAACTTACCCGCTATTAATACCCTTAAGCAAAACATCTTTTAAAACTAGTCTTGCCTCCGGGTGATTACACAACTGCTATGCAGCATGAATGCAATTGTGTGGAATATAAATATAATGAGTTACATTCTTCACACCATTAGCAACATCCTGTAACTACAAAGTTGAAAATAATTAATTGTGTATTTCAGGGACCACCACCATTGTATTATTTCTTTGGGGTTTACACCTCTCAGAAGGACTGAAATAATACACATGAACAAATTAATGGTAACTTGAAAACAAATTTAAATGCTGAACTTACTTATTCCTAATGGGTCTGGGATTTCCAAAACTATTTGTGCCATTTCATTCTTTTTTTTTCTTAGTTATATCTTCCAAACTATGGGAAGAAACTCTCCCTATGTTGTTATATACAATATAACAATATCTATCCCTATATACCAGAGTCTATTACATGCCGTGTACATGAAGATAGAATAAAAAATGCCCTTGATTATATAATTACTTAATTCTTTTCACTGGTTGTTTAATTAAGGGCACGTATTATTCTCTCAGTAAATCTGATTTTCATATTAATTGTACTATACGTTTTACTTCAGGTCATCCAATTTCTGTGGCAGAAAAAAATACATTTTATATTTGAATAAAAATTATTCACAAGATTTGGGCAGGACAGATGGTAACTTGGTTACATTCTGATAATCATATACATTAATCAAAGTGATGTTTAACTGCTTTAAATTTATTGCAGAAAATCCTTTACCTTACAACAGTATGTGTACAGACTATGAATTCTGGCCTGGAGTTCCACTGATGATAAGTAATGTAATAATGAGTCTGAAGCCAGATCCATTGTTGTCCTTTTGTAAGAAACCTGTAGTAGCAAGACTTGCCCTTTCCATACTGCATTACTAAATAAAGAAACAAAAATCAAATAAATCAACATGAATTAATTAAAACTATCACAAACATTTTTACTTCACATAATATGAAAAAATCTATCAGCCATACACCAACAATTCAAATGTTGAAACTATAATGGTACAACATGAAGATACCCTAATAACCATGGGATGTCTGGGCGATGTAACACAGTATATGTAACACTTGTGTATTATGTTGTAGGAATTACTTGAGTACTTAATTATGTACTTAACTAAAAAAATGATTTATTAATTATGTAATCACTTTTTATGGCGGTTAATTACATGAAAAAAGGTACCTGTAATGTTCTTATCTACATGGCACGGCACATAATACAGATGCTTTTATAAATGGTTTACACATCTCACATAATTGACTCCCAAGTGACTCATTTTCTTCTTTGCATTCATGAACAATTTCCGTGTCATTATAAGTGAATTCAGAATTACAAATGACAAATATTCTCACTTTTACATAACAGTCCCCACTCCTCTTCCATTTTGCCACAATCCTATCATTAAGGCTCTAAATTTGAAACCTATAATAATGTTCGAGGCAGGTACTATGTACTTAGTGTATCTTTTTTACAAATAGACTCAAAACATGGATTCAATATTGTTTTTCATCATAATCCATGGCCCACTGTACGAGTTTTGTTGTCCTCACGAATCTAATAGAGTATAAGTTTCAAAATCTCAAACATCCATAGATATATCTGGTTATATTAACTGAATGAACTAAACTAGTGATCAATTAGTTCTCTTTTATGTAAGAATGGAGAGATACTGCAAAGAAAATGATCTTAGGATTGCAGTAAAATACAGCCCCAAGTCTTAGCCTATAAAGCCAGTTTTATCTTAAAATGTAACATTGCACAAAACTGTGGAAAACACAATTGGAATCTTAATTTGGAAGCTAGTTCTGAAAAAGAACCGGCTTCCAAATTAAACAGAGATTAAGAATGTTCCACACTTCTGTGCTATCTTAAATTTTCAGACAAAATGGTCTAAACAGGTTAAGACAAAGTGGAATTTCAGGCTTGTCATTCGTTGCCTGTCTTAGCCAGAAGATGCCAGTGCCAGATACAGATCTTCATCCACTATGACTAGAAATTGGGTACTACAGAAGAAACCCTTTAAGTGACATGATGAATTCTCATGGTGAATGCAATAAGTCTTCTATTCTTCTACAAATAATTTGATCATTTGTCATTTAAGTCCATTCAACTACCTTGAGAGAAATGGCAAAGGGAGACTACTTACCATAGTATTTCCTGTTATCCCAAAGAAGGGTCCTCCATAAACATACAGGACCACCCTTCCAACACCTCTCGTCAGGAAAACTGGTAGATCAAAAAAGAATTGCCAATGGTCAGTGGGGCACATTTTATCTACAAAAGTCAACACCCACCACGTGATTGCACTCACAAGACCCTTTTGAGAAATTCTGACAATTTCCATGAATGTGAGCTACATCACGCTGCGTGTGTGTTGAAGGCCCTTCTTTGAGGACAAGAATTACTCTGCCGAGTAATTTTGTTTATCACTTTAATTTCTCTCTTGATAGGATGGACTTAAACAGTGATTAATAAAATCTCTAAAAAAGAATCTTACTGCATTCACCGTGAAAATGAAGTATGCTGAATGATTCCATTTAAAGTACTCAAATTCTGGCTTATAGGCTGTTTGAGCAGATAGGGAAGATTGAACAGGGAAGATATACATTTGTGTAGAAAGAAGCATTAGGATATTTGAGAATTTAGTGTGATTCAACAAGAAAAATGTCTAGTGAAGAGTTACAATCGGAATGTTTGATTGTAACACGATCTCTCGCAAACGTCTTAGAGTACATCCCTGTTATAACACACTTTGTTGTAAAGCTAATTAGTTTAAAATGCAAATGGAGAGTGGAACCCATGCACAACGCACAATAAGTTATGTGGAAGCAATCTGATTGACTTTTGTTTAGTACAGGAGCCAGCCAGCTGCACACATTCACAGTGAAACCGACCTTGTTGTAAGGGACGTTAGGATATTATGGACCCCCAATTACTGCCTTACAAGAGTCCACAGTAATAGAAACAAGTGAATTTTCCACAGAATCAATAAAACCGAGGCAAGTCAGGTGGGGGGGATGTGGGGGGGTGGGTGGGGCGGGGGGTAGGGATCCAGTCTGGGGAGAAAGAATTTCCGGCTAAGTGTAATTACAATGCTGATACTGGCATTTACCGGCTTTTTTCGGCAATGTCTTTTTTCAGTGCAGAAATATGACGGCATTGTAATTGTTTGAATCCTGCAAATAGGCTGTACTCTGCTCATGGGATTCAAACTGAGTCAAGGTCGATATCCCTGACCACTGTGAAGGCCAGCAAGGATGCTGAGGCAGAGGCTTGCGCTCGCAGGAGTCTACACACACGTGGGCTCACAGTTGTTTTTGAATTTTTAAGTTTCAGGCACGATACGACTAGGTCCGAATTCCAGATGCACAGAGTCCAGTCAGCCACGGGTTTACTGTAATTATTTTCTGAACTGGGAATACAATGGGAGCTGCACAGAAAAGCAATTGTAAAATTCCTATTGTGAAACTTCTTAAAAAGGAAACAACAATTCTTCCAGTAATCAAAGATAAAAGGATTCCAAATGACTGAAGAGCTACAGACATGAGAAAGTTCACAAATAATATATTTGAAAATATATTTGGATAAACTGTGCAGATTAAAGGGAAACTTTAAAAGACTTTTAATGTTTACTTCAGACTATTAATTGTATGCAGAAAAACTTAAAAATTGAATACTCATTTTTGCTTCTAAGAAGGAAATCAATTTTAGTCAAGTTGTGCCATGTTTTACTACATAAGCATGTGAATTTTATATCTGAATTAATCTATTTAAATAATTAGATCATGATAAATTTAGGAACATTTGGTGGCAGCAAAGCAATACAACCATTTTGAATCATTCATGTAGATTTAAGGCTTTGTTCTGCTTTTTGAATATAAGATTACTCTATTTTTCTCCAGCAAAATCCTTCAAAAGATACTTACAATGTTCATGACACTTCGCCAAATTCTCTAGATCATCCACATGATAGTAATCATAGCCAGATGTGCCCAGTACCTCAAATGGTAGATAGCCTATAATTGGAGGCGCCCTAGATTAAATACAAGGATCAAATAAAGGTATTTAACATTTTACAAAATACAATTGGGCTGATATACATATTTTATGGACATTTCACCCTATCAAAAAAATCTAAGTGCTATGTAAACCACACCTATAACAATAGCTATACACATCCATAACAAAATTAACAGTTGGCATAATATATACTATCAGCACCTCTTTTACATTTTATAATAAACTGATAAATTCATGATAATTTTAAAATAACATTAGATTGAGAACATTTGATTGGTTATACAATGTTCCATTATTTGCTTATGCAGTTATCAGGTCACATTTGTTGTAGCCAGTACATCATGTGAGATTGACTTCTATTTTGAAAACTAAAGTACAGTACATTTAACATATTCTTATAAAGGAACATAGGAATGTACCATTAAGAATGTTCCAAAGTAAAAATCGCATCTTTGCTTACACCTTAAATTAAATTAGAGAGCATAGTGAGGCTCTCTACGTATGTCAGATATCCGTCAGTATATCTATTCAAACATCGAAAACAAGACTTAGTATGGTTTGCTAATCAAGGTGCTGCAATAGTATTGTGTTAATCTTTTTCTTCCGTTTCATTTTTCTTTTACCTGATCTTTTTTTTAAATCAAATTTCTTGCTAATTTCTCTTTCACTTCCTATTTGGCCAATTGACTTTTGGTCTCTGATTGAACTGAAGCAACTGAGAGATTGATTAACAACTGAGGTAAGAAGCAGTAAAGTCTAGTCAATAAAAACTGACTTATTAAAATACTTTTTGACAGGCTGACTATGATATTTTTATATGCACTCAATTTGCCTTCATAACTAATGGGACATCCTCCCGACATGAAAAGTGCTTAGCAAATGTAATTTTGTTGTTTTTAATAGTAAACTATAATACAGGCCATTTTTTTAAATTAATCTTGAATCAGGCAACAAACCTGTGATCCAGAAACAAGAATTTCCATTCTAAGCTATGCCTCGATGTGAATTCTTCATTTGGCTCTTCAACAGAACACATTTCCTGTATTTAAAAATAAATCATTTAGGTCATTTTGTACTGCTTTTGCACACCTGTTTCACATATGGTATTATTTACAGAAATATTCTGGAAGATAAAAAGTAAATATTGTACTTAACAAGACAAAAAAAATCATTAACTTTGCTTACAAAATACAGTCATTGCAATGTAATGCAAAAATTTTGTTTAGAGTTTTGAGATGTGAATAATAATTTATGAAGGAGAATGTGAGGTGTTACAGTTTGGTTAAAAAAATAAAAAGGAGCTGAGGAACAGATGGACTTGGGAGTTCAGATACATACATAGGTCATTGAAATTGGCATCACAAGTGACATAGGCTGTAAAGAATATAGGAACAGGAGTAGGCCATTCAGCCCCTCGAGGCTGTTACGCCATTCTATAAGATCATGCTGATCTGTACCTCAACTCCAATTATCCGCCCTTGCCCCACATCCTTTGATAACCTTACTTAACAAAAATTATCCACCTCAGTCTTAAAAATTTGAATGGATCCAGCATCCACAGCTTTTTGGGGGGGAAGAGTTCCAGATTTCCACAACCCTTTGTGTGAAGGCTGGAATTTATACACAGAGGCATTGAGTACAAAAATAATTATGCCAAGTTTGTATAACTCATTTGTTAAGCCATAACTGGAGTATTGCATCTAGTTTGGGGCATCACCCTTCAGAAAATATGTTAGGGTCTTGGAAGAGGTACAGAGGAGTTTAAATGATTCCAGGGATGAAGGGCTACAGTTATGAAGAGAGGCAGAAGAAGCTGGGTCTGTTTTCATTGGAGCAGAGAGGGTTGAGGGGGTACCTAATTGATGTGAACAAAATCATGAGGGGTTTTATTAGGGTAAATAGAAGTTATTTCCATTGATAGGGGAGTCGGTAACTAGGTTATATAATTATGATAGCCACAGAGCGAAAGAAGGAAAGAAGGAATTTTTTCATCCAGATAGTTGTTGGAATATGGAATGCCGTTCCGTGTAGGGTGGTGGAGGTGGAGTCCATTGTGGCTTTCAAGAGGGAAGTAGACCAACATTTGAAGGTGTATGGGGATAATGTGAGGTAGTGGGATTGAACTGATATCCTTGCACTGTGAGCTGGTGCAGGCTTGATGGGCCAAATGGCCTCCTTCTGTGCTGTTGATTTTTATCTTTCTAGTCTCATCATAAGATGCAACATCAAATTCAAGGATTTTTATTAATATAAGTGTCAAATATACCTTAATAAATTGTGGTGTGGCTAATCTGACAGTTGCTACAAAGCAAACTCTGTCTTCATATGGTGGCCTTAATGATCTTTGTATAACTCCTTGAAAGCCACTTCGTATAGGATTAGGCACTGCAATAAACAAAAATCCATCATGATACTTCATAAAAAGAAAGAAGGTGAAAAATTAAAAATCTACAAACCTAAAAGGTCTTATCAAGATCCATTTAAAGAACTAAACTCTTATAAGAATTACTGTTTAATTTAATCTATTATTAATTTGGAATGTTGTGTATAACTTAAGTTAATGCGATGGATAGTTTACAGAGGATTAAAGATATTAGGATTTAAGTAAATCTAAAAGGATTATTCATTGGAGAAAATGACATTTAAGCAAAAAACAGAGATGACCAAATAGCCTGCGGAACCCGATCATATCACCACAGAAATGTCACCTGTAGAAAACAACTGCCCATATTTGAATACAAGGATTATTATTATTAATAAGACTGCCCAAACACATTTCACATTGAATCCTTAAAGCAGCGCATGTATAATTTTATCTTATTAGTCAGAACTCCATTGAACCCAGATTCTTAAAGGTGAATGACAAGTGCACAAAAAACCCTTAACCCCTGCCCCACTCCTCCAACCCCCACACAATTTTGAAAAATATTTTGAAGTAAAAGTATTTTTAAGGTTTACCAAAGACTAATCAACTGGTTGGGCAGGTTGTTTGAAAGAAATTGCTGAGTTAATATAGTTAATATATTGTTTCTGAAAAAAATTATTTGGACCTCTTGATATTACAATTATGAAGTTAATTTAACTCTCTCATATTCATAAGTATATAATTCTCCCAACTTGGTTCCAGAAACTAAAAACAATAAGTATAAGACAAACAAGACGCATTACAGTTAGTCATGTTGGTTTTTAAATAGTCTCATTTTTTATTTTAAAAGCCATGTTAGTCATGTTAAATGTTTATTTAAAAATAATCCTACAAGTATGGAATGATGTGATTCTGCTTTTAAAGCATGTATTAGCAAAGAAATCTCCAAGATCACTTGCTGTAGTCAAACTTGAGGCTCAATAACAATTCATACTGCAAGATTAGGCACCACAAAGAACTCAGTTTATCAGATGAAGGTATTCATACATATAAAACAGTGCAAGTGTAAATGAAGGTAAACATGACTAAAAATCCAATCCGTTGACTAACCAATTAACTTACCATTATTCAATGATTTTAAACTTCCTATGAATCTTACATATTCATATACAGGAGCTTGTTTATCGTCAGTTGTTCCTCTTACCATATGGCAACAGAATTCTAGCTGATTACTTGCTATAAAAAGG